>NC_072740.1:115610794-116284154 GCF_026930045.1 Uloborus diversus
GCTTCGTTGCGTCAAGTCTTTATTAAAACGGGAGGGAGGTTTTCGTTTTTTATTGGGTCACCAGATACGTTTCATGACGGACAATTGAGGGGGATATGAACCATTGCCAAAAGCGCTCTTAACAGCTATTAGTTTTGTTAGTAAGCAAGTAGAATATTAGTAGTATTTTTTAAATTATTTTTAAAGAAAGAAGTTAAACTATGAATGCCAGACTGCTAAGCGGTCATAGAAATAAAAGTGAAATGTAACTTACTTGTCCTTGTTTCTGTGTTCTTAACTATTTTTATAGATATTTTTAACATATATTTGGGAATTTGGGGACACTTTTACACGTCAAAACATGCAAGATCCAAAAATTCATTCAACATGTAAAGGTCAAATAAAAGTGAAATACATGCAGAGATGAAAACTGACACACATGCTTAGTGTAAGGTTTTAATGAAACGCGTTTAGTTAACATGTTGAAACATTTATTAAAATGTCAAAACTGAAAGATTCCTTGCATCGGTGTGCAATTTCTGAGGAAAGGACGAGGAGGAGCTATTTCAAATTCTCATTTCTCTTCTGTACGCAGATACTTCGTTAATTTTGATAAATAGCAGAAGTCTCAGCTCGGTAACATTTCGAATCATAAGTTATTTACATTCGTAAAATTTCATTGAAAACGGATTTGTGTATGTACCGAAGGATACATTTATTATATAATGGTGGAAAAGAGGTTAAAGTTATCAATTACAATTGTAGGTTGTGAGTAGGAGGGTTATCTTCTCGCTGAAAAAAAAAATGGCCGATTGCTGCACAATCATATACATTTGAGAGAAAGAGGTTTATTTTACAAGTTCTAGCAAGTATGAAGGTAAAAGATTTAAGAGGATGGTTATTTCGTTACTAAAGGCTTCTTAGAAATTGGGAATTAAAAAGTAAAAAATTGAATCCCTTTTTGTGGTATCATTTACATTATACGAATTTTGACGAAAAGATCCAGTGAGAAATTTATCCCTAACTTGGATTTAATCCGTATAGTACCGACAAGAGGCCATGTCTGTCTAGTTGGACGAATCGGAGTTGTATAAGCTTTATATATATTATGGGGGGAGCCCGGCGACCAAACTGATTAGGGTCGCCAAACTCTTGGCGACCTTTAATCAATCTCTAAACTTACAGTAACATTCTCTCAAAATGCTTATAAACAATACACATTTAATGTGTGTTACGTTTGTGCATTGTTTTAATTAGTTAATGTGTTGCAAAAGTGAAAACAATAAAGTCAACAATTGAAAATATAGCTTTAATTAATTTGAAATAAATACTCTAATACAATAATTTAGGCACAACATTACATATAGTGCAAAACATGAAGATACTGTCAAAAAACATATAATGCTTTTAAATAACATAAAACCATTACAACAAGGAATACAGAAGCATCAAAGTTCAATGATATTTTAGCTGTTATAATATCGAACTCATTGTATTTAGATCAAACAGCTTTACTTGAAACGAAAAATGAGATTTTGTTAATCCTTTTGCATTTAATTGGATTAGCAAGTAATTTTTTGTTCGTTCAATTTATTTTGACATAGTGGTGAATATATATATTGTTTATCTGTCCATGTTATTTATAGTGATGAATATGCCGTACATTTTTTAACTCGTTTATAACGGCGCATCATGTATAGCGTTTATAGCAGGAAATCACATTGAATCCACCGTTCTTTTAGTTTAATAGTTAAAATGTCGACAACTCGTTTACAACACACAAACACTTACCGGTAACCTGAAAAGTAAAAAAAAAAACTGCCCGGAACAATAATTTCGCTTCGTATAATTTGCTATCTCTTCTTCAATTATATAAACTTTTCAAATTGATTTTAAATACCCCAGTGATTTTTTTCTTGATTTATTTTTAGAAGTAGTAAAAATGCTTGAATTTATAGCTATGCTTAAGAATATAACTGGAAAAAAAATTATAAATCATATTTAGCATTTTCTCATCCATCATATAGTTACAACTTTCGAAAAAACAGTTTTCTGAATATAAACACTTTTTCACTCAATATTGTACAATAGACAGGTATTTTTTCCCCGTTCGATTTATTTTGACATACTAATATTGTTTATCAGTCCATGTTATGTATAGTGATGAGTATGCTATTCACATTTTGACTCGTTTGTAACGACGCATCGTTTGTAAACTTTAATGCATTGCCAGTATGAGGAAATTCCCAGTGGAAATTACGTTGAATCCACCTTGTTTAATATCGCTTCTTTAACTATATAAACCTTTCAAATTGAATTTAAATACTCCAGTGATTTTATTTCTTGACTCATTGTTATAAGTAGTGAAAATGCTTGAATTTATAGCTATGCTTAAAAATATAACTGGAAAAAAATTATAAATCATAAAAAGCACTTTCTCATCCATCATAATTACAACTTTCGGAAAAACAATTTTTCTGAAAATAGACACTTTTTCACTCAATTTTGTATTGCAGACAATATCATGAAAAAAAATCACTACTTAAAATATATCTTTAATTTTATTATCTATTTGCATATTTTGAATGGAGATGCAATAGGTAGCCTCTGAAGCTAGTATAAAATGCTGTTTAAATTACGAGTTCGCACTCAAGCATTATAATAAAATGTCGCTCTCGATGAAAACTCCTGAAGTCTTTGCGCACGTTTCGGCATAACTGCAATTTTTGCTATAAAATCAACAAAATTCAAAACTGTCATTTCCTAAACATGTTTCAAAGTTCATTTCCACGCAAGGTGCATAATGAAACACATCTCGCACCAAAAGCTCCCTTGTTGATAATTGCTTCAGTATCATCCAGTCAATGATATCAATAATTTATACCAAAAATGCACAACAAGATCTTCAATTATTTATGAATTAGTCCCACCCTCCCTAATAACACCGTGACGCTTTAATGCAACTGCGCAATTAAGCAAGACTCCGTGATTTTAGTTAAAAGAAAAACCACTTACCCCGCATTAATTTGTTTCTTATGCTTCAAAAAGTATTGCAGAAGTTTAATATCCGCATGCATTTGGGCTTTTTTTTTATATTCACAAATCTCTCACTTAACTCTTATTTCGGAAGTTTTGAAAAAAAGAAATATCCCATCCTTTTGAAGAGATAGCTCACTAACGATTTCGTTAAGCGTTATGAACGGATGAATATCGCTATAATAGGAGTCTGGATGATTTTTAATGGGACATGCGTTGCTTGATAAACTAGCGTAACGATATTTTTATTTCCTTCCTCTTAATGGAAAACGTGACGCGTCTTGTGTCGCGTAGAGGCAGTAAACTCATAAAATGTTGCGTATGAAAGTGAAATAATATTGGTTTAACGAATGTTAAGTTAAGAGTTTAAATTTGCAAATAAAATGAACTCGAGAAATCGTGTCAACAAAACATAGAAAAGGCTTTTGTTTCAAAGAATAAGCATGAAGCAAGTTGTGATGTTTAAAAAGATCACTCAATAAAATATTTTTCGAAATTTTAAACACAGTGTATCTGATCCGTGACCTTTTAAACACAATATCTTAATGTGTAAAGGTTATTGTATTTGCATTAAACTAGACTTATGTAATCTAAACTAATTGTTTAGATTATGTTGTCGATTTTTTAAAATTAATTTTATTATTGTTTTTTACTTACATTTAAAAGAATAATATGAGATTTTCCATTCATTTAGTGGAATGATTGCAGATATTTTACATTAGATTTTTTGAGAATAGTTCCTTGCACCTGCTACAATATTCCTTTAACATGATCTGTACAAAGTGTTGCATTGATTTAGATGAATGGTCTGTTAGAGATTTTTATCCATTTGAATGAATGGTTTGTATTTAATTTAACATTCATTTATTGAAACAGTTTGCACAATATTCTCCATTTATTTTGAGGAATGGTGAAAATTAAATTTCTCGTCCATTTTTTAAGGTAATGAATGCAGTCATCTTGAATGGTGTACAAATAATTATGCATTCTTTGACGGCATGGTGAGTTTTTGCATTTATTTTTCTCAATGGCATGCACAAGATTTTGCTTTAATTGTGACGTGGACTCTGTATGAGCGTGCTTTTTCATAAAAAAATTGAAACATGGTTCTTATAGGACGCTGAACGCGATATTGAGTGTCTAATTTTTCGCAAATTTCTCGTTTTCGACACATACGGCGATTGAAATTATAATGGTACATTTCAATGGCGTTATGCAATGCTTATGAAAAGAGCCTTTTTGGTAGTCAATGGTCATTCTCTTAAATATCGCATTAGTCTTCATTGCCTTAACTAAGTTCAGTGTCCATGTATGAAGCAGTCCTAATTTAGTTCTAATTTTTAGAATATTCCGGAGAGTTTTCCGTATTCTATCATATACACCGACAGAGGTGGATACAGAAATATTTTTTGGAGGAGGCACCGGGCAAACAAAGTAAAAAGTGCCACCTTCGACAATTTTTTATTACTAAGTTTTCACGAAATTCTTTTAAAATGTTTTTTCGACTACCTTTCGACGATTACCGATTCCATCAAAGAAAAATTATTCAACGAATTGCGATTTTATGTAGAATCTATAAATCTAAAGTCAATGAATTTTGCCATTTAAATTTATTCTTCACATTGAGCGCTGACTCAATGTTACAACCCCTATAGGAAACAAAAGTGATTTTATTCAAATAGGCTGTTTTTTTTTTTTTTTTTTTTGAAATAGTAGTTTGAAGAATTTGATTTGTGCTATTTAAAATAAATTAAAAGATATTTAATGGGATAGCTAAATTAATTATATCTCTTTGGGAGGAGCAAAAAAAAGAAAAAGAAAAAACCCTTTTTGCGCACTCTCCTCCTCCCTAAAATCCGCTACTGTACATCGAGACTTACACTGTTAAAATATACTATATTTCAATTGCTTATGCGTATCTAAAACGGGAAAATTGCGAAAATGTTGACTCCTACCATCTGATTCAGAGCCACCTTGTAAGAATTATTTCCTTTTTTTTCCTCTAGAAAAACAAGTTCATATCGTCCCCTCGTGAGAAATTGTGTCTATAAGATTTCGCACTTATTTTTAACAATGGGGGTTTTCAATACTGTTTATGAATTTAGAGCAAGTGTGTATTAGAACCAGATCTTAATTTTCATAGACGTTCACTGGAGCTCAACTACTGTACTTTTCAGTTGAATATGGATTTTTACAAAATCAACAGAATTAAGGCTTTATATATTAAAATATGTTCTGAAGACGACGCATATAGAGTTGTCCCAGTTCTTTTGTAAGAAAGTAAGACCTGCTATTGCATCGGTAAATTGATACATTTACACCGAGTATACAATTGAACAACTCCAGCGTATTTGTGCGTTATGTTGGATTTACTGGAAAGAGATAATACAGAGATAAAAGTTTGCGCTTTGGGGGTCAAGAATGTGTTGTTTCTCTGTGGGGTGTTCATGCCTCCGTAAGTGTGGAGGGGGGGGGGAGAGTTCAAACAGAGTGGCAGCGTATATTTAACTGAGTTGGAGTAAGAAATCAGGGGGTCTGTAGCCAGAACTGGAAATTTAAAATAACGTTTCGCGTTGTAACTCAGAGATGGCGCGTCAATCGGTGGAGGGGGATCTATCGCTCCGAGGGAGTGTAAGAGGATGGGGGGGGGGGAGGAAGAAAAGATGCAAAGATGGCAGACTGTGGGGAGAGCAGTTGATTTCTTTTTCCAGGGAAGAGGCGAACGGCTATAAATCTTGGAAGTTTTCCCTTCAGACGTCTTTTAGGGAACGAAAAAATGTCCAAGCCCTCTTCTTCCCTGCCATCCTTATTAGCCTTTCGGAGAAAAGTTTTCCACATACAGACGGTTTACATTTCTAACAAACAACATGTGTTCGACTTGGAACGATTTGATTTGCCGCTTGGGAAGTGTGTTCCTGCTGCAAAAATAGTGACAGGAAAAATACTTGAAGTTCCTAGGTAATATTCAAAAAAAAAAAAAAAAAGCCCCAAGTTCAAATTATTATCATGTTAGCGGATAGTTTCTGCAAGGTATTACGCTTTAATATTTTTTCATCGATGTTAGAATGTACGGCGTTTTCAAATTGTAGCGAACGCAGGTCCAATTTTTTTGTAAAATTTAAGCAGTGGCAAGCAAAATTATGATAGAGGACGTTTTAAAGATTTGAGTAAAACGTGTTAAAAATTCAAATTCAAGGTAGGCTTTCCTTGAATTTTTTTCTAAATCCTGCAATGGAGCCAGCACCTATCAAGAAAATTAGTACCACACCATGCCTAAAAGAGGGGAGAGGTTCTCTTACCAACTGCACTGGTCGTCCTCAAATTTTTAATTTTGGCACTACATACATCCATTTGTTTCTCACTGCTTCAATTCTCCGCAACCAGATCATTTTCGAAAAACAACGTACACAATCTCTGCTCCTAGTTTTTGACTTACTGAATTATTGGCACTAGAAAATCACATAGTTGCGATAACTTTACTATGACTTTAACCTCTTGACATCTGACCAGGGCGGATACGGGGGGGGGGGTCTTAGGGTTCAACCCGCCCCCCTGAAAAGTTCGTTCTAACTTTTAAATGTTCATTTATATTTAAAAATTTCCAAAAATTGTTTCAAAACTCAAATATCTTTCATATGTATATTAATTGCATAAAACGCTTTCATAATAGGTAACCCGACGACTTGAACATTAGCACAAATAGCGCAAAGCTCCGCATGAAGCTTTTTAAACTCTCCCCGAAATTATTTTCTGGTTACGGCCCTGCATCTGACGACTTCAGAAGGCGTCCTTCATTTCATTAGCCAGAGTGGACTCTTTGATGGTTTTGAGTAGTCATGTTTTTGATGTACTATAGTCGACTGACGTCCAAGACGTCATTTATGTGCCATTAAAGACTCTTTGACGTCATTCATTTAAAGCACTAGCCCAGCCAGAATTACCCCCGGGAGAGTTTTTATTTATTTTTTTTATCAAAGCTGTCCTTACATGTGTATTAACTTCTGTATCATGAGACAGTAATCTCTTGATGTGATTAATATTTCGCTGGGTTCGGGGATGAAAGTTAGAGCCAGAAAAAATTTAAATTTACGAACACTTTTTGCAAACCTGATATTTTTGACATTATGTATTTGTTATCACTCCAAATTGCAGAGATATGATTGATAGTACACTCTAATTGTACTGATTGTAAATACTGAACGTGATTGGGCGAAATTTTGACCCCTTTCGCATAATTTATTCAATTTATTAAAAGATTCGACGCTAAATGTCTGTAAAGCTGTTTTCCTGTTAGTGTCGGTTGTGAAAGGTGAAATGGTATTTAGGGAAGAAGTTCGTTATCTTTGCATTAGGATCGAGACATGATGTCGGAACTAGACGTTTCCTAAATATAGATTCTATTTGTGATTGATTAGATAGCTACAGTTCGCTTTGTGATTAGTTAATAGAGATTTATTATTTTAAGTGGCTAGTGGATCTTATTTAACGTAATCACTAGTGCAGCCAAAATTATACTCTGAAATGGCTTTTTTTGATGAAAACTGTCCTTACATGTGTATAAATTACTTTATTTGAATTGGTCTTTGTTTATTTCAGGTGTCAAAAAAGACTGACATGTTTGAACCGACATTAATTTCACGTATTACTGCACGTGTTCAACGACTCCGACGCATCATTGTATGTCAATGGGTTTGTTTCTCACAATTTCCTTCAGTTAACCGAAATTTTAAGTCTATTCTAGCATAATGGCTTAATGGGTTAAATAAGCGAGTACTTTAACTTGCGTTTTCAGATATTTAACGAAACATTTGATTCGTCCATTAGTTTGCTCAATTTTAAAAAATGGGCCTCATTTTCCAGCTTTTTACATATAAATTGTAACGTAAATTGAACAACAATTTGAGATGAATGGCATAATATGCGTTTTGACTTTCCAATTAGGGGAAGCCCAAACACATATTTTGTGAACAGAGAAGACAAGCAGTATGAATAAAATCAGTGGCGGATTTACCATGGCGAAAATGCTACATCATTCCAGTAAAATTACCAAAATAAAAAAAAAATAAATAAATAAATAAATAAAATAATAATAATAATAATTAAAAAATACGAAATTGTCAACGTATTTTCCAAAAGCACGCCCACAAATAGTGCAAAATGATTTTAAAATAAAGTTAAATATGAAAGCCAAAAAACACTCATTCATTGAGTAAATAATGTATTTCACCCGCCTCTGTCTTCAGCAAAATAAAAATTTGACTTTAATTATTTACGAACGCCATTAACAGAACCGTAAAATTCACTGGCAGCGAAAATAGACGAGAAAAAGTGCTGCCATATCCCTCGGCCACAAGCGACTTTTGTGTTCGAAATAGTCGTTTCCACTTATCTAAGAAATTGTATATCTAGATAATTGGATATCGCGCAATAAAAATTTTTGTCAGCATCGAGTTTCGAGCTCGGATTTTACGACTCTGATGAAATAGTTGTGACGAAAACCCCCTCGTCTTTCATAAGTCAGTCTGAGGGGAAAAAATCAGATCCAAGTTTATTTATCTTTCGAGCTGCTTTGATGGAGTTGGCGTTATTTATCTTTCAGAGATATCTCGCATGGCTCATGAATTTAATATTTGAAACGAAAAAAAGTATGCCAACCAAAACCAATCTAGTACAGTGCTTTACCAAATTTTTCGGGTCATCGACATCTTTTGGTATTTTTACATCGTCATCGTATTATTTTAATATTTTAACTTCGCTATCATTCCCCGTGCTAGAAAGAAACTTAGTCTTAACTTTTATTTAGTGACAAAATTTTTCCTAACTTATAATTTTTCATAACTTTATTTTCAGAGTTTGGTTAACAAATAGACTTTTTTTTTCTCTCCTTAAGAAATGACGTTATCATTCGTCTAATGTCATCAGACGTCGTTGTCTCTAGTCTATTTTGATAATTATTGTCTTCATAGAGAAATTTTCGTGCTTTATTAGAAAACGTATTTGTCATTAATTCATGCAACGCCATATGTAAAAGTCATGTCTTCTCAGTTTCAGAACAATAAACTCTTAAGTCCCTTTTGTAAGACTAGTTTTTCTGAGCAAAACATATCGTAAAATCAAAAATTATTTGCTATAAAAGCAGCACTTTCACGAACAACAGTGGTGATTTCATTTAAAAGAAATTACCTTCAGGTGTTATATTATAAAAAACAAATGCTTTAACTCCCGAGTTTTATGAATGGAAACATTCACTTATTTTTACAGTGCAAATTCACTTTTTGCGCCCATATCCTGATAACAATGTTCTGATCTAATACAAAAAGATGACTCAAATTAATATTTTAAAGGATTCTTCTTCCCAATTAAACGATAACTATGTTTAGTCTAAAAATCGAAGAATGAAAAGGTTAAGTTCTGAAAAAGTAGGATGAAAAAATTTAACTTTCGTATACTCTCAATGTCAAAGTCTAGTTTCAAAAAGGGATTATAAATATGTAGTTTAATTCTAAGAAAAACATTGTAACCAAGTTTAGGTTGCGAATAGGTCTTCAACTGTTATTCTAGATTAATCATAAATAGAATCTCTAAGGGACTATATCAGAGTTTATTCACCAATTAAAAAAAAAAGAAAGAAAATCTCGAGTAATAAGAAGAGCAAAAGGGGGAGAAAAGCAATTTTGAAAAGGAGATGGGGGGAAAAAGACTCGTGAAAGACCAAGATTTGCTTTTGTTTTCAATGCTGCGTTAATGAAGTTTAGCTAACATAGGAGTTTCGAAGTAGCTTTGTTCTAATAGCAAATAACGATAATTTGAAGTTCTAAAAATGGCCGGAGATAGAGTCTAATAGATGATTCTAATAAAGCTTTGAATACGTTTTTAGTGCGAGATACAAATTTTGAATCATAAAAAGAGCAGTAAAGAAAATTCTTCCACAAAAATGCTTCAAAATCAGGACTTGAACGCTTTCGTGGAATAAAGGGATACGTGGAATGGGGCATATATGTAATAAAATTTAAAATACAAATTATTTTTCAATAATATTTACAAGGATTTGGGCATAGTTCTACTATTTGTAACCTTTCCGAAAAATTCGAACTACCCCAAGAAATGTTAGCATATTCAATAAACAACTTGAAAATAATTCGAAATAAACAGCTTGAACCGTTATGAATAAAAGCGTTACGAATGAATTCGTGTACACTGATCACATGCTATCATTAATTTAAAGATTAACAAGATCGTAAGATTACGGTCAAATTGCGACTACATTTGTATTCCAAAACGCAACTGACGCTTACTAATGCACCTTTGCTTAGTAAATTAGATTAGACGAGCTATCTAAATGCTAATCATTTAACTTATTTTTGACTAATAATAAGAGAACTTCAAAATCTCAACTCATTAAAGGTGTTCACCAGGCCCGCAACCTGAACACACTATTTAAAATTTTATTTTTGCTTAATTATTCATATTTACTTTACAATAATTCAATGTTGACAACTTTGAAAATTGAATGTCAAAAAAAAATAATAATAATAATAATAATTAGCATTAAAAGTAGCATTCGTTCAAAATGTTATTGAGTATTTTGTAAGAGCAGGGAAGAAAATAATTCGCTTATGTCACATTTTATCTTTAAAATTTAAAAAAAAAAAAATGTTAAACATAATTATGAAAACTCCTATAAATCAATCAGTAGTTTCCAAGAAGATCATTAAACGTGCCCAACAAGCATACAAGGACCGTAACTCAGTTTAATCGAGATTGCGCAATCATCCGGAGTATAATAATATTTTTGCTCAAGGATAACATACTTTCCAGTGATGTTAGAGAACTTCAGCACTTGAAAGTCACAAAAAAATTAAAATTAGTCCAAAATCCTATTGAATATTTCGTATACACGGACTAAAATAATTCGATTGTGTCACATTTTAAATTTAAAAATTTGTTAATTGTAATTATAATCCTTTCCTATAGTCCAGTCAATAGTTTCCAAAACAGAACATCAAACGTGTTCAACAAACGGGATAACCCTAACTCAGTTCAACTGATATCACGCAAACATCCTGAACACCATATTTGTTTTTGTTTTTTTGCTCAGAAACTCATATTTTATTATCAACGAAACTTGAAAACTTCAGAGCTTGAATCCAAAAAGAAAAAAAAAAAGGAAGGAAGAAGGGGGGAGGCGGTAATTAAAGTAATATTAGTTCAAAATACTATTGAAGGTTTCGTAAGGACAAGAATAATTCTTTTGTGTCACATTTTATCTTTAAAATTAAAAATTAGTTCAACTCCTAATAATTTAATCAATAGTTTCTAAGATCCTCATACGTGCTCAAAAAGCATACAACAACCATAACTCGGTTTAATTTGGATTACGCAATCATCCTGAACACAATATTTCAAATGTTATTTTGCTCAAGAATTCATACATACTTTCCAGCGATGCTTGAGAACTTCAGAACTTGGCTCATAAATCTGAATGACCATAATCTTGCAGAATAAAATTTCTCCTTCTCCGGAGCTTTCCATCAATCGGCCCTCCAAATCTGATTTCGGAGATAGACCATGTACGAAATTCTATCGTTGAGAAAGCATATTTTTTCCCTAACTCGATATTTTTTATTTGCCTACGTGGGTCATCTTTTGCTAGGTTCGTCGCATGCGAGACAGAGGAATAAGAATGGTAGACTTGCACGCAGGCGCTTTTATTGAATCAAAATTCGGGCACATCCAGATGAAATGAAAGCTTTATATATGTTGGTTCGTTAGGAAGACATACTCGAATCTATGGCTAGATGCAGGAAAAAATGGTTTTTTCAATATGCAGCTATTTCTGGCTCACAAACAAATTGGGGAATTTAAGTTACAAATTTATTGCATTGTTCAGTAGAATAACTAGAGCTTTCTCCTTACAGTAGAAAAAATGTGTACCAGTATACTGCCGTATGTTGGTAAACGGCAGTATCTACAGAAATGAGTTTTTGAGATATTTGAAGAAACTCGTTTTGGATTCAATACTAACAATAAGGAAATGTTAGAATTAGACGTCTTTTTCACTCCTTTTTTTCAGTGGAAACCAATAAGCGGGCTTGTACAGTAAGGATAACGTATAATAGATGACAAAAATGCAAAAAAAATGAAAAATTTGCAGTTACTGCCCTTTCTCTGCACACGGCAGTATACGAAGAATCAAGAGTATTCAAATCGGCAGAGATAGAGCTATTGGGATTATTTTAAAGCCGTGAAAATTCTCCTTGCCACTTTTTAAAGGAATGAATTTCATCCTGGAGGAGCTAAATAAAGAAAAGAAGTGAAGACAAAAGTGTTACTAACACTATACTCCCGTGCAAGACACAAAAGTCGTATCTGCACATTTTAAAAGATTATTGTAACGAGATGGTTCTTTATAGCATTTTTTACCTCTATACAATGTTTTGTGGCCATTTGAAAGGGAAGCATTTTTTTTTTAAACTCAGAAAAAGTGGAATCTAAATCAAGTACAACGTAAAAATTAAAATAGCAGTTTCTCATTTTGATTTCAGCTGCAAATACGACTTCTGTGCTTAGCTCGGCAGTACAAATCTAAGGATGATTCCATAACGAAACTTTCTGAAGATGAAAGGGATGATAGCAGGGAAAAAGTAGATTAAAATTGTTTTGATTTAATGTTTAGAGTGTTTGACATTTCGTATTGAAAAAAAAAATAACGAAACATTCAAATTTAATACTGTCAGCCTCGCTTAATCGAGTAACAGATTAACAGAATAACTTCCGTAACTGAATATTTCTTTATAGACGTAACATTGACGAACTCTGTTTAGTCGAATAATTTCTCCGGATAATCCGATATGACCGATAAGCTTTTGCAAATGTAGTTTTGGTAAGAAAAGATATTTATAAATGAAAATTAAATACGAACAATTTGATCCCACACGCCACAGGCATTAACAATCTAGCCTGCAGTGGTGTAATGGATCCTTATTCATTTTTATGTGAAGTACAGCAATTATTTACTGTTATCGGGAGGCACTTTGAAAATTGGGGTGGGCAGGTAGACTTTATAAAAAAAAATTGCTTTATAGTTTGGAAAAGGAGTCGCACAAGTATTCCCAAAGAACATATAGAACAAGCAATCCGCTATTATGGACTATTTTCAAAAAGTAATGGTGAAGCCTATGTAAGTTGACCACTTGCGATGCAGAACTTCAGCGGTCAATTTAGGCAGGTGGACAACTTATAAAGTTTAAAATATACGATTCAGACTCATTCTGTCAACTTAGCCTAGTGGTCATCTTACAAGGGTGGTCAACTTTGCAGTGAAAAATGATGCCGAAACGAAGATTTTCAATTTGAAGTTTACTTTTTCATAATTTTCATACGTATTCTTATGTTTATTTAATTATTAATTATCACTTTTACATATGTTATTATGTTTTGAGACAACTGCTGTTTGTTGGGTAAAGAGCATTTCCTTGCATAATCAACCACCCCGCAGAGTCGAATATATATTTTTAATTTTTAGTAGTAGCACTTGAACATAGGATTTATTGGCTAGAGTGCATGTAAATAGCGCACTCAGCACATGAAGAGAGAGTAAAATATAAAAATGTAACAAGGTAAAATATAAAAGGTAAACCATAAAAATGTAAAATGTAACAAGTAAAAAAATGAAAAGGCAAAATGTACAAATGTAAAAATGAAAAATTAAAAAGGACAAAATGTGCCGAGTCGAATAATGTAATGCGGTGTAATGTGGTGGGTCTTCTCGTGGTGCACCCTGGTTAACACTATGTACACTACAGCGGCAGAGCTGAGTAGAATAATCTATTTCGGAACCGAGACGATTTTCGTTTAAGAAGGGCCGACATTATTTTAAAAGTGCCAATTAATTTTTCGTCCATTTTTCTCAGTGCTTGATTTTTATTTAAAAGACAGAGCTCGACTAAAAACTCTCAAGCGAAAAACGCTTGGCTAAATTTTGGTGGCTTATTTCCCACAAAATATATGAGTTTCAGACTAGTTTTTTCTTGTCTTTGCGGGAAAAAATGTATGAAATTAAGTATTTTAAATTTTGGAATCTAGATCTTATTCACATAATGAAATCATTTTCTTCTTCAACTAGGATGGAAATTTGCTGTTGCTTAACAACTGTTTTGTATTGAGCTCTAGAAAAACTGATCGCAATTTGTTCGTATACACAATCGCAAGTAGTTACGAGAACCTAAAACTACAAATCCGAAGTGATAACTTTAATGCTGCTATTATTTTAAGTCGACGAAAAACAACGAGTAGATGTTTTCCTTGAAAAACTCTACTTTTATAGATGTAGAGGACATTATTATTGAAAGAAAAAAAAAAAACTCTGCTCGAATAATACTCCTTATCTTTCTACAAATTGAATTCTCTCTGAGCTTTGCTTCCTTAAAAGTGTTTATAAAATTAGAACGGAAAGACAAATGTTACTTCTTGACATGCTTCTATGTCTCGTTTGTTTTTTTTTTTTTTTTTTTTTTATCAAAATATGCAGAATAAATGCATAAAATTATAAATAATTTGCTACTATATTTGCAAAAAACAAAAATATGCGTATGAAAAACTTTATAAATGGCCCTATTTTTCTAATATATCTGATCTAGTATTGAGTGTATTTAGTATACATGTGCCGTGTGAAACATATAAAGTGCAACTCGTAAATTAAGTTTATTTTTCAGAAAACGTGTTATTTTAATCAACTTTTAATGTTTGGATTAGCTTTTAACCTGATGACGAGGCTCCAAGTAGTCTCGAAACAGAGGTACTCATTGAACAATTTGCTTGATGTTTCAAATGTCTGCGTCGTACCCCAGCATAAAAAGTTTTGTTTTTAATATCCCTGAGAGCAAAGAATTTTCAATTGATGGAAAAAATTACTCGGTTCACTGTTAAGGATGTAGAATTTTTACGTAGACATTTTCTTTTTAATCCAGGAATTTTAAACCTTTGTTTTTATTTTTTACTTTCTAATAAAAGGTTTGTATTTAAAGATAATGATTTTAACGTGTTGCGGGTATACATAAAACGTCTCACTCCCCCTTAACACTTTTATTCAAATGTATAAAAATGGAAAGTCAGTTTGAAATTCCTGGAATAAAGTGGAAATGTATATACGTAAAAATGGTACATCAGCAGCACAAGATATTGAGCAAAATTGGAAATATATTTTATGTACGCAATTTGTGTTCTTATATCAGCGTAAGCGGATTTTATGATTATTACAGTTGTTTCTATTACTATTATTATTATTACTTCAATTAGCGTTATTATTATTACTATTATTGTTATTATATTATTAGTACTAATATTTTTACAATTATCACTTTTATTATTACTTCAATTAGTGTTGTTATTATTACTATATTATTAGTATTTATTAGTATTATCATTATTACCATTATTATTACTACAATTATTATTATAACTACTATTATTGTTATTATTATTACTATTATTGTTAGCAGTATCATTATTACTATTTTTTTTGCAGTATTATTATTATTTTCTTACATTTTTCGCAGGGATTTTAAATTTTACATCTTTTTTTTCTCAATTAGTACTTTTTATTTTTACTCTTCCTTTTTCTCATTAATTTTAATTTTTAGATTTTTTAACTGGATTGTTTTATGAAATCCAGACTATTGTGGTGTTAAATAAGATTTTGCTTGCAGCGTATGACAATCCTATATTTTTATCGCATTAATAAACATTGAATACTTGGGGAATTTAAGAAAATAAATTTCTCCCTTCGTCTGAATAGTCCTCGAAAGTGTCAAAAGACGAATATTTATTATTGATCTTCCAACTAGATTTACGATTCGACTGGAGTTAAATTTTCTAATGGCTTTCCTCCCCGAATTAAAATCAATAGACGTTCAGCGCTTTGAAGTTCTTCCAAGAATTTGCTGCGGAACGTGCGTCAAATATTTGGCACACGTGGCTCCCTCTATCGCCTTCTGCGTAATTTAGAGATGCAAATATATGCGCATAAATTTGCATTCTCTAGTCTCTCATTTCCTTTTCTACCATAAAACAGGATAATAGAATGAGCTAGTAGGCGAAATAAACTTCTCTAATGCTATGATTTGTGATATTAATGGCCTGAAACTTCATCATGGTTGATATATATTTTTTATGGCAATGGAATTTATTTCCAGAGTTAAATCTTTTAAAAGTGCTGCAGCAATTATTTGACAGAAAAATGTTAGGTCGGGAGCTGTGGACTGTAATTTACAATCACTTACTTGGAAAGTTTTATTTCGATGGGATTTTTAGTCATAACAAATAGTTCAGGAGTTATTTTACTTATTAAATAATGTACTTTCGAAAACTTAAAAAAATATTTAATTTCGTTCAAAGTGCAGATGATTTATGAATTTTAATAATTATTTTTCTTTATGAATAAACTCAGTTTTAGCTTCGGTTGAAAACATAACAATTATGATTTTATGAACACAAATTAGGTCAGAAACCAAGAAACCTCTTTTGCAGTACATTATTGCCTTATGCCAGTGGCGCAGCGAAGGGGGGGGGGGGGGGTAATACCACCCAGAGGAATTGCTTTTAACATAAACGCAAATTCTAGTATATTAGTTTATGCATATAAATGGAATGTTTTGAACAAAAAAAAAAAACCCCTTTCAGACAATGTTTTTTCGATCAAAAGATCCCTTTAAGAAGACATTTTTGATCAAAAAAAAAAAAAAAAACCTCCAGAAGGTACTTTTGATTATAAAAAAAAATAATGATAAAGAAAGAAAAAACCCTCCAGAAAGTATTTTTGATCAAACCCCCCCCACCTGTAGGTATTTCTGGCTGCGCTAGTGCCTTATGTATAATATGTTAATCAAATGTATTAGAGATGGATGAGGGGATCGATTTTTGAATGGTGAGTAGTTAAACTGCAATTAAAAGTTTTCCATCAATATAATTATCAAATGTAAGAGAAACATAAAATTTTCGTATATGTGTTATTAATAGCCCTTTACTGAGGAACATTAAGCAAAAAGTTGTTTGTCTATTTACAAAAGAATTCATTAGTTATATTATAATAAAAGTTTAAGACAATTTAAAGGATCAGAGTTGCGAAATTTGTACCCGTAATAAGGTTTAATTTTCATGTCGTTGTATTTACGACGAACTTCGATTAATATTTTATCTAAGCACATCATATAAAATCTTAAAGTATTCGTTATTTAGGCCGAGCAAGTCAATTCTTAAGGTGGATGGGCTCATCATTTTCGAAATTTACTTGATTTTGAAATTCTTCATGTGCAAATTAACCATGAAGATAATTAGCAAAAAACAAAATGTTAATTCAGAGTTCTGTTTACTTTGCTTTAAATGAAATCAAAATATTTTCAAATTGAGGCGAAAAACGGTATGGAAATAAACAGAAGAGAAAAATCTCCTGGTAGAGAAAGTCTAAGGTGACCATTTTTTCCCCCTCAAACCGGGACGTTTTACAATTTTAGGGAACTGCATGCGTATAAAAGTCTTTTTTTTACATTTTATGACAGACAAACACATTTATGAACGCGTTAAAAAGAACAATTGATGTAAAGTTTTTATTTAATGGCACAAATATGCTTGAGTACATCTGGTGCTGATTTTAAAATAAGAGTAAAGTTCTTAGCATAAAATTCTTGATTTCATACACTTTGCTTTTATAATAAACGTTACTTTAAGAACCGCGACTTGCAACTGTGCTTTTTCGCTAATCAACGAATAACTGTTTTTAACAATGTTTTGGATTTTAAAAATGAAATTGCCCGTTTACTGGTCAATCTACCCGACCCGAAAAACAGATGAAAAATGATCAATTTCATTGTTAATGCAGATAATTGCATTGTGATATAAGAATGACTAAAAGAAGACACGAAGGAAAATTATTTCGATCAATAAACTCGTCTCTTCCCCTGAACATAACGAGTATGATTGGTGTACTTGAGGAACAAAAAAAATTTTTTTTTCATAGGAGAAAAGGGTAATAGGGAGTGATTTAGACAAGAGTAAGAAGAATCATCTTAAGAAGGGGAATAATTTCATTCAAGAAGCTGCAATTTTTCCCTTCATTGAGTGATTGATTGTATACTCGAAAAAGCCATCATTTTCATAAGAAAGGAAAATAATTGAGTTGGTCTGACAAGGTAAGAGTGTGTACTCGAAAAACAGAAGAAATGCTATAATTTTCATATAGGAATGGGGAATAATTGAGTTGGTCTGACGAGGTAACATAAACTATATTTTAAAGTATTATTATACATTTCAGAAACTCTTCATCATTCTTTTTCATTTGCATGTACTGAATGAATGTGTGTACCCAAGAAATAAAAGACAAAATATCGGCTTCATAGGTAATATAATTATCAGCGGCACCCAGATATGAGGTCATTGTGACCTCCAAAACTATTCTTCATTCAGCAGATTTTGTCTGAGGATTCAGCAAATTGAAAGATACAGTGCGTAATTGCGGTTGCCTTTTTCTTTCTTTTTTTTTTTTTTTTTTTTGGTTTTTTTGTTTTTTCATGCCTATGGTCTGAGTGCATTTTATCATTCCATGTATTTAAGGTCATGGGAAGACATCAAAGAAAATGATTTCATTTAAGAGTCTCTCACTCTTTTCCTAAAATATAACGAATTTGATTGATGTACAGTAGTACCTCTCAATAAGGGACACTAAGGGGACCAGACATTTTGTCCCTTAAATAGAGGTGTCCCTTATTCGGAGGTGGATGAATGGATGCATGCTGTGTACTAAGTAGTATAATATCACAATAAGCATTGACTATTAACACTTAAGATTAAATACTGAAAATGTCTTATTATGTTAAATAAAATTCATAATTATTCAAATTTCTAAGTTTATATTATTTTATTAATTAAAGTTTAATCAAAAATTTCGAAATGGCAAAGTTTTGTAGCATACAGAAATGATGTTGAAGTAATTCATTACATGTATTTGCTTTATGTTATGTAATTTACAATGTAATACTATGTTAATTACAATTAATGTTCCATTTTTTAAAAGTTTTATATACAAAGCTAATTAGCTGCTGTGCACTCTTCGTCGGCCCTGAACCTAATTGAATCAATTGTTGAGCCAATTATGCATGTTAATTTCAACAAGGTTTTTTTTTTACAATACATTAATTGTTTCCTTCACATATGTTTATGTAAAACGTGCCTCAATTTTTAGAGGAAAAGTGAAACTTGAATTCCAGTAAATTCACTATTTCTTATGTGTTTATACAGTATGTCTTGCTTTTTTTTTTTTGTGACTGTCCCTTAAACAGAGTGTCCCTTAATTAGAGGCAAATAAATGGAGGTCCCTATTCAAAGGGGCTGGGACCATGAAAAATGTCCCTTATTAGGAGGTGTCCCTTAAGAGAGGTTCTACCTTGAGTATGAAAATGATAGTTGGCGTATGTATGGCGCCGACAATGATCCTATTTGTTTCTCGAGACTGATAATTATGGAGTGATTCAGGCAAGAGTTGGAGGAAGCATCTAGAGGGGAATAATTTCATTCAAGAAGCTCCTATTTTCTTTGCATGAAGTGATTGATTATGTGTACTCGAAAAACAGAAGAAAAGCGATCATTTTCAAAGGCGAGATAAATAATTGTGGAGTGGTAAGTACGTGTTTAAAGATGGTATCAAACTGCCTTGTAATTTATCGGAAGCGTTTCATAGGACAGTTAATGCCACAGATAAAACTCGGGAACTGGTGTATAAAGAGCCATATAACAACTAAAGAGCTTGGTGTTACAGGTAGGCGCCGAAAGTTTCAATCGCTGTAAAAAGTTCGTGTTTGTATTGTTGAAACAGTAACAAGTGGTTTTATTTGCAATTTACGAACTTGTGACTGACGGTAATAGTGACGCCAGCATAACAGGACTCTTTTTTATCTTTTATTTTACTAAACATAAAATTACGGCTACGGTCATAAAATTTGACCGGCCCAAAGCAAGGAAGGCGACGTTATTGAGTAACCTGCTGAAATGAATACCGAAACAATAGGGTTGTACTTAGACGATCTTTCGCAGTCGCCAAGGGCAAAAGGAGTTTTTTTTGCGCGCAGTTATTAACATTACTGAAAATTTCTTGGCTGTTTAATCGTGGGATAAAGTCGCTTTTTAGGCAGCCCGGATACCAACACCTTCATACTTAAATTTAACAGTGACTTCAGAAAACAAATGCGAATGAGTTTGTTCTGAATATTTAACTTTTAGTGTTTTTTTTTTTTCTTTTTGCAATGAATTGAGTCAAACTTTGAATAATTTATATTCAAGTATGTTCTTGCAAAATAGACCATAAAAGAATCTTCAAAACTATTTTAAATTTACTTAATTTGACTTGAGGAAACTTAGAAAGATTTTGAATTTTATTTTCCATATTGTGTGTAAGTTCTTTTTATCAGCCATTTTAAAAACTGAGCTAAGGTTATATTTCACTGTAAGTGGAAACATTATATTGATCTGGAATACAAACTTTTGAATATTTACCTGCATCTGAAATATATTGGATGTCTAACGAAATTTATTTCTTTGGCAGTAGCTTTGGATGTACTACGGCAATCGCTTTGGATGTAATGTGGCAATAGCTTTGGATGTAATGTGGCAATAGCTTTGGATGTAATGTGGCAATAGCTTTGGATGTAATGTGGCAATAGCTTTGGATGTAATGTGGCAATAGCTTTGGATGTAATGTAGCAATAGCTTTGGATGTAATGTGACAATAGCTTTGGATGCAATGTGACAATAGCTTTGGATGCAATGTCACAATAGCTTTGGATGCAATGTGGGAATAACTTTGAATGTACTGTGGCAATAACTTTGAATGAAAAACCATGTTTTACCTTATTTTAACAAATTTCAAGACTATGTACTTTCAAGTACAGAATTTATAATTTTGCACATTTTACATTGGAAATAATGAAAATTAATTAAGAATTCAGTTAGCGCAATACCGGATGAAGCTTATCATAGAAAGTGCTTACTTTTTACTTATAATAATGTAATTAGTTTTTATTTGCATAATCTGCTGTAGGTTGTAAGCGATTTAAATTTCATAGAAAATCTAGACCTTATCAGAATAGGTTTTTAATGTTTGGGAATGCAAGTTTCAAATCAGCAATGTACTAGCGATAGCAATAATAATTATACGTGCCATAACAACTTTTTTATTTTTCTTGAAAAATGGTCTTCTATATTCTCCAGAAAAGGGGAGGGTTACAGAACTGTTTATTTGACTATTAAACATTTAGAAAAATGTCCTACTACATTTTAAATTTTTCATTTCAAATTTTAAATGTATTTCTTTTTCTATTCAGAGCACTGTGCTTCTTAAGACTTACATTCATCAACGTTTCAGCATCGTTTAATATCGCTCTACTATGGATTTTCCTTCGTAATATATTCCGAAATTTACTATTTTTGATGAACACTTTAAGTAACAGCTTTAAAAAGTTTAAAGTAAAACTGCTGGGGTTAAACATACACACTTAGAACTATATTTTGAGGAGTAGTTCAGGAGTTATATACAAAAGGGTTCAAATTTTGAAAGCGGATCATTCTGGATTGTGAAACTTGGTTAAATTAACAGGAGCACGCGTTTTGATGTCTATTTTACTCCTAAATACTAAATAGTTCGAAACTGTAAGAGCTACAATGTTTTTTTTTGGGGGGGGGGAGGGAGCCGAATAAAAGAACTCAATAGGGTAAAAAAAACAGCGATTTATCTTCATTAAAAATGTATTTTCTATATATTTTCATTCATACAATCGAAAAAAAAAGGAAAATTTATTGGGTGTTAATTTTTTTATGAAAAGCTTAATTTTCCAGAGTAAGAAGACGTAGGTTTTTTTTTCTTTAATTTTAGGAACGTATTTCGTTGACATCCGTGCGTTCAGAATAAATTCAAAAAAATAATGAGCTGAAAAACCGCATTTGTTGTGAAATGTAATATTGAAAAATGTGATAGACTACCATGGTGCTTAAAATTTTGCAAAATTTGAGCATCTAGTTCAGTTGAAAAATAATTATTTTTTGTACTCTATTTACTGTATTCATTCGACAATTGTTGTGAACAGTAAATTTAAAACAGAGTTATTCTTGAAAAACATACAGCGCATGATGTAAGCAAGTCGAACTTTTTTTGAAAAACTAAATGCGTAGTAAGTAAAAATAATAAATAAAACTTTTCTGCCACTCCGAACGTTATTAATTCTAGTGCAAATGAGGCAAATTTGTAAAGGAAATTGCTCATACGTGTTTCGAAATTACGAGGAACCTCTTCTTTAACGCAAGAAAAAAAGTTTTGCATTAAAAATAGTCTTGACGACGTATAACTTCATTTTCATTCATACAGAAACGACTTTTATTAGTCTCCGAAACCTTCAAGTACAACCTTCTTTGCAATTCTGTAACTTGTTCAAGTAGCAATATTCAATTCTTCAGGTGTTTACTTCGGAAATTGTAATCAGGTGAGGTATTTTTTTTTTTTAAGTTTGTGAATAATAGCATATTAAGGGCTAACTTTTCGATTAAAGTGTTATTGCGAATTTATCTAGCACTTTCACACTTTCTTCCCACTTCATCCACATTTTATCAAGATTAAGCTTAAAGTACAAGATGAAAAGAAGAATTTTCAAATCGAGTATCATAGTACATTCTTATAATCATCAAAACTCAAAAGCATTTGCATTAAAAATAATTATTTGAAGCATTTAAACTTTATGAATAACAATGTGGCGTGTTAAGGCCCGAAACTTTGAAAGTGCTATTGCAAATTTTATCTATCACGCTCAAACTCTGAATAAACATTTTATCAAGAGTAAGCCGACAGTTCTAGATAAAAAAGTGAATTTTCAAATAGTGTATAAATATCGCATAGTAAATTTTTATGATCGCCACGTTTTAAGGTATTTGTTTTAAAAAATAATATCTAAAACATTTATATAGAAAGATGAATAGAACATACCTGCTTGTGCAACTCTATACACTTAAAAACCACTGGTAATCACATCCCCAAAGAAGAAAAAAAAACGTTTACTATTAACTTGAAAAAGAGCTTATTTCACTACTAAAGCATTAAGGATATTATTTCTTAGTAATTACATTGAACAGCACTTCGAACTGATTTTATGCCTACGGCTGGGGGTGGGGTTTAGTTTCCATTGTGCTATTCAGTTGATGGGACGAGTTTGCCATAATGTTCTCAATGAATAGCCATTATGCTATAACTGGGAGGAACATTGATTTTTATCTACATTTCCTCAATTGGTTTATGTGCTAGGCAATTATGATGGTTGTAGGGACATTAGGTATAGTACATATATATATGTGTGTATACAGCACGTTGTAATCCACACATAATTCGGGTTAGAACTGCTGTCGACACCATTCCTTCTGGTAAGAGCTTGACGAAGTGATACTTATGGGAGAATCAGCTGACCAGGTTAAAATATGCAAATTGAAAGTCTCATAAATTGATTTCTTTGAAATATTTCAATCGATATTAACACTAAATAAGGCGATTCCCCCGTACCCTTCCCACAATTGATTAGTACGATAACAGAACGATTTTTTTTTTTTTTTTTTGTATGCGCAACATTATCATACACAAAAGCGTTTGGTGAGAAATGGTGTCGGAGTTTTGGGCTTAAATTATGTGTCTTTTCGAACAAAGAGAGGAACAAAAATATTTTCTAACCTTTTCGCCCTCTTTTAATGCAAAATATATTCGACATTTTATCACTACAGAACATTTCTATGTTTCGATTCGTGGTCAACCATATAAAATGTAATTCACTCTTTTTTCAGCCCTCCTTATATTCCTCATTTGGATTACCGCACTTTTCCTCTGTTTCCCGAAAAATTACATTGAAAAAAAAAAGAAAAAAAAATCTTGCTTTAAAAATTTTTTTTTCAGGAAAAATATTTCCTTATTTCCCTTTTTGATCAATGAACAAAACTGGCATTTTTCCCATACATCTGAATTCGTTGTAGTTTAAGCTGCAGCTTTCGATTCGTATTTCACCGTACGGGACTGTCTATAAATGATGTAACACCTTTTTTCAACATTTTGACCCCCCCCCCCACCCTTCTCCCAAAGTGTCACACTTCCCCTCCCCTCTAATATATTCTTATAAAAAAATACGTGATGTCACACCTCTTGTTAACCGCTCTTTCCTCCTTGTCACAATTTCACGAGTCCACCCCCCTCAAAGCATGATACCATTTGCGGACAGCCGCTGAAACAATAGAAATATATTTTAAATTATTATATTTTTTATTTTAAAAAAACCAATTGGTAAGCATCTTTTTTTTTTTTTTTTGCTTTTATTAAGAAAAATCGTCTTGCTATGACAAACAACTTCTGTTTGCAGGTGCACAAGTGTTATACGTTAATTTAATAGTTACTTTTTTATGACATCGGTTTCATCTCGTTTTCAGAAAAATCGCACTTTTTGTGTTTTCTCCTGACACACTCGATGTAATGAAAAATTTCTGCATTTTAACTTTTTCTCCTACTTATCTTTTTTTTTCTTATTAGTGTGCTAGTTGCCCGTACAATAAATTTATATTATAATCATTAAACGTAATTAATGCCACCAACTCGTCACTGCTTGCTTTAAAAAAATAATCAAGTTTAAAAATGAAAATATTGTTACTAGGATAATCATCGCCAAATTAAGCATTCTTGCCAAATATCTCTTTTTCTTCAGGAAATGGAAGCTGAGTTGGCGAACGTTTCCTTATTGGTTATCACATCGGAGCCAGTTTGGGAAACTTTTCCACATTTCCCCCCTTTAACCCTCCATTGCGAGTCCAACATGGGGTCAAATTTACGACCATCCCCAAACTCTGACAGCTGTTATAGATCAAAGACGTTGCCTGATAAATAATGTATAACCCAAGGCGAGTCTATGCTGCATTTTCGGATGTTTTAAACGCTACTTCACCGTCCTTGGAAGCTATAAATCAACCATTTCAAAACGCATTAGAATACCCTGATGGGTAGAAAATTCGAATTGTGGGATCGGCTGTTTTCCTGGAAATCTAAAAATGTTCGTAATTGCTTCTTCAAAGTTCACGAAATGGGGGGGGGGGGGGGAGAAATTGCTTCGCTATTTATTATATAATGTAAACCGGTGTTTAGTTATCTATTTATTTAAAATTATTTATTTCATTAATTTATTTATTTATTCGTTTTCGATTTATGTTAGCTAAGTTAAAAAAAAACTGAAATCAGCATTGTTAAGTGTACAGTCATTTACGGTATCTTTGAGCCAGTCCGGATAATTTTGTACCACTTCATGTTTTTTTTTAGCAGAAATCTTATTTTATGACCTCGCCAGCAAGAATGCATGACTGAGATTTCTAGTTTTTTTCCAAGTCATATAAACTAAAATATATAGTGTGGTGCAAAGTTAACCGGACTGCCTCAACACTGTTAAGACTAAGGGTTGCGTGTGGCACCTTTTAGAGTAAAAAATGTTAGCACAAGCACCAAGAGTACCCCCTTAAGGGTGTCTTTTGGCTCCCAATGTCGCTCTATGGCATCCTAATGGGACAAGCAAAGGTACCCCATTGGAACCTATAAGTGTGTGATAGGGGTTCCATAGGAAGTCAAATGGGCAAGGTTAGGAGTGCCGATGGAGCTACAACGTTTCACCCTAAAAGGTGCTATATGCAACCCGCAGTTTTAACAGTGAAAGATATCCTGAGTACCAAGATATCCTGATTTGAAAACCAAGATATCCCGATACAGCAATAGAATCAGCAAATTAAAGTGTACTGTATATAAGTTTTTTTTTTTTTTTTTTTTTCGGGAGAGAGAGAGAGAGTAATAGGTAGGGACTTTGCTGAGCAAATATATCCGAAAAGCAAATTTTTAGTTTTTATCATTTAGATCTTGTTAGTTTTAAATTTCTACTACATTCATTGCGCAGGAAAAGGATTAAAGTTTTTGTACCATGTTTTGGAGTATACACGAAAGCATAGCATGGATTTTCGGTATTCAACAGTTCACTTCCGGTTCGATGTTAATATAAATTACTAAAATGATTCCGTCTAAATAAAACCACAATAGCTACAAAATTAGTTAAAGCCACATGCGCAGCCAGAATTTACCTCCTAGGAAGTTCGAGTGGTAATAATTCCTTATATGCACGTAAAATACCATTTAGGAAGTGTTAAAATCAAGAGTTCTGGAAAATTTGACCCTCCCCCCCCCCCCCAAAAAAAAAAGCTGTGTCTCTGTTAAAAGATAACTATTATTACTAAACATTGTAAGAATGATGAATTAAAAATATTTCCTTAATGATTTTACAACTATGAGAAAATTAGTATTAGCGGATCTTTAATTTTCTAGGAAATGCAATAAATGTAAATTAGAGTTTTGTGTTAAAAATGTAATGGTAGTATAAGATTCTTTACACATATTGAAGAAAAAAGCCATATTTTATCTTCATTTTAAAGACTTCTGTCAATCTGGTATGAACGTTTAGATGTGTATCTTTCAAGTAGTGAAGAAATAGTCAACAGCGAGTAAATTACTCGTGAAATAACATATAACTTAAGAGACTTGTTGGTTGTGGAGCATTAATTTTCAATAGCCTGTTGCAAATCAAAATTAATATCACGTATAATATTCAAATCAATGAGATAATTTATTGTAATGCTCATAAATAGAATTTGGCACCATTTTTGCTTATTTTTAAACAACATTGCTTCATTAATGAATTTCATAATTCCATGTTGAAGGAATTATGAAATTCAATTGAAGGAATAATGAACTTCCAAAACATTTTGGTCTAAGAGAAAATTTTATCTTAAAACGGTTAAATTAAATCAATCATTTTTAATGAAAAGAGCGCTTTGTGGAATTTAAACTTCCGAGCTAATCTAATTCATATTTTCTCCTGATTTTTTTTTTTTTTTTTCGTTTTAAAGGTAAATGCTAAAACAAACGGGATCTAGAACAGATGTTTCTTTGAAATTCGATAAAAAGGTCTTTTTGCTGCAACTAGTAATTTTATTCTAGAAATTTATGATTTGAAGATATAAAAGCTCGCTTTTAGGCGGTATAGACTATGTCCCAAAAGAGTAAACGAGCCTTTTCCAAGGCATAAACTTTCTTAGCGTTCCAAAAGCGTCGAAACAGACTCATCAATAAAATTACAGCGGACGTTTGCTGCTAGATGCTGGGTGAAAGAAAGAACCATTATTTTTGATTTTCTTCTTCCTGCTCTAGTTCAGTCAGTATATCTTAAGAAATCATAATTTCACCTGCGTACGTGGGTTATATCACATCATCGGTAATAATTTCAGTTTTATTTATAAATTAAGTATAAGACGCGGTTTAACCCTTAACTGGCGAGGTGATTTTTTTTTTTTTTTTTGTAGCATAAGTGGTGAAGTGGTAGAAGTTTGTAGCATGCAGTAGCGCAGCGAAGGGTGAAAACACCCTCCCCCCCCCCCGGAGCCATTGGTTTTAACCTAAAAGCAAATTCTAACACAATAGTTTTATTCATATGAAAGGGCTGTTTTAATAAAAAAAAAAACCCTCCAGAAGGTATTTTTCCATCACCCCCCTCCCCCCCCCCAAAAAAAAGATATTTTTGATCAGAACACAATTTTTAGCTGCGTTAGTGAGTACATGTAACCAAAAAATGAATCTTCTTGTGAGAAAATTTGCGCATATATTTGCATTTTATTCTCGGAAGTTTAAGCTTTGGGTTTTAATTGCAGTACTGTCAGCCTCGTTTAAACTGGTAATGGATCAACAAATACCCCACTTATTATGAATGAAACTTTCCAGAACCGAATATTGAAACCATTGACGCAATGTTTAAGATCCCCGTTTAATCGAATAATTTCCCCGGATAAATGAATAATATAGATCATCTTTCGCAAATATTTTCGCTGAGAAAAATTTTGAATGAACTAAAAATTAAATTAAGTAAGAACAATTACTGACATAAAAATGTCAAATAATATTTTATGACAACGATCAAATTTCTTTTGCCGTTGCCATTGCAAAACAAAAAAAAAAAATATTAAAAAAAATATATAGTCCTGACAATAATTAAATTAAGTAACACAAAGAAATGTGAACAATGCAGCTAATTACAAATTGACAAGTATTAAATGTAAAACACGGCAGACTAAGAGGAAAAAAAGAAGCTAGAAAAGTGTTCTTCAACAGACTGTCAGCAAGCAATCCACTATTATGGGCATTTTCAAAAAATAATGTAATGTAAAAAAAGATGCCAAAACAGAGTTTTTATAACTCAAGTTATAAGTTACATGTTTTATCATTTTCATGCGTACTTAAAATATGTATACTTAGTGAAAATACTATTTTGTTCTTCACTTAACTTATTTCAAAAGCTTTTTGCCAAAAACATTGCTTCATTTTTACAGCTATTGATTTGTTATTAAGTTTTCAGACAAATATTGTCAATTTGGAGAGCTGAAGAAAATTTCTCCGCTTAATCAAATATCCCGCTTAATCGAATAATATTTCTTTGAACCGACGATATTCTTTTAAGCGGGGCCGACAAGGAATAAATTAATAATTCCTTATATTCGAATAAAGGAATTGTATATTTATTCATGTACAATTGAATTAAATTGTATATTAAATCATGTACAATTGAATTAAATTGTATCATGATTTGAAGTATCAATTTTCTAAAAAAGAATTTGCTGTATTTAAAAAATAATAATTTGTACGTGTTGCGGACGCACGGTCACACCTGTAACACGTATAAATCGTTATCTCATTATTAAAAATATAAAAAAGGTAGAATGTTGATATTCCACATCATGATACAACGGTCATTTGAAAGAAGAGTGCCACAATACGAAGAATACTTCTGGCAATTTACATTAAAAGAAAAGAAAGTTCGCAGTGCTCTCCAGTGGTTAATATTAGAACGAAAAATGTGTCATTATTCTCCAAAGAAGATAACGTCCTTTGAAGCCCTTAAAACGAAAAAAAAAAAACATTAAAAATTTTGTATTGTGGCGCTCTTCTTCCAAACGAGCGACATATTCGAATGTACCACAGTTAAAAGCCAAAATTCAAAATCCCGGAAATAAAGTAAATATATGCGTAAAAATGTTACACTTGTGCAAATGGATTGAGCAAAATACGACTGAAGGATAACAGTAAATGCACTGAGCACAATTATTACAAAACGTTTTGCATGCAAATATAGAGTTCTCGCAACTTCTGTTGTTATAAACTATTAAAAAAAAAAAAAACTACCTCATATAGAAGTACGCTGTTAAAATTACGTGTTGCATATGGCGTCTTTCAGCATAAAACTTTATAGCACCAACTTGACCTCCTTAAGAGTGCAATTTGGCTATCTTGGCACCCTTAAGGGAACCAAATGGGTGCGATGGGGAGCCAAATGGCACCATTAAGGGTGCCCTAATGGTACCATACCTCTATGGTACCCTGAAGGAGGTGCCACTGGTACTACAACGCTTAACCCTAAAAAGTACTATATTCGAGTATAACCCGCAATTTTGACTGTGCATCATAATTATAATTGATTTAAATATAAAACATTGTTTATATCAGTAAAAGTTGCAAAGGGGAATATATATAACGGGTATGGTAAGGAAGGATTTATCACAACTCAAACCGCAAAAAAATCGACTATGTTCAAAGCTAACATACTCTGTAATGATCAGTCTCTTGCAGTTTGCCTTGAAAAAAAAAGATTGTGGCATTTTACAACAGATTTCTCATAGTTAATGCTCGATTGTTTAATGTGCTTAAACAATGCTGTTTGAATCGAATTAACTCAGCTTAGAGAGAGAGAGTCACGTATTTGGAACGTATATTTTTCATTAACCAAAGAAGGGTTATAAATACAATTTAAGGTAATTGTTATAAAAAGCTTCGATTTTATGTTTGTTTATCTTTGATTAAACCGGTTAATTTAAAATATATACTCCCTCCTTCAACTCATCTGTAAAAAGTTAATGTTACTAGTTAATGTTACAAAGTATTTCTAAAAAAAATAAGTCGAGTAAAATTCTAAACAATTTAACTAATAATTTCAAGAATTTCAGTTTATTTAATGGTTTCCCCATAGACTTTTAAATAAAAGAAAGTAGTGTGTAAATATTTATTGTTACGGATTCATGGAGCTATTGGATTGCTTCAAAATAATTTCAGTGTTAAAGAAAGTATTGCGAATTTTTTAAGTAGGAAAAATGCATCAGTAAGCTACCGCGACATCAACATTTTTTAAAACCCTACATGTCAACTTACATGGTCATGCATTTATTCTAGTTAGTTTTCCATTTTTCATTCTTCAAAAAATAAACGTTTTATGAATGCACGAAACGGTTGAAAACGTCCAAAGAGTGGCATTCTCAATTGTCCCTCATAAAACAAGTACAAAGCCATAACATTTTTATGCATAAAATAAACTTGATATAAAGGCACCGTCGAGTGAAACTGAAACAAGTAATATAAATATCAAGCACACAGAGAAATCTTGTTTATGGTATTTCAGTCTATTTAATCAGCGAGTCATTTTTTAGCGATAAAACCTTTATCTAATGGTCCTCATCAAGCTTCCGGAAACAAAATGAATAAAATATATCCATTCAAACTTGCGTTCGAATAAAGTACCGTCAGTTGTTTCCACAAAAGCCCAGTCTATCATATAAACCTAGTTCAGATCTTACATATATCCCTAATTTATTTATTATTTAAAGGAGCAGTGGACTTTTTCGCTAAAATAACAGGATCGCGAAAGACTATCTGGTGAATATATGACGGCTTTTTGGACACTATCTCGAGCGATAAGCAGTCCAATAGGATGACTTAAGTTAAAAGGCCTGTAGAGTCAAGAGGAGTTATGAGTTGCTGTATTCGCCGTGAATAGTTTCCCTGCTGACTGGATGTGATATGCATGCAGATGAGGACACTCCTACCACTGTTCATGATGCTGCGCTCGAATTTGTTATGCAGACTGAGAGATGAGCACTTACTGGAAAGTAACTGGCCGTTAATGGCACATGATGTTGATAGCGGGATTAGCTGAATTTCCGATTCTAGAAACCTGAGGACAGGGTAAAAGGTAGTAGTATACTATCGTGCAGGAGATGTATATAACGTCAAAATGTAATAATTCTAGAGCGTTAGGAGTAGCTTATAATAGGAGATGAGTTGAATTTCGGACTATAGAAAGTTGAGTACATTGAGAAATGCATAGTCTGCATGCACAAGCGAATTATCTATTTTATCTATGATGTATTCATAATCATTCCAACTAGTGAGCAAATGTTCAGTCCCACATTGAAAAATAAAAAAAATCAATTGGTTTTGGATCAAAATATCTGGAGAGGGCATTTTGGATAACAGCAAAGTTTTTTTTTCTTTCTTTTTTTTTTTTTTTTTTTTTTTTGTCACAAATGAACAGAATAAATGGAAGTCAGAGGTTGCAATGTTGGGTGAATTTATTCTAGCGTTTGCCAACAGATAAAACACTTGGTTTTGAAACATGATAAAGACTAGACACCTTGAAATGTTAAATGAAAAAAAAAATCATAATGGTGGATTGTGGTGGTTTGCTTCAACTAACTACGGTACTCATCTGACATCGTCAAACTGATTTCCTTTTCCTCGGATCTTTCTGGGACAAAAAGTTCGGAAAAATGACTGATATTCAAATGGCCATCTCCAAGCATTGGTCCAAATATCGAGTCGAAATTGAAACGTTGCAAAAGATTGGAAAACGTTATAATTAAAGAGGGTATGTACGTCATTTGATAAAAATAAAACTTGTTAAAAATTTATTTGTAAGAAAAAAAGGCATTATTTTCCAATCCCTCCAATTTATGTGTAACTTTTAGATGTTCGAATGAATTTGAATTTACTAAGGAGATTTGGTTTGCACTCTTAGTGTAGCTAACTAAGACTAACTAAGTGCTATTGTGCAACTTTGATTTTAGTTGTAAAAATAGTTTGACAATTTTACTTTTTAAGTGAACGGAGTTGTTGGTTTGGGGACAAGGGTTGAAAACCCCTATGACTCGAACCCTATAAATTGAAATCGCGGTTTTTTGAGTTTTTCAAAAATTGAGTATGTATACCTGTGCAGTACACTTAATAATTCACTATACTAGTCGCCAACTTGACAAGTGTCCATAACTTAAGCAAAATTTTAGTATTTCTGCAAAATATGCTCAGCTCAATCAGCGAATGCATCTTTGGATAAAATGTCCATAAATTCAATATAACTGCAAAATCAAATTTCTAAGTCGAAGTCTAATTGTAATATTCGCTCTAACTCTTTTGCAAGTGATTTAAAAGTTGTAAAATTTCCTTGATACACTAAACAGAAAGTGAACCAATTGTACGAAAAAAAAAAGTGATGGCTAAAAACCTGCCAAAAAAAAAAAAAAAAATCCATGCAATAATTAAAGAAAAAAAAAGCCTTTTGTCGGGCTGAAAATATTATGAAGTATTTATTTTTCGAATCGGCTAACGAAAAAAAAAATGAAATTATATTTTGTCAACTGGCGTGAAGCCGCTAATGGTATCGCTAGTTTTTCCAAACATACTTTCCCGTTCCTTTATACCCTATCGGGCAATTTCATCAAGCCAATATCCTTGCCCATTGTAAGAGCCCTTATCTCGGCATAAAATTCCTTTAAGAGTAAAGGCAATCAAAGGAAACGGTGAAGGCGGAATATTTTTTCATCCCGGTTTTATACCGTTTTACAAAAAAGCTGCAGAACCGATGGCCCAAATTGCATTTCTCTGCAACAATACCCAGGTGCTAGTTTCGCCAGGAGAGAACGCGCAGCCAAAGTAATTATAGAAGCAGCTAAGAAAGCCTCTTCCCTATTTACTCACGCTATACACTTTAACAAACTAAGTTTAGGTCACGTTTCGTACGGTTACATTTACCGGATTAAAGAACACAATACACTAGATAGATATCGACTCTTTGGGTTGTGGAAATTGCGAAGACTGGAGCTCAGATGCAATTGAATGCCATCAGGACGGAACTCAGGAACACTTCCCACGTTCCTCTCATAAAAACCTTACAATGGAAAAGAAAGGGGGAAAATCAATAGATTTTTCCCGAAGAAAGTGCTGGAATTTTTCGCAGCCTTCTCTCTGCCAGGATTATGCAAATACTTGGCATATTTTTTCCAATTATGTCTCGAAACTTTATCCAATCATTTAAATGACCGGCAGCGAGATAAGCTCCGGGAATACGTAATAAGGGACTGTTCACCAGTTTTTTCGCGGTTAAAATGTGCTCTCTAACTGTGAAGGTTCGTCTATGCTTTTGCCATCTAAACTTTTGGAGAGCACGGTTACAGTTGAACGTGAAATCGAAATTGGGTCGTTCTCGCAAAAATAGTATTTATAGCGTGCGACACTTCGGAGTTTTTTTGTTTTTTTTTTTTTTCAGCAACTTTAATAATTGCCTGCAATTAATCATAATTTTAAATTAATTCTCCATTTAATAGTGTATAATTTTTTATCAAGTGTTTGTACATAAGTAATTGTATCGTTCATTGCAAAAGTGATCTATCTCTATAATTTTAAAATGCATATTTGTTGGCGAAATGGTATCACATTTGGGTATATGGGTCATTCCCCAGAAAACGTAACTTTTGAACGCACATATTTTTCAGTTTCGAAACTTTTTTTCTTTTTTTTTTCATTCTTACATGAAAGTGTTGCCTACTAGAAGTAACCATAAACAATGGCCTAGATAAGTTCCAATTATTGTACTCATAAATAAAAAAAATAAAAATAATGCCTTGTTCACGAAAATAAAAACTTTTAATGTTTAAAAATCGAGGCTAATTTAATATCAAAGTAGTAATTTTGTTAGTTCTGCAAACAATCAGCTATTTTAATGATAAGTGGGAAGGTAATGTTATGCTCTTTTAATCAAAGTACGGCTTGATTAGTAATTTCAAATGTATGTTAAAAAATAGTATTTAGTAAATTTGAGGATATACTGGCCATTTATAATTTTGGTAAAATGCCTATTATTGATGTATTTCCCCTCCATCAGCTATTTTCACCTCAGAAATAGTGACATTGATAAGGTCTGTCACGGAGGTGAGATTCACGAAGGTGAGGATCTTTCCATTAATATAGGCCTAATAGATATATTTTTCATGGAAAAATATGTTTTCTTTGTTGCTACAATCTGCACATGTTAAGCAAATGAAAACATGCTTACTTATTTTATTACATTAATTTACATCCCTGAAATTCAAGTTCACGGAGTGAGAAGTCAGAGTAACCACACCAAGTTTTTAAAGCAAAATCTATCTTCTTTTTCGACAAAAATCTCACAACTTCAACTACGGCTTAAAAAAAAGGGGGGCTCCCTTGCATCATGGGAAATAAAATTTGATGTCATTACTGTCACGTGTTAATGAGGAATGGCATTTTGTGTTTAGGTAACAAAGGTGAGAATTTATTGTGACATGAATACTTGTCCTTATAAAACGAACTAAAACACATTATTAAAAAATTAAATATACTGTAGCAATTAGTATTTGAGACACTTGTGAAAGAAATAATAAATAAATAAGTATATACTTTTAATTAAACAAGTTATTAAGCAACAAAAGCAGCAGTTACACAAGGTGTGTGGTATGATACGGAGGTGAGAATTCACATGTTGTGAAACAAAAATATACCAAAATAAAAATTATTATTTAATTGTATGCAGATTTAAATAAATATATTTTTGATGAAATTAAAAATCATTGTTAAATGAATTGCTGCTTAAAGTTTTTACTGTAAAAGGCGTGTGACAGAAAAGTTACACTTTTTGCACAAGAATGACCCATATATTTTAGTTTTAAAGAGAAGCAAAACACTTTTCGAAAATAAATATCTAATGACTAATACTGATTGAAAATTTGTTTTTTTCTTAGGAAAAATTTGCACAGGGCTTAATAAATACGGCATAGTAAAATCATTTACAAGGAGATACATCACTTTTACAATGACCCACATAATTTGTGAAGAGTTAAGAAATAGTTTGCTTCGGAACTGGAAGGGAAAAAAAAAAGAAAATATGTGCCTCAGATTCATTCTATTGAAGTAAAAATGTAAAAAGTGCAAAAATGTGATATTGTGCTGAAATTCAACAATAATATGAAACGTCAGTTAAGTTATATCTTTGACATAAAAATGAACTTAACTACACTTGTCAAAAAAACTTCTTTTCCAGAAAAACATTGTTTTTTATTTATGTCCCAAGATTTTGTATGGTCCATATGGTCCATTCTGTTACACTTTGAAAATAAAATAAACAATTACATTGAATCTGGTGATGTTTTAAAGAAGACTGGGTAGTAAAAATTATGAGCTTACGAAACAATGCTTATAAGTTAACCATTATGAATTCTCCGTTCAACAAATAAGACGAGTCTTGTCCCCCCCCCCCCCCGATAATTGGTTTAAATTATTGAATTTGCACAATGTTTCATTCATATTAATGATTAAAAAAAGTTTTTTTTTTTCCTGAATTGCGTACTAAATATTTGTCAACAAAACAAGTTATTTTTCACAATTTCAGTTGCGTGGGGAGGAGTGCGACTAGAGAGCGGGGGTTAGAAAATAACTACAAACAAAAGTTTAAAATATTTGATTGCTTGTTCATTTTAAATTTCAAATATTAACATCAAATTAAATCAAATTGTCTTACTTACAAGCTTCAGAATGGTTAAACAGTCAATGGACAACACCAAGCTACTGCTTTATAATAAAGAATTCCTAACAAGCTTATAGGCTAGTCATCAAAATGCATGACTTGGACTACACAAGAAAAATTCTGCGTAAGCAGTGCCATTATTGGCAAATAAATTTAATTTTATCTGTTCTTACTAGAACAAATCTCACATGGGCGTTAGAAATGAAATAACGCGCGATACAAGTGCCATTGAGAGACTCGGATATGTGCAAATTTGCCGGTAACTTTCGCTCGTGTAAGACACAGGCAAATGCGTTAAACGGTTTAAAATTGCGAAATGTTAGATTGATGGGGCAATTTTTAATGCAATTGATGTCAACACGTGATCCTGTTTTGCGTAATACCGACACCACCTCTGTTTCGCTTTTTACTCTTGGTGTCAAACAATCGAAGATGCGCACGATTTGTAGCTAATTTTCAAAAATTGAATGTTATCAGCTCAAAGATCAAACATTTATTGAATGATAATATCATTCAATTGAAAATCATGATTAATTTAAATTTTCTTGCTCTGTACTTTCATTTCTAATTGCCAGTTTCGACTAAATTTTCATTCTAATCTTTTTGTTTCTTTAAAGATGATAAAAACAAGAAGCGAAGAAAAGTCAAATTCTATGTAAACAAGTCGAGAAGACACCTCGACTATTCATTTAATGCGTAGGGTCCACAGGCCAGATGTGGCCCGCGAAGCCGACGTTTGCTGTTACGAATTGAAAAAAATATTATTGAAGCTTCCAAAATAAGATTATGTTCAATCGATATCACTAATGATTGTTGCAAATTTGTTGTAAATAGTTACAAATTGGTATCTAAAAATCACATGGAAGCTTTGTGTCAATAAAATAAGCATGTAGTGATGATAACAACAGTTCTTGTTTTGTAACTTTCTTTCCCTTTCCTCGTTTTCTTATGCAACCCATCAACAAGATTTGAAGATATTTCAATTTCATGTGTTCTGACCCGTGATATTCATCTTAGTTTCAGGTGCAGAGCTCGGGTAAAAAAAAAGGGGGGGGGGCTCCACTGCTGTGTTTTTCACCGCAAAGCCGGCAATGGTGTAACAACTGAGAAGAAAACCTGCTTCATTTTATATGTAAAAGAAACAGCTCCAAAAATAAAGAAAACATTATATGTTTTTTAGATGTATATAATTGCAGCAGTTTTTAAATTTTTCGGCCTATGGCAAATCATTGGTTTACCTATATGTATGGGAAGCTTCGTTTTTTGTGTGACGATACATTGCGTGATTTTTAATGAGCACAACCCAAACATTTATCATCAAAAGTGCAATTCTATGAGTTACTCCATGAAGGGTTTCGCTCTACAATTGTTGATGTATTTTTAGCGAACCGGTGACTATGTTCTAGTTAGAAATGGCCTTGTGAGTAGATAATTTGAAGAAACACTGAATTGGGGGGACAAAGCTCACTTCCTTTTCTTACGGAAATACTACTTCAATACATACTTTTAATGTCATATTTTGTATGTATATGTTTTAAAAAGCGATTTAATATCGAACAATTAAAGCTTTGCGCAAACATTTAAATGTTCCACAACCTTATAAAATAAATAAAAGTATCATGCCATTTATTTCCCTGTTCCTCAGTATCAAGAATAAGCTAATTGAAATTGTGAAGAAGTCCATTTCTACATCCTATCTAACAAAATAATCAACCAATTAAAATTAGCACAGTTCGAGAAAAAGTATGCTTACAGAAACAAAATTTTCATCTGTATTTTTTATACTGCTTGTTTGGAAACTTTTTGTTGTTTTCCTATAAATTTGGTGCTACATTGGCAGTGCGCCTGCTTTGGTTCAATAAACCAGTGAAAATTCCATTGCGCTTCAATTATGATTTCATTTAATTGCAATTTTTCTGTTTTTCGCTTATTTTTTGAGACAGAGCGTATATTGTAAGAGGAAATGTCAAGGATTTTCTTCTGTCTAAGACCGAAGAATGAAAATTATTCGCTTGGAGTTTCCGAAGGAGAGATCATGAAATCTTCTTCCCTTCACCCCGCGGAACTCGCACTCCGTGGTACGGTTAAGTAGGGTTTACTTTTTTTGCAGAATTATGCAATTAATGCAACGTGACATTTGAGAGGAGGTAGTGGAAGAAAATAAATGATTAAAAATCATTGTGCTCCAAGTCGTTATCAGCTGCTACGATTAATGTTTTGAACAAGTGAAATTATTTCACGATCTACTTGAGAAATTAAATTTTGCATATCTGAGGTTGAGAGCATTAGAAAATGAAAATCGCAACTAAATGATACCGTTGCAAGCAAGCTTCAATGAACGTTGAACGTTATCTTTTACAGATTATAGAATTTTTTATGAAAAGCAAAATATCCCTCAAATTTTATCAAAGTTAATTAATCACTAGTAATTATTGGATAACCCACTCAGAAGATTATCAACTTGATCGGGGTGAACGGCATTGATCGAAGTCGTAATGAGAGATTCAGAGGGAGGGGGAAAAGTTAATTCTGGACTTGAGGCTCGCTTCGACTAAACAGAAATTGTAAAAAAGCGCTTTCAAAACGGCGCCAAAAAAGCGAAAAAGAATAAAAGCAAAGCAAGAAATGGCGTCAGTTAGTGTCTATGGCGCATGAAGGTATCTCGGCGTAATGTGGAAGCTGGCCCCAAGCGGAAACTACAGAATCAAATAACCCAACAAAACCTGCAGAATGGGAAATTGTGTGTAGCTCTTAAGAGCAACTTCAATATCGGGTCGACAGCTTTCGGGTGCAGTAAGTGCGCTATGTCAACAGCGCCTACAGCCCAATAAAGAAACATCGTGCCTGGCTCTCTTCCTTCAAAACTCTTCAGAAAAGCCGGCCACCTTAATTTCCAAGTCTCTCCCGAACTTGCCTTCGATGGAAGGACTTGTAGTTTTAAACGAATTTAAAGCACCCGATCTTAATTAACTTGGAACATCGAAATGTTTGAGGAACGGCATCTTTAATGAGAACGGGCTCGATTAATCTCCGTTGCTATGGTGATGGGTGGAGGGTGGATCGATCCAATGAAGAGAACAATGACGGGGGGAAAAAGAAATGCACAGTTAGAAGCGAGATAAAAAGAACTTCACCAAAAGTGGTTCCAATGCTACAAAGTCTTGGGAATTTTTTTTCCTCCTCCTTCTTTTCGTTTTCTTTTGTGATGTTTCTTTTCCTTTTTTCCCGCGAAGGAATTATGGGAATTGGCCCTGCGCACGTGCTGCAAGTGCCTGCTTGGATCACCCTTTGCTGTGCCTTCAGGGAGCAATGAGGGAGTTTTATGGCAAGAAGGAAATGCGGGTTTTTCGATGTTTTGGAGCCAGCGATAGGCCGGGCTCACAATGTAGCAGCTGGGGATAATCTTTCACTTCCAATGCTGGAGCTCTTCCCCCGCTCCTTACACAGCTGCGAGACTTTTCTTTGGTACCCCAAGAGAGGGGGATGCCGTACAAAATGGAGCGCTTCAAATCTCGCTCGCTCCTTTGTCTCTTTTCTGATGTGGAGAAAAAAATTGCTTCCGATCTCACGCCCAATTAAAATCGGCGCCGACTGCTTCGACATCGCGAGTTCACACTGTCCCGATAGCGATCGCTAAATTAGCAAATAAACCGGAAAATTGTGAAATTTTCTCAAAAATAAAGTTTAATGGGCTAAGTTTAAAAAAAAATATATTTTTCTCGACAGAAAAACTGAAATTCTAGCAATGAAAAAGTAAGCACTAAATTTTAAACTATTCCATGAGGGGTGTGGATAGGAGCAAAATCCCTAGCGAGGGGGATAACCGCCCCAGAATCCTTGGTTTTCATCTAGATCGGTGCTTAAAAATCTCTGCTCCGCGAGCAATTTTCATGTGGTCTGCGAACAGCTATTGAAAATTATATCATTTTTTAAAGTTGTAATTGAATATATTAAAGAAACCTTTTAGATTCTTCTCATATCACCACATACAACTGATGTCAAAATATTATTTCTATCGTTTGTGATCCGATAAGGATTCGAAAGTTTCCAAGCGGTCCTAAGTGGTGCCTCCAAGTGAAACGATACCACTGTGTGTGCTGGACCATGGATTGCTCGGCTTCTGGTCTGGATCAAAAAGTCAGAGTTGTCTTCAGGGTCCCTTCCAACTGGTTAAACTGCAATTAGTGGTAGGTACGGGGGACCCTGGAGTGTGAGGTCCTAAGTGCCGTAAAGATTGAGAACCATTGATCTAGACTGCCAATGATGGTATGTTAGTATATATTGTAAAGACTGTTTTACCTTCAACTCTACGTGAAAATTCAGGCTTGTTACAACCAACAATTCCCACCTTAATTATAAAATTCTGGCTGAGCTAGTGGATTTCATACATTACTATTTTCAAAAGTTACTAGTATTTCATTAAAGGCACTCATAAAATAGTTAACAGTCGTTAAAAGGCAAAAAAAAAAAAACCCTGCTGAATTCTGCACAATTCGCTGCAAATCAAATGCCTAGCACGATCTTTTAACAATTTCTAACCGAGAATTTTAATACTTTCACCAATTCATTTCATCATAAACCATAAAGAAACAATAATATACATAACGCTAAAAGAAATTAAAAAAAAAATAAATCTAATATATATACACACGTTCCTTTCAAAACCGACAGGATGAAGCGTATGTTGAGAAGTTCTCCAGGGGCAGCTTACGAACCTCAACTGTAACGGATCTATATGCTTTGCCCTCCCGTAAGCTTAGTATGATTCGGATTTTGGCCATATGGGGATGTAGAAAAAAATTATATGTATAGGATACAGGTATGGGAATCCGTTGTTTCGAAATACAAATATACAAAATTAATCTGCAGACACATTTGGAGAATTCATTATTCTTACTACCATCACAAAGGTAACGTTTTGTGCTTATTGTTGTAGTTAAATTAAAAAAAAAAAAAAAGGAACCAAATGCTCTTTTCTGCCTGTCAATAACAGAACAGTTGCTTCATAAACAAGACTTTTAGGGATTGAATAATTGAAATTCGATTCGATCTTTCTTACGGACATTGCGTGTTAAAATTTCTAAATGAAAACTATAATAACTTGATTTTCAGCACACATAATATATACCTATAGTTTACAGCCAAACAATAATGGTCTAACATCCGACTTAGGTTGATTTACACGATGGTACAGAGATATCTAAGCTGAAGTCATCCTATCAAATCGTTGTCATTATTTGAAGCTTCAGTAATTGAGTAATTCTGCAGGAATAAAAATTTTTAAATTAGAAGTAAATCTAAATTTTCCGCAAATGCCGCTTAGTCGGCTGAAAACTCAACGTTTTCGCAGGAAAATGCTGGGATGCCTTTACAAAATTCTGCAAGAAATCTGCACAGATTTTTCCGATTTCTGCAAAATTTCTTCTTTAATTTGAAGATGCCTGCAGATAACCTGCAGAATTACTCAATTATTGATTATTCAATCTCGTGGCTAAAGATGATTTAGAGAGGTATGTTCCATAGCTATACACACGGTTATAAGTACAGGAATTGTACTCAGGGATGAGGTACTCATGGATGCCCATCTGGGGGGGGGACAGAATACGCAATTGAAATTTTTAGGGGAAAAGTTGGTTTTAAGGGATGTTTTCGCTTTTCGGGGGGGGGTCCCTGATTTTTTTGAGGGGTGAGCTTTACAGTGTTTAGGGGGGTGTTCCCTTGCTTTTAGGAAGGCGGGAACCCCTGATTAACTGAGTTTGAATACACATTTCTTATTTCAAAAGAGTTATCTACATTTTGTGTCTTTACATTTCTCTTTCTGTTTTGTTATTCGGAGAATCTTAAGCATTTAAATAAAGTCACGGCCTCGAATAAAACAAAAGTTCATCTTAAACACACTCTTGGAACTGAAACCGCCATTCGGCCTACCTCCCTAAATTTAACTCGGAAACGCAGCCCCTTTAAATTACTGCATATTCAAAACGACAGAAAGCAAGCAATTTTAATCTCAAGTTGCTCGTTTGCAGCCATTGCTCCCCCTCCTGTGGGGGTGTAGCCAAGCAAAATGGAGCCTCCACCCGCGAAACGCAACACTCCACTTTAAAGCCAGCCCGACATGAATCCACAACTGTTAGAACCCTTAACTTGAAATACAGCTGCATAACTTGTCACTTGCGTAAAACTTGAAGATGGCTTTAATTATCCTGACTGACGGTGATTTGGAGGGGTTCGTGCTTTACTGCTGCTCTACCAACGGGAGTTGGTGTTTTTTTCTGTTATTTTTCAGCGTTTCTTGTTTATACGTAGATGTTTACTTTAGACGCTCATTTTTCATTTGCGTTGCTTTCTCATGGTATGTTTCCCCAAGATTCGCCAATCCGGTTATGTATTGCTTAAATAATTACATTAAAAATTAAAACAAGAGGAAATGTGATGAATATATTATTAAAGTTTGATTAAATAGGATATATAAGGCAGTGAGAAGCAAAGGGATGTAAGTGGCAAAATTAAAAATTTGGAAATAACCACAGTACGCATGGTAGATGAACCTCTCCTCTGTCTTGGGGCAAGAGATTGTACTAGAGAAGCTCTTGTAGTTGCTGTTATACAGCATGATTTAGAAAAAAAAATCAATGAAAGCCTATCTATGATGTTATCTTTAAACGCGTTTTGCTCAAAACTTGAAAATGTCCACTTACATCCCTTTGCTTCTCACTGTCCCATATGAGGTAATTTTTTACACATTGTGACAATGGAGGGAGGGGGAGAGGAAGTGTCACGTTTGTTCAAGAAAAGTGCGACATCACATATGGACATCCTGAAACCAGAAATTCATTACTGTCGAAAATGAAATTTTCATTAAAAATTTCTTAGTTATAATTAAATTGTTATTATCGCATTAAAGATTTCAGTTACATTCCTCTGATTTTAAAGTTTTCGAAATAAAACTCATCCGCTTCGAAAGTTAAATGTCTCTTTCAACATTTCTTGGTAAAAATGATCCTTAACACATTAAAGATTTCTGTTCCCAACATGTCTTCTCAAAAATTTCTCTTACACATTTCTTATCAATAATTATCATTAATGCATAAAATTCAGGATGTCTAAATGAAATGTACCGAATTTGGAGGTGTTGCCATACTTGAGACTTTAAAAGCATAACAAAACTGTAAAACTAGATACCAATACTCACAATGATTTCATAAAAAAATCAGACGTCCACTCGAGCTCCCTAAGTAGCCCTGAGCTCCTTTATTAGCTTAGTAGCCTTTTCTAGGCACTTCCAGTTTCAAAAAGAAGTTTTGTGTCACTTTTTAATGCTCTTAATCCTGGGGTGAACTTCTTTTATAAACTGTTCGAAAGTCCAGTTATTACGGTTTTTTGTTTTGCATTTCAAAGACAGATTTGTGCCCTCTTTTGCGGGGACGCCATTTTCCTTTTGTCCTCTTATAAGAAGCCTAGGTATGTCAGACACAAGAAAAAAAATTGCCATTAAATTCCAGGAATTCAATTGCTAAATTTGGTCAAAATTGCCCTCCTAGCGGTTAAGTTTTTCTTTTTTAAATCGATTGTACATTTGTTTCAGAGCCCCTGTATTTCAGTTACATTTCTTTGGTATTCTTTCCGAAATCAAATTTATCCACATCGAAAATTAAATTTCTGTCCAACATTTCTTAATGAAAATTATCATTAATACATTAAAGATAGTTCTATTTATCTGATTTTTAAATTTTCGTACATTAATTTCGAGAGTTAATTCTGCTATTAGTACTATTCAACATTTGAAATTATCAATAAGGTATTGAAGATTTGTATTCAATACTGCTTAGTAAAAATTTCGATGCAGCATTTCTTAACAAAAATTACAATTAATGCATTCAAGATTTCAACTTAATATTAATTTCTAAGCAAATTTTGCTACTCTACGCTTCTTAGTAAAAGTTATCATTAATGCATTACAATTTTCGGATACATTCCAATATTTTTTATATTTTCGATACCAGAAATTCATCCTCTTCAAAAATTAAGTTTTTATTCAGCAATCCTTAGTAAAAATTTTCATTAATTCATTTAAGATTTCAGTTACCATTCCTCTGATTTTTTATATTTTCGAAATCGAAATTCATCTGCTTCAAAAATTCCAACGGGAGTGAGGAAAATACTGACCAGTCCCCAACATTATGCTTCTATATTTGTATTCCTCAGTGGTATGTGTGCCCGACTTTATGCCTCGGTGTCCCATTTCCATCAAACCTGCTCCCCAAGTAAAAAAGCATAGTAATATTTAATTAAATCCTCATAACCCGCAACCTCAGAGTAAATTTATCTTCTTCTAACTCTTATTCAACATTTCTCAGTAAAAATTATTATTAATGCGCGAAAGAAATGTAATTCTAAATAAAAATTCCTATTTAACATGTCTTCCTAAACATTTTTATCCAAAAGTTCTTGGTTAAAATTTCTATTCAACCTTTTGTACTAAAAGTTTCTATTCTTCAATATATCAAAAACGCATTAAAAATTTGTATTCAACATTTCTTTGTAAAAATTACTGAAAATATTGAAGATATCAGTTATATTCCTCTGATTTTTCAAAAACAGAAATTCATCCACTTCGAAAATTAAATTCCCAAGGGAGCGTGTGAAATACTCCCACAACGTTACTTCTATATTTGTATTCCTCAGCGGTAAGTTGTACCCCGACTTAATGCTTCGATCTCCCAATTCCACCAACCCTGCTCCCGAAATAAAAAGCGTAATAATATTTTAATCATTCTTCATAACTCGCATCCTCCGAGTAAATTTTTCTTCCTCTCACTCCTATTCAACATTTCTTAGTAAACATTATTATTAATGCGTTAAAAATTTCTATTCAACCTTTATTACTAAAAATTTCTATTCAACCTTTATTACTAAAAATTTCTATTCAACCTTTATTACTAAAAATTTCTATTCAACCTTTATTACTAAAAATTTCTATTCAACCTTTATTACTAAAAATTTCTATTCAACCTTTATTACTAAAAATTTCTATTCAACCTTTATTACTAAAACTTTCTATTCGACCTTTATTACTAAAAATTTCTATTCGACCATTACTACTAAAAATTTCTATTCGACCTTTACTACTAAAAATTTCTATTCGACCTTTACTACTAAAAATTTCTATTCGACCTTTATTACTAAAAATTTCTATTCGACCTTTATTACTCAAAATTTCTGTTCAACCTTTATTACTCAAAATTACTGTTCAACCTTTATTACTCAAAATTTCTGTTGAACCTTTATTACTAAAAATTTCCGTTGAACCTTTATTACTAAAAATTTCTGTTCAACCTTCATAAATAAAAAAAATTCTGTTCAACATTCATAACTAAAAATTTCTATTCAACCTTCATAACTAAAAATTTCTATTCAAAAATTCTTAGTAAAAATTTCTATTCAACGTTAATATTAAAAATTTCCATTCAGAAATTCTTAGTAAAATTTCTATTCAATATTTTGTACTAAAAAATTCCTTTCAAAATACTTCGTAAAAATTTCTATTCTACATTTTTTAATAAAAAATACCATTAACGCAACTATTGAACATTTCTTATTAAAAATTACCATTGATACATTGAAGTCTTCAGTTATATTCTTTTGATTTTTCGAAACCAGAAAGTCCTCCACTTCGAAAATTAAATTCCAACGGGAGCGTGGAAAATACTCCCACAACGTTACTTCTCTATTTGTATTCCTCGGCGGTAAGTTTGTGCCCCGACTTTATGCCCCGGTCGCCCAATTCCATCAACCCTGCTCCCGAAATAAAAAGCGTAATAATATTTTAATAATTCTTCATAACCCGCATCCTCAGAATAAATTTCTCTTCCTCTAACTCCTTATTACTGGCGACGTGCGTAGGGCGCCACTTTATCTTTGGTACGTGAAAATTTTTACCTTGATACCCAACTGGTAATAAATAACTTGATACCGACTGTGTATGGCTCGTAACCGAGTAGTCGGCTTACTGCGGCGCTGAGCCGTCTTGCTATTTATTATCACATTCGCTCTCTCGCATTTTATCAAGGGAGGAATAATTTTAGGAAAATTTTCCTTTTCTGAGGGGCAGGAAACCTGCCGACTTACATTTCTAGCGCTTTAAAGGACATTTGTTTGAAATTAATCGCATATATTACATTTAAAAAACGTGCGAAACAAGCAATAATCCAGTGGTGTTTTAAATATGATTTAGTATGAGGTAAAGTGTTCGTTAAAGAAAATATTTTTTTTTTCTTCGAACTGAGTTGCATATTAAACACATACAATTCAAAAAGCTGTTTTAAGAGATTGTGCTGATTCGAATCGAAAAGAAATCCAGAATACAAATTAACAAAGAAATGAATGATATGTAGCTGAAAAGAGACGAATGAATTTAAAACAAGTTAATGATACAGGGAAATGAATAAATGTATTGGCGATAAATATCTAAAGAAGTTTGAAGAAATTTATAGCTAAATAAACATTGTTGTAGACCGAAAAGTAATAAGTGAATGTAAAATAATTAAACTGAATAAATGTAAAAAAAATCAACAAGTAGTGAAAGAATCGGTAAAAAAAGATCAGTAAGGAAAAAATGTCAATGAATAAAAATGTTAAGATTTTTTTAAATTTCATTAATTACAAACATAGCAAACGAAGTAATTTTCGCTAGAGTACATAATGAGCCTGTTTCAGATTTTCTTTCTCACTAGCTCAGTCACAGTTTACATTCTGGGAAAGAGGAGCCGGAGACAAAACCGTATTAAATGTATGTAAGCTACCGCAATTCAGATTGGAAATGTGTGTTAAAACCAATATCCTTTTTTTTTTGGGGGGGGGGGGCAAGAAAAATTCAACTCTTTTCTCGATGCGCTACTGTCATATCGCATACGCATCAAAAATCATAATCTATTTTAATATGCACCCCTTTCATTCCATGTGTTTGGTATATTATGGATGTACATATTAATGGCCTGTGTAATAGTTAGCTACTTTTTTTGGAAAAAAAAGGAGGGAGGGGGGACTCTCGCCTTTAGATTTGTGGACTTACCGAAATTTGCATTATTTTTATAAGAAAAGGCTAAAGATTTCGGAGGATAACGTGCCCTCCAAAACTACAGCATTATGTGGGAACGTAACACTTTCGCAGTGCTGCGAAAGTATCCTGTTTTAGTAGCATTTGTATAAAATGCTTATGCATTACGTTTTTATTATTAAAATATTCCCCTTTCAAGAAGCCCATTTGACTTCTTGAGAAAGACAAATGGTTCCAACGCTTGAACCATTGAAGCAGATATTGCTCATGATTCCTAAAAAAAAAATCTGCCTAAAATCAAGTATTTCTTGTTAGTAATTCTACAGTCAAAAATGACTCAGACAGAAAAGCAAGAAAGCAATAGTTAAAAAAGTATTACTTTGGAAACAACACTATAGAATTAAGTTGATAAATTCGCAGTTTGCCCAATAAATTAAAAATTTGGTTGAAATATACAGCCATAACTCCTACATACTGAGAAATCAAACCATACATAGAGGGAAAAGGAAAAGCTTATCCGAACATGAGGCATTTCTAAATAGGGAAGTTGCAACCTATTAAATGTTCATATTTTGGCTATTGGATATTGTTAATTGACCCTCAAAACTAAAAAATTCACCATCGCCGAATTTTAAAACACCGTGATTGATTTTTAATGAATTTCTAAAAATCCACGCGCAAAAGTGCGCTCTTCTGAAACGTCACGAGCCTACGCCACAGTGCACTAATGGGCAGCCTTCCGCCGAAGATCCCCTGTTTTCGCAAGGGACATTTTGAGCGCGCTGATATTTTTATTTTTTAGAAATTCAGTAATCCTTTTGAACACACTATGGAGGCAGGATTCGTTAAAGTACAATCTAAATAATCTTCCTCAAGTAACATCAATGATAATATTCGAATATTTCCAAGAGGATGAGAGGTTTAATGTTCCAGAAACGCGATGAGTTAAATGCGAGGAGATAAGCCTTTTACGTTTCGTCTTCGAAGTCGAATGCACGTCCTTCGGCTTCTCCCCTATCGGAAGAGTGCATGAAGTCACTTCCTATGCCATTTGACGTTACAAGCGCTTGAACTTTGAAAATTAATTAAAAAAAACTACTTATCGAATCGCAAAAATTTTTTCACCTATGATGGTCTCATACATGTTTCTCTATCATATAGAAATAAAATTAAAAAATTGGAAAACTTCCCTATTGTATTTATGGTACAGTTTAGTAAAATACGAAAATATTCTCAATACATAAGCTTCAAATGCTACAAAAAATGCAGCAGTTGAAAATTCGACATTATTTTACACCAAAATTTCAAAACTATGATCTTATAGCTAAATACCTCGAAGATTGATATAATCAAGATATTAAGAATTATCCAAGCGACCGTTAAGCGAAGGAAAAACAAGTTTTTGAAATTAATTCCCTACACATTTGTGACATTTAAGCCAATTATTGCCTAAAGGAGAGGGCTGAAGACGGATGTCTGCAATACTGTGCTCTTAAATTCGCATAGCTGTCGACTTAAATCTTTCATCAAGCCGATTGCTATATTTACTCAACGTATACATATTTTGGTTCCCGTTTTATAGCGGATTTCGGTGCATTTCATACGGCCGTAGATTACCTAATTTTTTGCAAGTTTGTTACATTCTGTTTTTTGTTTTTATTTTTTTTTCTTTTTAAACAGTAAATCGTTTCGAAATCGACACAACTTACATATTAACTGTGAGTGCACGAGTCGTTTTTTTGTACTTTACAAATATTTTATATAGTATTGCTTTTTTGGCGTTTGAGATATTTAACAAATAGAATCCCTTTTTTTCAGTACATGCTGTTCAAAGTTGACTATTTGACTAGCATTTATCAGAGACGGTCATATATTTTTTTTTTTTTCAACATTCCTTTTCTTTTCTTTTCTTTTCTTTTTTTTTTTTGTTTCCTTTTTTTTAAATCTGTAAATTGTTTTGGGATCTATGCACTTTTTGCATTAACTGTGAATGCATTTGTCGTTTTCTTGTATTTTACTAATATTTCATCTTGTATTGCGTTTTTGGCGATTAACATACGTTAATTATCAAGTAAAAAAACAAACTTTTTTTTAATTATATGCCAGTCAAAGTTGGCTATTTGACCAGCATTTATCAAGGAGACAGTCATATTTTTATTTTTTTATTTTTAACTTCCTTTTTTTTTTCTTTTCTTTCTTTTTTTTTTAATTTGCAAATCATTTTGGGATTGACGCGACTTTTAACTGTGAGTGTGCATGTAATTTTCTTGTATTTTACTAATATTTCATGCGGTATTGCTTATTCGGCGATTAACATATTTGACAAATGGAAAATATTTAAAAAAAAAATGTTTAATGACATGCTAGTCGAAATTTGCTATTTGACTAGCACTCATCATGGTGACAGTTGATAATAAACGTGTCGCAGTGACAAGTCAAGATATTTATCAATGTTATTTCACCATGTGTCATTGCACACTAGATTTCCGTTAATTTAATGCGTGATTTCATCCGGGGCTTCTCTTTTAAGCTTAGTGAATAGTGTTTTTCGTATAACTGGCAATTAAGATACATATCGTCGCAACAGAGCAATAGTAAGATATCTTACTGTTATTTCTGAGATTATATATCTTACTGTTGTTCTGAGGCAACGATATGCTGGAGATTAAAAAAAAGTTAAAAAATAAAAATAACACATACCGATTTCTGTTACGTCTTTATGCTATCATTCCGAATTTTCATGTAATTTTAGAAATTTTAAATTCATGGTTTAAGTATTTATACCTCCTATTTCAACTGTAATTCAAATGTGAAATTTAGCTTGACGACGAAACATTATTTTTTTTTTTTTTTAACGCAAAACATGAGCTGACCGATAAACATACATTTCATAAAAAGCTCGCTTGCATTGACTGAAAAGCCGTCGAAGGTATTTGTAAAACGCGAAAAGAAAATTCTCTGCGGAGGAGAAACAAAGCGTTTCATTGCAAGTAAAATTGTTAACATACTTCTTACGAGGTTAGTTTGAAGCATTGAGAAGGAATAAAGATGGAGAGAGGGAAGTCTTCTATTCTTGAAGCAAGGATCCCAAGTCAAGTGATTATATTTGAAAGTAAAGTGTTGGATTATTTCATGTGAAACGTGTTTCCTATTCGTTCAAGTTGAATCATGTGACTTGAGAGATCTATGCCTCAGTATTTCCTAAGCCAATGATTGGACTTGCGCCCTCCAGTTACTAATTTTTACTCTAAGGTTTGAAGTGATATTTATCAACTGCAAGATGCAATGTAAACGGGTGTTAATAAATTCCCTACTTCTAGCATAAAATGTTCAATGTCAATGAAAAATAATAATAATAAAATTGAATCGAAGGACGGTTTTCTTAAACATGTGTGGTGAATTGTGAACAAGAAGCTTCCCTCTTAGAAAATACAAAATGAATAAAACGTTACTAAAACGTAGACAGCTAATCAAATTGTACATTATAGCATTTATTTTTAAAATTGCATTTAAAAGTGTACCTGTTTTCAATACATGCTCTCAAAATCGGAAAATAATATAATAGCAAAAGATAGAACATTTGTAAACCATTCATCTCCTCTTTTGTAGACGTTAAGAGTTGAGGAAAAATTGAATCAATGAAAAAAATTTCATGCAATTTTTGCATTTCATGCAAGTCCTCGGATTTTAATTTATAACCAATATACTTTCAACTGCAATAGCTGTTGATTACTTCAGCTTTACTCAAGATTTTCAGATTTTATAATGTTTTGCCCATTGTAGTCCACAAGCAACAAGAGCTGCAAATCGCGAAATGCAGTATCTTACGCCTCCCAATGACAAAAAAATGTCATTTTGCTAATGCATAAGCTCATCCTTCTTTGCATTGAAAAATGGGGTCTTTGTAACCCCGAAAAAAGTGTTTGCACTAATTTGCAATTTTTTGTGAATTAAAACGTTGATAATTCATTCATTTCATCATACATTTAAGATCCCTATATTGCTAACTAATTTCATTCTTAGTTACATAAAAGTGGATGCCGGTTAATTAAATCAGTGGTTAATTGAATCAACCACTTTAATGAATCAAATTGTCAAAAACAGAATTAAATCAAGCTTTGTTGAATTAGTCGCTTTATCGAGTCAGCCGCGTTATGGACTCAAAATTGTGTAGAACAAACGTGATTCATCTAAGCGGTGGCCACTGTACTCAAAAATTAATTCAATGTAGTGTTCATTGAATTTGAAGGACATCATTTCAAACATTTTTCAAAAATTGAACCTTTTTCTTTTTTTTTTTGACGAATATCAATTTTTTATTACGTATAACATTACTTTATTTTAACTCCACATTTTAACGCGTCATAACCCCCCCCCCCCACAATTCCGTATGCAGTGCAAGCAACTTCAAAAAGAGCTACTACGAGCCAAATGCAGTCTCCTCCACCTCCACAATGACAAGAAATTGGAATTCAGAGAAATGCTGCGATTGAAAGCGAAAGCGGAGCGGCGAAAAAAACTCGGCAAGCGTGAGGCAAAGCCGTCCTCTTATTGCTTGACCTGGCAACGTTATGACCACTTTCATTCGATAAATTTCCAACGAGTCTGCCCTTAGCACCTTAAAGAGTCGTTTCGCTGCTGGGAGCTCGGGTATAAGAATCTCCTGCATCACAGGCCCAGAGTTATCTTTTTCCTTCTTAAGCTGCAGGAATTCATCGTTTTCACGCCCTGTCACTGCTTCGAACATCTCTTAATTCCTATCTTCGAGTTACAGAAAGTGAATCCGAAGTGATATTAGAGCAGTATAATTTTGATTATCCGTAACTCTTAAAACTGGAATTTCGTTAAACCGACGTTGACTTCTTTATTTATTCAGGAAGAATGAAACAAAGTCGTTCCTCCAATAGCTTGACCTGAATTTCCAATGAATTTCCAATAAGACTGCTTTTAGCACCTTAAAGAGTCGTTTCATTGCTGGGAGCTCAGATGTAAGACGCTCCCACATCACAGGCCCAGATTCATCATTTTCACGCCCTATCACTGCTCCGAACATCTTTTAATTCATATCCTCAAGTTACAGAAAGTAAATCCGAAGAGATATTAGAGCAGTATAACTTTAGTTATCCGAAGCTCTTTTAACCGGAACCTCAATAAACCGACGTCTGCTTCTTTTTAAAATAATTTTCTTAAGTATTTCACCATGGCAGCGATTCTTACCGGAATTGTCGAAACATTTATTTCTCTACCACTTTTATTTTTTTTTCTAACCCTATTAAGAAAGGTTTTTTCCTCTTTTTGTGAATTTCAAAAGCACATTTTGCATTTAGTTCTAGTTTTTACGTTGCTGTCAAAAGCAGCAACATTTATTAAACGACTTCATTCTCAGTAATGTACAAAAAAAAAAAAAAAAAAAAAAACCATCGGAATAAGTAACAGACAAAATGGACACAGCGATTGACTCACATTTCTCCATCTCAAACATCACTTTTAAATATGTCGGCCTAAATATGTATTGACTTAATTTTAGAGTACTAGTTTTTATCGATATATTATGAAACATTCAACTTTTATTTGTCAGGTTCTAATCGCTACCTCCTCCTCCTCTTTTTGCGGCCATGTATCTACTGTTTGTTTAGCGTTCATTGACAACGATAATTGTTTTAACTAAACGCTAGTTACAAGTGAACTGAAATACAGCTAAATAAGAACCAATTTAGTTCTAAAACTATGAATTTAATTGTATGACTAATGGAATGTTTCTAAATTCTAACAAGGTCTTTTATATATATTGTATATATAAAAAAATAATCTACTTGAACAAAGTGGGAGAATGTGAATGTAGGACAGAGTGAAATAGTTAAGATGACTTAACTTTTTCAAAATGAGCAATTGGAAATTTGTGTTAAAAGTTACAGCTCATAATGAATAAACAACGTATTTTATAATAAAACTTGCTATTTCTCATCTTGAGTGTTAAATTTGTACCGTCAAAATAAAGTGGAAAATTTTCACTTTGCCCTATACCGCGCAAAGTCAAATAAAATTGCTTTCAGATGAAATACTTTCTATTTGATTGTTAAAAACATTTTTCATCAAATGAATGAATAAGTAAGCAAATGAACAGTTAAATGAGCAAATAATGACACATTAAATAAATTAATTGCTCAAAAAAAGAGAGAGAATATTGAATGTGTGAGTTATAGAAAATAAGTCAATGAACAAATCAATAATTGAAATAATAAATGATCGAATAAATGAATGTGTAACTATGTAGGCAAAGACGATTGCTAACCCCCCTTAAATGCGAGGGAGCATATCCCCATGTGCGAGAACAATCTCGAAATGCAATGAAAATCCCTCTAAAATTAACCCTCTAAAAATTCCTTCGGCGCAGTCTGCGCCATGACCCCCCCCCCCCTTCATTCGTGGCCACTCCTCTTTTATTAAAATGTCAAGTATTCAATTTATCATGTCACCCAACATGATGCTGTTCATCAATAGTAATGCTGTGTTTTTATATTAATTATCGCGTTATGTATAAAACATATTCGTCTTCATTTCTGCTGATTAACAGCCTGAAAAATGGAAAAAATGACTTGTTATCTGTATGGCTGAAATACTTTTTGCCTGTCTGGCTGATAGGCTACTGTATGTCGGCAGATGATCTGTCAATTACCGGCAAAATATATCTGAAGCATCGTACATCTGTTACCAAGGGCAGATAAGAATAAATGGGTCGGCGCTGTCTTTAAAAACAAGCTGCTAACAATGATAAGTTTTTTCCCCCAGGGTTGATATGCATGTAAAATAACTTAATTGCTGTCAGAGATATAATTTTTTTCATTATCTATCTTTGAAAACATCCGACTGATTAAAAATGCACTTTTCTTTGGAAATTCTTTCATCTTTTTTTTTTTTTAATTTTGTTCATGCTTCTTCTTTCTTTTTTCCCCCCCACATTATCATCTTTGAAAGCACTTACTGATTGAAAAATATTTTATTTAGAATTCATTTTTGAATGTTTTTTAAAGATTTGGAAGTTTTTTCATATATTTTATTATTTTTCATTTATTTGTGTGTTTTTGAATTATTTCTTCAAAACTTCTGAAAACTAAATCTAAAGTATATTCTGAAAATTTAATTCTTCAGATTCAAGAATGACATACTTCATTTAAGGAAAAAAAAAAGCTTAACTGAGTTCTTTTAAACAATCCAAGCGGCAATAATGATAATTTCTACACGTGCCCTAAAAACGGGCAGGTTTCACTATGGTACGCAATTATAAATATTATAAAGTAATTTGTAGATTAATTGTGGCAAACAGTATAAATATTTTCGATAGTTAAGGCTATAAAGAAACATCGTCCTTGAATTTATTCAGATTCTATTCAGCTTGAAACTTATCTACGTCTGAGATTACTGATGTACATTATACAATACCAGCGATTTACCATTGCTGCCATGGGTTGTAAAAACTTTTACTAACAGTTTAAAATAAAATAATTATCTATACAGAGTTATTATTTAATAATCTAGCTAAATTAATAGTAATTATATTGGTGATGTCTTTAACTGTTTCTCAATATTTTCATTTTATTTTATTCATTTTTTTTTTTTTTTTTGAACTATTTTCTTAAGCAGTAACATACGTTGAACAAACTTCTGCGTACGGATTTTTTCTAATTCAATCATAATTTACAATTATTTAAAAGGGGGAAAATATTCATAATATAATAAAAATTTATAACTTAAAACATTTGTTAAGCGTATTCTTTCTTGCATGAGGAAAAAAAAGTTTACAGCGTTTTTTTTTCAAAATGCATTTTTTACTTACATTACGAGTTAGCACGTTCAAATTGCAAAATCTCTCACGCAAGAATTTCTTCAATGAGTTTTGTGAGTTTGTGTCTCATTTAAGGGAAACAGAAAAGAACTCATTTGGGAAACAATACAAATCCACACTTTACGTCGGATCTTTTGCCAAATTTGGCTCGGAGATCCTTTGATGCTCAGGAATTCACATAGGGGAGTGTTTGGAACTTTTTTAAAAAAATCTAAAGATGTCTAAATTTATATTTTGTTAAAGGAAATTGCTCTTTTTTACACGTTGATGGAACATTTTACACCATTTTTTTTTCTTTTTTTTAAGCCTGATTGTTGAACATGCGTCACGTGACAACTTTTATTTTCGAGGTAGAATGTGTAATACCATAACTAGTAATTCATAAGTATCATGTATTTTCTGATAGTACATAGTATTTAAATAATGTTTTCTCTCTTTTGCTGTTTATAAAGAAATTTTAATAAAATAATTGTGAAGAAAACATAATTCTCTCAAGTTAAGGCTGTTAATTCTTTTAAGTACGATTCAAGCTACATTGCACAAATTCTTGTGTGCTGGTTCTCTATATTTTCAGGACGTTTTTTGTTAATATTGTACACATATGAAATTTGAAAACACAAATTGATGCAAACGGGATCAGTTTTTGCATTCGTTTAAAACTAAGCATCGATGTTAAAACGTTTAATCTTATTAAGCTCATACTATTTTTGTAGTGGCAATTTGCTTTTAAACTGTCTACAGGACAAGAAAATAAGCTAAAAATGCACAGATAACCATAAACGTGTTTAGAGAAAGTATATATTTCAGAAACATTGAATTGTGTAAAAACTAATAACCATATAACTGATATTACACGGCGTTTTTTTTTTTTTTTTTTTACTTTGTGCAAAAATTTTCAACCAATAATAAAAGTTAATTCTCCATTTATTTTTTCAGTCTTAAGGAAATCATTTTTAAAAATATACCGATTCACTGCTGAAAATCTCCTTTTAAGGCATTTATTTTATTTGCTAATAATTTAGTCAGATATATTATTCTATTACAGAAATCTAAAAGAGAAACAAGTTGCTAAACTTATCCAAACGTTGTCTAGTGAAGCGTAAAAAGAAGGGAAAACTACGTACGCAGCATGTAGTGTATTTTTATGTTCAAATATTGGAAAAATTTAAAAAAAGAAAAATACGAAAAAATATTTTATAACAAGTTTTTGCAAAAAAATGCTGCAAAAAGAAACACCAATTTTTGTTTCTGGTGAAATAAACACTATAACAGAAAAATCTTTAATTTACATTAGTAAACAAAATAAGTGTTTTTCACTTTGAACAATAAATTATAAATCTTATCATTCGGTAACAACGGTTTAATGAGTGCACAGTAAATGTTTCCTTCAATGATTTCTTTTCATTTGTAAGTTGGTGCTTCCGTTAATTGTACGATTTTTAAAAACAGAAATCGAAATTAAAATCTTAACTGTATGGGTAGTTTAAGGTATTTTAAAAACGCATGGTAAGAAAAACAAAACATCAGCTTTTCACGAGCTAGAAATATTATCATATACAATCAATAGATAACTCGGATCAAATTTTTAAAAATATTCTACTATTTTATATTCTGTATTGATTCAAAAATATTGTTTTGAAAAATTCATATTTTAAAGAGAAAGCATCTATAAATACATCTATTCATAGCAAAAATAATCAACAACAGTTTTTTTTTTCAATATCTAATAATAAATAGCATAAATGACTCACCCTTGTCACTAATATTCCATTTTGAAAAATATATGAAAAATCTACACTATCATCAGTGAAAAAAAGTACATGCACGTGTGTAAAACTTATACTGAAAATGTGCATGTTAAATTTCAGAAAGGTAAACACAGGAGATACATTTTAATTAAATTTTAAATGTTATCGACAGCTTGCTAGGAACATCTTTTTCAGGGGGGTGAAAGTGTCTTTCATGGTAAAGGACGATCCTTTCAATCATTGGTTACTTTCCGTAGGCGTGGAAACTGGCGGGAAAGGTGTGGGGTGGGTTAACCCCCGAAAATTCTATTAGTTGTCACTTGAGCCCTTTGTCCCATAGCATTGACGTCACGATACTAGATTCTGTTCCTATCAATAATCAGTAGCAGCCGCAGGGAGCCTTTTAAGATAAAGATGTGTACTTTATGGCTACTGGTTTTACAGCCAAAATGACATCAAAAAGAAGTTACAATAATATTGTTAGTTGTCTTATATTTCGGATTTCTTGTTCAGAAATTCCATATCAGACTATAAAATGAGTCTCAAAACTTTTGTTGTCTGATATGGAATTCCTGAACTAGAAAGTCAGAAATATAAGATAACTAAAAACATTTTCATAAGTTCTTTTGATGTCGTTTTGGATTTTACAGCTGAAAAGAGTAATTGGAAACAAATTGCAACTGATTTCAAATTATGTACAATACTTTACTGAAAAGCAAAAAAAAAAAAATCATTAGAGCTCCCTGTGTACCGTCCATAACAACAATAGAACATTATAATGCCAAAATTGTTTTTCTACGTCATACTTTTAAAATTCAACTAGTTATATTTCTTGATTCATGGAGAAAATAAATCGCAAAAACTTTGTAGTCTTTTGTAGCCAAAAACTTGCAAAGGGAAATAGTATGTTTGAAAGATGTGTTTATATTTTCGTTAATATAAATCATATTTTTATGAAAATTCTTACAATAATTACACACAGCAAGTAAAACGAATTTGAGAAATTCATATTTTATATCCAGGTTTTAACGACGCAGGTTGATACAGAAAGCTTTTTCGCTTCTTCAATTTGTTTTTGGGCCCCTAAACGTATAAATGTGATTTGAACTTTTACTCGAAAATATAAGCGAAGCATCCTGTTGATGGTACGAAAATGACAGAACAATTTGTTAGATATTTCTCTAGATATACAGTAAAGCATCGTTTGTACGTTTCTCTTTTATACGTTTTTATCAATTATACGTTTTTTCGTTTGTACGCTTTTTTCATATAGTCCCTTCAAAAACTTATAAACGGTGTTTCACTGGATTAGTGTTTTTTAAACGGCAATTTTTGAAAGTTTACAGACACTTTTGGCTATAAAGAGTAAGTATTACACTTTATGAAGTATAAAGTTACTCTTAAAGGTAATTCATACTAATAAACATCCACATTCATTTATATTTTGGTTCTTTGCATTATAATTAAAATTAAATCTTCTTAAAATGATTCAGGAACAATGGTATTGGCATTCACTACTGTAAGAAATCGAATGCCTGGATCATTTCAAAGCAACTGAAATTAAGTTTTTATTTAATTTGATTCCAAATGCCTTTTTTTAATCCTTCAAACATAAAATGCACAGCGAAGAACAATGCATAGTCATTCGACAACGACAGCCTTATAGTCCGTGAACTTTCGATTTTACCCTATCAAGTTGCTATGGTTGTGGGAGAAGTATTTAACTGTGTTTATTATTTTAGTTACACAATCAGAGAAGCTCGAAATAGAACGTTTGGGAGGGGGCAAATCCTCAATTTGCCGAATGTCATTCCAATTTTACGGAAAGATAAAATACGAGCATGTACAGTGCACATATGTCATACATATATAACGTCTAATGAGAAGAAAATTTTTGCATTATAAAAAAATATTTTTAAAAATTAAAAAAAAAAGATAAAGGATCTCAATGTTGCCTCTAAATTTGCCAAATCGTCAGCAAAATTTGTCGCGTAAAGAAATTTTTTGGAAGGTCACAGTGACATCCAGTGAACTCCCATCTGGACGCCCCTGAACACAATCTAATTCGGTGGCAACTGTATATATAGTGCCACCGAACTCGTCAGATTTTTCAAAAAGACACGTAAATGTTCTCAATTAATATGATTTAAATAATCATAGTCAAATTATTAAGATTTTTATTTAAGCAAAATTATAAAGATTTTTTAACTGAATTAATAGCTGAAATCTAGTACTTTTAGTAAAACTAATTTTACTACACAAAGGGAAAAAAAGTCGCGTTTGGTGAAATGATTGCTTTATGGCGAAAATTCAAACATGCTAAGTGTAAACTACAGCGATTAAGTAGTTTTTTGCAGTGGCTAATGATAAAATATTTTAAAGTTTTAATCGTTTACGTTTGAATAAATTCAAAAAATAAATAAATAAATAAATAAATAAAAACAGAAATGAAAGTTTTGCGGGGGATAATATGGATATGAAACTAAAAGTATGAAGTTGGAGAATTTTCTACATTGCACTGATAAATACACGAAACAGGAAAGAAGAAAAACTTATATGATGTTCGTAAACTATCTTTTACGTGTTCACAAAATTGAAAAAAATGTATTTTTGATTGCGCAAACTGCAACTTTTGAAAAGAAAAAAAAATAAATAAAAGTCTTAAAGAAGAGGGAAGAAACAAATATTGTTAAAAAGAAAGTAAAAAAAAGGAACGTTTCCAAAACGAGAACGCATAAGCACCACCCAAAACCTTTGGCAAAGAAAAAAATTGCGTTTTTATGCGACAGTTAGATGTCCTTACCACGCGCAAAAGTAGCTTTTCTTCGCGAGGAATAGCTAGCCTCTAGACTTCGCGATAAGGCTAGAAAAAATTCCAGTTATCACGAATGTTTGGACCCTGTGAGTAAATGGAATGAAATATCTGGTACCCGCTTTTTCTTGCGCTGGGCTGAGCGCTCAGATAGTCCCAGTGCATTGTGAAGTGGGCCGGACGGTCCGGCAGAGTCAATATTTTTGGCTCTGCTGTCAAGGAATAAGAGCTATGGTGACGGGGGAAGAGGCAATACCGAATGGAATAAGAGCCGGAAGCGAAGGAGCAAGAGAATGAGGAAAGGGGAAGGGATACATATTGTATTCATGACTTGTATCCTTTCAATCTCGATCTACAAAATATTTTGCAAACAAACCATAACTGAGGCCTCGGACGACGCTTTTTTTTTTTTTTTTTGTGCATTTGCAGTTGATGGAATCGGTATCGAAGGTATAGATGGGTTTCGCCTCTGGAACACGTTTCCTATATTGCATCCAATGTTAAATTTCGGTATCTATGCAGCGGAGGTGGTGGTAACTTCTCAATTTATAAGTCTTCTTTTCGGCTTTAAAAAAGAAAAAAAAAATCGTCTTTGACGAGATTTTGAGGAAGTACGAAACACAAGTCATATCATAAACAACGAGTTCGTCATTGCGTATCAAGGTGGTTACAAACTATAAACAAAGGATAAAGCTATGTTGTGCTAATAACAAAAAATATATACATTTCTTTATTAGTTCTACTTGCGATCTTGAAAATGTTATAAGTAAAAAAGGTTGATGTTTTAGAATTAGGTTGCTTTATGCATATGAGTCATTCTCCAGAAAACGTAACTTTTAAACGCAAATATTTTTCAATTTCGTAACCTTTTTTTTTTATATTCTTTCATGAAAGTTTTACCTACTAGAAGTAACCATAAACAATGGCCCAGCTAAGTTTCAATTATTTTACTCATAAATTAAACAAATAACACGAAAGTTCACGGAAATGAAAAAATGAAAAAACTTTTAATATTTAAAAACTGAGGCCAATTTAATATCAAAGCAGTAATTTTGTTACTTGTGCATACAATCATCTATTTTAATGATTAGTGGGAATATAATATTAAGCTCTCTTAAAGTAAGGCTTAATTAGTAGTTTCAAATGTGTATGTTAAAAAATAGTATTTAGTAAATTTGAGGATATACTGGCAATTTATAGTTTTGGTAGAATGCCTATTAATGAGGTATTTTCCCTCCATCATTTATTGTCACCTCAGAAATAATGACATTGATAAGGTCTGTCACGGAGGTGAGGATCTTTCCATTAATATAGGCCTAATAGATACCTTTTTCATGGAAAAATATGTTTTCTTTGTTGCTACAATCTGCACATGTTAAGCAAATGAAAACATGCTTACTTATTTTTAATTTACATCCCAAGAAATTCAAGTTCACAGAGGTGAGAAGTCAGAGTAACCACACTAAGTTTTTAAAGCAAAATCTATCTTCTTGTTTTTCGACAAAAATCTCACAACTTTAACTATGGCTGAAAATAAACAAGGGTGCTCCCTTGCATCATAGAAAATAAAAATCGATGTCATTACTGCCATGTGTTAATGAGGAATGGCATTTTGAGTTTAGGTAACGGAGGAGAGAATTTTTTGTGTGACAGACCTCATTATCCTACTAAAAGGAATTAAATCACAACAGAAAAAAATTAAATACACCTGAGCATTTAGTGTTTGAGACACTTGTGAGGAAACAGTTATATAAAAAATAAGTTCATTGTTTTATTTAAACAAGTCATTAAGCATCATTATGAGCTACACCAGGTGTGTGACATGCCATGGAGGTGAGAATTCACATGTTGTGAAGCAAAAAAATATTTAATCTTTTTTTTTTTTTTTTTCAAAAAATGTTGACAGATTTAAATGGATACATTTATGGGGAATGTAAAAAATATTGTTAAATGAACTACCTATTCTTTAAAGCTTTTACTGTAAAGTGCGTGTGACTTAAAAGTGACACTTTTTGGATAATGACCCATATACGCTAATTTGTTCCGTACTTATATTATTGACTGTTTATTCAGCAGTTTTTTTAATAAGCTACGAACAATAACTTTAGTTATAAATGTTATAAATATTATACTTTTAAAAAAGAAATGAAGCCTTCATTAACAGCGATTTAAATAGAATTAAAAATATTACCAATATATCTTTTACAGCAAACACGACAAGTTTAATTACACCTTTACATTAGTAATAAGATCCGAGTTGTAAGTGCAGGTTTAAGCAGAGATAGAGGATCAGGGGCTTTTCATTCGAACATCTTTCTGAATTGAAGTTGTAAAAAACGCAATTTTTGGTGATAGAGAAAACGAGCTTTGAGGGCCCACCCCCAAAAATGTTTCGAAATTTAAATCTGAAAAACGTAATTGTACGCCGTCTTTGCTTACATTTTTGGGAAGAAATAGGTTCAAGGGAGTATCACTGGAAATTTTGAAATAGTGTAGCTATAAAAGCGCACTTTTAGACGATGTTTGGTGAACAAGAGGGGCTCGGGGATCTTCCGCCGGAAATTTTTCGAAATTGAATCGTAGTTTTAAAGTTACTTTAATCGATGTTTGTTCATGTTAGGAACAATGGAATGTCGATGGCCGTGCCTTGGAAATTTTTCTTAAGGAAAGGTAGGGTGTTCAGGTAAACACCCCAATGTTTTCTCGAAAATGTAGCTTAAAAAACGCAATTTCAAAAGTTCTTAGGGGATGTTAGGCGTATAGGTGAGGTTAGGAAGTGAAAGTATTTTGAAATTGTAGTTCGAAAACCACTAGCTTAGACAATCTTTGGTGATGTTAGTAGGAGGACATACTTGGGGATCAGCTCAGGTGAAATATATTTGAAAATGATATCCTAAAACCCCATTTTCAGACGATCTTGGTGAATGATGTCTTTGTAACTTTATTTTTAATATCAATAAAAGTGAAAGTAAATGAACATCTTAGTCTTTTTGCAGCCCTCGGTCGGTGATGTCACCCGCAGCAAATGTCACCTCACGATCCCCTTCCCCTTAATCTAGTCTCTGTGATACTTGTTTTTATTATTTAATTAAAACTAACGAAATATGATAATTTACTTTGGATAATGAACGAATTTTTCATACAAATTTGCTCCCTAAATGGGGAGGGGCTTTTCTCGATTTTCAAGAACTCAACAGCGAAACAGCAAATTATCTGTTCTGCTGCCTTTACTGTAACTTCGTTAAACTGGTACAAAGAGAATGAGTTTTTTGTAGCAAACTATACGGAATTCCGATAAAGGCTTAGATTACAAATCCAGCTTTAATTTAGAAAAGCAGACATTAATTTTTTAAACGGTTTAAAACCAATTAACATTAAATTTTGCAGTATTTTTTACAATAACAAACCAAATTCGTCAAGGAGTGGAATTTCCCGAAATATCTTCCCTAAAACTCAGCAGTAATAGCAAAGACAAAAAAAATGAGGTTTAATTTTATGGCAAAATATTAACACTCAATACTGTAATTATCGTATATTATTATCGTATTTGAAAAAAAAAATATCTACATTTTTTTTCGTAGACTTGTAGCTTATCAAGTTTTTACACCAGTTTTAATTTGTTTTTTTTAACGATAGGTAACGAGAAAGTGTTGGATACTCGATTTGTCAACAAGTGTATTGGAAGGTTAGGGTCTATTGTTAGCAAGACTTTGATACTTTTTTTTCTTGGTACCCGTCAAAAATAATGTACACAAACCCATTGAAATCTAATAAATATTTGAAATCTTGATAAATTAACCTTTTAAGGACAAACATATAACATTAACCTAGTTTTATGATTGCATTAAAAAAGTATGCTTCAAAACCCCGTAGTTCTTATATAGGCACCCTATTAAATGGCTCTTATGAGTTCACTTCCGATTGGCTGAAGCTTAATGTATTCCATTTGTTAAAGTAGGGGTGATGAATGTCCGTTTGTATTGCAATAACGATAATTAGCATTGTGCCGATATAAAAATTACTCCTCTTTGAAACCACCCATAAATGAGCTCGTCCAAGGTCAAGCATCAAGTTTCCAGAATCACACTATATACTGCCCAAATAATGTCTCTCTTTCACTCCAGCTGTTCCCTGTCACCACAATTAAAACATTTGACATCAAGTGGTAGATTTAGACACTAAAACCCATAACAATTGTAATTGCCTCATTACTTTTGACCTTCTTTCTTATTAAAAAATAAATAAATAAAACTATAAACAACACATGCTGTTTTGAACATCTATTCAATTAATGCCTCCGCTTATATTTTTCATGTCTATTTACGTGGAATTGGATCAACTTTAAAAAAAAAGATATTTTGTTAACACTATTGTAAGGAAGTATATATTAGAGTTTTTTTTATGGAAAATAACGTTAAACGTACTCAAGCAAGTAATTAAAATAATAACAGTCAAAGTAACTCATTTTTTTCCCTTCTTTCTTTATTATTATTTTTTTTATTTTATTTATTTATTTTTTTTTTTTTTTTTTGTGCAGAATACACAAAATTATAGAGAAGAAACAAATAACATTAAGCTACAAATGTACTAGTGATATAGTAATCAAGCAAATGACTCTCATTTTGAGTTAAATGGAAGACCTTAAAGAAAATTACTCAAGAAATGGATAGAGCTTGGAATTAGTCATGAATAAAAATCTTTGTACTGTTCAAGAGCATAATGACAAATCTATGCTGGGTCTTCCGCCTCATCAAAACAGTCGTGCGATACTATCAAATGGTAGAAAATGCGACTGTGAATGGTCTGACCGATGTTAAAAGAGACAGATATTCAGAGATTTTACAAATTTATGGCTGCTAGAGAAAAAAGCTATCTCCACAATTCAAAGGAAATAGTACAGCTCTCAAAAGACTGGAGAAATTATTGTCCATCTCAGTTTTCTTTCTCAGACTACGAGTCTTGATAGGAATTGAAGTCATCTTAGTTATCTTCCTTTTCCCTACCCTCCTCTCCCATTTTTTTGTCTCAGTTTCTGCGGCGACATCGTATTTCAATTCTGGTCAGGATTTCGATTTCAAACTTTCTTCCTTATCTGGATCGAAACAAAATATAAAAGACCAGGGGGGTGGGGGACGGTGCTGGGAAAGGCTTTCCCTACTATTCAGGGTTGCCATAGCCGATGGGCATTTTATCGCCAAAATCATCCACTAAAATATCGAAGATATCGGATTCAGCGGAGCAAACCGATTTCTTTGAAAAAGAGCTATAGGGGCTGAGATATTCAACTTCATTGGAATTACAGAAGAATAACTCTTAAATTCCCGAGATCGAATAGGGATTCTACTGATATATATATATAAAGCTCTGGACATTGGTCGAAATAAAATGAGCTATCAGTCAGACACGACAGCTACATTAATGTCATAAAAGACCGATTAAAAGATATAATCAAGAAAATGAGCTGAGCACTTAAAAAGATCCAATCTTTTATGCAGGGATATTGATTTGTAATCAACTGAATTGCTACTGGAATGGCGGTCAGAGAAATTATTAACGCTTTCGTGAATATTATTAATAAAACAAAAATGCTTAGTGGGATGTGAATGGATAACTGTAAAAAAGATGGCGGAAGTAATGGAGCATATCTCGTATGATTTTCAAAGCAGTTTATTCGGGAAATGATTTCATTTGTTAGTTTCATTTAACTCGTTCTCAAATTTGCGTTCTATAACCCTCTGACCAAGACTGCCCACGAGGAGGGGGGGGGGGGTTCCATGTGTAATTGGAGAGGGTTTATCTCATTTGGGAGGAAGCTCAGCTCTCGTTTTGAAAGGGGGTATGTTGAAATATTTGAGAAGGGTGCGACACAACCCCCCTTTTTTTACTGGGGGAGGGGGCACCCCTGCCTTCCACTGACTATTCTTACTCTATCACAATTTCTTAAAATTTATTTCTACTGTTTCAAAGTCTATTTTGAACGCGATATTATGCGACTTTTAATGTTTCAATATTGAATCGAAAGGACTGAGTATTTATGAGTGGAAATTAATATTGCCTTCATGAATATTAAGTGTAATGAGCGATGAAACAGTCTCAGAAAGTGACTTTTAAGTGCTGAATGTGATATTTCAGTCACACAAGTGTTGTGTAAGGGAGAGCAGTAAGGGAGAACGATACTCGCAAAGTATGATCAAGATAGCTGCGATTGTCTTTAGCGTTCTCGAACAGTGATACAACGAATATATATATATATATATATATATATATATTCAGTGTCACAAATCCACAATTGTTTAATTGTTTCACAAACCAATTTCATAAATTAATGTGACATATTTTTGACTCATTAATAAAGTTTGAGTTCATTATATATTTTGAAGGGGAAAAAAACGCTGAAAATATAGTTTAAAAGTTAACCTTCACTACATTTCGTTCCTTCAAATGAAAAAAAAAATGACTATAGTGACAGTAATGCTACATAATTAAAGATTTACATTTTGCTAACTATAATTCACAACTAGATAGCACAACTTAAATCATAACATATGAGGAATTTAGAAGGGATTTAAGTTCCAAAATTAACATAGAGATGACCAGTATAAATGTTAGGTTAACCTCGCCTCTGCTTTGGGACGAGAAATTGTACTAGCATTCCTGGTAGATGCTACTGCTACACTGCATGACATAGGCCCAGAACCCCATTTTTGCCACAAAAAAAAACACTTATGACCCTCGCCCCCCCCCCCTCCCTCTTTCGGAAATGACCCTCTCCAAAACCAGAACCTGGATCCACCCTTGTTTAAAGTAAAAATTAAGAAAATTTGAAGCGCTTGTTTCCAAATGGCATTAAGTCGACTTTTCCATTCTTGGAAAACTCGATGTAAGATTATAATTATGTAAGATTTATTATTAAACTTAAGGAGAGGATAACAGAACTAAATTAGTTGGTAAAAAAGTCCTGATAGTATAGTTGTGTGGAAATAGAAAAAAGTTGAAACCACTCGACTCCTTATGGAACATAACTATTTGATCTACGCCCTTTTGGCACAAACATTATAGTGAAATGAAATGACTTTCTCTCATTTGAAAGCAATCCTATTATTTATTTTTTCTTGCAAATACTGACTAAGTTTTAAGTACACAATTTTGAGAAACGTAATTAACACATCTTCATTTTCAAATTCTATACCTTCATCGCTATCATTATTTTCAATTATGTAAGCGTTAGGTGCTTTGTTGAAACATTGTTTATAGTAGTGAAATGCGGGACACCGTGAAATTTGAGATAACTTACTTTTTTCAAAATGACCAAATTGGAAATTTGTTCTGAAAATTGCGCTGTATAAAGAAATAACAATATATTTTCTAACAAAACTTAGATTGAAACATTATTTTTTATTTTTGGTCGTAAATTTGTACCTCCAAAAAAAGGTTGAAAATCTTTTTTTTTTTTTTTTTTTTTTTCATGGGACAAAGTGAAAAATAACTTATTTTTCTATTGAAATATTTTTTATTCGATTATTAAAGATATTTTTGATCAAATGAATGAGTAAATGAAATAATAAATTTAAAGAAAATGAAACAATAAACGTATAAATAAAAAATAAATTAATATATGAGAAAAATAAGTGTGTGAATAAAATAGTGAATGAATATGAAAATAATTGAATGAATGAAGAAATATATAAGGAGATTATTAAATGAAAGAATTTAAATGAAATAATTAATAAATGAATGCGCTGAAGATTTGATAAAGGATTGAATAAGTGCATGTAATGACCTATTCCACCTTGCCCGCGCACTTTGCCGCGCATGCACTTGACTAACTGTGCAAAGCATTTGAAATACAAAAAAACTTAATATGAAACAAATTAATATTCAGTGCAGCATTTATGTTTTAAATGTTAACAACAACAACTTTATCATTTTGTAATAACAAAAATAATGTTTGACTCTCAACAACAAAATGATTATCCATTACAATATGAGTATTCATTTTTAAAAATTGCTAGTATTATTATATTCTTTGATTTTCATAGGTAACTTTTTCTTGTCTGGAATAGACTACATGTGTATCTACATAGTTAAAATAGTACCAGATAAGTGGCGCTAAAAGCAGAGTAAGTATTTCGCTAGTTCACTTTGCTCTACATTCCCCTATTTGGTAAAAAAAAAAAAAAAAATTTAAAAGGCTTTTAAACTGTTGACTCAAAATGAAGAATAGCGTCGAAAGTCTTTGAAAAGTTTCACAATCCCGAAATCAACAAATTAATGCTTGCTGAGATTCAGCCCTGAAATTAACTTTCCTTTATTTAAAAAGTTATAACATAAATTTTATAACGACTATTCTTGTTTTTTCTATTTTTTCGCAAGGATTAAAAAGTTTGCCTACCCCCGAACGACAGAGTAAATATAACAGAAGCTAATGATAAATAAAAGCAATGGTGTGGCTAGTTATTCTCGAAGCTTTGAGTAAATTTAGTTTTTTTTTCCGTTTTTTAAAATGTGTTCTTTGGTTTTATTCTGCGCACGAGAAAATTTCTTCCCCAAGCCCTCCAGTTTTCCAGATACGGACCACGTGATCTCAAAGCACGTTGCAATTGGTTCAACTTGACTTTATCCTTTATGGCAAAAAACTTGCTTGTGACTTAATTCTTTTCGGAAAGAAACACGAATTTCACCCACTGTTTTCAACGCGACTAAATTTAACTTATTACTTCATTTCAACTTAGTGTAAAACCACTATAAGACATGTACTGATATCTTTCTCATTGAGAAATCAATCTTCAAAAATTTTGACTAAACGCCTTTTGGAAACCCAGCTCTTCATTTATGATCCGAGAATAAAAAAAAGTAAAAGTAACTGTAATTACTGTTTTACCCCCCTGTGAAGCATACAATCTCCATCCAAGAAAATAATCGTCTGCAGCTGACACGCCACGCAAATGTGAATCATTAAAGAAATGAAATGAAATGGAACTGGTAATTTGTGGATTCCCACCTCTTTAGCCAACTTTCTGTAAAAGTTTTTAACAAATTGTATTAAAAAAAATTTCTAAGGGAAAAAAAAAAATTCAACTAATTCAAGAAATATTAAAGAAAAAATCTCTCTGATGGATTCAAGTGTTTACACTGAAGGACAAAAAGGAATTTTGCAGCTGGATTTTGAAAAGTTTTTCCTTTTTTAATGTTTTTTTCACTTTTTAAAAAAAAATCTATGCTGCATAATTGTTACTTCATGTTTCCAAAAGCCATTAATTTGCTTAAATTTCAGACTATATTCTTAGTTATTTTATTCAAACTGAATATGACAAATAAATCACAACGCTTTAAAAGTTGCATGTTAATATAGTACACAAAGCATTCATCAAAAAACTATCTTTGCTGTAAAAAATGTCCACTATTTAGAATAGAAGAAAAAAATTTTCTGAGTTTCTGAGCCGAAAAAAAGAAAAAAAAAATGAAAATGAACTGATGATGAAATGAAAATGACTCACTCTTATCTAAATTCAATTAAATATCTTTGGTGTTTAGAAAATCTTAAGTTTATATGGTTAACGAATAATGCTTCCTAATTACAGTATCTAGGCTTTTTAGGTTAAATACTGTTCAAAAAATGTACAGAATACTAAGCACAGTTGAACCTCGTTCAATCGAACTTTTGAAATCAATTCGTCTTATCCGAACAACAATCGGCAACAAACAATGCGACTGAGATCGCAAATGTAGTTCGTCTTAGCAGTAATTCGTTTTAAGCGTTTTCGAAAAAAAAAATGAGGATCGAGTGTACATACAGCAAACATAAGAAAAAAAGGAATCATTAAGATATATGCAAATGTTTATCGCTTGCAAATAATAATGATAATGAGTTATATGAAATGTGACTTTTGCAATCGTTTGTTAACTCAAGAAAGCGACCGTTAGAAAAATCTGCGAAAAAAAAGAAAGGTAGAAAGAAAGAATCAACAGTAAGTTAAGCGAAAATATTTATAGTCTGCAAAAATAAAAAAAAATGAATGGATGTAGTATGTGCGCAATGCATCACTTGACTCGCTAGTCGCTATTTATACATCACATAGTGAATAAGGTCAAGGCACGGCATCAAGAGATCATCAAACCAAATATTCACTCTCTACATAAAACAAAGGATACGATGACGAGTTATTTACCAAACATAAATTGAATAAAACTAACACCAAGCCATGGCAACTTAACAAGTCGACATTGTCAAAACTAAGGTTCAGTAGTTATCTACCGATCGCAAAGACAAATGAGAAACGACAAGCCACGTCAAAGTAAAATCAATAAGTAATTAATATCTTCGTTGTCTAAAAAGAAATAACGTTGTTGAAAAGGTTTTAACCAAAAGTTTTATAGGTTTTTTTTTTTTCAGAGTGTTTCACCCAAATATGAGAAACAATCTTGGGACGAATTATTAGAAAACATTCAAACTGCAATGTTGAATTTTCAAACAAAAACTGCGCTGAAGGATTTCTCGATGGTACTACTCATATTTTTATAGTTAATTTTCTCCCACTGTATGATTTTCTCCCTACTTATGTCTCAGTGATTTCAGGAAAGTAAGTTGAGTGTTTGCACACTGAATGTTTTTAACAAATTTTTTATCAGAAACGAACGCATTTGTTATATTGACAAAAAAAGAAAAAAAAATTATGCAACATGTTAACATCAAATCCTGGGAAAATTCAAAGAAAAAACTGAGTTGAGGATCTCCCTCTCATGTAACTTATTTCTACCGATGTAAGACATTCTCGTTACTATTATGACTTGATTCATCAAGAAAGTAAGGTTTCGACATTTTCGTTACTCTGGATTTTTTATGCAACAAAAGCTTCGTCCGAAAGCAACGTACTTCGTGATAGTAATACGTATCAGACTGCACACAGATAAATCACTAAGGCATTGTGACCCTGCCTAGGGGCTGCCACTCTAGTAGGTCAGCCCGAGAATCTTAGACAACATAGTTATGATTTTAATTTTTTATTATGATGTTTAAAATCAAGAGCAATGTGTCAAGTGGGCACTATCGCACCCAGAAATTATCTTCGGGTACAGGCTACATTCCTTACATGTATATAAACTACCATGTTAGGATTGGAAAAATATGTTCAGTTTATGGGCTCTGCGAGTTTAAGCCCCCTTCCCCTCGCTGCATAACTGGCAATGGGGCTTTCAACGTCAAAGCATCCCTTTTTTGCTATCTAGTACTTAGTGTAAGTAGTTTAAACTCTCAGTGCGCCATAAATCTGTAGCATATTCAATGACCAAAAAGATGTGCTATTCCATTTCTGCAGCATTTTCTTCAATTACACTCGTCAAGGAAACCTCTACAGACGGGCTTGGCCTGCTGTCCTACCGTTCATGTCTAACTGTGGAATGTAAAGTTTTGGTAAAATTTGCGGCAGAAGCTTGCTCAATTATTTTCCTTTGATATATCTAAGGACACATAACTTCTTTCCCCCACACTATTGCTTTGGCTTAACTTATCTTTCTACAAGAAATCGAGTTTTGCTCGTTAAATAAAGTCCAAGCTCACGTGCCAAAACTTAGGTGGGCTTTTTTATGAAATATCTTATCGTGCTATGAAAGATTCCTTACAAACATCAACGCTCGTGCTAAAATGTGCTTGCCTAAGTATTCATCACGAAGGATTCTCTTATCACGAATCTGCGCGACATACGCATTTTGCTGAAAGAATTAGGGGATTGGGGATAAGTGTTTTTATCCAGCGAACAGACTTAATAAATCACAGCCCCATAACTCCTTCAAAATACTGAAAGCAAGCATTAGATTTTTGGGTGGAGGCCAGAGGATCTCTTAACATGTCCCACTAAAAATAGCTGGATGTGAGTAGTAAGTGCTACATTGCCGATTGCCCGTTTATTTCGAAAACCATCCGTTTGTCAGCTTGTTAGTAACATGATTGTTCTTTGGATGCACTTGGCTTACTTTGTTGGATTAACGTAAGGAATGTATCTATCGCAGACCGCAAACGTACGCAAAGATCAAAACATTCTTTATAAGAGTACAGTCTTGCACGATAACTTCGAGCCTCAGTATCTTCATTTCAAACTGACCCACTCATATTTTATTTATTTATTTTTATTTATTTATTTTTTTCTGTGTTCGTACGAATAAACCGGAAGAAACACTGCTAAGTTATAGTGTAGTAATAAAAAGTCAATACACCAGACAGCCCGGTTATCACACCCATCCACCGCACCATGGTGTGGTCAGACTCGTGACCTCAATGAGATGACATCTGCCCCCAGTTCGGTTATTCACTATTCCAGACTAAGGATTTTTAATATAAGAACGAAGCTGCATTCTCTGGATGTGATAAATGGGCTGCCTAATGTATTGCATGTGGTTCTGCCTTAGCCCTGGCCTATGGCGGTAACTTATTGCTAAAAATGATTATTTAATTAATTTAAGGGTTCTTAGAACTTTTTAAAATGTTAACCCAACACAAATACTTATCCATTATTTAAAAGCTTGTAACCAAATGTTTACACAAGCTATAATTTAAATTTTAGTTTTAAATGAAAGCTGAAAAACTGAGAAAAAATACATAGTGTTAGCATATATTCAAACAGCACAATTTTGTTATTGGAAAAAAAAACATAATAAAATGTACTTTTTTCTCAAGTTCGAAAAATAACATGTAACAGCGAGCACTCTCTTGCCGTAAAATTCATGTATAACTCTGTTTTTTAAGTATTGTCATACACTTCTCCAAGGATTTGAACCTAAATTTAAATTACACAAATTGGTTTCTATTTTTTTTTCTTTTTTAAATTTTAAAAATAAATATCAAAATTTATCAAAAGTTTGGGAGATTTTTTCTTAACAACTTCGTTTTTTACTAAAATTGAGGTTTAAGTATAAGCCTTGCATGAAGTTTTTATGAAAATAAAAACGCATTTATATCGCAAAATGTAAAACAAATTTCTGAGAAAAAGTTTAAAACAGCTGCTGTTGACAAAAATTTCTATGAGAAATTTTTTTTTTCTTTTTCTTTCTTACGATAACTCGAAAAATTTTGTGCGTATGGTAAAAAATAAGGTGTCAAATTGCTGAGAATTAAACCATACGTAATTTTTTTTCCAGAAAATCAAAATTTTATAAGCTAAAGATCCTAAGACCCCGCAAAATACATTATTAGCCCAGTTCAAAGTTATCCTGCCATTTAGAGTCATTATGAGCAGGGCCGTCCGAAAAGGGGGGGGGGAGCAGGGCAATTAACTCGGACGTCACGAAATGAGGGGGTCCCGCATGCGCCCCTCGTCTCGACGAAACACGACGACATTCGCACAAAATAAGGGGCGCCTTGCGGCGCCCCCTCATGTCGTGTATCATATACACACAGTCATAGACACACAAAATATAGAATCATTGCAATGATTCTCTATTTTTTCCTAGGGCACAAAAATATTCCTCTCTCTAAGTCTCCAAAACATTCGTTTATTTCGTATCATTGAAGTAGATACAATTTCTGAGAATAAAATTGTTTAAAATCAAACAAAAGGCACTTCTCTTTTGTCTAGTTCCCACCAAATTTGCTTGAATTCTTTCTACCTCTGCGTGCAGTGACATAGCCAGAAAAAAGTTTTAGGGGGACACATTGAAAGAACAAAAAACAAAAAAATTTTTATCGGATAAAAAGGGGTTGGGGGGGGGGGGGGGTCCCGATCAAAATTCTGAAACTCTTAATTTTAGAAACGTGATTTCAGTCTTCAAAACGCTATTATGGGCCATATTTATTGACGTAAGGGTAAGGGAGGAAGCTCAGAGACTGTTCCCGATTGATTATTTTTTTAAAATAGATTGAAGTCGATTCCTTCTCCCCCCCCCCCACAAGTGCAAGTTTCCAAAATTGAAGTTTCAAACACGCAACTTTAGACAAACTTTGAAGATTTTATGGATAGGAGGATCCGGTGTATTTCCCTGGAAATTTTTTCAAAATTATGGCCCAAAAATGTAAGCAATGTTTTACATTCAGGGGCTTTTCCACTTAAATTTTTTATAAGGCCATATTTCATAACAATAGGGCCAGTACTTTTTCGAAATTAAAGCTTCAAAAACGCAATTCTGAGCTATTTTTGATGTTGGGCTTTCTCCTAAAAATTACAAATATTTGATGCAAAAGAATGACATCTTTGTTTTCAACATATATGAAAGCTGGTATTAAGTTGGTACAAGTAAAGCCAAAAAACTCTTGAAAAGAATAATTGGATGAGTCCAGATCGAAATTTTTAACTTTGATGTAATTTACTTCGATAAATACATTTTATATTTATAATCAGCAACTTATTAATGCGTGTTCTTACGTTGATCAATATGAGTAACTAATTCAGTTTTGTTTGTTTGTTTTTTATCTAGTGGGGATTACATTTTACTAGATAAATATTTGGATTTTTAACATTCCTATTTTTCGAAAAGTTTTTGGGGTATCAATATTTTACAATTATTAGAAACATTCATTGCTTGTGTTTTAATTTGTATTATGCATAGCCTTCTAATTGTTATGTTCATCAATATGTAAAAATATCAAGCATGACGCGTTCACGCGTATTATATACTGATGTTATAAATAACTTGATTTTTCTCTGTGTATGGGGGGGGGGGGCGCCAGGAAACTTTCACCCCTGGCATCGTCAGCTCTTCGGACCATCACAAGATTATCATTTGTAATATTGCATAGAATATCACAAGGTAGGAAGAGTACTTTCAGCAACTTGAAAAATAACTTTCAAACAGTAACTTCAGAATTATTGCTTGGGGCTATGATCTGTGTACAGTATTGACAACTTTTTTTTTTTGTAAAATCAAAAGAAGTAAAATTCTTTGATAATCTTGCTACCAGAGTGTCTTGCTACCAGAGTGCAGCAGCCCTGAGTTTTTGGATTTTTTTTGTGGAAATCCCGTTACAGCCAACTTCAGAGAACCGGGGACTTTGTTCGCTGTAACGAGAATTTCGTTGCAATGGATTTCAAGCAATGCGATAGAAATTTTATCGGAACTGAAAATTTGCTTTGTTGAAACGGATATTTCGTTGTATTGGTATTCGTTGTAACGGGATTTCACAATATACTAAAAAAATGAAGAGACGCAAAGTCAACCGGCATAGCTCAAAGAGTAATCAACAACATAAATGGAGAACAAATTTTTTTTTTTTTTTTTTTGATGCGTAAAGTTTGACGAAAGCGGTTATAACTTTTTTAAATGATGCCTTACTGATGAAATTTGCTCAAGTATTGAGGGTGTTATGGCGTTGTAACAAAAAAACCTTCGAGAAAGATTGTATATGATACGTGGAGTAAGGAAATTATAAATAGCGTTAAAACAGCATACTTATGCCAATCGGTTCGCGATAAATAAAAGTAGATACTATGCTTTTTTTACCTTTCTTACTCTCTCACTTTCACCGAAATTGCCTTCGTGTTACACAAGTTAAAAGTTTAGTTGTTTTCAACCAGTTTTTAATTATTCGTTAAGTATTTTACGCGTTGTTACACCAAGATAAGGTAAAAAGTTAGCACCATCTCTGCATATTCGCACCATGTTTTGGTGCAACATAACACTTTTTTTACGGGGAATTGTTTAAGTTTTATTTTGACAAGTTGTTCAAAAATATATAATTTTTTTAATATTTAGACTTCGTTACAATTGGTTAAATGCGCAAATCAAATTTTCAAAATCCAGGTCAAGGCGTTATATTTTCTATAGCCATTATATAGCCAGGTATTTTCGTAATTAGAATTATCAGCAAACATGTTCCTACTTTTTTTTTTTTTAAATAAATATGCGTTATGTTTTTTTTTCCGGTTTCTTAAAATCCTGGAATCTCAGCAACACTTCAACGTAAAATGTAGGAGATTTGGATTTTTACATTAATGTGCTTATGAGCTGTAAAAAAATTACTAGAGCGTCAAAATTTTAGTCATGTAGGGTAACTTTGAAACATGTGGGCTTAACTTTTTGCCACTTTAAAAATTTTGTAGTATATTTGACTTAAGGCTTACTGCACTTACCAGGCATGACTATGAATAAGTTTTCAACACTTTATTTTGTAAACAAAAAATTTAGCAATATTACACAACTCGTTGCATAATTTAATAATTTTAAAGTTACTGTTTGGAAACCAGGGGTGCATACCTAGGGAAGGGTCATGGCGCAGACTGCGCCATAGAAATTTTCAGATGGGGGGTGTTGTTTTGAGGGGTATTTTGCTCATTTGGGGGGTCTTGCTTTTTGGGAAGGGTGTTCACGATATTAAGGGGCAGACCTTGCTCTTAGGGGAGTGAGTACTCCTGCGAAAACTACGTATGAAGTTGCAGAAATTACTTTTCCCATATTGTAATATTCTCTGCAGGCCCTTCATTGAGAGGGCCGAAGAGGGATGAGGGGCAAATGCTCACCTTGGCTTCAAAAATTTTTATTTTTTCCTTGGCGCTAACGTGAAGCAATTTCTGAAGAAAAACATGTACTGCCATTTCTCGCTTGAGTGTCAAGAAATAAATGTTCTAGCATTTGTTGTTATTATTGAGGCTTTCTAGGTAACTACGAGCATTTTAACTGCTTCCCTTTTGTTTATGAATTCGCGACTTCAATATTTAGTTTATCATTATTATTAGTACTTTTTTAGGAAAGGGGGGAGGATACTATTATTTTTGATTAGATTTCTTTTTCATCTTCTTTCAAAGAACACATTTCCCAGCAATAACTGCATTTGCTATTACTATGAACAAATCACAAGGTCAAACTTTTGATGAAATTGGCGTATTATTACGACGACGTCCAGTGTTTTCGCGTGGACTTTTTTCACCAGTAATGTTGTACGACTTTCATTAAAATAATTTATTTTCCCTCTCATTTCTGACATGGCTTAAAGTTAACCTAAATGACAAGATTGTTTTGAACCAGGCTAATAGTTCATTTTTAAATGGATTTAACATGTTTTATGCCTTAACTTCGGATTGCGAGTACTATATACATAAATTAGGAGTGTTTCTTTCATTTTATTTAACAAATACAATAAAACTATTAAATTATTAATCAAGCAGTTACAAATAGAGATGCAGTTACAAATATATCAAAGTTATCCTGCATAACTGCAATTGTCTCTCAAGACTTTTAAATATAAAATTATCTCCAATGAGGACATAGATAGCATTAAATGTTTGAGAAATGATTAGCTACGATGCAAATCAGAAAGCGTACAGTCAATCACGGTATCTTCGTGCCAGTCTGCATAACTTTGCGCTAGCTAATACTTTTTTTAGTTCATTTGACTCAATAAATAAATAAATAAATAAATAACTAGAAGTGCCAGTGATGCATTCTTGCTGGCAAGATCATAAAATATGATTTCTGCTCTTTATGATTTTGATTTTAAAATATCATAGCCTCAGAGCAACGGTGTAAGACATCAAGTCCCAGGAATAACAATAAGATATCCTACTATTGCTTTAAGGTGACGATATAGTATAATATAAAAATGAGGTGGCACAAAGTTATCCCGGCTGACTCAAATATACCCAGAACAACTGTACCGGCGTTAGATTCGTTGCTAGCCGAAATGCGACTAGTTTTTACCGGAAGAGAAATTCCTTCTTTCGCCTCTTGTTTATTCATATCCGACAACGCTAGTTTTCGTACATATTACACAGTGCCGGGTCTACGATTTTTACGGGCCGGGGCAGATCTTGAAACTTCCGCCCCTAACTATCTTCCTTCAAGTTTTCATGTTGAGTTTCAATGGGGGAAAAAAAAAAAAAAACAGATGTAGAGTGTAACCCAGAAGCTGCCGCCCGGGGCGATAGCCCTGGCTTGCTCCCCCATAGATCCAGCACTGATGTTACGCTTTAAAATTGAACCAACTAACTTTCAACCATTTTGTCACTTCGAAGCATATTATTATAAACGATTAATTTTTTAAATATAAAAAGAAAACTTTATATTTTTAGTACTAGTCAATTGTACAACATTAATGCTTTGTTAAAAATATTTTTAAAGCTTTAGTATGCTTAATCCAATTGATTTGCACAAATAAAATATTTTTACTCATATATTCCTGGAATTTCAGACTTTGGAACCGTTATGTAGCATAATATGAAAAACTTTCTAAAAAGTTTTCTTGTATTTAAAAAATAATGATTTGTATGTGTCGTGGCCACAAGCAACACATACAAATCATTATTTTTCAACTAGATTTTTTTTTGAAAGTTGATGCTTCATATTATGACACATAACGGTTCCTTATCGTCGAATATACAGATGTTAAAAGTCAAAGCTTTTAAAATTCCGGGAATAAAGTGCAAATATATGAATAAATCTGTCACACCCGTGCAAATGGATTGAACAAGTACAACTGTTCACCAGTCAAGACAAAAAAAGTTTCAGTTAAAATATTGAGGTTTGCTTCATTTTTTAAAATTCAAAGAGGAGGGGTGAGAGAGGGGCATACAATGGTGCAGTTTGGAATGATTTGGCCACTCTTTATCAAAGTTTCATGGATATTATTTCAAGGATTGCTTTGAAAATTCATTTTCAGCCATTTTGTCCGAACTTTGCTCTAAAGCAAAATAGTTGCTTAGAGTTGCTTACTCTAAATTTTGTTAAGTTGAAAGCAAATCTATTTTATTTTTTTATTATTAGAGGACAAAGAAAGGGGTTTGTAACCACCTGTAAAAGTTTTAGCTGGCAGGCTTTCTATTTCCACCATATTCATCCATGATGGTTGATGGACTATTCATAAAATATTATAATAATGTGGTTTCCCGATTGAATTGTTACATTCAGTGTTGCGAGAAATGACAAGCTGTCTTGGGAAGTTGAACTTCCATTCAACACTTTAAAATGTGTAAACAGACATGTGTTATCGAATATCATACATTTTTAGGTTTGATTGCGAAGTGAATATCCTGATCAAATAGAAGAGCAGTCTGTGAAAACGTTGGAAGTGATAAAACAATTTTATTTCTCTTACATCACCTGGAATAAGATATTATCTTTCGACTTATGACGGAATTCAAACCACATACAACTGGCATTTATTGAAAAACAGCCTATATACATATGTACTTTTGTCGTAGTTGTTTCTGTTTTGTTTTGTTTGAAATATTTGTATTTTAAAAAAATAGACATCATATTAGAAGTGGTATAGAAAACTTTCATTCTTTATCAGCAATTGAGTATCTAACATCTTGAGTCCCAAGTGGTCTATCCCCCTCCCCCCCAAATTGATTAGTGGTACAACTCAAAAATCAAAATCCAGAACATTTAAATATATTCACAAAGGCATGGTTTACAAATGAAAGAGAAACGTTTGTTTTAGAGACAAGTGTACCGATATGCATATGATCATAACTGGCGTATTATTGACTGCATCAAAACTAAATTGATGAGTCCGAAAACCACTCATCTCCTTTGGTAAAACCCCCAGTAGATGATCGGTTTTCCGACTCAACACTTCAATTGTTTTTACAAAATTAATTTCTTTGCCCTGTCTTAAATTGTTTTCGAGTCGTCACAGGTATGTGAATTACTTAAGATATCAAAATATTAATAGCTGAGCTTTAGATAAATGCAGAAATAGTTTTGGGGATGTTTTATAATTCTTTGGTTCTAATAAAAATCGTAGATTTCAGTCTATCGCAGTAAATAAACTGCTACGTTTTAAGTTTGTTCTGTGAGGGGACTTCTCCAATGACAAGGGAGCATCTTTATAGTTGCTCCTCTTTTCATGATATTCATAATTGTGATGACTTCCAGGCCCTAACACCCTTTGAAGCCACTTCATTGTTATACTGGACAGCAAGACGCCTTATGTTTGAAAGAACGGTGGTGGGCGTAATTTAAAAAAAAAGTTTGAACTCAAGAAAAAAATCTGCTTGTGCTCCGGTTTAATTTTAAGTCGTACGGCACACATTTTTTTTTTTTTTTTTTGAGCCGCTCTAGTTTTTGGTATTTGGTTTCTCCTCGTGGTATTTGGGGGGGGGGGCATAGATAGCTAGCACGGGTGGTGGGGCAGGAGAAGCAACAGCCCCTTCAATCCCAAGAATACTGGGGCCTTGCCCCTTCACTTTTCAGAGTTTAAAATTAATTATCAGTTGAGAAAAATTTTACTGGGGTGGATTGATTTATTTTACGAAAATAAAACTAAAAATTCCCCAAATAAATGGTCTCTTCTAATGTTATTTCATAAGAATGGAACTTTAAATTGGAAGGGGGAAATCTACGATAGCCATCCGTCTCGGTTTTTGAGGCCATATTTCACATTTTTAGAAGTCATTTAATTAGTAATGTTCAAATTCAATAATACAGCCCAATTTCACAAAAATGATTGGAAAAAAAAAAAAAAAAAACAGTTTCAGGGGCACCACCTCTAACCCCCACACTTCTTTTGACCCCCCCCCCACTTTTTTGGTGCACCAGTCGCCTATGGGGGGGGGGGATGAGTAACCCTAAGTATCACCAAGTTGGTACCTAAGACTGTCAGAACCTTTTAACTGCATAATGGTTCGAATACGCACTTAATTTAATGATAATCCATTGTTAAAGTCTTTAGTTGAAAACGTATAAGTAGCATATTCAATCTTTTGCAATCAATCCTATCAGAAAATTTTGAAGAAACCCGTACATAGCTAACCCAAAGTAGTTAAAACCAGGGCTGCGGAGTCGGAAGGAAAATGGCCGACTCCTGGATTTTGAAACGCCCGACTCCGATTCCTGATTTAAAAAAAAAAAATTTAATTGTACTTTTTCAATTCCCTCTCTCCCTTCAGGGGAAGGGGGAAAACCTCTAAACAGAGATTGAAATATTAATTCTTTTTTATGAAAATTTCGCATTTTGTTTTTTATTGTAAACTCAAGACGCATCATACAACGTTAGAAATTCAATTTATAAATCAAAGTTTCCAACTGTTAAGAGTTTAAAAGTGAGCTGACTTAAAAATATCTTTAAAAAAATTGAAAAGGATTAGCTGTAATTTGCCTCCCCCCCCCCCTTTAATGTTTAACAAATAGATATTAATCAAATCGTGTGCTTTCAATTTTTGAAAGCTGTAACTTGAGAGAAGAAAAGTTCTTTTTTTTTTTTCAAATTCCAAGTTCTTGAGAGGGGGTGGTTTGGCACAGGTGACACCCATCTGGTAGGTGACACCCAAAGTTAATTTCAGAGTTTATAAAAGAAGAAAATACTTTAATTCTGAAAATTTTCCCGAATATATTTGAAATTATATTTCATCAATAAAATTTCAACAAAAATATGGCACATATACGTCAGGAGCTAATTTTACACAAAATGCGGCGGTATACAAATTTGTACGAATAGCTTTTACCGTACCTGTATTTCTTCTTCGCTAAATTTTTAATTTAAATTTTATTGGCTGCTTTAGAATTAACCTTAATATGAAGATTTTAAGATTAACTGCAATTATTGAGTGTTGTAATTAGGGTTTCCAACCCCGCGCCAAATTCAGTCCCGCGGGATTTTGGGATTGTAAAGTGCCAATCGCGCGGGATTGACTTTATTCTTCAAAAAATTAAATTTTTACGATAAAGAGAAAAAGTTGTACTTTTTATGATGGACGGCTTTTATGACTTGAATTAGTAGTCTTCTTGAATTCCGTACAGCAATTGTAAAGTACTACAAAGCCAGGTTCTGATTAGCAATTATCGTTTGGTAAGCAAAAGTGGGCCGCTCGTATGGGATGTGCAAAGGATTTTTACTCTAAAAGTAATGCGCTTGATGAAAACGCGTGCTGTGGCTCCACTGCTATTGGTTTTACATTACACTGCTACATACACACTGCTATTGGTTAGTACACTAACTGTCCACAATTATGAAATATAATAATTGTGGACAGTTAGACAAAAATCCGCATTAACTTCATCACCTTCTGAAATGGATTTTTCTTTTCTTATACTGGGTATTTGCTCAAGAAATGCATATTTCGGACAAAAACGATGTCTGTTAGATATGAGTTTTGCTGTATTCAATTTAACTTGCATTGATAATACCTTTGTAGCTTCAGTAACGTTGTTCACTGTATCAGTGAATTTGATTCATTACAGCAAAGGGTGAATATTGCTTGATTTCACCATTTCACCAAGTCACAGCTTCAGTAAAAGCGTTTGGATAACTTCGCTAATTTCACCTCTCACTTTGAAGAGGAATTCAAAAACATGAGCAGAGCTTAAATTACTGCACTATCATGAGAATCATCCCATGTTTCATATAAGTTTCTGTTATCCCTTTTAAAGTCGTGCGGAATTCATAAATAATGTCATATTTTTTATTCCTTTCTTCTTTGGAGTGCACTTTTTGTAACTTTTAGGTTTTGAGTGCATTACTAAAGCTTACAGAAGTGCTCCAACACTGCATTCAGGCTACTCAGCGGGTTTAAGAATATGTAATACACTTTCTCTTTTTAATACACATTTTTAAGCGTAATTTACTGGATTTTAAATTTTAGTGATGGTTTTTGTAAATCATATATTTACGCATTTTCTCAATTGCTGAACGTGTGAAAATTGAAACCTCTAACCAATTCATTCTCAGAAAAATATTCTTTATTTTTATTGTGTTCTGAAATGGTAAATCCATTGTTGGTCATATGAGACAAACAGTTTTACTTGCTCTTTTTGTAGATATACGAGGAAGAAGATTCAAACTTCAGATAATGCTTGTAAAAAAAATCGTTTTATGAGCGGCAAAAGCTGAAAAACACTTGAATGGGAAAAAATTGCGGGATTGGGAATTCCGCGGGATTGAGAGCAAAATCCCGTGGGATCAATTCCGCTAAATATCTTGCGGGATTCGGGATCGGGATTTGGAACCCTAGATGTAATCAAGAAATTATTTACTTATTTTTTTCCGTACTTTTTAGGGAGAATCAAACTTATAGAAATAATCTGTTTTTTTTTCTTTATTATTAAGACTATTTCATCGGATCTTTTGGATTCGTGCTTTCGCGCCAGGACTTATTTGAATTTGCCGATCACCTTCAAAAGTTTTCACCTGAGCTACAGGCCTCAATTTCTTAAATTGTTACGTTCCTTTTACTATTTTATAACTGAGATCGAACAAAACACTATATTTCTATTTTTATTTGAAAGTGATTACTTGAAAATGTTGGGCAACAAAACTGTTTGCTGACAGTTGCTATTAGTTAATTAAAAAAGCAAGCAAAGTGAGGGACGGCTACAGAAAGTTTGGTAAGCACTTAAGCTAGCTGATTGCCATAGTGGCAATTATTTTCTCATTGGTAGCTTTTTATACATGTTTTGTTGTCTAACATTTCAATTGGTAGTCAGTTTTTAAAAAATGCAAAGGAGAGTCAGTGAATATGAAAGGAAAAAGAAGCCCGGAGTCGGCATGCTTTCTAACGACTCCGACTCCTTTACCTCAAAATTAGTCCGACTCCGACTCCACAGCCCTGGTTAAAACCCGTTTCCTCTTGTTGATTTTTCCAAGCATCTTAAAACAAGTAATAAAACCGTTATAAATTAAAAAAGCGCCCAATATTCGAGTCAAATCCATGAAACAAATTGAAAATATTAAGCCTTAATAAACAAAACTTTATTAAGGCTTAATGTATATGAAGTGTAGAGGACTAAATTCTTCTAAGATGTATTTACACTGTATCTTAAATACTTAAATCAAAATCATGCTTGATTGAATCTTGTATAATTCGCGATAGGAAATTAAGTTTCGCCAAAATGAGTTATAAATATTTTTACATTTTTATCTGCATCAAATTTGTCTAATAATTCATGCTTTCCTTAAAATCGATTTCTGCATAAAAAAACTTTAAATTTTAAAGTAACTTGATCTCCAAGCAAAGGACTTTTTTCTCACGTTTAATTTAATTCTAGAGTTAAATTGTTAACGGTATTATTATTCAGTTACGCAAAATGACTTGTCAACTGTCATTTCAAAAGTGCCCCTAAAAGATAAATCGCAAACTTACAGCAAAAATCCTGCGCAGACAGTAGTTTTTGATTCCAGTTTAATTTCAACAAACAATAGATTTTCAAAGTAATGACTCTTACCTAAAGGTCGAATTGATAAGAAAAAAACTTGAGATTCAACCAGTAGATGTAAGTTCAATGTAAATGAATTCATGTAGTGGAAGCCGGTTAAATGAATCAGTGGTTAATTGAGGCAACCGCTTCATTTAATGAAATCGTCAAAAAAAGGAACAAAATCCAGCTTTATCGAATTAGCCGCTTTATTGAATCAGTCACTTTACTGAATCAAAACTGTTCAGAACAAACGTGATTCATATAAGCGGCGGCCACTGCACTACATTATCATATTACGTGTCCACAAAAAGTTCAATGTTTAAAAATTCCGTAATCGTAATACTAAACCGATATCTCGTGAAACACTACGCTCTTCATTTTTACGTAAAATGAATCGTTATCTAGTAATAGTATGTGTCTCCAATATTGTTTCATATGGCACACGTCATTTCCCTAAATCTAGTTCACCCGAAGTATTATTTCGAGTAAATTAGCTTAAATGTGATTCCGTTTAAATTGATTTTTCTTACATTTTGAATTGAATTTTACAAAAATTATTAAAATACGAAATCTCAAATTTTATGAGCATAACGTAGTTTGAAAGTTTTGTTTTAGATCTATCAAAAAAAAAAAAAGTCAAGTAGAAATATGTCCTTATATTTTTGTATTTATTTATATATTATTAATTTGGGAGACTTCAAAGATCCTTAGGTGTTTAGGAGTTTAAAAAAAAGTTATGCGATTAATAATATTAACGGTAGCAATGTTAATTTTGTGCTTAATGTAGTGTAAATCTTTCTTTTTTTCTTCTATAATTTGCATGTTTTTTTGAAAATTTGTCTGAGTAGGCACTCGTCAATGCTGCATTACGATTGAAAAAATGAGGATTATTTTTAAAAAACACTTAAATATTGTTATTAGCCAATTGTATAGTAAGTTTTATAAAGATTTTTTTATGTGTGCTCCGTGCATAAAACAATGCATTACATATAATTTTCAAATGACATGAATTGGGGGTATTCTTCCATTATTTTTCATTTCCTTAGAATTCTGAGATTAAATTGTTAGTTGTTACATTTAGTTTAAGTCACAAGGCAGGTTTATGTCCTCCCACACAAATTGAATCAAAGTTTATTTAAGCTAAAATTATTTGTATTCAGCATGTTTTGTCATCCAACGTTGTATATCTCTTCAATTTTTGTTTCATTGTTTTCAGAGTTTTTGCGCACATTATTTTTATAAAATTAAATCCAAAAATCCCTCCATTAGTATCACTATATTTTATTTCATAGCTGCGAAATTTAAGTGTAACTTTCTTGTGCTTTTGCTATAAAGAACTGTAGAAAACCGAAACTATATAAATGTAGAGAATCGCAAAATTCTTGAACAGTGGGTCAAATGTTTGAGGAAACCAAAATCTAAGAAAAAGGTACTAAAAATGCCATTCCTATTATTTTTTATTAAGGCTAATATGCTGTTGCATGTTATAAAATAAGGAAGTTTATACTAAGTTTTTCGTATGAAACTTGTAATATTTTCTTTTTTATCAAGTACTCCTCACACCAAAATATTTTTTTTTGTTTTTTTTTTTTGAAAATCAAATATTTACTTAAATATTCAGTTAATGCTTACGTTTATGTTAGGTGCATTTCGTTGATAAATATTTTGCAAACTTAATGATACATGCATAACGTTAAACGTTTAAAGTGAGCGTACAAGTATTTCCTTGTTTCATCTGTAATCAAGTAAAAATGAGTTTGAAAATATTTTCAAAAACATCAAGAGACAAAGGTTAAAGTTTCAAATCACCTCAGCGCTCAAAATGACTTATCTTGTTAGTTTCACACTGCTGATATTTTATTGTAATGCAAGTTGAAGTTTCATGATTTATACTTCTTTGTCAGGTTAGTATTTTTCTAATGACGACCTGTTGCATTTCATTTTAAAGAAATTAACCACATTCTGCATCAACAGCGCATTATATTCATGTGCCGCAGTTGAATTTAATCAACAGCGTACAATATTTTTTTTTCTTTTGAACTTTCATTTATTAACTGCTATCATAATTTTCCAACAATATCGCAGAATAATGACTATATAATTTACCAACGCTCTGCTATCCATTCAATGAATTCCCCTTTAGATAGTTTACATACGAAACAAAACATTGAACTCTTTTCCGAATTCTAAAATAAAGAGATTATATATATATATATATATATATATATATATTTAAAAAAAAACGTAAAGGGAAAAGAGTTTTCTTTCGAATAATATTTATCTACACGTTTAAGTTTAAACAGTTTACAAAACCACAGAAATCTAAGTAAAATCCTTGCCGAGTAAACACGCTCGCTGAATCTTAAAACAAGGACGTAAAATATTTATTGGCAATGAAACTAGATTTATGACTCTCAATGGTGACTAAATGATTGCCTGTAAAATTTCCTGACAAAACACGGAATTAATGAAATTTTCTCGGAAGTAACTGCTAATGATTATCTAGAACTTCTAGCCAAATAACTTTGTTTTTTAAAATTTGAATTTACCGTTAGTATCAGCGTGAAAAAAAGTATGTTGCTTTAAAAAGTTTAGTCCAATCGTTGAAAGGCGGCGACACTGTTCAGACCCAGCACCGGAAGTTGACATTCCAAAACGCACCCATGCTAACTATTCAAAATGGCCGCAAAAATGTGACCGCCCCTTTTATGTCCATCTCATTACGTATATGCTGGGAGACATGTCAATCAAAAACACGTTGTAGATAATCGTCTTGTTTTGATAAATTCCTGATGCAAAATCCCTGTCTAGGTATTCCAAACAGCACATGTGTCCACCAAAAACACCAAAAGGTATTGAAAAACCTGCTGAGGTTTTAAATTGCTTAATTCAGGACTTTATATTTAATGTATAATTTACTATCAGTCATCCAAGCCCCCCTTCTGATTTGCACTTCAACTTCTGCCATTGGCTGGAGCAAACAAGATGGCCGCCGCCATTCTTGAAAGTGAGCCAGCTTCGACCAATGAGAACACGAATAGAAGCATTTTATGATGGCAATCAACAATTTTATGTCTTGATAATACTGGGGAAAGTAAGTTTTTATTTGATGAGATGTTGCACTAAGTCTTGGTTTATTTTCTTTAAGGTTAGAATAGGACAAGCCTTCCTGATATTCTACCTCAGAGGCCACAGAAAAGCTAAGAAAGACAACAGCATCCATAAGTATGGTCAACTTATTCACAATCCATAAGTCGAACCCAGCTTCCAGTTACTTTAAATACGTCAAAAGCTGGATTAATTGATAACCAAGTTCATCAGAATTTACTTTTAAACGAGGTATGTTTATATTTTATCAATCCTAGAGTCCTTTGCTGATATATCATCCGGTAGCTAAGCCTAATTCCTTGCTGCGTTGACAGACCAGAAATCGTGGTCGATACGTTATACGAAAATATAGTTTACTTGTTGTGTGAAAGCAAGTATTAGCTTCTAAATCCGTTTAAAATGAATAATGTATGTTCTCAACAGAAAATGTTTTTGAAATTTTTACGCATTCTAAACAGAGATGCATGTTGCTAAATTGTTTAAGATGCATGTAAACAGTTTGTGAAATGCTTTTGAAAATTCAACCGTTTACATGATTTAAATTTATTTTGCTTAGTTTATTTTTATTTTGCCTAGTAGAGCGTGGATGTAGGCGTCCAAATAATTCCTTTTTTTTTCAACATTTAATTTGTCTGAGATAAGCGTTTAGAATGCTTCATTTTCAAATGAATTAGGTAGTTAGTTATGTATGGATGATTTGAATATGCCTCACTAGCATGTAAAGAGTTCTTTGCGAGGTTATAAATGAATTTGTTTTTTAGTTTTTAGTGTTGATCTCAGACAAGTGTGAAAAAATGTTATATTTTGATTAATAACCTTGAAATTTTGAGATACGTTATTTTGACGATTAACGCTTAAACTGCTTAAAAGTTTTTATACTGTTTAATTGCAATCCACCTCTTTAAAACGACCGAAATAGCTTAGTAGATGAGCAGTATTTTTTAGTTGAGATAAACGTCATTTTCTGTAGGGAAATAAATTTAATTCACACACTTATTTCAATAGTATTATAGATAAATATGTGCAGTAAGTAGACTGTAATGTATAAATGAGCTAAACAGAAATTTTGTGACGCCCGCCACCTGCACATTTGGACTCTCTGATACTTATTAACGTACACATTTTAAACTTTAGAGAAATTTTCAAACTTAAGTTGTATAAAAATAAGATACTAGATTCGTATAAATTCTCTTGATTTACATTCGCATCGCAGGTTAGAAATGCTGGAAATTAATCGTGTTATCAGCTATAGGTTTTCTTAACAACAATAAAGGGGCTTTGCAACAGTTAACGGAAAACAATTCTAATCAAAATAATAATAATATTTTAGAAAGAACACAATAGTTGTTGTTTTTGAGCATATTTCAATTTCCTTACAAAAGTATATTTCTGGGCATGAATGTGTTAAAACTAGCAAAGTTTACAATTCAAAAGACTTTAGAAAAAAATATGAAAAAGCACTTGGAGATAAGCTCATAGGAATGAAATGCTATACAGCATAATTTGTAATTGAACTTTGATGCTTTTACAATTGGTATATACACTAAATTGCAAGAATAACAATGTGTCGATTGAAAATATCAGTATAATTTAATTTCAAATTGCAGCAATTGAACAAGTATACATTGATATTTCGTGTTCCACTTACTTTCTAACTTGATTTCATTTACCTTAGACGATTAAAATTTTCTTCCAGAAATAATTCGTTAGATTACTTTTAGATCTTCTCTTTACTTCAAAAGAGGAACCTAATGAAGAAATAAAAATTATTCAAAACAAAGATTTATAAAATTTGCAGAAAATAACATAATTGTATAAAGTAAAAAGGGGGAGGTGAGCGATTACTTGCGTATATATTTATATTCTTACATATACTGCAAAAACGTAATCTAAACATTAAATTGATAAAAATTTTACTGAAGAATTAAAAATGCATATATCATTAGATTTCATCTTTTTAAGAGTTACAAATTGCGTACTTTGCTCCAGGTTTGTTACAAAAACTGACTTTTTTCTTGTTTAAAGTCAAAAATAATATTCTGATACAACGATATGTGTCTTTTATAACACAGGTAACTAACACACACGTTACATTTTAAGACCTTAAACACTTTGGTGGTAAAATTATTTCTCGTAAATGACTTCTGAAAAATGTTTCAGTAACTATTTTTTAAGGTAGTCCATTCTTTAAAGGTATTGATTATTTAAATAGCTTTACCACCTTTTGTCTTCAATATTTTTTAAAGTATGTATCAGGATAAGTTTTCGCTAATGTGAACACATTCTCCTACCCATAGTCAAACCAGAATATCATTTTAACCATTTCTATGTAAAATTGCGATTTAATTGATTTTGGTTAAAAATTTTCGTTTTATGATAATGCAGTTGTTGCTTCTATATTTTACAATTTTTTACGTTTCATTTACCTGAGTTATGTGCTAATCATAGTGTAATATACTATGATTAGCTCATAACACTAAGTATGTTATAGATCTATACAAATCATAGATATCCACAGAAAAGATGGAAACAGTTACATTGTCATCTTAAGATATTAGTCTTGAATGAGCATTTGAACTGTAAAACTGTCCTTAAATTGCCCTTGTTCAATAATCAGCTTATAAATAGCAAACTTGATAAAAATAATGCAGTACAAAGAGAGAGAGAGAGTGTGTTTGTGTGTAATTTATGTATCAAAACTAAAATTTTATTTTCTAATCATATTTTTTCTTATTTCAAAATGATATCAGGTTTTGTAAAATGTCGTGTCATTTTCATGCTGCCAGCTGTGAAACTAAGAATAAAAGATTTTCTGTATTTTTATTCAGTTACTACCTTTCGTGTTAAATAAAATATAGGATACTCCAAGAGGGGGAAAAAAAGGAAAATATACAAGTGGTCAAATTAATTTCACGTGGCTTTGGTACATCTGAATGGTTAATTTTATCTAAGCTCATTATTTGAGCAATGAAGGGCCAAAAAAAAGGGGGGGGGGGTAATTTCCCCTCATCAGATTTTTTAAAATACTGTAGTTATACATTTGCGTACATATTTTGTTGTTTTCCTCTTTAAAATTTATTGAGTTGTATTTGCCTCCAGCCCTGGAGATTTTTGAAATGATAGACCTGCTTTGGTCTACGTTAAGAAGAGGATTGGCAAATGCACATTTTGAAACTGTCAACCTCTTATGATTATTTGTATGTATTTGCAGTGAAATTCCATTCCAATGAATACCGATAAAACGAAAGATCCGTTTCAACGAAAAGAAATTTCAATCCCAATCAAAAATTTTCAGTCGCCAATACATTGCTTGAATTCCATTACAACGAAATTCCCGTTTCAACGAACAACTTTTCGGGCCCTTGAATATCGTTATAACGGGATATCACTGTATATATGTGAGATGCATAGTTTTATTTATTTATTTATTTATTTATTTTTTTTTTTTTTTTTGGATGTTGGAATAGCATTTGGGCCAACAAAGACTAAAAGTGAGGATCATATTTTCATGTTATCAATCCTAGATACTAATATTTTTAGTAGTAGTACTTAAATTTAGTTTTTTTACTATTATTTTCCTTCATTTATTATTTGCTTCGGAGGCTTAAAGGCCTAACATCAATGACAGCGTCAAATAAATGCATGTTTTAATGCGCTTAAGTAGGCTGATAAATATACATTGACAAGGTATTACGCAACTTGAGATCATGAATCGTATATATGCAATGTATTAATAAATGTAATCTTAAAATGAGAGTTAGAATTTTGATAAGTCTTTATTTACTACACTCAAAATGTTATAAACATCAAATGAAATAACGAAATGAGATGAAATCGCAATAAAAATTATGTGTTAAGGAGTTAAAGGATCCGATTTTTCCTTGAGCAGAAATAAAGCTCTTTTTGTCAAATAGCTATAAATTTGTAACACTATATACTTGTTAATGCATCTCTTTAAACTATTAATTAACTTCATGTTGATTTTACGTTAGGTAATTCGGTTGTTAAGTAGTTAACAATAGTTTACTTAACTGTTGACTAAACTGGTGCAAAACACCGAAACCGGTTAAGCTTTCTTCAAGCTTAGACATACGAAACTAACCTTCACATTTATTATGTTATAATCTGAATTAAGTCTTATCTTTTTCTTAATGCTAAGTTTCAAACATGATTTACGCAATATGTATGTAATCCCTAAAACGGAACTGTTACGCAATGTTATGATTAATGGTAATGATTGCTTAAAATGTGCTATCATGGTGGCATAAATCAGTAAGATAGCGTAACTCATTGATTTACAAAATATTTAACCAGCTATTATACATACTAATTTTAGATTAGACCGTTGCACATGTAAGCAATTTCCGGCTGTTAGTTTCGTAAGTAGATCCATTTTAGTGCTAAATGGTTACCATACGAAAGCAGTCGTTTAAATTCGATGGTTTCTTTTTTCACCCCCGCCCCCCTCCGAAAGAAAAAAAAAACGAAGTTACGAAGCTTCAGTCTTAAAATACAACATTTGGTAAACCTGTTCGAACATTAGCACATTTGCATTTTTATTTGTATCAATATAATCTAGGGGAAAGTCAAAAGATAATATCAGTAACACAAAATAGTAACTGAAAGGGCCAGATTATAACAGTTACGAGTAAATTTGTTAATACGACTTCTTGGGTATGATAATTTCTTCATATGTCTCTATTGGAATTCAAAATAAATCAGTTGAAATATGGTAACCAATAAAATGTTATTTTTTCTTGACTTAAGTGCTTCATGAGTCTTGCACACTTTCTTGAGAGTAATAACTATAAAATAATTTTAAGCAGGACGAATAATATTTTTTACTGCTCATGATTTATTGATTTTGTGTACTATTGTTTGTCTGCAATATGATAAAAAGATTTTCCCCTGAGCTGCGGAAAAACAATTAGTTGTAGGTGGTAGGCATTATTATTTAGTATAAGAAACTATATTTCAAAATTCTTTACGTGGTCAAATATCCGAAGTGCTACATATCGGTAGAAAATCCTTTATTACTCTATTAATTGTTGTTAATTTGTAACAACTGGTAGACTGAGCAATCGCTACATTCATGCTATTATATGATTCAATAAAATATTTGCGAATCTCAATCTTAGAAGTTGTGACCTAATGCTCTTAAGAGGTTTAAAACACACAAATTTAAAACTTTAAACCAGCTATGAGTATTTCTATTATAAATGAGAGCTATTCAATAGTTGATGTTTTCGTGGATAAACTGCAGCAGGAATTCCACTTCGAAAAGGCTTGTCCTTTCTTAATTTGAAGCTGGAACTTTCCCGAAATGCGTCCTATCTTGGGTTTGAAGCCTCATTTCCTAGTACTTTTACCAAAACATCTAAAAAAGAAAAGTGATAAAATTAGATGGGGAATTTGTTTTTTTCCATATCAAATATTACTTATTCTAAAATTTGTTCAAAAAAGCTTAAGGTCTTATTTATATAAATGCTTGAAATAATTGTTGTCAGTCATTGTCAATGAGATTAAGATGAGCGTTTTAGATTTCGTTGAATATAAATAAATTCTGCACTTTTCAGGTAAATTTTAATATAGTACGCCAATGGTAACTGTGTTAATAAATATTCACTGCAAGATAACTAACTCATACAACGATATAATTTGCTACAAAAATCGAAACGAAACGCACCAATTCTTGCTGTGACAATAAATATTCAATCTAATTCATTTACATTTACCACGAAACTAATTTAAGTATATTAAAAATCATTCAATTTTTGGAACACTATACTTAGAATCAATATATCAGGTTTCTATAGTAATACTGAATTGAACAAAAATAACGTAACATTAGAAATGGAACAATTAATTCCATTTCTAATGAACTGACTTCAAGCATAATTTATAGTATAAACAAAAATAAAAAATATTTCTTTGATAAAAAAATGCTAAATAAAGTATGATTTGGTATTTTCATCAAAAAACATTGAATTTCTAACCAATACTTGATCTTGACAAAGGGCCTTGATACAAAAAAAGACATCGAGGTATATCCCTCCGTTACGTGTTACATACGTGTTAAGCTACATAATTTAAAATAAATCCCTAAAATTTGACTTTTACATTGATCTCATAATAATAAATGTCTGAACATATTATTTGGGAGCTTAAACATGGCGTTAAAAGAATTTATACCTCTGAAAATAAAGCACTTATTATGAAAATAAATCAATTTTTCAGGCACTTTATTTGAACACATACAAATTTAAGTTAACAGAAGTAAAAGGCTGCTGAAAATGTTGAACTACTTGGTTCCGAAAATGCTGCAAACATATTTCCATACTTGTTATTTGGACTCAAAAAATTTCGTTCGTAAAAGTTGAAATCTCCTGAAAATATTGCACTTCTTACTATGGAAATATATTTTTATCCACATCTCTTTTAGGCCTTAAAAAATGTTGCTTTTGAGTGATAAATACTACTGAAAATGTAGTCATTCTCATTCAAAAAATAATGCGAATGATATTTAGGTATATCTTATTTTTTACTCTTGCATATTTCACGTTTGATTGTGAAATACTATTGAAAATGCAGCACTTCTTATTCTAAAAATAATGCAAATAATGTTCCCATACATCTTGTTGGGACCATTATGGATTTTAGTAATAAAAGTTAAATGCTGCAGATTGTATTTCTTATTCTGAAAATGATGCAATTGTATTTCCATGCATTTTGAACCCATAGATTTGTAGTCTTAGAAACGTTAAGAAGTATTGGACTGCTCATTCTGAAAATAACATATAAATATATATCTTGTTTAAACCTTTACAAATCTCCTTTATAAAAGTAAAATACAACTGAAAATGTAGCACTTCTTATTCTAAAAGTTGCGAATCGCATAAAAATACATACAGAACCCTTATAAATTATCTTGTTAAATGTAACATAAAGCATCAAAAATAAGATTCGGCTGTCATGAAAAAGTCTAGTTCTCTTCAACACTAAGACTTTTTAGTCAATATGAACACGGAATAATTAAGGATTATATTAAAAAAAAGAAAATTTTACTACATAAACTGTAATTTTTAAAGTTGATTGAATTTCTGATTTGTGTGATCGTAACATTTTCTCCACCGATAAAAATGTTTTTTTTTTTTCGAAGGATAATTTTTGTTGACTTAGCAATTCGAGATTTTTGATCGTTTGATAGTATAAGGTTTAGTCTGTTGTATATTCATATTTTAAGATTTTCAAAAAATTTGAAGATGTAACGTGAAAATGCATACGAATAGCAACAAGAGATGCAGATACCCTGTTTAAAGTTACTTAGATTTCCCTTTTTCAATGCAAAAACGGTGAGCTTGTTTCTTCATCGGAAAGGAGATACCTACTTGTAACTCCAAAACACATGTCTGCAATTCTCATTGGTATTATCAAGTACAACGGTTTCAATTTTTTAACCGTCAAGTTTTATTTCTAGTACACAGCTTAATAAGATTGAGAAAAGATCGTGTGTACTATTTGAAAATCTCTAAAAAACTCTGATTCCATAATATCCTCTAGAAACAGATAAAGCTTCTTAAGTAGGGCAACAACAAGAACAGGAAACATCTAATGTTGTTTTGCACAAATAAACAATTACAGAATACACGTAAATTGGAGGACACCAGTAAAAGCTGACTTTTACTGGATATCTTTACATCCAAAACCTCACACCTTTGAATTGAAAAAGAGGTTCCTGGAAGCTCCGAAACACGTGTGTATTCAGTAATCTGTTTATTTGTGCTAAGCAACGTTGGATGTTTCCTGTTATTCCTCGGCACAATGGTATTTATTATTGCTTAGCGTAACAAGGTTACATATGAAGAAGCTATATCGGTTACTAAAATCTTCATTCCCAAGAGAATTTCTAGTAGTACGGCAGTTTTTTTCTACACTGTAGGAAAATCTTTATCACAATTACTATCTTAAATCATATTACTGGAGAAAAACGCACACATGTGTGGAAAATCCCAAGCATCTTTTATTTAGCTGGGGGGCGGGGCTAGTAATAAATGTGTACGGGAAAAAAAAAGCACGAATTTAATACTTGTTTTAAGGCTTAATGTTTTTTATTAACCTTTTCCGTGGCAATTTTACCACCAACGTGTCTATTTTTAATTCCTTCACTAAAATACATTAGCCGCACGAACTACACCCAACTTTTAACTTCCATTTTCCATTGTTACACAAACGAAAAAAACACGGCAAGGTAATTTTATATCGTTGAATATTCTTCCTATTTAAACAAAGGTTTTTTGTTGCACTGAAACATCACTTTGTTGCAGCAAAAGGAAGTTGATTGTAGTCGAGTGTTACTGAGAAAACAAAGCGTCTTTCGCTCTATTTTTAAGCATGCATTTGTAACATTAAAGTTGTTTAATCACCAGATGGTGGAAAATATGCGAGATTTTCGGCAGACACTGCATGTGAAATGAACCGAAGATATAAAGCGAAAGGTTTCTGAAAAAGGATATTGAGGAAAAGTTGAAGTACATATTCATTTTGTAACAAATAAAACGTTGACCTGTGTGCGGAAATGAGAAAACCATCTTAGTATAATAGCGCAAAAAATAAATATCAATTTTTGACATCTTTAATTCTAAATATGCTTTTCGCAATCACGTGTGTGTGTGTATGTTGGCCTGCGTGTTCGTGTTTGTTTGTAGGCGTTCGTGTTTGTTTGTAGGCGTTCGTGTTTGTTTGTAGGCGTTCGTGTTTGTTTGTAGGCGTGCGTGTTTGTTTGTAGGCGTGCGTGTTGTGTGTGAGTGTGTAGGTTTGTGTATCTGTGTGTGTGCAGGAGTGTGTATGTAGACGTGTATGTGTAGGCGTTTGTGTATGTAGGCGTGCGTACGTGTTCAGGCGCGTGAGTGTGTAGGCGTGTGTGTGTTTGTAGGCGTGTGTGTGTGTGTCTGTAGGCATGTGTATGTATGTGTGGGTAGGCATGTGCATGTGTGGGTAGGCATTTGTGTGTATATATATTTAGGATATGGACGCAACCGCCCAACACAGCAGCGGATTCTGGTGGGTAATGCTACTGGAAAAGACGGTGCTTGCTGGAGGAGCAGCATCGGGAAGGGCCGGTCGATGGTGGTGCCCCTGTCCAAAAAGCAACGAACGCGGATGTCGTTCAACCGTCAAATGAAAACAATAAGCGATTCGTGATTTCTCAAAAATAAATAAATAAATAAACAACCTCTCATACACATTTTTCTAGGTTTCAGGGAATCCTTGTACCAATAAATAAAAATGTAAATTTTGGGATGTAAGTATTATTTTTTAATTATTAGTTTATAACGAAAACCGAGCAAACGATAATCCGAATTCACTTTTTCTTTTGTTTATGCATCTAAAATAATTATTAGTTAATTTTTCCATCATTTTCTAAAGCTCATCAGTACAACAATTTTGTTTTCTAGTGACATAATTAGTGAGGTAGGATACTTGTAACCCAACATTGTATTTATTGTGCAATCCCCTAAAATTTGACAAATTAAAGTAGGAAATGTTTTAATGGTTTTTGCATTGTTTATTTAGATAAAAGCAACTGAAACAGTATCGTAAGGCATATACATATAAAGCCATATATGTAAGCATTACGAAACGTTTGAAGTCAAAAATCGAATTCATTTGGGCTCTAAAACACTCCACTTCTCCAGTTAAGGATTAAACCAGCGTTATTGGAAAGTGTCTTGGCATAGATTGAAAAAGAACAGCGTCAATAAATCACAAGAAGTACAAATGATGTGTATTTGTTTTGGGGTCGCAAACACACTGTTAAAAATTCAGGAAGATTTTCTGGTAATTGTTACTGTAAAATGGCGGACTTAACGCATCGCTGATTTCTACGGTAATTTCTACCGGAGAAATAAGCGATCCCAGCGCCAATTGGTTGCTGTGAGCTACCGAGGAAACCATAAAATTTTACAGTAACATTTGATTTTTACGGTAATAGTTACTGGCAACATGGATGCCAGTAACAATTACCGTAAATTTTCCGGAAAATTTTTTAACCGTGCACCACGTTTTCAATGCTTAAATCTTGAGCTTAGAGGGGAAATAACATACGAATCTATTCCTGTGTCGGTTTTTGTTGAAACCATTTTCAAATGCACCAGGATACTATATATTTACCATACATCTAAATTTCAAATGCTAATTCTCATCAATGCTATTTCTTTGAACAAAAAGAGATTGCTACGATAGGGTTACCAGATGTCCCGGTTTGACCGGGTCAGTCTCAGTTTTCAAACGAAATCCCGGTGTACCGGGCCGGTTTTCTTCACGTCCAGGTTTAAAAAAAAATTTGATTGTAGAATAATCAATTGAGAAGGATTATTTTAGAGAATAACTTTGTCATTTCTGTATCTCAGAGCTAGACTGACGTAAATAAAAAAAATTGCAATTTTCTGTTTATTACTGCATTTTATGTAGAATCATAGTCCACATCAATGCATGCAAACGTAGATACAAAATGAAAAATAAACCCTAAGTTATTTACCAGTGTTAAAAGAGCACGCGCCCTATCCTTGGGATGCGCCATACACATATTTTTAATATCTCCTGTAAAGTAGTTTGTGAGCTACATTTCATCTAGTTAGGAAACTGTAGCCCTTGCATTTTTGTTATCATTGCTGTCTAGTTTAAGCTAGTTTTCTTTTTTTCGAATTAGAGATATAAATTATTACTCAATAATCAATATCGATGCATTCACTGACAGGTGAAGCTTTCCTCATTGCATTCGAGTAATGTTCTTTCTTTCATTAATAAATTGTGGGCACTTTTGTCGCTTGATTTAAAAATGCTGCTTTGGTGGTACAGTGGGACATGTTGAGGGGGTACTGTGAGACAATGTCCTATTTTACACCCAACATTTGATACTATGAGGTAAGCATTTTGAAATAATGTAAAGTGTTTCAGAATATCAAGATTTAAATTATTAATGGACATTGATTTTAACGATCTTTTATTCAAACTATTTTCAGTGGCATTTAAGTACATCTAAAGAGTGCATTTACTATCCCTTTTATCTGCTTTGAAGTTTTGTGCCTCCAAACATGCAATAGAACTGATACTAGCAAAAACCTATATATTTTAGCGGTTCAAAAACAACAAAGGAACATATCATCAGTTCTTGAAGACTTCCGATATTTTCCTAAGTTGAAATGAAGTTTTGATTATATTTTACATTCTGTTGTTCCCATTGTGTCATCTTTTAATGTCTTATTTAACGTTATTTTTTTTTCAGTATAAAAAACGTTTTTTATAAAAAAGTTTAACTCTCACATGTAGTTTATTACTATAACTAGTTTTTTTTTTGTTCCTGTTGTTTAAAAAACGCTTTCATATGTTTTGTGTGCAATGTATACCTCAACCTATATTTTATAGTTTTAATACCTGATTTTTATGGGTCTTTCCCAATGTCACACTGCGTTCCGTTTGGGGCGGTTTATGTTGCGAATGTAACAGCTATGTTAGTGCTGATGAAAAAACATACTCGAAACTTTTTTGTCAAATGTTGATCCGATATAAACTGTTTAATTTTTGGCTGTAATGTAGGATTTATATAAAAAAAAAGCTAAACACTAGTTTTGTCATCTACACTCGAGCAAAAACCATTTCATTGATCATAAGACACGTTTAAAAAACATTTTGTCAAATTAAGGAACGAAGTATGCCTGCTTTAAATTCTCATGTGCCAATTCAAGGCATTGCTATATTCAAATTTTCATGTAAAATGTGATGTGTAATTTAATGTGGTGAATACGAGAGAAAATGTTATCTGTTCCGGATAATACAGACGTTATTTGCTTTCTGGACATTAAATAATTATGGTTTCAAACGGTTTGAAGAAATGTTAAAGCCATAGATTATTCTTTGGATCGAGGTAAATGGTTCAAATTTAAGTTACCTGCTTATTTTGTGAAATTTAACAAATTGAAAGCAAGTTTTAAGCCTTCAGAACTCGCGCTGTAATGAGAGAAATACTCACACCCAGAAAAAAATGGTTTAATTTTGCATTAAGTTTTAGTAAGAAGTACTATTTTGTTTTACATGTGGTGCTAATAGAAAAAAAGAAGTATTTTCAACAAGAAAAAAAAAAAAAAAATGAGAATTTTTTGATGGAAATAGGTGGTGGGAGAAAAATTATCACATGGCGAGTTTTCAGCTCACTCATTTTACGCGAGTTCTGTAGGGTTAAAGCCCTACAGTTATTGTAACTGAAAACATGGAAATTCAACTTTATCATAGGCGTTTTGTTCATGGTGATTTAAAATTGAATCATATTTTATAGAATAAAGACATGAAAAATCTACCAGAAGTATTCATTTTCAAGAATATTATTAGAACAATGTCAGGAGGCAAAATTTAAACGTTCATCTTTTAACTAGTTGAATACTGCCACTGAGAATTAGTTATAACGTATGCACGTGGATGCATGGCAAACTGATTGTAAATCAATATGTTCGGAGTTGTAACAGTCTGGAATTTTGTCATAATGAATTTAGTATTTTTTTTTAACTGTAATCACGACACTAGAAATGAATGCGTTTTAAAGAAAGCCTTAACAGTTACATAATGGATCCAGATCGAGTAACGATAGAATCGAAATTACCGAAGAAATATGTACTAGGAGCATTTTTTAATTTCGTTCATGTAAAAAAGCAACATCATGTAATAATAAAGCAAGCTGAATTTTTAAAATTCGTTTTACAACATTAAAGGAAGACAGCTACAAAGTGAATTACAGCCAACAATGAATTGATCAATATTTTTCAAAATTACCTTAATTTCTCAAATTGATAACAGCACAAACTTCATGTATATTATGGCAGCTATTGATGTTGCGTACATATTTACGGGTGATTCTCAAAATGGGAGAGATTTTTTGTCTTTAATCATTTCAAATCACTTAGCAGGTTTCTAAGAATTTCATAAACTTAAATATGTTTGATTTGATAATCATTCCTTTTTTTTTTTGAACCAACAGGTTTCTCACTTATCCAATAAAATCCTAAATTAACAGAATAAATGCTTGAAATGTCTTTAGCCTGGATATCCGCAGCAGCTATATCTTGTATGATGACTACGTTTTTGAAGCATTAGAATCATATTTAAGATTCACAACTTGCCATTTACTGTTTAAATAAATGTAAAGAGATTATTTATTCATATTATTATTAACTCATTCATTTATAAAAATGTCATGCTAAACAAAAGAATTAAAGGCTGCATATTTCATTTTTAAAGAAATACATACTTAAACAGCTGGTTATTAATATATATTAGATTTTACAAACAACAGTTTGAAAAATCTAGTTTCTCTTAATTAACAGGGAGCCATGGGAAAATAGAAGAATTTGCGGTATTTTGGGAACAAAATACAAATATCAGTTAAGTACTATGGCATTAGAATTGGTGGTATAAGTTTTTATCATACGTTTTCAAAGCTTTTATTTTACTGATTTGCATATCATTTTGGTGTGTTTAAATGCCACAGAAAGGAATATTATGTTAAAATTATTGTATGGTTTGTAATCATATTCAAGTTTAAACTTCTCATTAGCATGGACATATAGTGATATTAGCGGACTTTTTCTGTCCATGATAATGACTCATGAAAAATTAATGATTGTTTTTAACAGTGTAAACTTAAATATTTAGCTCTTCTGACAATAAAAAATATATAATCTACTTTTTCACAAATTTTTTTTTCATCAAAAATTTAACCGATATATTTTAAAATTTTATTTTTAGGAAATGTCTCCCATTTTGAGAATCACCCTGTTTTAAAAGTATCTCGCGTCGCTTGCAGCAAAGATCATAAAAAAACCCATTTTATTCTATATGTAAAAAAAGCTGTAATGGTATGAGATGAATGATTTTTGCTGTGCAAATTAGCTTAAAAACGTAATACGTTGTTTTCTATTAGGATATTTGTTTGCAGTATGCCCGAATGATATTTTAGGTCAGAGTATCGCAACCGTTATTCTGACGGACCGGCATCTGTCTCCGGAAAACTTCGACCGGTCTTTAGATTTTTGTCTGTTCGAGTTGAAAAAAAATACTGACTTGAAAGATAACTGCAACAGTAATAATAAAAACAAATGATAAATCGTGCGAAATATTTATTTTCCTTAACACCATAGCTTAAGGACATAGTTATGATTTTGCCTTTGAAGGTTAACTACACTGGAGTTTGCGCATATTTGTCATTTGTTATATCTCAAAAATTTGTGTTGCGACTGAATTTTGTGATTTATTTCGGAATATTTTTAAAATTTCTTTTACATAGGTCTTCTTTTACAACCTATGCACAGTGAGTAAAATATTTGCTTCACTTTAAATGTAAAAATAACTTTTCAAAAACGTTTTTAGGGTTTAAAAAACTAAAGAGAAAGAAAAAACAATATTTCGCGAGATTGTTTTCTCACATTTTATTGGTCCGTAGATCAATAAATGCTGAGAAACTCTGTATCTAGCAGTTCGGCTAAAATGAGTGGGATAAAATGAACCATTACACCACTTTTCACACCAAAGTTTAACATTTATCTCAAATGATTAGAGCATGGTAGTGAGCTGTTCATGTTTGGAAAAAGTCTTAAGAACATCCGTATATTGTCGATATTCAAGGTCTCAGACATTATAACTGTATAAACTCTTAAATTTGTACTTGATAAGATTAGTTCTTGCACTTTTTAAAAATTAACATCAAGATGTAATTTGTATCAATTAAAAAAAAAAAATCTTGCGACAATTTCATGCATCGATCTGCTTTACTTGTAATGACTATTCACCTTTGCCAGCTACAGTGGGCAAAGCAAATAAATTTCGGCAACACTACAACTATCATATATCCAACCATGTATGCAGACTCTATATCATATAATTTTCCAGATTATACAGTGATACATACCAAATTAACTACAATGTTTTTGGGATAAAACTGATTTTATAAAATTCGTCCAACTTGAATTGATCCACTTGGGGGTACTTCCCTTCTGTAGAATATTTTCTTATTTGCTTTTACTTATTTCTGTGAAATGTTTGGTAAACATAACCATTGGCCTAATGTGATTTCCGCATGTATTGTGCTTGTTATTTTTCGTCTGCGTTTCTCCATGTTTTCGGAAGCACCAGGAGTATAAGCATTCAGTGATATAATCAACTAGTCAACTAGTACTGATTAGGAACTTGATGTCGAGAATACCAGGAGTATAAACATTCAGTTTTCTAACCAACTAGTACTGATTCTAAATGAACGTAAATGGCTTTTCATTTGCCCCTATCAATTGAAAACGAAATAATGATATGTAATCATTAATTCGTTAATGATGCGTAATCATTACTTCGTTTTGATAATGATTATTTGTCGTCAATGATGCATAATCAACTTGGAATGATACAGAGTTGACGTAAACGGATTTTCATTTAATTCTATTTATTGGAAACGGAATGATGCATATGTAAAAGAAACTACAATGCATATGTAAAATAAATACTCATCCGTGAAATTTGCGGAATATGAACGCCGAAATAGCACACCATTTCTCATTTTTCAAAGCAAAAAAAAAAAAAAAAAAAGTGAAATTTGACTCCGAAGAAAGTTTTATGAAATAAATAAATGATAACTTTATCTTTTAAAGCCACTGATATCTTCAAATATTACATAAACATAATTTTTGCTTAAAAAACGGAGAAAGATGATATTCATTATCAGATTGCTTTAAAATTCTACAAGCGAATGTTTCAGATATTTGACGAAAACATCCAGAATATTGTCGAGTACGGAAAATATACAATGTAATTAAAAACAATATTTTACTTGAAATTATCTTGGAGGATAATATTAACGAGATTTTATTTTAAAACAAGGAAGGTAATAGCGTTTATTATATTATATTGCTAAGTACTAAGTAAAATGCGGCTGGCGACTTTTGCGAATGTTGATAATAGCAGTTATCGTGGTGTTTAAAAACTACTTTTTTCCCCTGACATCTTATAGTCGTACCTTTTTTAAATTTTCGTAGTTTCATTAGCAATGTTTTAAAATTAATAATCTTCCATTTCAGTCCATGAAATACTTTTCCCATACATAACTTCAGTCTCCTTACAAATAAAGTATTTTTCATTTATTCTATAAACGGTATAATTTCTTAGCAAAATTTGAGTTTTGAGTTAAACACTGGGGTTTACACACGCTTAAAAATAAGCTGCATAATTTGGCCATTGAGATATTACTTTCTAAAGAATTTAACATATACAGGGACGGATGCATTCTCTCTCAAATTCCCTAGTCGCATAATATATGTTAATCTAGTACGGTGACGCGTTGTTTCCCTGTTGTTGAGTACCTGACCAATCACTAACCTTTTTCTTTCTTCAACCATAGGCTGGTATAGTATGGCCTGGGGGTAGATAGTAACGCCTCTCGATGACGATAGTTTGGAATACTGGCCGAAGCTACTTTCTGGCAAAAGCCTGTAATACAGAATACTTTGGGGTTCATTTACAGACACCTCTTTTGATCAATAAAGGTAAGAAAAAAGCATTTTGTATTAGTATTTATTAAATGTTTTGGCACACTCAATCCTCAATTTACATTTTTAGTAACAGATTTTGCTCTTTTAGGATATAAATTTCTTCAAATATTTTAATAGATGTGTCACATAACGGAACTAAAAAATAGTATAAAAATTACACATTAGAGTATAAAGTAAGAAAACTAGATAAAAAGTGTGGTTTAACAGATTTTTGCTTTTTTTAAAAATACTGAACCAAAATAGATTTTACTCGCAAAATTAACTTATTGTTTTTAGCTAAAGGTAACTAAATATGCATAATTTTACCTTAAGTATGCAACGAGTCGCATTAGTGCATTTTAGCACTTGTGTCACCTGTTGCGATAATTGTGGTGTCATCCCTCCTAAAAATTAAACATACATTATGTACAATACAGACAATTTCAAGTTTGAACGGTGAAAACAAATTTGCGTACACCTTACTTGTTTGATGTAAAGGAAAAAAATTTTGAATTTGTACTGATTGGAAAATTTACGTGATTTCATGAATTTCGTTTCATTAAGAAGGACCCAAAGACTGAAGAGCCTTTGTTTACGATTTAAAAAAAAAAGCAAAACATTTATAAAAATTGAAATTGAAAAAAGTCATATAAAAAAAGAAAAATAATAAAGCAATTATTTAAAAAAAAATGATCCAGGTTTTGTAGATATTAACTCTATTATGTAAATCCAATGATGCGTGCTGAAAGTCTGTGACAAGGATCTTTTTGCCGACGTGGTCTTTGTGAAATCAGCCTCTTTTTTTTTTTTTTTTTTTTTGTCTTAATGAAATTGTTTAGATGCCTGCTTTGTGTTCATTTTACTCAATTCTTAATTTCACTCTATGATTTTTAATGAGTCAAAGAAGGAAATGTCTAAATTATTTTGCACTTGTAAAATCTTGTATTATCTCGCGCAGCAAACCCCGTAATCAGGCCCGTTATGCAGATTGGGCCAGGAAGGGAGAGTCCTGCCTTCTGACTTTAAAAAAAAAATGTATTTTCGTGTATGAGGTAGTAATCATTGCTGTTTTTCGAAAAATATGTGTATTCCGACTACTTTTTTCAAAATGACAGGTCTGTTGTCATCGTGTAATTCCTTAAAGTGTTCGAAACGTCGGTACGTTTTAAAAGTGCTATGTGCTTCAATCCACGGCTATAATATACATGTTCGGCTTTACTATTTTATACGAGAAAAATAAATAAATTCTATTAAATTCTGAATTTTCTGAGATATTTTTGCATAATTTCTTCTGTCCCATTTTCTAGACCCGTGTATTGCCTTTTGATGAAAAATCTGATTAATAGTGTTTTTGCACTCCTAAATAACTGCACATACTAAGAGAGTAAACAGCCCTTTTTTTCATCAAATCATTCTCTCGATGCCTCATTTCCATAAAAACGAGAACATTTTTTGCCATTCCTGTATCCTTTCTTTTCATCTTCGGCTGAGTTCTCGTTGAAAAACAACCTTTAGCCGTCCTTCGCAAAAATCGATGGATATTCCTCCAAAAACTTCTCAGGCGCCGTTATATACGAAAGGGCAGTTTAATTTTTTTCCTCCAGTTCTCTGACTGCCGATTTATGTGCAAAGAAATCTATCCCCTTTTATTTCAGCAGAGGGGGAAATATTGTAGGATCTGTAGGAAAGCGACCATAACTTACGGCACCGTAAAACATTTAACGTATTTTTTTCTTTTTAACGGGCCTCTATGGGGGGCCTTTTTTCTGTATGAAATGCAAAATGGGGGAAATCCACAAATTGAAAAAGTTTATCGATTCCTTAATTTTGCGAGCAATGCAAACTGCATAGGGCAATGCCTCCTTCTCACATAGTACACTAAAATTATAGACAACTGATGATGCGAATTTCTTTATTTTGGCTACCAGCATACATGAATCAGCAAAAATACTTGCGTATGTTCCACCAAAATATGATAAAATAAATGCACTGTCTTTTGTAGCCAGCGAGTTTTTCCCATCTTTTCGTGTAACGTGTCGCAATTTTTTGCCGTACACACAAAACACTATGATACACCAAAAAAAATTTTGAGCCGATTTTCTGACTATAAAAGTAGTGCATTATTTTAATCTTATTTTGGTACGATCTGGTGCTTATTTGCGTACGCTGCACCGACATATAGTAAATATATGCCCCATCATTTGTAGCCAGCAAATTAGCTGCAGGTTCATTATTTTGGAAGGTCAGGAGCGGGGCTGTTGCCTCCCCCCCCCATCAGTGCTTTAAGAAATCAGTATATTTCCATACGTAGGAATGGTTTTGCTTTGAGTATCTACTTCTTGCCCCCACCCCCCAAAAGGAAAATTTCGGAATGACGGACCTGCTTACATGTCTCAACATTTTTCACAGTAAAATTACGGTAGAAAAACATTTTCTTTTTCATTTAAAGTTTGAAAATATTTTAAGTAAACTCATACGGCAGCGTTGAAAGAATTATTACCTTCTTTTCTTTGCGTATGAAGCAAGCAAAAGAGCGTTATTTTACAAGATAGAGCGTAAATTATAACTACCCTTTACTCTTAGTATTAATGCACGAAATATGCAGACACTAGTCGGGTAGGAATTATAAAAAAAACCACAACAGGGTTGCAACAGCAATTAAGAGCGTAAAGGGAAGTTCAGTGCGAAAGAATGTTTAACATCCAAATCACAATATGATAAAAAGCATCTGTGTGCTTGGAGTAACGTTTTTTGTAGGAAACCCATTCTTTCTTTCTTCCCTTCATCAAGTAGTTTTGTGAGATGTTGTGGTTTATTATTTTCTTTTTCAGTGCGTATCGAACAAGAGGTAAATCATTTTGAAACTGAGTCTAATAAATGATTTTTTTTTTAAGCAAAATAATAGATAAGTGTATAGTTTTGTAATGAAGATGATTTTTTAAAAGCAGCAAATTGAATTTTTTGCTAAGTTGAGTGTGTTTTGTTAGTGTTTTGATGACTAATGCTTCATAGTTGAAAACTTTTGATTGTAATTTTAGATTAAATAATAAATGCCTTATAAAGAATTTAAAAAATATATTTTTTATGTTAAATATAAATTATACTTATTTGAATATTGAATTTTTGAAATTGAAAATAAGCATTTGCACAATATATCAACTTTACTCAAAGACGGTTAATAGTAAAAACAACAAATTAAACTAAAAATGATTATTGCAACTCCAATTTTCAGTGAATTAAATATGCGTTTAACACTAAAAATACGCTCCAATTTTCATGCTTTTCTTTGTAATGTTTTATGTATGAAATAAAATAAGTATCTCACACATCTTTACTTTGCAGATTTGACCGGAAATAAAAGAAACTTACCCGTACCCGTGAAACTAGGAAAATGAAGATTGTAGAAAAGATATTCCTTCAATTAGAGTACCCTACAAGAAAAAATTGGATTTTTAAGGTATTTTCTCTTTCTATTTCTTTATTTTAATTTTGCCTTTCATGTATAGGTTTAAAAATCTCCCCGTTTCTCCAAAAATATAATGCAACTAAACTATAATTATTTAAAATACCCCCTCCCCCCCTTTTTTTATTTGGAATTATTTTGTAAAATGAATTTAAAAAATAGAGTTGCATTTGCATTGCGCGACTGAATTACGCATTTAAATACGCGTTTGGTTAACTACGTATATTTATCAATGTAGTGTAACTAATTTCTTATGCGTATATGGACTAATGTTGTGCTCAAAAGTTGAGCTGCAGTTATTGAGACATTGAGTCAGGTTACTTGTGATTGTATGTTCATCTGAGTTTTTTTGACGGAGTATTTATGAAACAGATAAAATTGTATTTTAGTGAAAAACATTTACACTAATAATGACTTACTTCTGACTTAAAAAATACTCTCAAGTTAATTTTTCATAAAATAATTTTTATTTTTTTTTTACTTATTTCGAATATATATATATATATTTTTTAATGAAAACCTATTTTTCAGAAAATTTTATGATCGCTGTGCCTTACGTTATAGAGTGGGCAAAGCACGTGTGAACTTAGAACAATGTTTTATTTCTATTTCTATTTTATGTTTTGCATACAAAGAGTTTTCTCTGAAACGCCACCTGTGTTAAACGGCCACGTTTCTTCCCGATCTAACTTTGTTAAAACGGAATGTGTTGATATTTGAAGTGTGGTTAACTAATCCTGCATTAAGTGGATAATTTATTCACACTAAGTGATAATTTTCGTATGGTTTGCTTGTCGAAACGATACATTTTACCCGGAACAAATTAGTCGCTTTTATGCTATCAAAAGTTCCATCATCTTAGTGAAGTTAAATATTCTTTGAACTCGGATAGATATATCAAAATAAAACTAATAACAGTAATAACAGATTCTTTGCGCAAATACAGTATTTTATTCTCGTTGTATTCAAAGTATGAAATAACTTTTTTTAAATGAAGTAATTTTAAACATAGTTTGTGTTCTCTTTTCCATAATTTTTAGTTTCTCCTCCACGGGCCTCCTATTAAGTGACCCTCTCTCCTAACGACCAGTTTTGAAAAATAGGTTGTCGCTTTAGGGAGGCTGCAGTGCAGAAGCGAAAAGATACCAGATTAAATTTATAACTTGTACGGTCGAGATGAAAAGTAAAGTTTTCATCTTTCAAAGCAAAGCTAAGGTGCAGGAAAACCGAAAAGTCTTGAAAAATACCACTATAAAATTTTTCCAAGTGCCCATACTGCAGCAATATCGATTCTCTTCACTACTGACGTCATTGGCTCTTACGCCTATTGGCCGAAGCTTCCCCTCCTGCATCTAAGGATTCTTCATCTCTATCCTCCCGAAGTTAAGAGAAAGGACACAATCTGCAATGGCCGCACGCCATTCAGGCTTTCTTCAGAATAGGCTCATCGCTTTAAGTTCATCTCTTCAGCAAGAAGATTATTCTCACGCCATCAACTAGCTTTCTGCAAAGAAGAGAAGAAAAAAAAAAGTATAAATTTATGTTGCACTTGAGAAAACTAACTGAAAGTGGGAAAGCTTAATAAATAAGAGAGTTTTGAGAATATTTTTTAAAGTTTTGAAAGGAGAATATCTGGAGGTGCTTAATGGATTGACCCCAAATCCTATTAAAATTTTTTGTTCTTTCTTGAGTTTATCTCGAGATTGCAAAGTCTTCTTCCTTGCTCTTTTTAAATTGAGTGAAAAACACAATTATTTAATTAAAATATATGTACCCAGTTCAAAATATTATTTAAAATAGTTATTTTAAATAATTACTAGATTAAATTTATAACTTTGTACGGCCGACATGAAAAGTAAAGTTTTCATCTTTTTAAAGCACGCTAAAGTGCAGAAAAACCGAAAAATCTTGAAAAATACCTCCATAAAAAACCGTTAAAATTGCACCGTATAAAGTGAGAAATTATGAATTAAAAATACAGTAATGCACGTACAGAGCCCCCGATAAATAACCAGACATTATGTCATGTCTTAGCGCAGCTTGCTTTATAGCAGATGAAATCAACTTAGCAATATAGAATTTGATAGCTTCGCAGTGTCAATATAAATACATCACTAAACAAAGAAAAAAAATGCCTTAATTCATTTTTTGAATAAACGGGCAGTTCCCTCCTCCGCCCCCCCCCCCAATTGAGAATTTTACGAAAACCCAGAATATCAAGATGTCTTATGCAATAATTTTACAAGAATAAAAACAAAAACCAGCTGGAAATTTTGCTTTGATCTTGTACTTAAAACAACTAAAGCATTTTCTTCTTCTTTTTTAAATTATATTTATTTAATTATGTATTTGCTTGTTCGCAAAAAGGTAGGAAAACGCCACTTTGGCCACTCAGCGTGACACCGAGACAGGGAAATACTGAAACATGATCTGCACTAATAAAAATAATAAACATAATAATCACTGTATTAATATCTTTAGCGGTTTGATTTCTTTTTTTTTTTTTTTTTTTTTGTGAAGAGAGCGCCATTTTCTCTTCTTAGGGTGCCCCCCCCTTTCCCCACTCCAGATTACGATACGTAAGGCTTCATTGTGCGCCCTTACACCTTAAAAAATACTATTTTTTCGAGTTGAGCTATTAACAAAGCGATTGTTTGGGAGAATAACATCAATTTTCTTTTCTTTTTTTACCTCCTCGTAATAAGAGTGTCACTGTAAAAAGTAAATTTTTTATCTGCAAAATAAATAAACCTATGAATGAAAAGACAAAAATCAACCGACAAATGCTGTTGTACATTTTTTTTATTCATTAACTTATTCAGTTTGCATTAAAAAGACAAGGCCTAACTGCCCTGTCTTTTTAATGCCTGCAGGTCTACTAGACCTGAGTCTGGGGCCCATCTTCGTAGGAAGCCCTAAATTACTTAATGAATTATGCATTATAACAACATGAAAAATACACTTATTTTTAAAATAATAAAAAAAAAAACGACTTAGAAATAATTGGAAAAAATCTTCCTTAAATGAGAATTTTTATTCATTCTGCCATTAACGAATTAACCATATCGAAATTATAAGATACCCCAAAGGATATTCATAAATGCATTTGATAAATGATTTATACATTGTTCCGTGTTAGACAAAGAGGCCCTCAAAAATGCATTTCGACGTCCCCAAACCTGTAAATCAACCACTACATTCCGCTATAGAATATTCGGGCCCCCTTCAATGTGGCTTAGGGCTGCATTTTTAGTTGGTCGGGCTCTAAAAATCGTTACAAATCTGAAATGTCACAGCCCGGATTTTTTTTTTTTTTAAACTGCGAATACCAAGCGCTGAAGCTAATTCTTTTAAAATTCAAATGATTTTTTAAAAAATCGATTAAAAGATGACCTCTTTGCTCTTTCTACAAAAATATGAGTTTGTTTTCTTAGGTCTTTTAATTTTAAAATAAATGTTCAACTAGAAAGAAAACGATAGTACATGTGATAATGAAAGAGAACATTTTGCATTTATTTTTTAAATAAATTCGTTTTGAAGAAAAGCTTCTATTTATATTGTGATGAAGCACTTTTTATTTGTAATCTAAACTACAATTAATTAGCAACTATAAAGAAAAAATAAAATATTTGGCGACAGCCGATGTCCCAGTTCAATTAAGTGGCGTTCGTGATTAGCAAGAGCGGCTATCCATTGTCTGCAGGCTCGGAATAAATGACAAGAAACTCGCCGCGTTATCGCCATTTTGCGCCCATTAAGCGCATAAATTCCGGGCGAGAATAATTACAACGGGCGGCGGGCCGCAAAATATGAAGCTGCCGATAACAGTAGGAAACATGTCAGATAATTAGGGTTTGGTAACCCTGGCCGGTTGTGATTTACTGTTAATTACGCCACCGGCCTCTATTATAGACTGCAAGGCCTTTCCTTACACAATGAATACCTGGCTTCTAAATTATTAAAAGCGTTGCGGCCGGTATCTGCAGTTTATCGTGCAATAACATGCGTTGTCACGCCTTTGCGCCAAAGTGTGACGTCATTGCAGGAAATCGATACCGTTTTGGGTTGCTGTTGAAGAAATTCGCCACGCTTTTCCGTGAATACCAAGAATATTCGCCAATGAATCTCCAATTCCTGGTATTAAGGTCGTGATTCCTTCACATCAGAAGCAGGCTAGTCAGCATTATTATGCAACAGTAAAAGATTCCTTTCTTTTGAAGAAAACTTCTTTCCACCAAAAAAAAAAAAAAAAATCAAAATATACCATTAAGCCTTTTCAGGCATGGGAAAAAAAAGGGCGTAAACAATATATTTTTTCAATTAACATATAAGATTAAATTGGTGTTTATATTACAAAAGAAGAAAAAAAATCGTTATTTAAGAAATTTAAAAATTTTGCAAAGTCCTTTCTGCACTGTTAAAAATTTTCCGGAAAATTTACGGTAATTGTTACTGGCATCCATGTTGCCAGTAACTATTACCGTAAAAATCAAATGTTACTGTAAAATTTTACGGTATCCTCGGTAGGCCGCAGCAACCAATTGGCCCTGGGATCGCTTATTTCTCCGGTATAAATTACCGTAAAAATCAGCGATGCGTCGGCGATGCAATTTTACAGTAACAATTACCAGAAAATCTTCCTGAATTTTTAACAGTGTGGTAGAGGAATATTATTTGCGGTATAAAGATCAAAATATATTGTGCCGGAGGCATTTAAAGGAAAAAGAAACTGAAATATCTAGTATATGGAAATGTGGATATAACCAAGGTTCAGCGTAGGGGAAGGGGTAACCCCCCCCCCCAAAGAGCCCTGAGTTTTGACACTGTTGCTAATCTTCGCAGTATTTAATCTGATATACATGTAACGACTATTATGAATAATCCTTGATTCCCCCATTCCCCACTCAATTATTAATTCTGGCTGCGCTAGTAGACACAACTGTCTTTTGTTTGTTGCCTAATTTCAGTTTTGCATCCAGGGCCGACGAGAGGTCATGTCAGCCGAGTTGAGATCTGGAGGCATAGCTCTTGGGAGGTTCGACTTGAAATCGGAGTAATATAATTTTTATGTGTTATGAGGGGGGGGGGGAGCAACGACCAAACTAACAAGAGGCCCGCCCTTCCTCTCGGTGGCCCTGTTTGTGTCATTACACTTAACTTGCTGTTAAGACTGGCAGATGCTGCTCACTGATGCACGAGCTTGCAATGAAAATTTAAAGCGTGTTTCGGGCTTACTATGAAGCCCTTCTTCAGTGCATGAAAAATGAGACAAAAATAACTGTCATAATCGCATTCCAAAAGCAGAACCTGCTATGTAGCATCCATTGCTGTTTCACCGTAAAACTTGCAAGTAGTATATTGCAAGATGCTGTATGAGAGGATAAAAATGTTACATAGATCCATATCCCAATATTGAGGATAGTTTATTGTAACTGCGAAACGCACTTGTGTCATTTTCACTACAATTTTCATCGCCCCCACCTACCTATAATTGGCCTAGAAATATCTTACACTTCATTACACTTGTATTTGGTCTTGACCATCCTTGTCAGGATCATTTTATTTTGCTTGATTGGTGAAAAGGGGATGTTCTTTTAAGTTGTATATCTGTTTCAGTAAAAATACTTAAATTTCAAATTTTTACAAAAGAAAGACTTATTTTTAAACACAAATTGTAACAGATTAAAATTAATAAAAAAATCAACAAACGTGTAAACTAAATGGACATTATGACAAATAGTTGTCTTAGAAGTCTTTACGATGCATATGTATTATTAAACAGATTAATTAAATCAATCTATAAGGGCACGATACGTGAAAATTATTAGTGTCTATTCTTAATTGTGTGAACGGGATAAAGTTTTCTTAGCTCAAATCAAAAATAATTTTCAGCAAAAAAAAAAAAAAAATGGTAAAAAGGTGTAATATCTCTATTATGCATGATACAAAAGAGGGCCGCCAAAAGTTTTTTGCGCAGACATAATAAATATACTGAAAGACAGGTCCTTATCTAATACCCAAGTAAAAAACTTTTCTATGGCTGTCTTTTTTTTCTGGAGTCCATTTGGTCAGTTCTTAAGGATTTTGCCGCTGCTTCCCTCCATTCTCTATAGTTATATAACAGCCATAACCACAGTAAAATGTCGAGGATTGAGAAAATGATACATTAGTGAAAAATAATGTTACTAAATACTTCTATCATTAATTATATAACAACGAAGCAATAGTTGTACATTCCTAGGAACCTATTTTCTTAAATATAATTTCTAAATTTGTAAACACGTTACTTTTTGTGAGCTAAGAACAGCCAAAGTTATCCATAAATAGCCAAATGTGGAGCATGAAATAGAAATTCCCAATCTTCTTGTACTGCACCATATCCTTGTTATCGATCAACTATATTCCCCTTTCTTATCTTTTTATTTTTGTTTTATATGCACTTTCACTGATAAGACCTCTTTCCTTCCTTTTCACCCATTGCCTTTTATACCACCATGTTTTTTTCTCATTTTATCTCTCTCCGCTCTTATCTGAAAAATAGACAATGTTACATATTCTTGTATGCCGTTAGGTAATACTCTCCATGATGGCGCTCATAATAACTACATTTATACATTTTTTTTTTCTCTTAGGCAACTCCAAAATGAAGTTATTCGCTCGTAGAAAGAAAAAAAAAGTTTCTTGAACTGTTCGGTTGATATCAAAATCTCTTCAATGGTTTGTTTCTGACATCTGGGAAAATTGTTGTATTTCGGGTTTCTGATAAATACGAATGGAAAGTTCGCAGTGCTGTTTCTCTTCTGTTAAAATCACTGGATCTAAAAAAAAGTGTTAACGTAATAACGTGAAGATGTTGGAGGAGGTTCAATACGAAAGTTTCTCAGAAGTTGCTTTGTGTTAACAGCGATTGCAGTATGAAGCGTTTTTATGGTAGATTAATGTTTTTTTTAAATCGAGACATTTACCATCGACCTTATGTAACAAGCAAACTACAATAAAGATAGTTTAATGTTACAAAGAAAATAATAGTTTGGATAATAATAATAAATAACTATTATTTCATTACTTGCAGTGTTAATAAGTTAGTTTAATTTGAAAGCTATGTTAGTCTTTATTGATGACAAATAACGAAATATTAGTCATAACTGTATATTAACGGATAATTCTAATGTAGAGAGGCATAAGCTCTGAAACTTCAGCTTTTAATGGAAAACTTATTGTGATGCAAACATTGTGATTAACACATTTTGAGATCCAATGATTTTAACAGAAGAGAAACGGCTCTGCGAACTTAGCATTCGTTTTATAAGAAACACCAACTCTGAAATGTATAACGTAATGCAGGTTTCATCGCAGATATTTGACACTATGCGCGCTTGCACGAATTTGTGTAAATTTTTTTTTAATCTAAAAAAAAAACACGTAACTGTAAGAAAAAAGACATTTAATGTTCATAATCCAGTGGCGCAGTGTAAGGGGATGGGGGGGGGGGGGGTAAAAACACCCCCAGTGCCATTAGCATTAATGCTAGTGTTATTGAACATTAATGCGAATTCTTATACAGTAGTTTATTATGAAAGGGCTGTTTTGATCCAAATAAAAACCTCCTTCAAAAGGTATATTTGATCAAAAAAAAAAAAAAACTCTCCAGAAGGTGTTTTTGATTTAAAAAAAACCTCCAGAAGGTATTTCTGGCTGTGCTAGGGTGATAATTTATAATTTAAAAAAAATAAAGAATGAAATAACAGTGTAAGACTTAGCTCAAAATGTTGATTGGTATAGATAAGTTTTACATTGTTAAAAAATCTTTACATTCATTCGAATTTTGGACTGCAAAGTACAACAGGCGTTACAATGGGAGCTTTTCATTTGTGCAAGTAAATTCAATCATGAACAGCTTAGTGAATATCAATGTCACATTGTGTAATGTGACAATAATAATTACTTTCTGTTTTCCTTTATTAGTTTGTTTACTGGATTTTTTGGTATCAAAAATAAAAGCTTTGAAAGAGCGGTTTATTGACCATGTCATCGTAATTTTGTTTTTGATTTAAGAAATCGTCTGGAAAATGTTAGAAAATAGTACGATGACTTAAAAAAATAAAAAGCATGATCTAAGAGATTTTTATAGCTGTTAGAAAGTCCTGGTGATTTACTGAGAGACTGTTAACACAACTTGCTATTTACCTTCTGTTTCCCCAAAATGTAATTCATCTTTTTCTCAAATGTTTGTGGCATCAAAATGCAAAATCAAGGTTCCTCCGCCCCCTCCCCCCCCCCCCCAAGAAAATCCAATTCATCTTTAAATGTGAAATTTCTCAAACGATCTTTTAAATAGTTTCAACAAATGTCTTGTTCCCATAAGCTAGACCCAAGATCTTTTTCTGAAAAATGTCTGTTATTGACTGTCGATCTTGTTTAATTAATGCCAGCATCCAATTTCTCTCTTATTAACTGACATATTTAATTGTGAAAGTTTTTTAACTATTGCAAGTCACAGTTTTTGAACTGCTGTAAAATAGAACGAAAAAGGTAGTTATGTTTTAAAAACTTTTCTCTTAAAAATTTGAAATGAAATCACCCTCTCTCTATGATATCTGTATCGATGTATTGTTAAATAAAATACTACTTAAGAAAGAGGACACAACTAGAAATTAAGAAATAAACAATAATGTAGATTTTAGAACGTGTTTTTTACTTTGACTTCTGGAACGTCTGTGAGTTGTAATATTTTTGCCATGATTCAGGCTCTTTATAACAGCTCCATTTTAAGGGAGGGGGAAGTAAATCAAGAGATGTTTACATATGTAGATAGCCGTTCTGGTAATATTTCAAAATTTTGTTGAATGAAGTCATGTATCTATGCAATATTGGAAAAATGAAAAGATATTTTAACGTGTTTCAAAATATGAACTTGAAATTCATTTTCGTGTAATAATTTTTGACTGCAATCTTTGTGCGCTACTAAAATTTTTAAATAAATGCATTTTTAAACCTTATTTAGGGTTAACATTGAAATTAGCATGATTGTGATAATTTAGATTCAATAAAATTCACGATAATCTTCGTTGTGTTGTTTAACAATCTTATAAACATTATGGAAAGGATGACTTGAGAGGTTTCTATAGCTGTTAGAAAGTCCTGGTGATTTATTGAGAGACTGTAAACACAACTTGCTATTTAAACTTCTATTTCCCCAAAATGAAATTCATCTTTTTTTTTCAAATTTCAGTGCAGTAAAATCAAGGTCCCCCCCCCCTCCCCAAGAAAATTCAATTCATGTTTAAATATGAAATTTCTCAGACGATCTTTTAAATAATTTAAAGAAATTTCTTGTTACAATAAACTAGACACAATTTTTTTCTGAAAAAGGTCTCTCATTAAATGTTGATCTTATTTAATTAATGCCAGCATCCAATTTCTCTCTTATCAACTGAAATATTTAATTGTGAAAGTTTTTTATTTTTTGCAAGTCATAGTTTCGAAGTGCTGTAATCATTATTACCTATGTCTTATAATAATATTCGATTTTTTATTTTTACAGATTTTTAACCCTAACATCATGATGAAAACAGAAGACATTTCAACTTATATGGTATACAAATGATTTATTATTTTCTGTTATAAAACGGTATTCATATTAAAACGTAAATTAGGTTAATGTACTTTCATACGTTATATGCACTGCATGAAATTATTTAATGACACAAAATTCTTTAAGTTACCAATGATTTTAAAATAATTATTCATAATTACCGTACCTAAGCGTGAAAAGTTAGAAAATACTCAAACTCGACAGAAAAAATTTAACATGTACGAAGAGTCTCCAATCCAATAGTAATAATAAAAATAAAAGCAAGAAGTAAAAATATGCATTATATTTTAATATGCAAAAAAAAAAAAAGACGACAATGCTTATTGCCAGAGACGCTATTTCTGATTCACAAAATGTCAACATTGGTGATGGATCATGTTATTCATTATCTACCCTATCGCAAAGCGAATAAAATGCAAAGTAAAACCAATTACTAATATTTATTGCTTTATAAGAGTTATTCATTTTAACGTTAATCAAGCTTCTTGCAAATAATACATTTCGTATTTATGTTGTTTGCCATGTTGTCTCAATATAATGCAAAAAAAAAAAAAAATCATTATTTTAAACACTAGAAAGTTTTTTCTTTCTTTTTTTGAAAATGAAAAAACGTCTAATTTATGTCCCTAGTATTTTAATTGCTGAATAATATTAAGTTTTATGAGGTAATAATGAAAAATTATTCCTTAAGAACTTCAATGCATTTTATTTGCTTAAAGAAAGTATGTAACTTTCGATTGTAGAAGCTCATTAACTTTCAATTGAACACATAAAATTTCTGATTATAGAAAATATGTAACTTGAGATTACAAATAATTAATGAAAGGAAAAAGCTTTAATTTATCATGTTTTTAAAACGAACTAAAACGTATAAAATAATCTCTGAGCTTCATATAGGTTTAAAGGCCCATTCAGATTCTGAATGTTTTGTAAATTGTCTGGAACATTTGTGATTGTGAGTTTTTAATTGCTATAAAAATACTTGTAAACTTGAAAAAGAAAAATATGGGACGCACGTAAGAGATGCATAAATTAAACAACAGTTTTATCGCTCTGCAAATAGTGTAAAATGAGATGTAAGTTTTCTCATTTATAGCTATCCTTTACACTTACAGATATGTTGTGTATGCACCTGATATTTTTCCTTTTAAAACTTAAAAGCATTTTGATAGCTACTAAAAACTCACAATCACAAATTTTCCAGACAATCTCTACAAAATTCTCAATCTATATGGGGCTTTAAATCTGCATGGAGCTTAGAGAAATCATTTTATACTTTTAAGTTCATTTTAAAAACATGGTGTAGTGAAACTTTATTTCATTTACTATTTTCTGGTTTTTAGTATTGTGTGTCTGAAATGATTCAATAGATTTTAAATACTTCGATCAGACAATGAGAGACGGTTAAATTGACGATGACAGAGTCTGGTAAATTTACTCAGTCAATAAAATTAGCTTTAAAAAAAACTGCACTATAAATAAAAACAATAAGAAACTTTTATCTTTATTACATTTCTATGTATAACAGAAGTTCAATGCAAGCAGAATATTTTTAAAGTGGTAAATATATATTATGTAATATCTCTGCGAATGAACTGGAAACATACAGCCGAGATCAAAAATGTTCTAGAGAGGAGCCAAGCAGGAAAAAAAAAGACATATATCGGTTAAAAGGTTGCCACTCATATTAACATTTTATTTACATTTTGTCATATTTCCTATATTAAAAACTAATTGTTGGTGACAATTTTTTAATACAATACATAGTATTGAATGAAGTGTAGCTTTTAAATAAGTTCGCTTAGAATCATTTTAAAATAATTATTCCAAGTTCTCTAATTGTCACACATATTTTAAATAAACATCTCCTGGTGTATAGTTTCTCGCGGGTTTTCCAATTCTCGTTCGTCCGCTCTCGTACAGTTCTCAAGTTAACCAAGAAAAAATAGAAATAGTAGCTTCCGAAAATAATTATTCCTAAGCAATTTAGAAGTCGCGCTAATTATGTTTCTGGAAAGTCACAAACTGGAACTTATTAACGAAAGGAGCCCTCACATATATCCACATAAATACACTGAGCAAAAACAGCAGCTTGTAAAACTGCTATTTCACGTGAAGCGAATGCCTTTGAAACGCAGGAAAAAAAATATTGAGGATCCGAGCGAATACTGACAGTTGTTGGTTGATCAATGATCTAGTTTTTTGAACCCAGAGGAAGACTTCCTTTGAAAAGTTGAGAATGTTATGGAAACGGCAAGGATAAGCGACGCGGATTTGGGAACTATCTAGCGATATCTCTCCAAATTCATTGCCAAGATTAGTGTCAGATTGCGATGCTTGGCAATGTTTCTCGAGAAAATCAATGTTTAATCTTTGATTACATTTCCTGTTGGCAATCTCTGTAAAACAGTTTTTCCGGTCTATATTCGAGGTACCGCGAGAATCCCCATTTCAGAAGCATTTCACTCTTTGAAAATGCTATTTTTACTCATTTTAACAGATGCGAATGTATTAAGCAGAGTTATAAGAGGCCTACCAACATTTGAATTATAATTCGCAATATGCTAATTAGTATTTTTAATTCGAAACTTTGTAACATCAATCACTTTTTTAGTTGGTTAAGCGTACAAACGTAGAAGAAACAAATTATAAAACTAAATTATAAGTAAACGTTTTTCAATATAAAATTCCCCTTAAAAAAATCTCATATTATAAATCATTTAGTCATTCAAGGTCACTTTGATGCACAATTTTTCTTCTTAACTGTCCCACTCACATTTTTTTTAAAAATATTATTGCTTTTTTTTTTTTTTTGGTATAAATCTAAAGAAAGTAACAACTAACCCCTAAACTTTTGTACAACTGTCCAAAAGTAATCATCCTTAAACCATTTAAAATGAATTTTTTGCATGCTTCAAAGGCTTCTGGGGTAACTTTGAACCAAGCTAGAAAGTGATGTAAATTATTGCAATGAAAGCAGTGAACTTTCTAACCAAACAATAAAATTTCTAAATATTAATAAACACTCCATTTTTATCTCAACGCATTGCAAGATTTTCTTTATTTATTATATAGTTCAGAATACGTATAACCATTTAGGTTTAGAGATTTCAACAAGTTCAAATGAAACAAGCAGTAACTTTAGATTAGTTAATTGTACAGTTAGCTTTTTTGAAATGTTTAAAATTTTGAAAACCAAGTTTTCACTTCCTGATGCGTATATTTGCTGTATCATTTTAGTAAAAATATCGTTGGTTGAAGCTTAACCAGTTTCACTTCTGGTTTGAATCTGGTTTCATAGCAGTTATTTAAACTGAATTACAAAATTCAAATAACTCATTTCCAGTACTTCGTGGATTGGTCTGAATGCCATGTGTAAATGAAATTTTGGTAAAAATGGTTTTGAGGTAGTAAATAAACAATTCTAATTAAATACAAGACAAAGTATTTACTGAAATATGTTAATAACAGGATATTAACGAGTGCAATTCCATTTCAGTGTACAGGTTAAATGAATGTCACATTAAATGAATGACACACATATAAGTCTAAAATGCGTATACTAACCAAGTATGGAGGGAGTAACAGTGAAACTTGGGTTTTATCTTGTGATGGAGATGCAAAAGTCAGGAAAATGTAGGGTAAAGTGAAATGCTGAAATATGAACTTAGTTTTTTTAGCGCCATTTACCTGGTAGCATTTTAACTATGTAGTAACATATGTAGTATATTCTAGTCAAGAAATAGTTAGATATGACGATTAAATCGTATGATTATACAATCAATTTTTTAAAAAAAGATACTCATATTGTAATAATTTTTGTAAGTCGAAAATTATTTTTGTTAATTTAAAGTGATACAAAGTTTTTGTTAATATTTTAAACTTTAATTGAGACTTACTGATGTTCGGTGCAGTATTTATTTGACATTAAGCTTAATTTTGTTTTAAATGTTTTGTAATTAGTCAAGTGCATGCGAGGCAAAGTGAAATATTTTTTTTTTCGTTTACGTATTCAATTTTTAAATCACTTACACATTCATTTGATTATTCATTTACATTCCTTCATTTAATAATTCACTTTATTTATTTATTCATTCATTTTCTTTCTTATTTAATCACTTTTATTCATTCATTTATTTTTTCCTCGTATATTTATTTATTTAGTATTGTTTTATCATCTATTCATTTATTCATTCAGCACTGCAAAAAAATTGTGTAACTTTACTCCATAAACGGTGGCAGCTTAGCTGCCTCCACTACTCTGGAGTAACTTAACTTATATAACTGGTGTAAAGTTACACATCGCTTGTGGAAGGTAATGTAACTATAGCGTAACATCTCACTCATTTCTGCCTAAGTTTACACCAGAATTTTCTATATGCTTACAGAGAAATTGATTGAAAGGTTACATATTAGCAAAAATTAAGCTTTCATCTGACTTTCTTGAACGATTTAACAAGTTCATGCTTTTTAACAACCAATATACACCAAATATTTTAATATAAGACATTTATTTATTTTAATATACAAACAAGTCATTTTTATTACACTAAGAGGAAATGACGAGTGGGGTCAGAACCCAGAACGCGAATATCACTCCCTCGCAAAGCAATAGTTTCTACCACTCTACCCAAATACTGGTAACCTTACACATTTTTCTTTTATAGTGTGTCTATTATTAAAACATTCATTAGATCAAAAATATTTTTAATAATCTAATTGAAAAAAAAAAAAAAAAAACTCACTGGAAAAATCTTTTATTTTATACTTTGCTCCAAGGGAAAAAAAACAACTTTCCACTTTTTTTTTTTAAGGTACAAATTTACTACCAAAAAAAAATGTTTCAATACAAATTTTGCTGTAAAATTCATTGGTCTTTCTTTATGCACTGTAATATTCAAATCAAATTTCCATTTTGTTCATTTTGAAAAACCTAGATTATCTTAACTATTTTACCTTGCCCCACATTCCTTTACATAGATCACCATATTAGGATTGGCAATACAATGTAAAGCTAGATGTTCTAAGAGCTTTGTCCCTTCAATTCCTGATTTTCTGGTAGGAAGCAGGTATAAGCAAATGCAATTTAGACTGGCAGTTAACAAATACAGACATTGTATATATTTATGAAATGTCAGCGTTTGATTTTTCTCACATCCGATTGAAATTGAAGCAATTCTTTGAATCTAATGTAGAATAATCCATTGAAATAAAATCCTCCATTTTTCTCTTAGGATTTGAAAACACAGATATCAAATATTACTTATGAAAATGGATGATGATATAGAAAACTAGTTCAGTATTAAAGTAAGTATATTTGCCTTAATCACACACATACACACTGCACATTTTTTACTGATTATAATCCATTTACTGCAATAACTTTAGTTAATGTACTAATACAAGTTAAAGGTGAATCTGCAGCAAATGATTATTTTGTTTATCAAAAGTGGCACATCAGTTGTTCAAGTTTAGTAAAAAGATTAGCTTAATTGATTGAAATGAATAAATTGGTGGCTTCTTTATTTTGCAAATATATTGAAATTGTTATTAATTATGATGGTTACGTTTAATTTGATTAAAGATTATGATTAGTAAAATACCTAATAATAGTTGATCTAAGATAATAGATTCTTAATCATATTATGCTCTTATAACTTTAAATATGAAATACACCTCATTACATATGTATGTCAAAAAAGCTTGTAATAAATGAATGTAACTTTGATGTGCTTGTCATGCACATCAAAGCATTTTAAGAAATGTCAAACAAACCTTTTAAAACTCTTTTTTATGGAAACATGTTTTTTTTCTGGTTTTCATTTTCTTGTGGTGAAAGTCTGAATCTAGAGAGAGGATACAACAAGGAATGAGTTATTTAATTCTGCCGTTACATGTATCTCTCAAAACAAATAATTTGAATTAGAATTAGCAAAAAAATGAGACGAAAAACGTTTTGTTTTTAAAACACTAAAATACACTTATTTGTGATACATAATAGTGTAATTAATGACTCCCCCCCTCCGGTGTTTTTTTATTTTTATTTTTTCATTTTAAATTCCTAAAAGCAAATACAAAATGCAAAAGTAAATCTTCTGAACAAATGGACACTGCACGGGGAATATGCTTTTGAATATTTTGGCTCTCTAACTTAAAACTTATTTGAACTTTTCTATGAGAAATATTTGAGTATGTAATTACTTGATGTCAGGGAAGGAAAATTAACAGAATGGTTGTTTTTTTAAAATCTACTTTTAATAACAATAAAAGAAGTTGCTTTTCGATTTTATTTTCTTGTGAGGTGTTATATATTCTTTAAAGAAGGCCGAAAGAAAAGTAATTTGGCTTACCTTATACAAAAGAACTATTTCTCTTAAACTTAACACTATTCATTCCAGGAAAAGTGAAATATGTACTATATGAGCAAAAGTATTGGGACACTTTCAAAAATTTACATTTTAACGGATTTCTGGAGAAATAAAAGACCAATCGCTTTGTAATTCTTTTCAGATAAAAGGTATACTTCCGCTGTCATTTTCCAACAAAAATTAAGTCTACTCTTCATTTAGGGGACGAGCAACAAAATGAGGAAACAAAAAAAAAAAGGTTTCTGATTTTTTTTTTCATTGTAAAAGGATGGGAATAAACTATAAATTTCAGAAATAAGTTAAAAACCTATCTAGAACTTATTTTTATGTTTTCGTGAAAATATCTCCTATAACCTTGGATGTCTAAGCATTTCTTTCCAAAATGCTTAGACCTTTTTCTTTCCAATTTCTTTCCAAAGGTTTTTGGTTCATATCACGGAAATTTTTCCGTCAAACGTTACTAAACTTTCAGACTATTTGACAGCATGTTAGAGAAATATAATAATATTTGAAGTTAAAATATTGAAAATTTAACGAAATATGAACGTTCAAAGCAATTAACATTTCACTGCGCATGCGTGAAAGATAGCAATGTATAACCTTCATAATCGGAAGCCCAGATATATTCTAACACTCATTAAAAAAATATTATGTTTCTCTAATATGCTGTCAAAAATCTAAAAGTTTAGTAACGTTTCACAGAAAACTTTTCGTGACATGAGCAAAAAACTTTCGAAAAAGTTTTGCATTTTTGAAAGAAATGCTTAGATCTCCGTGGGTATAAGAGCTACTTTCACGAAAATATAAAAATTCTAGATGGGTTTTTTACTTATTTCTGAAATTTATAGCTTATTCCCAGGTTTTTACAAGGAAAAATGATCAAAAACCTTTTTTTGTTTCCCCAATTTGTTGCTGGTCTCCTAAATGAATAGTAGACTGAATTTTTATAGGAAAATGACAGCAGGAGTGTACTTTTTATATGAGAAAAATTACAGAGCAATTGGTTTTTTATTTCTCGAGAAAACCGTAGAAATGCGAAAATGTCCCAATACTTTTGGTCATATAGTGTATGTTTGCAATGGATTTTAAGACAGTAGCTGCAGTAGACGCATTTACTGTTCCAGTTTAAATCTAGTTATTGTTTTATTTAAATTAGATGGCATTGAGACATTCTTTTGTTATCTACTGCGATGTATGAGTTTCTTTTTTTTTCTTTTTTGCCTGTTTCTAAAGAAAAATTTTCAAAGTTATTCTCTTTCTCTTACGTAGTATCACTGGTGTAACTAGAATTCATACAAATAATACGGGACGGTCGTTTACTAAAGCTCTGCGAAGTGACTCGTATGCAACAAGGAATGTATCCAAGATTTTCGTAATTTTTTTTCTTTTTTCAACATGAAAATTTTTTCAGACTCATGGGGCTCATAGAAGGGAGGCCGATACTTTGTTTTTACACTGAAAATAAATGAAAAAAGTGAAAAGAAATCAGAAACTAAAAATCGTTTTTGATGATTTAAAAAAATGTTTGGGGTAGGAGGGAGTGAGGATACTTCATGAGTTTACCTCTTTGATTCAAATGTTCAGACTTTGGAACTTTTCTCCTCTGGAGGTTAACATTCCCTCGGAAGAATGTTAACGGTTAATATAGTGCTCCAATCCCCTCCAAATACAAATGATGACTTTAAAACTGGAAAGCTGAAAAGAAGGGGGTGGGAGGGAGGAATGGGTCAATTTAGATTCAATTAGTTATTTTACAGAAGAATCAGCAAGAATAGTGTCAGAAGCATTTTGAGAGGATTTTTTTTTTTTGCTGCAGAGTGCATCTTATTACTGTAAATCAACTTTCACCTCTTAACTGAACAATACAGGGATACCTAACATGCTTTACAATACCGCTTTCAGTAATTATGATCTACTTTTTTTTTTTCTTTTACTAATTTCCGTTCCCACTTAACTATGTTATTAATGTCTCACCCCGACGAATCAAGACAATTTTAATTTGTCAAACACAAAAATATTCATTTCAAACTCGCTTTAGTATTTCGCTTGCAGTCATTTAGAGCGACTTTTTGATCGTGATTTCTATTTTTTAATGTCCCTAATCATGTTTGAACAGTGTCATTGCATCTATTGGCATAAATATGAAGAAAAGAAAACTCCTGAAATATTTAATAGCTATCTAAAATTTGAAAAAAAAAAAAAAAAGGTTATGAAATCAGGTTAAAACGCATTATTAACCTGGTTTCAATTATCATGCGTGTTAGGGAATCTTGAGCCATGTAAGAAAGGTGATGTAAAATCAATTATTTCACTTTAAGAATTAAAAATTTTAATCGGGGAAATGAAGTTACTAGACGTTACAAACTCGATTTTTATCTACTATCAGAGCAATATTTTTATGATATTTGAGTAGGATAGTAGGGAAATGTGGGGTGAAGTGAAGTAGTTAAGATGACTGAGCAAAATGAATAGATTAGAATCAAAATAAATATCTCTATCAAAATAAAAAAATTAGAAATTTGTTTTGAAAACTACGATACATAAGAAAGAACATTGTATTTTAAAATAAAACTTGCACTGAAACTTTATTTTTGGCAGTAAAATTGTTCTTTCAAAAAAAAAGTGGAAAATGTTCACTTTTTTTTCATTGGGGCAAATTGAAGAATGAAATATTTTCTATTCAATTGTGAAAAATATTATTTAATAAATTAATGAGAAAATGAATGTATAATTGAACAAATGAAAAGATAATGAAACATAAACTAATAAATAAATTAATTAATACATGAGGGAAAATAAAAGAGTGAATGAAAAAGAAAATAAGTAAATGAATGAATTAATAATAAAATTATTAAATGAAGGAATGTTAATAAGTTAGTTAATAAATATATATAGGTAAATGATTGAATGAGTAAAAGAAATGAACTAATTTCACTTTGCCCATCCACTTTGCCCCGCATGCACTTGACTTATTGTGAAAAATATTAAAAATACAAATATGCTAAATATTAAGTAAATAAATACTGCAACAAATATTGGAAGGTTCCAATTAATGTTAAAAATGTTAGTAACAAGTACTTTATCATTTGATAATATCAAAATTATTTTTAACTTAAAACAAAATATTACAATTTGAGTATCAATTTTTGAAAATTGCTTGTATTATCATATGCTTTGATTTTCAGAGGTAATAGACTATATATGTTACTAGTTAAAATAATATTTGGTAAGTGGCGCTAAAAGCGGAGTAAATATTTCACCATTTCACTTTGCCCCACACTCTCCTTCGGTAGGACGAGAAATTCACATCAGCATTTAAGTAGCTGCCAAAGCAATTCAGAACAATTGTACTATTCAATGATCTTTGTACAGCACTGCTATCTTATTTTAAAAAGTAGAAAAATTGGTATTGAAACCATGCTGGCAGTGTGTAGAACGCATACATTTTCTTTTAAAGTCAAAGATACTAAATTATATGACATGGAACCTAAAATATGACAAATTTAACCTACATATTCATAATCCTCTTAAATGACTATCTATTTAGGAATTGTGATCAGCCAATATCGATTCCTTCTATATTTACTTGTACATTGTACATTCCTAATAACTCTATTTTCGTCAAATCCAAAATGATAGTTTTGTTAATGACTTATTTCAAATGATCGATTGACAATTGTACCAATTAAGTAATTAACAGGTATAAGATAGGCATCCTAAGCAATCACAAATGCAAGGTAGGCATAATAAGCAATCATAAATGCAAGGTAAAAATCCTAAGTAATTGAAATACAAAGTAAAAGGTAACCATATTAAGCAATTGAAATACAGGGTAAAAAGTAAATATACTAAGTAATTGAAATACAAGGTAAATACCCTAAGTTATTAGCAAATATGAGGTAAACGTACTAAGAAACCGCTAACACACGTTAAGCATCCTAGCCAATCACAAATACAAGGTAAACACCCTAAATAATTAATAAAATGACGGTTAACTTCCTATACAGAAATGTCTTTTTTTTTTTTTTTCACTATTTTGCTTAATTATGATCAACTGATTCCAATTATTTCCCTACTCAAATAATTTTTCGATCAATATATTTAAGTTGGCTATTGTTTTTGCTCGAAATTAATCTATTTGAACCTTCCTTTGATATTCTGTAACATACTTCAGATATATTGGCTTAAATTTGTATATTGAAATAAACAAAAATAATAATACTTCGATCAGACAGGTTGTTTAAAAGCAGAAGTGCCCCACAAAAGCCTTTTATTTTATTCATCAGAAATGAAATCAACTTTACTCAGGTTGGGCATTTGTCAAGGAAATTATACCAAGACAATGAAAAAGAAAAATTAATGCCTAAAAAACATGCTTATTTCCTCCTTTCTAATTCTGATTAAAAAAAAAGGAAGCATTAATTTGTTTTATAAGAGTCATACAGAGGTAGGATAGATGGAGCCTGAACTAATATTCTCGAGTTCAACTTACTTGCTGAGATGTGTATTGTCTAGTCTAGCCAAATGTGTAATCTAGCCAAAAGTCATTATGTGCCAAATGACCAACCAAGTGACACTTTTATAAGTATAGACATTTTACATTTTGATAGTTTTTGGATTAAAGAAATGAGAATATTATTTACTCAATATAAGCGATGAATATAAAACAAATAGAAATTTTAAACTTATCAGATCAGCTATATTTTTTACAGAATTTTCTAAATGGAATTATCTAATTTTGAGCTGTTTATTTAACAAATAACACTGAAGAATTTTTATGTATTGAAGCTTTTTATTGAACATTTAACATGATGCATCTTTTTTTTCTTTCTGGAAAAAAAAAAAAAACTCGCCGTAAAAATATTACAATGTTTATTGACAACAAGCATGCAAGATTTTAAAATGGGGAACTCTATCGATTGGATTTTGGTAGAATCACTTTTGACTTGAATGGCATCGGTGTAGCGTTGAAGAAAAATTTAATATTGATCAATGCTTTATTTTTTGAAGTTAACTCAAAACATAAAGATAACGAGCTGATGTGTGCATCACATGACTTCCTTTTACTCCAATTTAATGTTATTTTCTCATTATTGGCAGTTTTAATGTGATTCAATAGTTTACTCTCTAAATATCACCAACAGTGGCCAAATTGAAACAAGATTTAAAAAATAAAAAAAAAATCTCCAAATTTGTCACCAAGTAGAAGAAAAAACTTGGCGACCAAAAGACTGGCGATATATCGCCAAGTATCCGCCAAATTATAACATCACCTGAGTTTACATCGAAATTAACAATGATTTTCCCCCAAAAAGGGGTAAAAGACCCCTTTACAAACACCCGAATGCAACCAAAAAAAGGAGGTGCACAACTAATACCCAACTAGGAGTCTACGTGCGAAATTTCAACTTTCTAGGACTTTCCGTTCTTGAGTTATGCGACATACATACGTACATACAGACGTCACGAGAAAACTCGTTGCAATTCACTCGGAAATTGTCAAAATGGTTATTTCGCGTGTCTATACGTTCTTAGGCACTTATCCACGTGTGGTCGAGTCGAAAACAAAACTCAACATTCATTCGGGGGTGAGCACAAATGGAAATTAAGGTCGATTTTTGAGTGAAATTTTTTTCGCGAATACAATATTTCCTTTCTTGTAAAAGGAAGTAAAAATGAGGCACATTAAATATAACATAAAAAATCAAATCCATCAATAAGTTTGATGTTTTCATGCATGTTTTCTCTTACTTATTGATATAGAAAATTCTTAAATCGTACATTACAATTAATTTTTTATTGAAAACCACTCATTTATTTAAATGTTTTTTTTTTCATTTTAGAGCATTTGAAATCATATTTGATAATTCTAAAATATGAGCCATTCAACAAACATTTTAAATTTGAAAATTAGACTGGTATCAGTGGCGCACACAAGGAGGGGATCCAGTGAGTCCGGATCCCGCCCATCGCCCTTGAGTTTTTGATTGATGATAACCCTACGTATGCAGTGCAGAAAATAATACTTAGCAAAGGGAATAATAATTTCAGATTTAATAAATGGAAAAATAAAACTTATTTCTCACTTTCTTCCCCTGCAAATTGAATTGCATGCAAAATAAATAGTTCTATGATAATGATTCTGTTTCGCTGCTTTTATTATTAACTAGCCGCCTGCGGCGACCAGCTGGTTCGCCTTCTTACGCCATTCACCTTTCTATGCAAGCAGCCACCTACGGCGGCTGTTTGGCTAACTTGTCATTTACCATTTTAATTCAAGTTTGCCGCCTTTGGCGGCTGTTTAAATAAATTTGGCAGCAGTATTAATCAATCCATCTCTATCTTTTTTTGTGCCATTCACATTTTTACGCCAAGATTGACGCCTTCGGCGGCTATCTACTTTACGATCTATCTCTGAAATTTCTTATCCATCTCTATTTATTTTAACCCCCAGCTCATTTCCTAATAAAAACAACGCTTTTTTATTTAAGTAGAGCAAAAAAAAAAAAGTTATCTCCCCCCCGTAAATTCCCCGTAGTGTGCCAAAAGTAACAAAGTAAAGTAAGTGACAAAGAAAAAAAAAATCTCGCTGTTTTTAGTGACTTAAATGCGCACAACTATGAAATGTAACGTAATATAGATACAACAAAACGTCCAGATTGGGGGGTTGAATGAAAAAAGAAATAAATGCAATCCTTAAATAAAACAAAAAAAAAAAAAAGGAAAGAAAAAAAGCAAGCGCTGCCGGAAAAACACTTGGTCATCACGTCATAAAATTAGAAGTAAGCTATATAGTAAAAAAAAAAAAAAAGAAGATTAACATTGTTTGCGATTAAGATTACGTCGTAAATATCGAATCGAAATCCAAGTGGTGACGTCAGAGCCATAGAAGATTGAAGAACGCTTTTTTCGATTGATGCGTGGAAAGACATGATGTGTTCAGCATTAAAAAAATTGTAAAAAAAAAAAAAAAAATATTGCGTATTTTTAAGAACTTTTTTCTTTTGAAGAGGGTGAAATGTTTTTACTATTACCAACTTGAATTTTAGAAATGAGGCTTTGATACTTCTCGCAAAATGATATTAGAAAAATATAAAACCCAGAAAAAAATGCAAAAAAAAGGTTTTTTCAAAAACTTATAAAAAATACAAAAATTGCTCTATTTTCAAAATTTTTTGTTCATCATATTTAAAACTAAATTTCCGGCCCTATAGTACAAAAAATATTTGTCTGGCGCGATTGGTTCGGCGTATGTGAGGTTAAAAGTACTAAAAATCACATAAAACATTAAATAACTTTTTTTCTAATTAAAATATCAAAAATCGAAGCCCGAGGTGCACAACTTCAGCAAAAACTACACCTGTATACCAAATTTCATTTTTCTAGGCCTTACCGTTTTCCCGGGATGCGCGCCACACACACACACACAAACATCTTATTTTATTATATGTAAAGATTATGAGAAAAGTAAATGCATAAATTCTTGTGCTTTCTGGTGTTTTAATAAATTATTTATTATTACAGTTTTATTAACTAATGTTTAGTAATTATTCAATAACTTATAATATACTATTTTTTTGTTCCTGACAGTCAATAAAATAAAAAGAATATGTTTGGTGGCATGTTGAAGTATGATATGAGAATGGTGGACCTTCAACCCCGGACCCCCTTTCCCCTCCCCCCTGAAAATTCTTGTGTGCGCCACTGGCTGGTATAATTTGTCAAGCTGTATTATGAAAAAATATTAATATCTTAATATTAAATATTGAACTGTTATATATTTAAATTCAACAGTTAATGTTTTGAGTTTAATATTTTGTGAGACTTTTCTGCCAATTATTTATTGCTGCTAATTGTCAAAGAGGTTACTTAGCTTTTTTATAAAATGATTGAAAGGGTTATATAGTCAACGGGTTGTTTTACTGCATGCATCTCTTGATATTATTTAAAGCATTAGCTGTCCTTTGGAATAAAGAAATCAGCATTTCTTTTGCCACTACACAAATGGGCATGCGAAGCACATATCTTTTATTCTGGTTCAAAAGGGACTCAAAATTATTTTTCTTGTTAACTTAGCTTCGCTGTTAAAAAAAAGTTACGAAAGCTAAAACATATTGTGAAATATTACTCGCAACAAGATGATTTTTCTAGGTCAACATTAATTTAAAAATAGTAACAATAATAGCAACTAAAATAAATGAAGTTGATTGTTTGACAAGAAAAAAGGAAAATTTGTTTTCTAGTTAGCGCTTGAACGCTACGTTTTTTTGCAGCTTAATAGTAGATTAGCTCACCCAGAGATATAAGTAACATTTTCATGATTTAATCTCTACAATTCTGGTTTCACGTTTTCCTAATACAAATACAAATGTGACGACCAGCAACACGCTCTTGACCAGCTAGGTTAGTCCTAGTCAATTTATTAGTTTCCAATGAAGATCAATGGCCCTCTTAAAGCTATCCACTCCCTTGCTCGTTACCACCTCTTCCGGTAAGCTCTTCCAAGTGCCCACAACCATACTAAAGTAGTTGATTTAATTCATTAACATCATTCATTTTGATAAACTTAAAAAGCTGAATCATGTCCCCTCGGATCCTCCTTTTTCTCCAGGCTATACATATTAAGCATATTACGTCTGGTATCAAAATCTAACTCTGAAAGTTCCCTTACTAGTCTAGTTACCCTTCTTTGAAACCTTTCCAATACACAAATATCTTTCCTCAGACAAGGCGACCAAAACTGCTCAGCATACTCCAAATGGAGTCTTACTAACACCTATATAAAGGCAGAAGAACATTCTTAGATTTGTTTGAAATAGATCTAATGATAAACCCAAGCATTCTGTAGGCTTTGTTACTTGCAATGCTGCACCGTTGACTAAACTTGAAGTCCTGATTTATTAAGTTACCCAGATCAATAACATTTTCTGCCTGACTAATGTTTGAACCCTGTAAACGATAACTCGTACGCTTATTTCCATGACGTAAGTGTAGCATTTGACATTTCCCAACATTAACTGCCATACCCCACCTACCCGCCCACTTAGTAATATAATCTAAATCCTCTTGAAGCTGTTTTACCTGTTCTTCATTTTCTGCAATCCCCATAACTTTTACATCATCAGCAAAACAGTTCATGCTGCCAGAAATATTCTCATTGATATCATTCATAAAAATAATAAACAAGCGAGGCCCTAAAACTAAACCCTGAGGAACTCCGCTTAAAACATCACTCCATTTCGAATGATTTCCTCTCACAACTACTCTTTGTTTTCTTCCAGTCAGCTAATTTCTAACCCAACGTAAAGTTTTTCCTCCTATTCCTATATCAGCTAATTTGCTGAGAAGAGCAACATGCGGTACCTTATCAAAAGCTTTTTGAAAATCAATATAAACAACATCCACTCTCTTTTTGTTATCTAAAGCCAAGGTAACTTTGTCATAAAAGTGCAATAAATTAGTAGCACACGATTTACCTTCCATGAACCCATACTGCAAACTTGTCAATAGACTATTATTCTCTAAGAAATTCATAATGTTAATTTTGATCTAAGTTTCGGAAATCTTACAAACTACTAAAGTCAGACTTACAGGGCTATTACTTTAAATCCTTTCTTGAAGAGCGGCGTTATGTTAGCCAGTTTCCAGTCTTCTGGCACTGTCCCTGAGTTATAAGAAGCATTGAAAATATTTAAAATAGCGTACACTAATTTCTCTGCACATTCAACTGAAATTTTTGGTGAAAAGGATGTATGATTGAACCCCTGCTGAAATGACTGCCCTAGTCCTCACGTTTTCATGGTTGCGCTCTGTCTGTAGCTCTTACAGATTTAAATCATCTACAAAATTAACTGGAAATATTCATTATGAAATTTACATGCATGGGAAACCCAAACTCCTTCATTTTTCTTAAAACTTAACACTGTGAAGAATAGAGCTTGTAAAATTCTTAGTTTGTAAAACTTCATATTCACCTTATGAGTGTCTTACCTCTCAGATCCAAGCTGCTATTCAAACAATCTTTAATATTTGCAGACAAGATAGTTGAAATTTTGACAGATCAGTTCGTTTTATTGAAAAAATGCTGATTACTCTCGTGTTTTTATCTTCTGCCTGAAAGAGCAAACATACGTGATATTTCTTATTGATTTTTATGCTGAAAATATATGTATTTCTTGTATACATTTAGTGTTTTACTACAAAAATGTTGAGACATTCTGCACTGATCATTCATTTATATCTTAGAACAGTAGAACAAATTAAAATTTTTACCTGAGTATTTTTGCATGATAATGCACACGTGGATTAAAATTACTACCGTAAACTCAAAGATAATCAGCAAAATTTTCTTGTGGTATTATATATAAATACATACATGCAGAAGCAAAGTTTCTATAGAAGTGCACAATTGTTTTTTAAGCCACCTCCAGGCGAGCATACCTAACTCTATGATGTTTTTTTTTTTCCTCAAAAGCCTTCCATGTTATTTGAATCCTTGTCTGATGTTGTCATCCAGTAAAATTTCACATCAAAATACACGTTTATCCTTTCTTTTCTTTTTCTGTTTTTTCGGCAATATCAAAGTCTTAGATTTCTATTTTCATCAAATGTTCATATTTTTTAGAAGTTCAAAATCAGATCTACTTTAAAATTTGCTTTCAAGAGGTCAGCATTTCTTTTACTTCGTTGAGTCCTTGTTTCTATGTGTTCCATGATGCAGGAAATCATGCTTCTACTCTGGGTTGAGCAAATATCATGTAAAACACTTTGCTATAAATGTTATTATGTAACTACTAATGTTAAATCTTGCAAAAGTTGTATGGAACCTAAATATTTATTTATTTGTAATTCATGAAAATTTCATCACAATGGGTTATAAAACCCTATGAAGTTAACAATTAGTTGAAATTTTGTTGATGAACTATTTATTCGGCACAAGGCTTTTTGCTGCAAAATTATGGGCGAATTCATGCTTTAAAACATTTTTTCAACCGTAACACGTGTACAATTCTTCTTGCATTTTTGTGACTACAAAAGTTGAAGTGATTAATCTATATTTTCAGTGCAAAGGTAATCCTTTACTATAAAACTTTTAAGAAGTTGAATCGCTCTTCTTAATAGTTTTGCTTTTCACGATTTCATAATTTTTTTTTATTTTTCTATTATTATTTTTAACTCCTGATTACTGCAGTTTTCATGCACTTTTATAATAGTTTCTTTTACAAACATCCGAACAATTTGTACAGCTAAAAACAAAGCTTACGTGGCAAAAACCAATCATAATTAACTGTATGTAATTTTCAAATCATGTCATTCATCAAAAATGAAGAGGATATAATAATAATACAAGTTTTAAAATTTTTTTGCAGATATTAGACATCAAATTTTAGTTTCTAAGTACATATCTAGCTCTATATTTCATTCAGAAAACTTAGGTTAAGTATTCTCACGTGTGTGTTAGAAGTACTGAATACGTGCAAATTTGTGTGAAATAAAAATCATATTCTTTGCAATATGCTGCATAGAATCATTTGCAATTTCAAAATATGAAGGGGGAGGTGAAAAAGATTCCCTTTGAACTAATTTCGAAAGTCTTTTACAAAAATATGTCGAAATTTAATTAAACCGAGGCATAAAATGTATATTTTGTGTGTTATGCATCTTAAATTTGTATTATTTCAGAAAAAAGCGGATCACACACAGCATTTAATCTTTTCAGAACTAACAACAGAAAATTAGCCCATTTATCAAGCGTGTTAGATCTGATCCTAATTTGGTTCGGTATTTTTTTTTAATTTCAATTTCAAACTATTCTTTACATTTTGAGGCACACAAGACTGCTATAAAAGAATACTTACTGTTCCTGAAACCCTATTACTGCCTCTTCTTTCTCAATACCATATTCCTATAGTTACGTTTTTCCTCCGTTCTGTAAAAAAAAAAATAAACTACATGTATCATTTACTTATGAATAGTATATGATCGCTGGGACAAATGCATACGTAAATGCATATTATACTTAATTTAGTCCAAAAAGTAAGTTCATAAAAATGTAGGTAATAGCCATACTACGATAACCATTGATGAGAAGTCTACTCAGCAGCAAAAAGTGCTTTAGAGTACCTACCCTGAATGTTGAAAATGTGGGAGGAAAAAAGTTTCAAATCGACCATCAAATTTTATTCTGAACGTTTAATTGAGCATGATATACACTTACGTATGCATTTGTCCCTGATTATACAATTGATAAGTTCAAGTTTTTCTCTGTCCTGAAAGAAAACGATTCAACTGTGAATTTCTTAGGAATAGCATAATTTCAGGAACTAGTGCATACCTAAATGTATATCATACTAAATTTATTCCACGAAATAAGTTTATTAAAACGTAGGCAATAATATTAGGATATATATAATGAAAAGCAGTCATCAGGAAAAAGTGTGTTATGGCTCGTACTTTTCAAGCACTGAATGTTTGAAAATACAGGAGAAAAATGCTTCAAACTAAGTAAAATATTTTGTCATTAGCATGATTTTCATGAGTATGATATAAACTTGGATATTCATTGGTCTGTAAAGTTATACATTTTACAAGTTCCAGTTTTTTTCCCCGTTCTAAAAGAAAAAGGTTCAATTATGCACTAAATACTTAATAAATTATAAAATCTTGGGGTCAAGTGCATATCTATAATACTCGAGAAAATAAGAAGTAATTTATGAAAATGTAAGTAATAATTGTATTGTGATAGCTGTAATGAGAAGTTTACTCAGCAGCAGAAACAACTATTCCTCCATTTTGAACACTGAATCTGAAAATGTAGGAGAAAAATGTTTTAAATTTACCATAAAATGTCATCATGAGTATATTTATTTCCTTGAGCTTGAAATGCAATTTATTTAGCTGTCCCTGAGATTATGTAATTCATAAGTTCCCAGTTTTACCCCATTATGAGAAGATTCTAAGGAATTCTCCATTCTAAAGAAAAGGAAGAAAAAAGATTCAACTATGTATTACTTACTTATGAATTGCATGATTTCAGAGACAAATGCATACTTAAGTGTACATCCTACTCAATTTATTCCAATAAGTAAGCATATAACAATGTAAGTATTATTCTTATTAAGACAGCCATAATAAGCACACTCATTAACCAAAAAAAATGGTTTATAACTCCTGCTTTGTGAAAACTGAATGTTTGGCAATGTTGGAGAAAAATATTTTAAATCTCAACCATGAAGTTTTGTCATGTGAGTATCATTTTAGAATCCTTTCAATTTTGGAGGGTTGAAAAGAACATCGCATTAATTATTTGCTATTTTGCTTCCATAGTTTTTCAATCCTGTTGAACTTCTCAATTTCTTTTCTAAAAAGAGTTTATGTATGCACCAACGTGTTGAGTTAACGTATTGACACCATTAAAGAACCATAAATACTGTAACTTGATCTTCCTTGACAAACAAATGTATGCATCAACAATATAAAAGAAACTTTTTTCAACTTGTAGCAATTTCTAAAAGGATCGTAACACAAATGTTTTGTGCAGTAGAAAAGGTACAATTGTACGCGAAGTAACTTTTCTGTTTTAAAGATAAAGAGCATTTTCATTTCCCTCCTTTTTTAAATTTAAATCTTTTTTTCAAAAAATTAAATTAAGCAATTGTACTTATGTGCATAGTTTTTTCGCGTATAATGTTTTTTTTTTTTTCAATTCGGATATTTTTTAACAATGCCATTATATCAGTTACTTTGATAAGGAAGATATTTCTTCGAAAGTGGTCTGCAATTAGTTCAATAAACTTCACTGTACAGTGCAGTTCAAATCTTAAGTACAGATCAAAGTAATGTTGTATTAATAAAACTACCTTCAAACGAAATTCTACTAATAACTTTGAATTTCACATACATTTACAAATAATTAAATCAAATGAAATATAAATCATTCATTACTTTAAAAATATGCTTTTTGTTTAACAAACAGTGCAGTCATTCTCAAAATAACTTTGAGCGTCAACTCAATTTTAAACTGCTACACGGTTATTTTAATAGTTTTATTGTCTTTGCTGGTATAAAACAGAAGAAAAACTCCGAAAGTATTCTACAGTTAGTCAAAACGTTAAGAAATAATAATTATTAAATTCATTCAAATAAAAATATTTACTGGTTTAAACGTTATCGTGCCATTTAGGATCGTTTTGAGCCATCTCTTGGGAGGCGAAATAAACTAGTATTTTAATAATAGTAGGGCAGCTTTAAAAAAGAAAAATTAAATTTCAGAATGTTTGAAAACTAACTCCACAACATCATAAGATTTCTATCTTTCACAATATTGCAAAGAATATTACAATGTTGGAAGAGACCTTTTAACAAATTCAAAAACAGTTTCAAATAGTAATTTGCGAATTGTTGAGTGATGCAATAAGCTGCGTACAATATTATTAACTTTTTCATGTAAACTAGAATCGAAAACGTATTTCATAGCCTGGCTAGGAAAGTGTATCATTATTAAATCAAGTAAAGTATTTGAACCGTTCAGTCAATTTTGCACGCGGGTAGGACATTTTAACTCACATATTTGCACTTTATTCCCTGAACTTTAAAGTTTGACTTCTAATCTGCTATATAATCTAATATAAGAAACCATTATGTATCATAATTTGAAGTAAAAACTTTCCAAAATAAAAAACCATTATGTATCATAATATGAAGTATGAACTTGCTGAAATAAAAAACCATCATGTATCATAATATGAAATATGAACTTTCTAAAATAAACAACTTATTATGTATCATAATATGAAGTATGAACTTTCTAAAATAAAGAACGATAATGTGTCATAATAAGAAACAAGAACTTTCTAAAATAAAGAACCATTATGTATCATATAATATGAAGTATGAACTTTCTAAAATAAAAAAAAACATTATGTGTCATATGAAAAAAGAACTTTCTAAAATAAAAAATCATTATGTATCATAATATGAAGTAACAACTTTTGAAAATAAATTTTTCTACTTGAAAAATACTGATTTGTTCGTGTTGCGGGTGTGATCATAAGGTCATGTCCGTGACACGGACAAATCGGAATTTTTCAAATGCAAGAAAATTATTTAGAAAGTTAATATATCATATTACTAAAAATTCGAATATATACCCAGATAGCACACTTCGTTTCATAGTGTTGTAAAATGGTCTTGGGATCTTCAGTAACGTAATAAAATTCTCACTGCATAGACATAGTCATTGACGCCTCTCAGAATACATTTAAAGCACATTTAATTTCATGACATTGTAAATGGTTGTTGTCTTCAGAAACGTAACACAATACTCACTGCATAATCACTGACACATCTCAGAACATATTAAGCTGTTTTCAAAAATTACAATATTATTTCACATTTCATATTAATTATCACTATTGCCAATTATCATTGATGCTCCACTCTTATTTACTGATCAGAGCATTGCTCTTTGAATACCTGAAATACTTGGAATCTTGTTTATACGTTTCATTTATGATAATACTGAATGATTCTATTGTTACAAATTTAGTAAATAGTAATTATATTTTTATGTTCTTATATGATTTATTTCTTGAAATCTGGTTAAATTCGGCGTTTTTTCGATTAATTTTCACTCAAAATTACCTTGGTCTTAAAACTTTGAACTCCATTTAAAATTGCGCCTTTTGGATAGGAGAGAAGTTAAAAGCTGTCGCCAAGTGGCATCATTTTAGCAACTTATTTTTAGTGTCAAATTTGGCGAGAGATTCCCAAATGTCGCCAAGCTTGGACGAATATTTTGGTTAACACTTTGCCTCATGTATGGTGAGTGAAGTGATAATCCTTAACTTTTATTTGAAGGTACAAATTTACTGTCAAAAATGAAGAAAAAAAACCACTTCAATACAAGTTTTGTCGTAAAAGATTGTTCTCTCTTATGTACTGTAATTTTGAAAACGGATTTAAAGATTTTCCTTTTGAAAAATGTACTTCACCTTTGTCACACATTTCCTTACTTACTAATCTTATAGCACCAGTTATCGGAGTGAAATATATATCTTTCTGTGTGATTAAAAATTCTTAACTCTTCTTATGTTGCTTTCAATGCAATATAAATGCAAAAAATTATGCTCAGTCAAGTATGAAATATTTTAAAGGACTACACAGTTGCAGTTTTCTTATCATGCCTGTAATCAATGATATAATTTCAGAGCTACAAAAGGCGCTTACCACTCTTCTCTTTACTGATTGTTCTGAGGTTGATGAATTCTTCCTTGGTTCACCCGCTCCTTCTCTGCACATCCATCATGTCTAGAAATGTAAAAATTGAAATTGCTTCCATTATAATGTTTTTATTTTGTGAAATTAATTAACTATAATTAACTATCTTTATCACAATATTTTCTTTTATTCGCTGTCTCGTTATGGATAATTTTAGAAACAATATCCTTAGCCAAAAAGGAATTTTAAAGATTGCATTCTTCGCCCAATAAGAATTTTAGCGATTGTATTCTCAACCTCGTAGGAAATTTTGGTATACTGTTTTTTCAGCTTAATAGAAGTTTTGTAAGAACTGTGTCCATATCCAAAATTCTCTTATTGACTGTTTAATTATAGATACTTTTAGGGACTGTGTCTCTAAAGGTATTGTGTTAAGGCATTGATTGAAACAGACAACACTTAGGCCTTATTCTACGTATACTAAATAAAGTACTAATACTAATGAAGACTTTTAAAGACTGCGTATTTATATTAGTACTTTTTGAGAGTGTGTCCTAATCAAATGAAGACTTTTAGGAACGTGTCTTTATCCTAATGGGTGACCTATGGAGACAGTCATCTTGCATAAGTGCGGTGTATAGAAACTGTGTTCTTATCCTAGTAAGACACTTAGGGACTGAGATCTTATCGTTAGGAGCTTTTGGGAACTAAATCCTTATGTAACTGAAGATTTTTAGGAACTGTGTCTTCAGTACGAGTAAAAAAAAAACATGTTCTAAACTTATTTATCAAATGGATTTAATCCCTTCAAGCTTCCATTTGAATTAGGACCCTATACCCCAAATTCCTCCTACGATAATCTCACAGTCCCGAAAAATTCCAAAATGATAAAGATACAATTCCTAAAACAAATCCCTTTGTATAAGAACACAGTTCCAAAAATATCTTATTTGAGTACACTGTTCTTTAAATCGTTTTTAGAAGGAAAGGACATAATCCCAAAAAGGCTCAATTTAGGATTAACAAACCATACCGTTGTTTGGTGGCGACAGGTTAATAGAAATCAGCGGTAGAATAAGGATTCAGTAACTATATTAGATAACGAAAATTACAGTTAAGATATAAGGACTGAGTAGCAAAGTCCCCATGTGGATAAGGAAAAACTCCCTAAAATCGGTATCACGATAAGGACACCCTTCCTATTAAAGATAATATTTAGCGGTGACCTATAGCCAAGGGCGACTAAACAGAAGAAAGGTGTCCACAAAATATATTACTATTATTCGCCACCCGGTCGAAATTCTTCCCACCTGGGTTATCATTATACTCAGTGGTGCACACAAGGAGAGGGTCCAGGGGATCCGGACCCCCTTCCATAACCCTTGAGTTTTTTTAATTAAGTATAATCCCGTTTATGTAGTGTGCAAAATAATTCTTAGCAAATGGAGCAATAATAACAGATTTAATAAATTGAAAACAATTATATAAATTTATTTTCTCTCTATCTTCCCCAATAAATTCGAACTCGAATTGAATGTGAACATAAACTGTTCTAGAGTGATGATTTTGCTTCGCTGTTTTTCTTTTTTTAAACTACGAAAGAAGTAAATGCATTTTTTATTGTGCTTTCTACGAAAGAAGTATTTGCGAGTCGTGTGTGGGCTTTTAATCTTTAGCATATTACAAGTATCTCAGTTTTGTAAGTTGTTTAGATCTATTCTACCATTAACTGTATAAATTTCATCTTAAAGTTTCATTTTATTTTTCAAACTTTATTTCAGTTATCAAATGTTCGTACATGCATATTTTCGGAAAATTACAAATTTTAAAACAAAGATATGAAAAATGTTTTCTCTTAACTTCTCCTTCGAGAGTGATTGCGATGGTAATATGCAACTATGAATCTGAACGTGACTGCAGAACCAATTTGGCTACATGAACCAATAACGGTCAGGAGTTCTTTAGCAAAATATCTAAGATTTTTGCTTTTTTGACTGAGCAAAATTATGTACCTAGTACTCAAGTTTTCAATCCATTTAGTGATGTCAGTTCTCAAATATCAATAAACTGTTTTTTAAATATCTTGCAATTTAAAGCAAACATTGATATTGTTTTCTTCCTCTTTATTTTATTAAAAAAAACTTTTTGTTCATCACAACAGTACATTTTGGCTTTGAGATAAATAAATTTTCTGATAAGTGGAAGTTGATGAGTTTAGTAGTTTCAGACTACGCATAATTAAGTCTACTACAGTTTCTTTTAAAAACAAATATGTGCAAAAATCTATCAAGTTTAATTCGTGTTAGCTTACATGGTTCAAAATTACTCTAAATGACTTTAAAGACGTTGCTGCTCCCTATTTCAGTTCGTTATTCTCCTAATCAAAAACTTTACAGTTGGAAAATATTTTTTTCCAGGACATGATATCGACAATTAAAATTACAATGGCCCTTATTGTATATTTAAGCCAGGGGTGCCCCCCCCCGAAATGCAAAGGTGTACCCCCCTAAATGTCGCAAAGAACCCACCCCCCCAAAAAAAGCAAAAGACTTCCTAAAAACTGAAAAACAACCTAAAAACACCCCCCCCTCTAAAAATTTCAACGGCGCAGGCCACGTCATGACCTCCCCCCCCCCCCAGGTGTGTACTCCTGTTAAAGCGTTCTAAAATCACTAACGATAACTTCTTTGTAGATATTTATAAAAAAAATCTCTTCCCATTTCCCTTTCTTAGTTACTTCTTAGAATTTTGTAAATAATTTGGGTTTGAATGACTTAGTACAACACCATTAAGCAGAATTTTGAAATTCAGGTTTTATACATTACTGTGAAAAGAAACTCTCTGCAAGAACAACATACTTCACAATTGGGAAAATATCATAGTGTTTAAATTTATGCTGTTTCATCAATATTTTTTTTTCTCTCATGTTGGATAATGATAACAGGGGTGCCCCCCCCCAAGAGCGAGAATGCACCCCCTCCAAATCAAAGGAGCTCAAACAGTAACGATACCTCAACAATAAATTGAAACCAGGGGGAGCCCAGGTGGGAGGTCACTGCGATCTCGTAAAAATTTCCTTTCTCGGCTCTTTTGCTGACGACTTGAGAAATTTGGTAACATTATTAAAGCAGTGTTATTTAAAATAATTCTTGCAATAATATGCCTAATTTTTATGCCTAATATACCTTTTACATTATATGTAATGAAAGTATGGAATGTGTGTAAATGCTCGTATTCTATCATCTGGTGATATTCAGAACTTCATTCGGCAAATTATGAATTTCCCCCTCCCAAAAATTTAACTTCGGGCTCCCTTGACTAGGACCCTACCGATCCATTTTCGCATGATCCCTCCTCATTGACACCCCTCATAATAAGAAAAGAAATAATCAGCGAGCAGAAAAATATCGCGAAGAGAAAAAAAACATTCGCACGAGTAGTTGAGGATATGTTCGATAGATGGCGCAATGTGTCATAATGAAATCGAGATGCTATTTTAGCGGAGAATTGGGGTAGAGAGAGAGAGAACAATAGGAATTTCATAAGAGCGTAATGTTATTTTGGAAAATATTCTAATCGGAGATTTAAAAAAAATTCGAAACAGCCATTGCATTTAATTTCCACACTGCTACATTTGTTCGCTATATATATATATATATATATTTTAACTTTTATCACTATTCTATATTTCTTTTTTATTTTAACTTTTATTACTATTCTGTATTTATTTACTTTTGAAGATTTTTTTTCTTTTAAGCAACAAAAAAAATCACATACACATTTCGTCAAATATTTATACAATTATACCAATAAACTTCGACATAATTAGATATTTATGCTGCGGGCACAATAATAAAAAACTGTTTTCAGTAGAGCTGCCTACACATCAAAGAAAAATATGTGTCATATTTTCCTTTGAGAATCTAGAGAGTTGGTCATGGGCGTCCGGACCTACTCCCCTCCTCAACCCCCCCCCCTCCCCCATCTCTTATTGCAAGCAAAGAGAGACTAGAACTTTGTTTTAGGGACATTAATGTTAAAAAAATACCGTGGGAGGACCCCAGAACATCTATTTGTGCTCCGAACTTTACAGCTATGATTCCTACCCTTCCGATCTGTTGTGTTATTATACTTTAATAAAGATATCCAAAATCAGAAGTTGGATCTGCTCTTGGCTCAAAGTATTCGACTCTGCTTGTATATATTTCCGGATTAGAACGAGATGAGAAAAAATAGGTCACAGCATAATTAGGATCATTTTATAATTCACTCAGTCTAAATAAAAATAGATTTCTTAAACTATATAATGTCATTATAATATTTATTGTGCTGGATAAAGAAAGAGAAAATCTTTACAAACATTAAATGTTGCTTTCTAAAATGACATGGTTTCAAACTATTCAAATTGTTTCACATTTTATCAAATGAATTCTCAGAAATGATTTACTCACTTTGTCGAATTTTATATCCATGATAAAACAAATTTCGTCATTTACGACGAATCTTTTCGCGCTTTGTCAGAAACTTACTTTCAAATCTTGTGAAATTTTTTATTTCGAGTTTTTCTAGTTTAGAAAATAGTTTTTATAAAAAAAAAAATCTCTCAATACTTAAATATTTATTCTCAAATCATTGCGTAATTTCCTTCCGCAACTTTCCAGAAAAGAGACTTGAATTGAAAATTTAATTTAAGCTGAATCAAATTATTTTTTACGAGTTCTAAACATGTACAGTGTCTCCCAAAAGTGTTCGTACACCTTGAAATTTTGTAGTAAAACCAAAATAACGCAAAACTGAATTTGAATATGAAGTTCAATTTTTTTTCACACCATTCCTATGCCATTCTAAATAAAACCCAGTAGTTTTTTTCAAAATATTGCCAGATTTTATTTTTGAAATTTGTCAAATAATTAAGAGACGGAGAAATAATGCGTCACAAAAGTCATCGTACACTCACATTTTTTCGAATAAATTCATGATTAAAACTATCATATGTCATTTTTTTATTATTTTTGCATTATGTTGACCCTTTAAAGTCATTTGGCTTTAATTTTTTGTTTATTTATTCCTTAATATTGTGCTTATTACTTTAAAATGACTGGTATTTGAAAAACACCACAAACACCATTTGAAATTTGAATTGTTTCCTCACAGTAGCGGTAAATTGGTTTGAAATGTCTCGAAATTAGGTAATTTATGTTATTTTATAGTGAAGTGCTTGATAAAATGCTTTAAAGACAAGAATTGGATCGAAAACACGGTAAGAAAAGGTCAACCGGCAAAGTTAACAATGCGTGATCGGAGTTTTACAGTTAAAAAAAATTATGAAAAATACACATTTGAGTGCTGAAAAAATTTCTGCAGAATTGAAAGAAATATTTTACGTTTAATTTTCACCTAAAATTGTTCGCCAAGTTCTCTGATTAGCTGGATTAAATGGGACCTCTTCCTGCAGAAATTTTTTTGTTCGTGCGAATAACAGTAAGCTTACGCTTTCTGTCGCAAAATCAATGATAAATAAGCTCAAAACGTTTTGGAACAACGTCTTACTTATAGATGAAAATAAATTCAACATTTTGGGTTAAATTGTTGTATAATTGTAAATAGAAGAAAAAAATTAGGAACTTAATCTGAAGAACTTAGTTGCATCAGTTAATCAGGACGGTGAAGTTGTTTGAGTGTGAGGGTGCATTACATCATCAGGACTTGGAAATTTGGAATTTTTTGATTAAATAATGAATCATGCTGTTCATTTAAATATTTTAAAAAACAATTTTAAACTATTAGCCCAAAATTTGGTAATCGGAAACAACTTTGTTTTTTATCGAGATAATGATAAGAAGCACACGTTTGCGTTTGGTGCCTCAAAAATTGTCCTTAAGCTTAGAAATACCCCCTCAATCTCCAGATTTGAACTTAATGTAACATATTTAGAGATACCAGGGGGCTAGATTACGAAAATGCGGCTTTGAAACGAAAATAGAGTTAGAAACAGTAAGACTCAAACTTTGGTTGAACACTTACTCAGAAATTACGCAAAAAAAGAAAAGAAAAAACAATGAAATCTATTCCCAGACGTTTAAAAGCTCTTGTTGATACTGCATGATGTTCTACTAAATAATAACTTTGTAAAAAGTTAGATTATTTTCTAATTTTTTGACATTTTTTCAAAGTGTACGAAGACTTTTGTGAGATAAAATTTCCGGCAATTTTTGGTTTTTGATTTTTTAAAAATTATGTTTTAATATTTTATTAAAAATTTTCTTGTAGTTTTGTTAAATATAGACCATAGATCTTATAATAAAATACCTATTCCGAAATATTAATTCTAACCAATGGATAATGGCCTATTTCATTGAAAGTCGTAGGTGTACGAACACTTTTGGGAGCCACTGTATAATGGTTTTCATCAGTTTATGCGGTATAAATTCATAAAAAATTTTAAATAAATGAAACGTAGAGATAATTGCTCGAAAGTTTTCTTACATTAAATTGTATCGGGAAGCAAACAATTGCAGCGCCAATCCGTGCACACTTTTTTACGCAAAATTTTACAGTTTAATGGGATTTTACAATGAAAAATACTAGCAACATGGACACCAGTACTTCTGACCTTAAATTTTCAGGATTTTTTTTTCCAGTGTTCAAAATTGAGTTATTTGAAGCATCATTATCTGTGAGAAAGTAAAATGGGATTTTTTGCACGGTTCTATTTATAACATTTTTCTTTATTGCTAATAAGAGTCTTAATAATATCTTTACTAGTTTTTAAAATTGTTCCTCCTGTAAACCAAGTTTTAAAATAGGGGAGGGAAGCCTAAAACGAGTAGGGCGCTTAAAGGGGCTAGGCATTCGGATGCCACCGCATGGTGTGCAAGCGGCGATGCATACGTCTGTCGTGTTTACCTGAATACCCCCGAGTTTCAATCAGTCCTAGCGAACGCAACGGTGAAGCGACATGGCATAAACCAGTCTTAAAGTTTTAAAAAATGATAAGGGTTTGCCCTGCTGAAGGATTGTAACTTGTGATTAGTCGAAGTCCAGCTTTTTTATTGTCAATAATATTACGTTATTCTGACACTATCCAGCTATAAACTACGATGGTAATTTTATTAGTTTTTATTATAAATTTAAGGTTATGTAATTATTGAAATAAAAGACGTGCTTTCGGCCAAAGCGAGTATAGGCGCTTTCTTTGTTCTGTTGACAAATGTACTGACTTGGATTTAAAATTTAAATAGTATAACTTTAAAAAGTTGGTTTTAATGATGGCAATTAGCTAGTGCATTGATTCAGGCAATGATTTCTTTATGTTTTATAAACAAATGTTCCGACTTACACTTTGCCAATTTAAATTAAAAATCTAACTTATTTATTATTTTTTTATAATGACAGTTAGCTTAGTCAGTTGATTTAATCATTTATTACTGACTGATTTAATCATATTTGACTGACAAATGTAACAAATCACACTTAATTAAGCTTACCCGCTTTACCCGAGCGGCTTTTACCTGCTTTAAGACATCTGGTAAGGCAAAGAGGGTTTTTCAAATGCTTGCAAAGTCTGTTAATAAATATTGGGTTCGAAATAATGCAAGAATCACTTTTTATTTTAAAGTTCAGGATCCCTTATAGGATATACCTATAAAACCAAAATTATTACAATAAAAAGACAAAAACTAATATTTAGAAGCATGCTCATATTCATCAGAAAAAAAATCAATGGAAATGTCTGCAATATTGCAGAATAGGGAAATCATACTAACAAATTTCTTACTGGCTGCTTTAGTTTAATTAGTACAATTTTCGATCCTTCTTCGTTAACCTATACCCGCTTTGGGCTACCCTCCCCTAAGTAAGACATATTAATGTTTGTGGGGGGAATTACCAAAATAACAACGCATATTTAAGCCTATCGAGAACTACGGCGTATGCCCTCAGGAGAGGTAGGTATGTCTTAAATTTTCTGTTCCGTTCATAAAAGACTTGTTATGCTTTTCTGTATACTGAATTAAGTCAGCGGTGTTGTTTATTTGTTTGAGTTTTCGATTTATCTTTCATTATTGGGCTTTTTTCGAAAATAACCGCATTATCTTATAAGGGATGGCTTGGCACAGATGTCAAGTTTCAGGAGAGTCGGGGATAAAAAATAAATTAAAAAAAAAATCGAATCTCTTCCTACTCTCTTGCCCTGACTAGCGTCCAATAAGCATAAAATCAAATCACAACAACTCAGCAGTTTAAATATTTTTGAGTGTCGGTCGACATTTAAAGCTAAAGCAAAAATATTGGTAACTAATGCTGTTAATACTTTGCATATTGCAAAACCCTAACGAAGTTAATATATCATAATTTTTCATCGAAAGTATATTGTTTATTGAAATTTTAAAATAAAAAAAACTTCTCCATACTCTGAAATTGCGTCTGATCGTAGGGAAACGCAGAACGTTGTCAGCATTGTTGTTATACTTAATTGGGCTTCTTTAACACGAGGTAGTTAGTTGAATAAACTTTTCGAAAAAGTTGCCTGTCAACTAGTTGATTGGCGTTTTTCGTAGTGTTCATAAAAGGCAAATTAGTCGAATCAATTTTCTTCTCGAAGGGAGAGAGTAAATAAAGGAAAAATAATTTCTATCATTTCGAAAAAGTTGCCTGTCAACAAGTTGACTGGCGTGTTTCGTTGTGTTCACACGAGGCAACTTAGTTCAATCAACATTTCTTCTCAAAAGGAAAGATACATAACGAAAAAATAATTTCCATGTCTCACGCCACTGGACTAAACCAAATTTATTCGAGCAAATGATCCACAACACTGTTCAAACGGAACCGAGTTGACTCAACTAATAGTTTACTCTTGTGTAGATCGAGAGCTTGCTAATGTCTTTTTAGTTTATTCAACTCATCGGGATGAGCGGGCGGTGCATGTACCTGGAGACAGTGGCGTAGCAAGAAATTCCTCAAAAGGGATGTTCTGCCTAAAATCAGCCAACTCTGATACTTGAAAACGGTTAAATGAAGCAGAGACGATTTTATTTTACATACCCACTATTACCTACGCAAAATTGATTAGATGGTAAAAAAAGTATTTTAAATGGGATAGAAGAACTTTAACTTTAATTATTGCAGTTCAATTTTGAGCTTCAAAGAGTCCGGACCTGAATATCATCCCCTTTCCTACGTCACTGATAGGAGAGCCTGATAAGTTGACTGTCATGTAAATGAAGGTGTTCCTTCACTTTGATTGAATAATAAATTGTTTTAATTCTCGAAATTAGGGTTTGAAATGCTTTTTCGTAATTTTGTATACATGGAAAGTAAGGGCAAACTAAAATATGGCAGAAAACAAATTTTCAACATTATAACAGGAGTAAATTTTTTATTTAAATTAAATTTGTACACTATACAGATTTGTTTGTTTTTAACTTTTTAATTTTCTATCACAAATCGTTCGTATTTCATTAATAAAATATTTTAGGATTTTGCTTTTCACATTTTCATTAAATTGGCTAGAAGATGAATTCTTGTCGTTTTGTTCTTTACTATAAGAATTTCAAGCCTTTACTTAGACAAGAAACTTGTCTTTATCTTAAATAGGCAACACAAATGTTTTGTTACATTCCTTCAAAATTAACATTTAAAATTATTATTGCATAAAACATTTTACTGGGAAAATTATTTTTATGCAGAACAAGTGGTAAATATTATAATCCAAAATGAGAAAAAAGTAATAATGCTGCTTTGTAAAAAATGTACTGTCTTAAAAAAATAAGTAAATAAATAAATAGCACTCAATTATTTGCTGCTATTATTTTAGCACAAAAAATGTTTCGAAAAAAGATTAATTCAATAAATAGTTTGGTTTGAGATTTATATTTGGTGTAATTATTGTAAAAATCGTTCAAGTAATGTAATAACCTGAAAAAACTAAACGGGAGTGGATATTGTGTTTAGGTAAAATTTTTACAGCATTTTTGCGTTTTTGAAATCATGGAAATATTTTAGTGATTTGTAAAACAATTTAATGTAATGATTTATTTATTTATTTTGCTGTGTATAATTTTCAAATGAAATATAAACTTTGTACTTAAACAATAATATGTGTCATATTTAGAAGAAAAAAACACTTTTTAACGACAACATTGCTTAGAGTGAAAATAAGTGTTGATTTAAAAAACATGTCTTATAAATAACTTGACATTCTTGAAAAGTGTAGAAATTTTTGAAATGAGTATCAAATATGAACTAAATAATACTTTTATTCACAAATGTACATAATAAATTACATAATAATCAATTTTTAATACATTTCTTTTGTTATTGTTTTGTACAAAAAGAGAAACATTCCAATTCAAAAAGTACACAACTTGGGGAAAATACTGAAGAATTATTAAAAAATATTATCTTGAGTATGAAGATAGCTTTAAAGCTTCATGCGTGTTTGTTATAAATGTATTCACTTGCGGCACAAAAAAAATAAAAATTTTATTCCATTCTTAAGTATTCTAAGTCAATACAAGAGTGCACATCAGGGGGAGGGGGCAAAGACTGTACCATTGAACTTTTTCGGGGGAAAATATCAAAGGTATCCTTTAGTTTTCGTGTCAGGGGTCTTGTTCTTTGTGGAGTGTTCCGTGATATTTGAGGGGATGCGCCTCATCCATGGGCGGGTGTGGGGGGGGGGGGGCTTGGTTAGTGTTTGAGCTACTTCTTGTCCATTGACTCGAATAAATCTTTTAAAGTAAAAACTTAAAGTTGATATATCTTTTACATTTTCTAAAAAATATTTTTGAAAATGCTTTAAATTTTAAATCATGAAACACAAAACATCAAATGAAAAAGCTATGAAATGTTTGAATCTTGTATTTTTTAAATTAAAGTTTTTTTTATTTAAATCCTCTCGAAATTTAAAACCAATTATCTGGTGTTAGTAAATTTTAGAAGAATTAATGTCATAAACATTTGGCCTTTAATTTTCCAAGTAAAAAGATACTGAAGTTCCAGGTGAGATAACGATTTTGATATTAAATAATTTCTTACTGTGGTTCTGAAAATAATCTCTTAAGAGCTCAGAACATCATCCGGAAGTATGCTAATGATTGAGAAAATTGATAGGTAAATAATTCTGGTGGGGAAAAAAAGATATATAAGTAAGTGGAAATGTGTTTTCATTGACCATTTGAGCAACTTGTATACAAAATTTTCAGACCGAAATTGTAATACAATAACTGGAGTTTGCTCTCTTCTTTGAATGTTAAGTGCAAAAGCCAAACTATCATTTTATCCTTTTTCTTACTTTTACAGTATTCTTTTACATGCTTTCTTACTTAGCTCAAATCTGTTTACCAATATATGATGGGAGATACTGACACGGTTTGGAAAAAGAAGGGGCAGGAAGGGGCAGCTGATCCTCCCCAGTTCTAGGATAGAGTATATTTATTTCATTATTTTGGACTGGTTGTTTTTCCTAACAACAAGTACAAAATAATGTATCCAAACTCAAATTTGCATGTCTGATAAAAGTAGATTTTTCTTCATTATATTTATTTTCTCAGTCTTGCATTACATTACCACGGATTACAATTCCTCGAAGTTAGTACTTAGTAGAGAAGGGGGAAAAGTAGGCATCGCGATTGATCGCTAGATGTTCTGCAATTCTTTAAAAATGCTTTTAGGTTGAGTTGAGTGTTAAAGATGTCACATCGTTAGATGTTATCTGCTGTCTAAAGCTCCCGGTTAATTAAGACACTAGGTCCTATAAAGTGGCAATTCTTATTCCTAATGATCATACATGATACTTTTGGGTGTGGCGAACGTATAGCTTTATTCAGAGTTATGTTTTCACCTTTTTTTCTTTGCTAAGTACTTTTTTTTTTCCCTTTCCGCATCATTCATTCAACAAGTTACCAGTAGGACGCATTTAAAATTTTAAAATTGGGTCCATCGCGCTGTTTTTAGGGGATGAAATGCATTGTTGTTATTTTATGGTCGATTATTTTGTTTTTAAAAATACTTTGGTGTGTATAACTGAATACAATAAAGTTTTACAGTCCTCATATTTACCATCATTTTTTAGAAAATACAGTTTCACAGATTTTTTTTTCTTGGAATACCGTAAAATAGTCCAACTTTTTATAGGCTACTTTTCGATATTTTCAATGAAAATTCCGTGCACATCTTTGATTTAGAAATTTGAGGACTTTAGCAATGGTAGCTATACATCTCGTCTTTCAAATGAAATGTTTAAAAAAAATCAAAGAAAGAAGAGTAAAGATAATTCCCCCCCCCCTCATCCGTGGCCCATATTAACACCCCTACGTGGTACATTTATGAACCACCTCATTGTAACCTAGAAAACACATTGAAAAATTTCTGGCCTACTGTTGTTTGAGGCTACAAGTTGTCCTCTTCTTGAAACTACATAGAGAATTTTTTTTAGTCCCTCAATTACCTTTTTTTAAAAATTTCTTTAAAGTTTAATCATCATCTGTCGTCTTGAGTGATTAATAAAGTTTAACATGGTAAATTGAAGTAACGTTCTTTATTATCCGCCTAGGTTTTGACATAGAAACATTGAAAACTAGAAAAATCTCACCAGGTGCATGTACTTAGGTCTCAGAAAATAAGTAGGTCTGACAAGTTCTAAATGAAATCAACAAAAATTTTGAAAATTGAAACGTGAAGTTACATTTCACATTCCAAATCTCATCAAAATAAATAATTTTTTTAAAATTTTCTCAGTTTATATTTGGTGCGGACTTTAGTCAACACCTTCTGAAAAAACTCTTATGAATACGGGCGATAGGGCGACCCCCAAGTTTTTTTCTGTCTTTCCTTGCCATTATGAACAAAAAATAACACAAAATATGACGAAAACATCCCTACAGAGAATAAAATAAAGCTCCAAGCCGCTAAAAACCGTGTAAAATAGGTGACCCATTGTTGTACCCCAACGTTCCCATTTTCAAAAAATGTCGAGAGCTTGTGAAAACTATGAAATATTTTAAGTCAACAAGTGGCTTAATTCATAACTGACAAAATAGTAAAGCACATCTGAACTTACTAAAATACTAGGTCTTGGAATTTTGGCTCTTCCACGAGTGAGTGGAATCACGCACTAAGAACGACTAAGTTATCTGAGGTATACAATAACAATGGCAATCTCTGATAAAGCGGCTTTAGCTACCTAAATGGTACCTGGTAGACTACCTGGTGAATATTTTTGGAGATCATAAGTTCGAAAAAGAGGTCCCTAGAGAGTGAAATCATCACAATGACAACAGTGGCCCATTTTTCCCCCTCGGCACAAAGTTGTACCATTTTACGGTATGTATAGTTTTACGTGCATTTCAGGATTAGTACAGAATGAATTTGAAATAACTAAGAACTAGCTACAAAACGAAATATTTGGGCTTAACAAATACTTTTATGCTTCCAAATGTACAGGGAAGAACTCGAACATTTCAGTGAAACGAATTAAGAAAACTAGGAGACAATCAATATTTTCAGGAGCAAGAGTAAAGTCTGAAGTCGGAAATTTAAATAAAAAAACTGAATTATTTCTAGCTAATGTTTTTTTTTTGTTTTTTGCAAAATAAATTTCTTTAAAATGATAATTGGTATCTCTGTCCCTAGCTATAATCTATTCCTAAATACATGAAAGACAAATTAAAACGTTAAGTGTTCTAAGTTTGGGAGTAGGATCTCTAACTTAATACAACAAAAATGTATTTTATTTTTTGTAGCTTTTTAGAGCCTTAGTACTTTACCTTGCCCTAAAGTATTATACTAAGGCTTATTCTAAGAATCGAGTACTTTTTTAAATTGAAACATATGATTAATATACTACTGAAGGTAAAAGTTCAAAGCTGTCCCAGGCATGCACCCTACTTCGTTAACATTGAAATGAATTTAAGTCATTGAAAACTGTATAGTTTTCTTACTTTGCATGTGATGAACATTGTAATGAAAACATATGTACAGGCTTCAGATGGCTTGGCCGAAAGGTCAACTTATCGAAAGCTGTAGTGGTTTTTTTTTTTTTTTACATGCAATGATATTTGAAACGAAAACATATGTACAGGCTTAAGGAAACTTACAGGACATTTGAGTGCTTTTGAATGCTAATGAGTGCTTGAACCGCTTTAACGTTCAAAAGGCAAATCTCAGAAGAAATTTGAAATGTTGAATATTTTGAAATGTATTGACATTAGCAATAGCAGGCTTTCGAACGAGCATTCTGCATCGAGCTCCTTCAGCTCAAAAGTACGTGTTTGTCAGTGTGGCTAAGACTTTTAGTAGCCAGAATGGCTAAGGGGAATTTAAATATTAGCCAGCATAACTAAGTGGAATCAAAGTATTAGCCAGTATAGCTGTTTCTTTTTTCTTTTTGTCTTACCTAAAACATTTTTAAAAAAACTTTGAAAGATTTTCTACCTTCTAACTGCTCATCCAACTAGACTACAAAAAAAAAAAAAAAAAAAACTTTTTTTTTTCTTTTTTTGTGTCACTATTTTCTACAAGTTTTGGTCACACCCAACGTAGATAAGAATTTCTCCGCAAAAACTGCAGTTTCAAATGTTGTTGCTGAGTTATGTGGTCCGTCTTCTACAAGGTCAAATTTCCCCTTCCTACTAGTTCAACCTTTCTGAGGACGCTAGCCTGACATCCACTTTTGGAGCTTAGTTTGCTGAAATCCTGCGAACCGTAAAACAAGATTTTATCTTGTTCAGAAGCTCTTTTTTACAAACAGATTCTCTACAGGAGGCTGCCTTCAGAAATGCATTCTTATCGCTAATGTATTCGTCTCCAACTCGTACGTAGATTGTGAAGTAGATGAGCAGCTTTTTTCAAGTAATTAGACTGAAAACGTGATCCACTTAAGCGAATTTCACATTGAGTATTGAAAACTGTGGCGCATAAATTCAAAGTGTACATTGCAACGACTGAATTTGGATAATGCCAAATTGCTGTTTGCTGAAATTGAAAAGCAATAAGTAACAGTAGCCGGATTTGAAAATTATCATTTTACAATTGTTATGTTGTTCAAATACTGCATATAGGGTAAAAACTGCGGTCTGCATATGACTCCTTTTAGGGTGAAACGATGTAGTACCAGCGGATACTTATCGAATGTTTTTACAGTACAGTCGAACCGGCTTAGTGGAATAGCCATTTCTCCCAAGGGAAAATACTCTAATAAGTGGTATATTCCATTAACCGGGATCAAAATAACATATTACATTGGTTTCGTACATTCAAAATGTACTACATTAAGCGGGATATTCTTTTAACCGAAATTCTAATAAGCGGGCTCCTTGACTGCATTTAAGAAAAGGCTAAAACACCTATTTCACAGACCAATCAGGCACATAGTCAATAATAGATCAGAAAATATTTACTCAAGAAATTGCGGTTTATACTTGACGCCGAATGTTTATTGTGCGAAATTTCATTTAATAACTGAATTCTTTGTACAGTAAATTGCTTCTCTTTTTACTTCCTTTTACAAAAAAAGAAGTATTGTATTCGCGAAAAAATTTTCACTCAAAAATCGGCCTTAATTTCCATTTTGCTCACCCCCGAATGAATGTTGGGTTTTTTTTTCGACCCGGCCACACGTGGATATGTGCCTAGGAACGTACAGACACCCGAAATATCCATTTTGACGATCCCCGAGTTAATTACAACGAGTTTTCTCGTGACGTCTGTATGTGCGTATGTGTGTATGTGTGTCGCATGACTCAAGAACGGAATGTCCTAGAAAGTTGAAATTTGGTACGTAGACTCCTAGTGGGGTCTAGTTGTGCACCTTCCTTTTTGGTTGCATTCGTATGCTCCAAAGGGGGTCTTTTGCCCCTTTTGGGGGGGGGGAATCATTGTTAATTTCGATGTTAACTAAAGTGGTGTTATAATTTGGCGGACACTTGGCGATATATCGCCAATCTTTTGGTCGCCAAGTTTTGTTGCCAACTTGGCGACAAATTTGGCGATTTTTTTTTTTTTTTTGCAATCTGGTTTTAATTCGGCCAGTGTTGGTGATATTTAGAGAGTCAACTGTTAAATCATATTAAAACTGCCAATAATGAGAAAATGACATAAATTGGAGTAAAAGGAAGTTATGTGATGCACACATCAGCTCGTTTAATTAAACTACACATGGGATAAATATAAAATGGTTTTGTGTCTCATCATTACAAAGGCTCAAGCTGCTTATGTAGAAAAAGGCGGGAGTGATTTTCCAGGAATAGCTGATAAGTAGCGCACTTGAAACTCTTAACGCAAAGTGAAAGGATAAATCCTTCTTTTACTGAAATTTGTTTTCCAAAATGGTATTTTGTGAGTACTTCTTACAAATTCCAAATATTCTCTTCGCTTAACTAATTTTTGGGACAGTTAATTTAAGGCCTTGATTCATTTTTTATTTTGCGAAGTTTTTGCATTTTAGTGCAAAATATTTACTTTCAGTGGCATATGTTGAAATTATTATCTGCACCTATACTGTGTGCATTGACAAACCCAGGGCGTAGTGAAGGAGTTAGCCCCTCCCCCCAGGACTTGGAGTGTACTTGTATAGTGCGTGATAATCTATGTGCATGTGAATATTTTACACCCTTCCCCCTCTTTTGGAAAATTATGGCTCGCTTGTGGGCAAACTCAACGTTCTTCGGCAAAAAAATTGGCAATGAATACGGCACTCGCGTGTTTTAGAGCCTAGGGAAACCTTTCTTGAGTGCGAGAAAATCAACTTCTATATCATTGACAACTTGGAGCCGTCAAAACACGTGTATTTTATTTTCATTGAGAATTTATGGGAAAAGACATTGAATTCGTCAATTGATTCTATGCTGTTTTGAAAGAGGGGGCGGGGGACACAAATGTTTTTCAAAGTCGTCCTTTTAAAGAAATACAAAAAGAAGTTTTTTTAGTCCATACAATTGTTATTGCTATGTCTCCCGATGTTTTTCATCCTCATATGACGGGAATGAGATTAAGAACCCATTTTCACGCTAGGGAGGAAACACTTTTCCAACTTATCCAAATGAAATCATTTCATTAATGCCTTGTTTTGAGTCATGATTGACTCTTAAGCACGCTGAAAAGATTTAATAACAATCCTCAGCAGTAATTGCTTCATTTTTGTTACATAGCATTAATTTGATTTCATTACGAAGAAACTCTTCTGCTTTTACCAAACAAAAATTGATTTTTATGCTCAGCTAACAGCAACTTTCAGGCATCTGAAAATAAGATTAACCGAGAAGTAATTTTATTAAGTGGCTACCACTGAATTTGGTTTTCTTTTTTTTTATAAGAAATAAGAATTTCTTCAATTACGGCGGGAAAAGCAAGAAGAAGGAAGATCCAAATGAGCCCCAAATACCTTCCTCAGCTCCGAAAAGTAAACAGATTCCCCTTAAAAGGCGAACTTTTTGCCGCTTTTCTCTGAAAGCTGGCTATAGTTCTTCATTAGTAAGCTTCCTTTAGAACGTCGTGTGGGAAGATATCAATTTTCTTCACAGGCCATGGATGCCAGCGTGAAATTTTAATTAGACTAAAGCTTTTCAGGGGAAACAAGAGCTCGAATAGAACATTGAAGCGCCCATGATGCAGCTTTCGAACTACAAGAGAACGACTTGGCCAAACGGTCTTCCTAAGCGCTCGTTACCACAAAAGAATGCTGCCTCGGAACGGCACGGTTACGGTCAACAAAACGAGCCTCGATGGGCTCGCTCAAATTAAGTAGTGGCAAATATTTTGGTTGAATATAATTAGCCGTTGTGTTCCTGGCTTACTTAACTGAAAGCTCAGCCAACAAAATGTCGGCTATTACCAGATCGTCGAATGGATTTTTAGATTTTTTTTTGTTTCCTTTTATTCGCGCGCTTTAAGGAGTAGATCATCTCCTTTACGGTTGCGGTTATGTGAAACGGGGAGACTAATAAGGAGGGAGGTTTAATTTAGTTAAGAGTTGTACAAAGCGGAGAGAATGTTTTCGAATGGCTTCCACAGTGACTTGATCACTTAGTGGAAATCAAGAATTCCGCGTTTTCAAGCATACATGCAATTTAATTGAATTTAATATTAAATTATTTTCATAACTTTGCGTGTTAATGTTTTTTTTAATCTGCCTTTTTGAAATATAACATATGTTTCCATTCTTGTTTGCTTTAAGATTAAGAGTTTATCTGTTTTTTCGCATTTTTGTTTATCAATATAGTGGACGCCTCAAATTGTCAAAAACAAAATAAAATACCTACAACTTTATTGAATTAGCCGCTTTATTAAATCAGCCGCTTTATAAAATTTAGAACAAACGTGATTAATATAAGTGGCGAATACTGTAGTTAAAATTAAAAAAAAAATGCTTTGAATATTCAAACCGTTCTTTCGGAATATTCGAACACGAGTTTTCACAATATAAGATTGATATTTTTGTGTTCCTTTTCAGATCTAGAGTTCTTATGTTTATACGCATTTTTAATTACTAAACAATGCATATAATTTTAAAGTATATTGCTTTGAAAAACATGTTTTGGAAGTTTCGAGTTCGAGTTTTCGGAACATAAGATGAATTGATGCATGAATTCGTTTCCTTTTTCTGTTTATCACTTTTAACATTTAGTGAAATAAATACATTCACCACAGCAGCCAGACTTTTTCCCTGAGGGGAAGAAGGGGGCTGAGCCCCGATCCCTCCTCGCTACGCCACCGGATGCGCAAAATATTTTATTTGATCCAGAACAAATAAGCATTATTTCTCTCACTGTAGTCAGTTGAAAATGCACGGAAATTTCGCTGATTTGATCTCAAGTTTTTGAATTTTCACTGCTTAAACTAAAAGACTGAGTTATTACAAGTTTCTAAATATTTTTTCGATATTTTTGAAGATAATAATGATGAATGAATATTAAAGTTAACTCCAGCTTTTCTTTTGTCGCTTTTCCCCTGAGTCTTGCAAGGGGGGGGGGGGGGAAACATAAAACGTTTTATTTGTATAATTTTTCAATAAATTGCGTATTTAACTTCAAATTTGAAACAAAGTAGAAAATTTTGTACTGGAGCATATAAGAACCAGCATTTAGATTTTTTAAGTAGATAAACTCGTAATCCAAGAGACGAATACTTTTAATATTCAGCACTCGCGCTTTTTAAATCCATATTTGTGATATTTTTTTGGCACTCCATATTCGCTCTATTGAGCTCAAAAATTCTTGAAATATTTTAATATTTGTTTGCTAATAATTTTCCTCCCTTTTTTGTACCTATAAATATATCATGCAGGAATAACAAATCTGCCATAATGGCTGCTCTTCTGTTACATGAAATGTTTTGAAACACTTTGGCGTTCAAAATAGCATCTCTATTTTTAAAGCATGAGCGGACAGGAGCTTTGAAAATTATGCGCTTCAATTTCGACCAGTAGATTAGTTTCTTGATAAATCTGGAGTTATGACTCCGAATGTATAATACGCTGTTGAATATAATTTAATGTTGTAGGCCACTAAATAAATGCTATTTATGTTTTAAAATGCAATTTTCTTTCAGGTATTTGTAAATATAGTGATTATGTAATTATGTGTATAAAATTTTTTACAATTGCACCATATTTTCTTAAAATATTCCAATAGAATTCTTCTAAAGATGTGATTATGATCACTAGCATTGCTTGGGGATCACTTTCGAACCAACTACGTTTAGTATCTCTGCCTCTACATTCGATTCGTTAGCGTTTTTTCTTGTAGGCGCAATAACACATATATTTTCTGTTTATACATTCAAGCAAAAATATAGGTTTTTTACTCAATAAATAACAACACATTCGTCATATCCGATTGAAAATGCTCTACAGATAAATTTTTGCATTAGTTGCCGATATCAAGTAGCTAAATAGAAATAATTATCGATTAACAAAAACATTACTAGGAAGGAGAAATCGATTGGTAAAAAAAGCCACATTAATATGATCACTTTCTTGAAGTTACTTAACTGATAAGAAACGAATTATTTATGTCATAAGGGAGATTTGAAGATTTTAATTCTTTAAACTATATTTTTATGCTATGAATCGGAAAGTAGTTCTGGATATCTCACATATTGTAACATGCAACCTGTTTCACATGTTTCAAACAATAAAATTTATGTAATGCATTTTTTTCCTCAATGCAAAGCAAATAACAGTATTTTACTAACATTTTAAATGCTACTATTTTAAAAATTTCATTTTTTCATTTCAGTTTGCATTTAAGGCGAATATATCTTGAGGTTGACACAAACGGATAAAATTGTGAAACATTACAAATGACGGAGAGACTTGAAATTGTGACTAAGGTACGTATTTTTACCTCTCATATTAGTCATATAACTGATTCACTTGTTACCATTAGCGCAGCCAGAACTACCTTCTGGTAGCAAGAAGGGAGTTGATCGTAACAGTGTTTTACTGAGTATTAGGATTGTCAATATGTGTTGAAACCAAGGATTCAGGGGAGTCTGTCATTACTATTCCTCGCTGCGTTTCTGCTTACTGGTACGCTTTTATTCACTAACTTAGGTTTTTTTTTTTCCTTTTTTTTAAATATTTGACTTTATTCAAGGACTAATGTTAATCTAACTGCTAGATATGTAATAATAGCTATCTTGAAATGGAGAAAACGCGTTTTGAAGCAAAACAATGCGGTGTCATTAAAACACCTTGAATTTAATTTGTTATCCTTTATTTTACCTCATTATTCATCATATATCATCGTATAGCACATTATATTTCAACTTAAAGAATTTTGATTTCGTTTCGTCCTAAATACAAACATTTATGTAAAAAAGACAGTACCTCAATGAAATAAAGAAAAAAAAAATCCAATTTGAATTTTAGTTTTATGAATCATGACAGAAATCTACGAATCATCATATTTCTGTAATGCTACAAACTAATATGTTTATTAACTATGTGTAAAAGCTTTTTGTTTCACTACATTTTACCTAAATATCTTGCAAAACTAAATTGAGTGTAATTTCGAATTGAGAAAAATTAAAAAGTTTCAAAATTCTAATAGCCTACTCAAACATTAATGGGGTGGGAGGGGTGAGTGTTCTAGGGATCTCGTTACAATATTTTGCCCCGGCGCCCTTGGATTATTTGGGGGAGGGAGGGGAGGGGGCTGGTCGCAAGTCGGTGACGATCTCAAAGAGCACGGCGCGACGGGCTTTGTGGCTGGTCTAGAACGAAAGCCGGAGGATCCAAATGGGAGAGAAAGTGCGTGTTTTATGTCTCAGACTTCAAACTGAGCGAGTAATATGAACCAGCTGGATCTCTGGTTCCTGCTACTTCGTCTCCTGCAGGAAAGGAAACTGGTGAACTATGGTTTGGATCAAGTCCATGAATTTGTCGATCCCCGTCGTCTTTGGATCAGATCCGACTCGGAAACAGGATCCGAGGATAATCTTAAGTTTGATTGGTTGAGAGTAGTCTGTACTTTCTGAAAGTAGGCAGTTTCGTTTCATTTAGTTGCATGTAATAGTGAAGGAGAAATGTTTTAAATCGTGTCCAACTACAAAAAAAGTACACTAAAAAAGTGAAAGGAAAGAATCTGGTTTATTTCGCCAATGTTGCCGCTATTCGTTTTTCTTTTCACGTTTAGTGTTTGACTTTGTGATTTGTTTTTCCTTTTCTTATCTATCTTCATAATTTTCAGATATGTTTTTCGTAAGTTTTAATCAACGGAATGGTTATCAGCCTGATTTAAAATATACTTCTCAACCCTGTAAGGCAAAGTTTATCGCATAGCTCTGAAGCAGAGGTGCTTAGAAACGTTGGAATGTGTATATGCAATTTTTCTTACGAATATGTGGGACATGTGTCCTGACTCGTTGGATTTTTTTAATTGAACGAACCGCCCAAATTATTTGGAAACATTATAAAACACAGTTGAGATTTATATTTTAATATCTATACAATTAAAACCTACAAACGTCTGTGTGTCTATAGCCGAATCACCTCCGGACTGTCTAATGTCTACCAGGACAATGCTGGTAACGTTGGATACAGGACATCCAGAAGAAGCCTTTACGCCCTGTCTCGAATTATTAAACCTAATGGACCCTTAGATAAGAGGCCGAATATTCTGGATGTTCTGAGGGTATCCAGGGACAAAAGCATACGGGGTTGGCGAGTGATATTAAAGTATTTAATTTGCTAATTTCTTTAGAACCTACTAGGTACATCCTCTAGGTCCTATTTTTTCTAGGGGCAACTTCTACTGCTTTATTAATTCTTATTAAGAGTTTGAAGGAATAAAATTACTATAACTATCTTCAAGATTAGAAGTTACCTTTTTTATGTGTTTATGAAGAATAAGACCGAATAAAATAAAATAAGAGTTTTTGTTTGATTTAAAAACATAATTTTGGTTTAGGTCAGACGTTAACACATTTTTGTTTCAATAATGTATAAAACTATTCTAAAAGCTTGTATACATAAAAAAATACTATGTTTTTTACTCATATTAGGCAAAGAAATGTGATTTTTCTGAGTAAAAAGTCAGGTCGTTTAAACTGTTACAACTTGCCCCGGTGGTTTAATAACCAACCTCGTGCACTGGGCTTTTAGCCCAATGCAGGGGTTGTGGTTATATATAATAGTTATAACTCTTTTTCCAGAATTCATTTATTCGTGCTTTCTCTAATAAGCTTGCACCTAATACTATTTTTCAATCTAAAATTAGAAGAGTTATTTAATCAAGAGACCCTAAATTTACGTAAAACAATCAAATGTACAAAAAGTTGCGACTATGTTTTTAAAAAAATGTCACAATCTGTCCCATATTCCCTGGAATGAAAACTTTAGAATTTTAACAAAATACATAATCAAATCAATTTTTGCAAAACTGTATATGATCGTCTAATTTTTCATTTTACGCAACAAAAAGAAATTATAAAATCTTTTTGTAATTTTTCTTTTAATTTATTAAATTTGTAGCACCATGTATGTACAAAATACTACAGTAAGTATCAGGAAAATACACAGAATAACAAATAAAATAATTTTAAATCATACAAATAATACATCTGTATGCACAGTCAACTCTCGATTATTAAAGTCCCAAGGTACCGGTTAAAACCTTTTGGGTAGTTTGTAGTTCAAGGTTCAAGTTATGGAAAATTCCCACAAATGTCTCAAAAGAGTTTAAGACCCATTAAAAACTTCGAGATAAAGGAATATTCAAGCTAAACGGCTTCGAGTTATCGAGAGTTGATGTCAATGTATAATACTTGGACACATCTATTTAGAAAACAGGAACACAAAAATGATGCAATATGAAAATAAAGAATATTTTGTAGACATTTCTATTTTATGCAACTGTGAAGTGAATAAGCATGACAGTGAAGTTTTAGAAATAAATAAAATTGCTAAATTACTGAAGTTGAATCAATAGCGTTAAAAAGGGCATAAATTCAAGAAAACAAAGAGAGAAAAAAAAATTTCTGTTTTCGTAAACTGTGCTGCTTTTACCGTTGATTTAACTTTGAATGAAATTTAAATCTGACCCACCTCTCCCTTTTTTTCCTCCTTGCCTTCCGTTCTCTCCAGCCCCCCCCCCCTTCTCTATATCATTTATTCATACACATATTCATGCATTGCCAAATGTTTTTGAGAATGGTGTGCCAATATTTTGATAAGGTCCTCACTTTATTTAAATATAAACACACACGCATAGTCGGCATCATGTAATTTTAGAATTTCTTGCGAAGCAATGTTTTCTAAAAATCCGGCTCTAACTTTTTCAAGTTCAAAGTGTACAGATAAAGAAACATCTTAATATAGGGATAGGCTTATTAAATAATTTAAAAATTATGTTATTCAAAGTTATTTTACAACTTAACTATTACAGAAAAAAAAAAGATTAACGAAAGTAAGAAATGGAAAAATACAAAATATCCTACTACTTACAATTACACAAAATAAATAGTAGGGGAATGTGGAGCAAAATTTACTAGTTAAGATAACTTACTTTATCCAAAATGAACAGGTCGAAAATTTGTTTTAAAAATTATGGTACATAAAGAAAGAATATATTTTATAAAAAAAAAACTTGCACTGAACCATTATTTTTAATTTTTGCAGTAAATATGTACCGCCAAAAAAAAAGGTGATTTTTTTTTTTCAAGGGGCAAAGTAAAAAACAACACATTTTTCTAATTAAATATTTTCTATTCCATTATTAAAGGTATTTTGGATCAAAGAAATGAGTAAATAAAAGAATGAAAGATTAAACAAAAAGGAAACAAACAATAAACGAATACAACAATAAATAAATTAATTAATGAGAAACAATAAATAAGAATTAAAAATAGTAAATGAACAAGAAAATAAGTGAATGAATGAATAAATATAAGGGAGTTATTAGATGAAAGAATGTAAATGAAATAATTAATAAATGAACACGTAAGTGATTTGATAAAAGATTGAACAAGTAAATAAAATGAACTATATCACTTTGCCCCATCCATTTTGCCCCGTATACACTTGTGTAACTGTACAAAACACTTAAAATACAAATAAGCTTAATATTAAATAAATACTGCACTAAATATTAGTAGGTCTCAATTAAGATTTAAAATGTAAGTAACAAAAACATTGTTATTCAAGAATAACAAAAATAATTTTTGACTTACAACAAAATATTACAATATTAATATCAATTTTTGAAAATTGCTTTTATTATCATATTCTTTGATTTTCAGAAGCAATTTTTTTCTTGGCTGCATGTTGTCGCCTTTAGAGCAACAGTAAAACATCTAATCCCAGGAATAACAGTAAGATATCCTACTGTTGCTCTTAGGCGACGATGTGTCTCTACATAGTGAAAATATTACTAGTTAGGTGGTGCTAAAAGCAGAGTATATAATCTTCATATTGCCCCACATTCCCCTACATGTTTTTCAATGCATGCAGTGTCTGATTTTCAGTTCTGCTTGTGAACATAAGATGTGTTCCTACAGGTAAATATTAATTTAACAGATATAATTGATATCTTTGCCAAAGTTCCTTACAAATTAGACTTACAAATTAGAAAAACAATAGAAAAAAAATTAACATGAGCTCTAAAAATACCCAAAAAAGAAAGTAATGTATGCAGACATAGCTTTTGCTTTACCAGTCGAAGACATTAAACATGGTTTTCAGTTGTCATTGAAAGGACATAATTGACATAATTGTTATCTTAAGCATCCATAATAAACTGACAGTTTTGCTGATATAATATTTAAAATATCAATAAACGAGAAGACATATTTCTGTAATCAGCATTATGCATTAATATCCAAGCATTACAGCACTTTTTAAATTAAATAAGCGCCATATGATTAGTTTTCCTTTTGAAAAAAGTACATTTGAAAAATCTATGTTCTTATATGTATGCTTATTGTTGGTTTTATTTGTTTTGTGTATCAATAACCGTAAATGAGTTAATGTGTACTACCAGCGGTATAAAACTTATATTCTACTTTAACTGTTCAATTTATATTTTGCTATCAAAAGTTACAGAATTTTAGTTGAAATGAGGAAACACATTTAAAAAGCTGCAAAAACTAGGACAGTTAACAAAACATTTTGTGAGGCTGAAATGTACATTTCCAGGTAGCACAGACGCTTGTACGTTTCATAAACGTTTTGAAATGGTTGCCTCAACGCTGATAACCATTTTATCACGTGTACGAAAAACCATTTTTAAACTTTTATGAAACTAAATTTGCTAAATAGGTTATCATAAAATTAACTACTTTAAAAAAAGCATCCGTCACCCCACATTCATAAATAAGTAACACTTAAACATAACTTTGACATAAACACATGTAACAAATGAGGGAAAAATATGTTTATATGAGTGAATAAGGGCATAACCTAAACAAATATTAGTTAAAATACTGTGCAAATAAATAAATACTACATAGAACTTTAGTTGTTTTCTATTTTATAAATTTACAAATTGCAGTACTTACTATTTTCAGCGTGTTTAGAATTTCCATTAGGAACATAAATGCTGTTCAGCAACAAAGTGAGGACAATAGAACTTAAAGTCACTTTCAGCAAATTACATCCACTTTCAGCATTCGAGATTCATTAAAATGTGCATGCGAAAATAACGTAAGATTTACTTTTAAGCTTAATACTACTCGTTGCTACGTTTTTTATTTTTCTGGGTATTTTCATTCTTTATTTTAATTATCTGTTAATTATAACACAATCAAAACAAAATTATCAATATTTTTGTGCATTCATGCTGGACTGTTTATCTTATTTATTATTCATATAATATTTGTTGCACTCTTTTACATAAAAAAGCTAAATGATATTTTGGTGTGCACAATTGAATCGAAATAGATTTTTTTTTTTTTTTTTTTTGTGATATTTGATATTTTCAAGTGTATAGTTTCCTCATTTTTTAAGCCTTAAAAAAAAATCTATATTGAGTTGACTAACTAAATTGAATTAAACAGAGCACACAACATAAGCGAGTTTAACAATTTAGAAAATGAAAGCTATAAGGGATGTACTTTACCGTGCTAACTGTTTTTTACCTTCTAAAATAAAAAAAAATCCCTTTTTTTTTCTATTTCAGAGTAATACTTTTAATTTTTAATTTGCTATATGAATGTTAATACTTCTGCTATTTAATTGCTCATGGTGTAATGCATTTCCAATGTAAAGAATAATTATTAAAAATATTTAAATATTTCTGAAAGAATGACTCTACATTATAAAAATAATATTTAGAAAGAGGAAATCATTAAATTACATGAGTCCCATAAAATTAAAATATTATAATTCATAGGCGATCGCTCTATTCGGTTCTTTGAGTAAGAAATTTGATTAGTTTTTTTCTTCATGAATCAACATTCTATAAACCGAGCTCTCACTGTGCTTATAGTCTTCAATTAAACACCTGAAATCGAAAATAATCGATCTGTAATTTTTTTCTTCAACCTCTGGGCTCAACGCCCACTTATCACCACCGTTAGATCCCGCCCCTCTCGAGTCTCTAAGCCTATTAGGAGGCGTTTGGGTCTTTCCTCCCCCCCCTTGGCTAGATCCTACGACATTGGAAGCTAAGAGGGGGGTGAAAAGAGAAAATGGCGGCCGTTTGCTGTTGAGAAAGATAGACTGACACCATCTTCCGAATTTCCGTGCAAGAAAATGGTGTCGGCCCCTTGCCCTGAAGTGGGGTTCTTTCCCAATTTGAGGTCAGCAGATCTTCAAAGAAAGGTTCGGCAAAAATCTTTCTTTGAGGGGGGATCATTAAATTTAATGAGCGAAAAAAAATGTGCATTTCCTGTTACTTTTGTAGTGAGAAAGGGAAGGCAAAATGCTTATTACTTTTTAACTATCTCAACTATTCCAGGAACACAAAACAGGATACTATCAAAGGGACAAAATTAAGGTAGCTTAAAATGCTTGTTTTTTTTTCTTGTACTAAAACCTAATGTTCTTTCTTATACATAGCACCTGCATAATTTGCCTTTGTTATAAATATTAATAAGATTCTTAAGTTGAAACAACCAGGTAGATGACACTTATAAGGAAAAAATAAACTAAGATAAGCACGTAACTACTCAACTCGCATTTCAAGAAAAAATAAAACACACACATACAACGTTTTAAAACTCCAGCGCAGGACAATTGCCCCCTCCTGATCCCCAAAATGACAAGATACCACGATATATTTTGTGATATTCATTTCGTAATGATTGACACAAAAATAAAAAGAAAATAAAAAATTACATGCAGTTGTAGGAATAGAATCTTCAATTATATTTTGAGATGAATTTCAAAGTGTCAGATAAAATTAATATTCTGATAATTTTCAAATACAACATAAAGTTTAAAAAAAAGGAAGAAATCTACGATTTTTTTCTGTTGTACGTTAATTTTCCAACATTTTGGGTTGATGTCACAAAAGAGTTTTTTGTTTGCATCACACCTTAGAATCTTTGATGATATATCATGAAAAATTTTAAATCGCTGAATGAAAAATATTGCTGATTATGAATAAAATTTCTCGTATCTTAATGTAGAAGGTACAAAAGAGAAGTATTGAAAGAGTATTCGGACTGCACGACATAATCTCAAATTGCTTATGGTGATGAATATTGTAAAACAGTAAAGGAAAACATTTTGCTGAAAAAAAGAACTTAAAATGAAAATTGGTTGTGCAAGGAAATTTTGCTACAGTTTTGTGATTATAGTAAAACTTCTAATGTAAAAGTAGTATGCGTATTATTTTTGATGTAAACTTAAGTCTGTGAAGTAAATAAAAGGATGATAGGATAATTTGTTTTTGAGATACAATAAAATCCGCAATGATTGAGTTGATAATTCAAAATTTAGTTTCTGTAATGACCGTCCTCTCTCCTTTTTTGTTTTTTATTTATTTCATTTTAAACAATCAATCAAAATAGCTTAGCTGAATCGCTCATTGATACTTGGTCGAGGGTATATAGATAATGTTAAAAGTTAATAGATAACTTACCGCGCTCCTGTTTCTGTGTTTTTTCGTTGAAAGGATTTTTAACCGGCTCGGAAAAACCGAAGATCCTGAAGCCCCTTTTACTGGACTTTTATGCGGTTACAAACAGAGTTTTTGTTTTTATTAGGAACAAAAAATGGAGAAAAAATATACCATTAAAAAAAGCGTAATTTTGTTAAAGGGTTGCGAATCCCATATTTACAAAGAACACGAGAGACGAACATTCAAAGCACAAATTTTGCGAAAAATTGCAGACATGTGTTTCATGGTTTCTAGGAGCCCTTTTTTCAGTGTAGAAAGGTGCGATCTAAAGTTATCTAATACAAGCAACGATTTTGAAGAATAAAATATCAAGTAACTATAACAAAGCAACTAAGTCTTACATTTTGCCTAACGTAAATGAAACCCACTAATGAATGAATTTCAGGTTGAAAATAAAATGTATGTAGCCAAACGAATCAATAGTTACGTTTAAAGAAAACCAGTAAAAAGAGAATAAAGGAACAACAATTGAAAATCGTTGCGAAGAGAATGAAACATATATCAAGAGTATTAAAAATGAAAATAAATGGTAATTAAAAACGTACAAAAGAATAAAAATCTAACTGGAAAAAAAAGGCAAATTAGAAAATATAGCAGCCAAACTATAAAAAAAAGAAAGAATTTTTTTTTTTTAAAGATCTTTAACTGAATGAGAATAATTCTTCGGAATATGGAAAGATTCACAATAACAGCGATCAATTTAAGCATTAATATAGGTTTTTCGTACATTACACTGTAGCTTAAAGGTATTTATTTTTGCTCAGTGGTGAAAATGAACTTTTCGGGATACTACGCCTTTTAAAGTGCCTGTATAGTTTTTATGGTCTCATATGCACATACATAAACAATTCAGTGGATGTGAACAATTCTTTAATGAAGTCTCCTGCATTTCATTAATATTTTCCAGAATCAAGTGTATACCATTTACTTTTTATTTCCCGAACTCTGGCCTAATCTTTACTCCATGTTTAAGAATTCTCAAACCAACCTCAAAATATTGAGATTGAATGAATACAAATAAAGAAAAGAAAACCATAATTGCCTTCTCTAATTGGTTTTGACTTGTATACACACAATCTGGGCTTAATTTACATGCTTGCGCATGGGAGCTCAATTACATTATTTTCTCATTTTTATTTGAATTGTTATGTATGCGGTGGAACTCATGTATTTAGGCATTACAATACTTTCAGCAGGCCATACGACTTTCACACTACTTTTGCTAGAAATTTTACCCTGATGTTCGTTACAAAGTAGCAGTTATTGCAATAACGGCAACAACAATAAAAAATGAGCGTTAGAAGGATTAAGTGCTAACTTTTCAACTTTTTCCTGAATTTCCATTTATGCTTTTAAGAACAACCAACTTACGTTCTATCATAACATTCGCATGTATTTAAGTAAAAAATTGAGCTAAGGGTGTAAACAAAGAATTAAATGGGCCATTTTTATCGTAATTGAAACAAAATTTTAGCAGAACTTATTTGGTGAAAAATCTTTTTTGATACTAAATTGATATCAAAGTTTTGAATAGATTTGATAAGTACCAAAAATGCTTCTAGAGTTTGCGTCGATGAAACTATATTTACGTTAAGTTTAAAGACGAGCAGGAAATTAAACAGTACTGAAATATTTTGTATAATTGAAAGTCTCTTTACCGCGCACATTTTTACTCTAAGCTAGTGTCGATACATAAACTAATGCGAAAAAAAGATATAAAAATTTCAACTTTTTATTTTAGGGGCCATCTTTCGCAATTTTATTTAACGTTAAAGCTATTTAAAAAAATCAACAATAAATGTTTCTGAATCATTATTATATAATAGCCCAGAGTATTAACTCGTGTTCTTGGGTTTTTGTTACAATTCTATTTGTTGTTCCTTGTGTATACGGATTGTTTTCTGAGTCTCTGATCTTTGTAAATATTCTATTTAAAAATAGGTATAACCCATACATTGTACTGGTAACAGAACAAACAATTTTGTAAATTATTTCACAATCAAACAAAATACTTAAATCTTTTTTGTTTGAAGTACTTCAAAAGTGTATCATGGTATGTAACTATAAAATGGTTTTAAAAAACGCCTAAACGAAATTAAAATTATGCTGCTAATTGAAGGCTAACTTTGTTCCGTGAATAAATAAACGCAAAAATGAGTCCTTTTTTTTCCTTCACACAATTGCTCCTTTCCTTGTTTGGTGAATTTTCTTTCTTTTTTTTTCCTTTCTTTTTTACTTCTTTAAATAAAGAAAATATGAAAGTGAAATAAGCAAAAATGCCATTACTACACGAAAAAAAATTCTTTTCTTCCCATCTCCGTAAATCTTAACGTTTCATTAAAAAGACTTAAGGCTGCTCTTCAGTGGGAAAGAAAAACCATCTCGCTTGAAAATGGGCTTTTTCTTTAAACGAAAGCAATGTTCATCAGTGAAGTGATTGACACTTCAACAACCAATAGAACGAGCGGTGGCCGATGAAAGTGTGGATCATGTGACCTGTCACATTTTGCAAGGGGACAGACCGGACGCTCCCCTGCTGTGCAGAGTAGTCGAAGGAGGTAATAGCTGACGGCGAAATGAAACCGCAGCTTTTTACAGACCCTTCCAAGGAAATTCTAGTTCTTTCCCTCTTGAGTCTTGACTACATAGGTAAAAGAAAAATAACTCAGTGTAAAAGGCGCGGCATTTTGCAATCCCGCTTGTGATATTAATTTATTTGCATTCGCACTAAAATTAATTTTTGAAACGAAGATTTTTTCCCCCCATTAATACGGTTCCTGATCTCATCTAGGAAAAATTAACGAATGAATGAATATTTGCAATAAATTTATAAATTCGTTTTATTTTTAGAAAAATGTTCGTTATTGAAAATTGATAATATCAAAAAAGGAAGGAAAAAAAAGATAGCCTGCATGACCACACTGAATTTTAACGAAATGAACTACAAATTCTAACCAAAAAATATTCTTTAAAAATGGATGATCCTACTTAATAAATTTGAAAAATCGAGTGCCGAATAAAAGTGGGGACTAACTAGTTATCGGTTGGCGAAATTCTTTCACTTCCTCTGCCTGTTTGCCACTCTCCCCAACCCCATCCGAGTTAGCAGAAAACATTCTTAAAAATGAAACTAGATCCTCTTTGCATAGTTAATACTTGATTGTACAATAAACATTAATGCCACTAATTAGTTTCATTAACCTTTATTTGAACTGATAATATTTATATTCTAGTGCTAAATTAAATACTACTTTGTTGGTTAGTTACCTGTTTTACAAATGTAGTGGCGACTAGAAAAAAAAAATACCTTTTCTCACCACTGGTGACCAGAAAATTCCCCTAATCTTTATCTTTGAATCCTTTTCTTTTTGAAAAAATATTTATTTATTTATCTAAGTACTATATGCAGATGAGAAGGCTACGATAGCATTTCTCAAGGGGTTGTTATGGTGAAAGTTCTTTCAAATTGAGCATAACAACGGCAAAGTCGCGGACGGCTACGGATAAGGATTTCCTGAATTTGAAAAATTAAAGATTTTTCTCTGATCTTTGTATGCAAGGGTGCTCACCCTGCTCCAAGCTCAAAGGCAAAAATCACTCCTTCCCCCACTCTCAATGTTTGTAAACTATCTTGCGTTGAAATTTTGCAATAAAACTAAACCTAGCACTTTTAGAGTCTCAGATTCCCAGTTACTAAATTCGGCAAAATACATGAGGTATTACATGCACTATATGACCAAAAGTATTGGGACACTTTCAAAAATTCACAATTTTACGGATTTCTCAAAAAATAAAAGACCAATTGCTCTCTGCTCTGTAATTTTTTTCTCATGAAAAGTATACTCCAGACGTCAAATCCAATAACAATTAAGTCTGCTATTCATTTAGGGGACCAGCAACAAATAATCTGTTCTTATCATGAATCACTTTATAGCGATGGCAGGAAAGTGTTGCCAGTTTGCTAACAATTCCTTACCATTCGTCGCCTATCCTAGAATTATAGAAATTCGGCTCATTAGATTGCTGATAACTTTTTAAAATTTAAAGAAATTGCGGTGGAATTTTTTTCATGGATTGTAGGATGTATCTGAGCTTTGAATTATGAACGTTATAAATTGCTATCTTTCGTGTCTGCGCAGTGAAAAATTAATAGCTTTAACTGTTCATATTTCAACAAATTTTCAATATTTTAACTTCAAATTTTATTATTATGTTTCTCTAAAATGCTGTCAAATATTTTAAAAGTTTAGTAACGTTTGACGAAATACTCTGCGTAATATAAGGCGAAAACCTTCAAAAAAATTTTGCATTTTTGAAAGAAATGCTTATATTTCCATGGGTATAAGAGATACTTTCACAAAAATATAAAAATAAGTTTTTGATAGATTTTTAACTCATTTCTGAAAATTATAGCTTATTCCCAGCAATTTGCAATGAAAAATTATCAAAAAACTTTTTTACTCAATTTGTTGTCGGTCCCCTAAATGAATAGCAGACTTAATTTTTATTGGAAAATGACAACTAGAGTATACATTTTATGCGAAACAAATTATAGAGCAATTGGACTATTATTTCTCGAGAAATCCCTAAACATGTGAATTTTTGAAAGTGTCCCAATGCTTTTGGTCATATAGTGTATATAGTGCTTCTACTTCAACACATTGAGTTTTTATTAAAATTTTCTAATAAGTCTTGTGAGTGTCTGATCCTCGTTAGTTGTCATAATAAATATTAAGGGTTGTACTTTTTCTCAGGAGGCACGAAAATATTACCTACATGTATATCTGCCTGAAAAAAAAAAAAAAAAATCTCGAAATACTTAGATGAAAAAAAATCTCAACGCCTCGCTCTGCCAGATTTTAAAGTTTTTATCGCTCTGCCTCGTTTTCATGCATCTTGCATTTAATGAATCAATAATAAAAAATAAAAAAAGGGCAAGAAACAGATTTGCAGGAAATACATAAAGTTGAAACAAAAATGAAAATGAACAGCTTACATTTAGGAAAGCAATTATAGGTACAAGTAAGGGTTCACAATTAAAAAAAAAAAAAACAAGACAAACTTTTTCTTTTAAGTTCTGTGTTACGCACTTCTGTGCCGAAAAATTATCGTATCCTGTCTTCAGTCACAGAATAAAATGAATGTTCTAATCCAATGATTATCAAGTAATTTTCATTCGTATAGAACAAAAATCTTTTTTGAGATCCCACATTTTCCATTCTATTGACTCCTAGTAATATGTAAATACAGCGAGAGAAAGGATTTAGCTTCTTGTTTAGGAGAGGGAACCATTTCTATATTTAATTAACATGATCTTTATCGTAAGCATACTATTTACTCAGAAATACTCCCTATTTTCCCAAGCACTCTGTTTGAGGGCTATGCCTTTTAATTTTCTCGAAAATAAAAATTTTCAAAATGCACTTTTAGACGATCTCTGGTAGTATTTGGAAGTAAGTAAGAGGTCCTGTGATCTTCCACCAGCAAATTTTTGAACTTGAAACGCCAAAAACACAATTTCAGGTTCTTCAATTCTGTTAGGAAACGGGGAGTTCGGAAGCTTTCCCCGAAATTTTTCGAAATAGTCTAAAAACGCAGTCTTAGTGTGATGTTGGGGGGGGGAGGCAAAATTTTTAAAGTGTTATAAACATGATTGTAGGCCATCTTTAATAACGTTGGGGACATGCAGGTTTTTGAAATCCAAAAATGCAATTTTAGACGACTTTTTTTTTTATGGTCAAAGAAGGACTTTTCACAAACTCCCTTCCCGAAATTTTTTGAAATTAAAGCCATAAAAACGAAATTTAAGACGATCTTTAATGATGTTTTTTAAGGGAGGGGGGGGGGGTGCTTATGTGACCTGAAAACCTTTATGCCTGTAATTAATTTTTTCTACATTGTATTAAAATGCTGATCTAGCTTCTGAGAATGAAAATAGAAAACAGTGAAAACTTGTAACCCCCATTCTATATTGTTCACATTTTAGTTAGCTTTGTAGGCAACATAAGGCTGAAAACGTCATTAAAACTAATACATACAATGCTTAGTAATTCTACCACGGTGTGTTTTTTACATTAACTGAATTATATTAAATTGCTAATATATTTTTCATGATTTTCTATGTGTTTAATGAGTATGTTGGTGTACGGAATGTTTTCCGCAATTGAATTTTCCACCTCCCAAACCTTCTAAAGAAATTTGACGAGTCTGGCTCTTAAAGACACAAATAATTTTCAAAAATGTTTGTTGAGCTGTGGAAAGCACTTTATGTGTGTACCATTTGTAGTAACATAAAACACATGTAAAATGATGCAAAATACCCAGTATCTGGAATACGATTTAATCTATATATAAAAATATTTTTCTACTGGAAGGGAAAAATGTCAACTTTTCGCATTCGACAGCATTGTAACAATGTTCATTATATTGTAAATAAACAATTTGACTCAGAAATATTCCTTTCAAATCTATTTCTTTTCAAACCACAAATTTGAAAAAAAGCAGATGTTGCGAATTTAACAGCTAATAGCACGCATCTACATGGATTCACTTTCAAAAGCACTTGATTTTTCACGAAAGCCTTAGGAAAAGAGGAAAGAAGAAAGGACGTCCAGCGGAGGTCATTGAGGGGAACTAATGAGAGGGTAATAAATCTTACACCCCATTAGCACTTACCCCTTAAGTCTGTGCTTACCCCTCAAAAAGGGGAGGTTTCTAATAAAGGGCGGGGCGAATGCAAAAAGTGAACGTATTTTGAAATTTTTTTCAATAGTTAGAACATGATATTTGTTTAAAAAATGGTCGCATTATTTCAAACAAGATCTCAAAAGAGAGCTGGAAATATTTTGCGTGTCAGGGCGTTCTTAAAATTTCGATAGCACGAGTTGCAGATGTTTTACAGAGCGAAATGTCCAACAGTACCTCGTTTTCGAAGAAATTCATTTTTTCTCGAATTTTAAAAAATCGGAGAATGGACACATCAAAAAAGTAAAAACTAAAAGAAACAGACATGGTCTTGAAAAATACTCAGAAAAAAAACCGGATCCGAAAACTTCACAGGAATTTGTAAAACAAGCTCCAACTTTCTCCGTAGGTTAACATTAGATCCGAATCTTTCAGACTCTCAGTGAAGAGCACCCTTAATTGCCTTACTCAGAAAAAATTCATGAATTGGATTTCACTTTCCAATAATGTGTCCTTTTTTGCACACTACAATGGTGCTCATTTTAATGACGCGACCGTTATCAATAACATTATCACATTCATTATGCCACACTTCCTATAAATATCCGGAACTGCCACAAAATCCCTGTTATGTGCAACAGAAATGCTCCTCATCTGTCATGACTATAGAGTGTAAATTTTATTGCTCAATAATGACTTTCTTTTGTTGAACCGAGGCCTGAGCAATGTTTCAAAGTCGTATATCGCCAAGCGGCAATCATAACACAGATCCAATGTCTTTGTATTTTTGTTTGGAGGCTGCACTTTTTTTTTAACCCACGGCGCAGGAGCTCTTAAGCATTCTCGAACATTTCTTCAGCAATAACAGTGATTTTTATTGCCAGGGGAATGTTCCTAAGCCCTGATTAGTGTCCCTTTTTTGCGAATAATGGTATCTGAAGTATCTTGACGCGAGCCAATAGCATTTCAGGGTTGGGCATCTTTAGGACGTTAATGGCACGAAGATAAGGACTACGAATTCCTCCTACCAACTTCGTCTGGGGATTTTCTCAGGCTTTGGCCGAAGCTTGCTTTCATCAACCCAAGGTATATTTGTGCAGAAATCTTTGGAGGGATATTTTTTCATCGTTTCTTAAAGCTTAGTTAGTGTTTCTTTTTTTCCCCCTTCTTTCTGCTTCTTCAGTATGCATCTAGGTAATATTTTTTGCCTGGCTGTCTCTAAAGCTTTCGTGCTGGCTTAGTGCGGAATAATTTATTTTGCACTTCCAAAAAATTATTTTTCGGAACTAATTTCGTGATTTATTCGCTCCTTTACCTTTACCGACTTTAAGGTTTGTGTAACAAAAGTTTAGAAAACGAAATTTTCAAATAAAGGTTGTTTAATTTCATTATAGTCTCTTTAAAAGAGTAATCAATTTAAATTACTTTACTGATTTTGTGAAGACTAAAAGTGAATCTTGCTGCTGAAATTCTTATTGCTTTAAGTGTAGTATATTTTAGCTGCTAGTCCATTTAGTTAGTTAAAATATAGTTATTAAAAGTTAAGCCTGATGCTTAGATTAAAAAAAATAAAAAAGAAAATCGAGGTCAGAATACTTTCCAGTACCCCGAAGCAGGACTTAATTTCGAACAAAAGTAGTCTAGGACCCCTATAGTCCCTATATTTTACTTGCTTTCTCCTTAGTTTCGTGTAAAATGTTAAAATTCTGATGAAATTAAAAAGTAGTTTAGGCGCTTAGCTCCGTGTCTGTATGTGTGCCTATGTGTCTTCCACCCTCTCTCAAAAGTACTGTCAATGTCTACCAGACACTGGAACCAGTAGATACAGGACATCAATGGAAAACCATTCCGACCTGTCCCACTCCCATAAACCTTAAAGGTTTAGAGATATGAATTAATAATAAGTCTACTGGAATCAAGAGGAAAAGCATAAAAATCATCAATTGTCACCCGTCGCCGTCGGTATTGAGCACCGCAAAGGGCGAACAAGGGTCAGCAAGCGAAACGAGCAGGGGTGAAGCCTCCAAGTGATTGTTTCATTTACGCATAGCAAAGTTGAAAGATAAATATGTGAGCACTGTCGAATCTGCTGAATAGAAATGTCTCGAAATGGATAATTAAATTTGAAAAGTCTTTAAAAATTATTTCCGTTTACAGTACCATACAATTTTTGAAGTTATCTTGCGATGAAACATCTGTTTGGGAGATATTCCTGACATCACATTTATATAAGAAGTACGAATTCGAACATTTTTTTTTTAAATAATTATATAAAAAATTAAACTTTTTATTGCTTTGTGTAAACTGCTAGTTTTTAAGTTTATAATGATGTTATGTGTTTTTGAAAGTGAAATTGAGTGTTCATTCACTATTCACTAGTCGATCTATACTGCATCAGAACCAGAAGTCTCAAAACTAAATAAAATTCCTGCAAATGAAATGGCAGTTCTTTCTACTGCCCTTTCATTGCCTATGTTGAACATTCCAATTTTTCAAACAATGAATGTCGGATGTGAAAGAGAATCATTTGAAAAAATTATAACATTAGCCTTTTTAAACATCAAGTATTGCGAAATTCATCCCTTAGTAATGGAGCTCACTATCCAATACACCATGTGTAATCCCTTTTTTTTAAATACATCATGTCTTTACAGCTTTCTATTCTATATCTTTCTTCTGTTAGGGTGAAAATTATTCTGAAACTGCTTCTATCAAATTTTTCCGACTTTATTAAGTGTCAAATTCCAGTAAATTCTATCGGACAAGAGCCAATAAAATAGCAACATTAACAAGTTTTTTACAACAAAGAAAAGGGGGGGGGGCGGTTGCTATGAAATCCATTTTTATTAAAAACAAAATTCTATGTTTAAATTTTTATTGAATCTTGGGCAGCTTTACAAGTTTTTTTTTGTATGTTATTCGCAAGACAGGTGTACGAACAAGCGTTTTTTCTTCTCATATGACGCAGTAAGAAGCAAAGAGATGTAAGTGGACTTAAAAACTTTTGAGTAAAACTAGTTCAAAGTTCAGATTCTAGCTAGGCTTTCATTGAAAAGTTTTTCTAAATCATGCTGTATATCAGCACCTACCAGGGCTATTAGCATCATCTCTTGCCCCAAAATAGAGGAGAGGTTCTCCTACTATTTGTACAGGTTATCCCCCCCCCCTTTTTTTTTTAATTTTGGCACTTACATCCCTTTGCTTCTCACTGCCTAATATGCCTTTCTTTGAATTCAACGGAGGAAAAAATTAAGACTCATATTTAAAATTCTTGCCTTTTCAATTTTTTCTTGACCCTAAATAAACTGAAGATTTTTAGTTTTTCAGTATATTGTTTGCTTAATGTTCAATATAAATAGTTTAACTCAAGAAATGAAGCATGGAAATGAGTTGTTTAGCAAACAACGCGTCCACAGAAATTATACAAAAAACGAACGTGATAAACTGGCAGATGCATATTTCGACAATCTCAATTGCCTGAGGGTGTTCGTTTTAATTGTTATTTATGAATTTAGCTTGTTTTCTTTTCGTATTTAATTAATATTTGTGTGCAAAATTAAAATCAACGAATCATAACCTTTAGGGTGAAACTAATTTTCAGATAGCTAATGAGTAAGCGGATGGTCATTCTAATTAAATTACGTGAATCCTAGTCCAAAAGTCTGCGACAAAAATTTTGGGCTTTCGACGTTGTTATTAATTTGAAGAGCTAAAAGGTATTGTTGGCAAAAAGTGGGTTAGTAATGGATGGCAAAGAATTATTATTGTTTTTATTTTATTTTTTAAGATACTAGGTGAAAAATGGAATGGATACATTTCATCATATTGATCTTGTCTCTTCATCATCAGTACTAAATTGTTTTTTGGCAGCAGGAACTTTTACTTCTCTGCTGATTAACACTGACGGAGAAAACACCTAAGTTTTTGCCGGTGACTTTTGCTTTGGATGTACCTAATTTAATTGAAACCGCTCGTTCATATAATTTAGCTATCATTCATTCCATCTGAAAATTTCTTTCTCTCTAAAAACCATGGTTTTTTGTTTACTTTATGACGTAACACGGATTCGATAAATACCTAGCTGTTGGATATGATATCTATTGCAAGTCTACTTCAAAAAATGTACTTTGCTACCATTAAAGGCAAACTTATTTTAAATGAAAAAATAAATAAAAAAATAAATTCCTATTTCGACAATTAGTTGCTACGATTCGTACCAAAGACGCTCTTAAGGCATTATAAGGTTTTTTGACTTGTTCATTCCTCGAAATTTGTGAAAGAAAAATTTTTAAAAATGTTTTATATTTTTATATTATTTCAAGAGAAATATTTACCTTCAAGTTATTTTTTATGAAAATTCTTGCCCTCTTCTTTTTGCGTTTCAGTTATTTTTGTTCCAAAACATTTGTTTCTATTCGGAGAAACTAACAGACGTCTAATTATCAGATTGTCTTCTAAAGATGGTTTAATTCTTTTAATTCAAGTAAGCTATTTTCTTTGAAAGCACGCAATGTTTAACATAAAACGCTAGAAAAGTTTCGTAACTGTGCAGTTGGTCTTCACAAAATGACACGTTAATGCAGTTAGAATAATTTCTCAGCCGGATATAATGCTTCACAACTTTCGTGCGTAATTGTTTTGCATATCGTAAATTGGCTGTTGCCCGCCAAGCAAGTTTTTTTCGAATGAAAATACAATGTTACATGTTTTAGCTAGTTAGTTTGAAATGAATGCCTGGTTTCATTTTTTTCTGACGCGGCAATTCTAAAAAAGAATCGAACAACCGTTTCGCTGTTTTTCTTTTTTTCTTCCAGTGATTTAGTGTTTCCGTAGTTGACCTTCAGCGTATCACACACTTCATTTTATAAGAGTTCATTTTTCGTTCATAATTTTGATCGTTATCGTTGCTTTTGCCGGTGCCGCTTTTATACTATTCGTGATTTATTTTTTTAACTTCTTAGTTTATTTTTTTGTTCTGCATGGTGAGACGTTGAACTGAGGACGCTTTTTAATAAGTTTAAAGTTTCGGCAAACGAAGTGTTTTGAAAATATGAATGATGTGTGCAAAAAAAGGATGTGTATGTAAATGTTATTTAGCTTTAGAGCCGGATTTAGGGGAGGGCAGGTGGGGCTACTGCCCCGGGGCCTCCACAACAAAGAGGCCCCCCACAATAAAATTTTTACAAAATATCCTAACTTTCACGGGTCAGCAAATTTTACGTTATTTCTCCCAGACTTTCTTTTTTTTTTTTTGTATTTCTACAAAGAATGCTTGCACAAAAATAATATTATCGATATATCAGAAAGCCCTGATTGCAAGTATCCATTTACTGTCAATTTTTTTATTTAATCGAGCATTTTAGTGGCAATATATTTGTTTTATTCATATAATTTGTACCTATGAGTTAAAGAGAAATAAAGTAAATAAAAAAAAATCCGAAAAATGGTTAACTTTGCAGGTCATCCTTACAACTTCTTGCTTCTTAAGCTCAAAAATTTAAAAATTATTTGACGAAATTACTTGAATGGAAGTTTTTTAAATCGAAAATATCGGATATATACATATATATCGAAATATTCGGATATATATTAAAGTATCGGATATTTTCGAAAATATAATCTTTTCGAACCCTGGTTAGGGGCCTCCACTCCTTCGTTGCCCCGGGGCCTCCACACATCCAAATCCGGCCCTGTTTAGCTTCGTCACTGAAGAGTCATTCCATGCGACAGAGCGGGATATTTTGAGTACTTTTGTTTCATAAATACAAGTAAAACAAGCTAGAAATTTTAGTTTTTATAGCAACAGTAAAGATTTGTCAAAAGAACTGTATAGAACATCAAAAGTTAGTCAGTTTGAAGAAAATAGTTGAACGACATGCAATATATGCCCATGACGGAACGGGACAGATACGAGTTCCGTTCACGGGCATTTTATTGAGTATTTATCAATTATTTTGATTAGAAAAGATAAGTTTAATGTTCTGCGGAGTTCGTATGATAAATCCTTGCTGTTGCTATCAAAAATAACAGTTCTAGCTTGTTTTATTTGTATTTATAAAAAAAAAAATGTACTGAAAAATGTATCATTTGAACAAAACTGGATAAAACAAGAAAATTCTTTAATTATTAGTAAATGAAGGAAATCAATAGAAGAAGGTAAACCAAACTGGGTTATGAATGCTACAGAGACTGAATTAGAAAACGTATCGTGAACATGAAAAAGACGTACGGAAGAATATGTGTTTCATTGAAATTTTAACTTCCAAATTACTTATAAAATGTTTAAAGGAAATGAAATGAGTTAATTTCATCATGGGTGAAGCAATAAATAAGAACATTAAAAAAAGAAAAAAAAGAGATGCGGGTTTTTTTTTTTGAGACAAAAGGAGTGTATTCCTAGGACTACTCGAAAATAGGTAGTTTTCTCAATACGTTAACTTTTGTCAAATGGCTGGTAGGAGAAATTTATCTCATAATTAACCTACTGTTGTCTATTTCCATATGAATTTCAATATGATTGTATGCGTGCATTTAAGTATAAAATCAGAAGCAAAAAAAAAAATAAATAAATAAATATATATATATATATATATATATATATATATATATATATATATATATATATATATATATATATATATATATATATATATATATATATATATAAAGATTAAGCGAGTTTTAAACTTAAGTCTTATGGGAAAGTAGGACTTTTAAGTGCTTCAAAAAGATTCAAATTTTCTTTTTCAAATAATTAATAATAAGAAAATATTTAAAAAAAACATCACTTAAAATATATTTATAAAAACTTTCATAACATTTATATAGATATATACAGTAGATTGCATTATGTAAATCATATCAAGGATTTCGAAGAATTATTTTGATTCTTCTGAAGAATTTTCAGTTTTGCGCGCCAAAAACTGCTTGTATCATTTGTGTTTTTTTAATATTGCCTTAAGTAGGGCCACATTTTGAAAATAAACACAAAATGCGACTTTTGTACAGGGACAACAATAACAAAAGGGAAAAAGTGACAATAAACTGGAAGAAATTAGCCTTTGTGGAGCGTTTATTGCGATATATAATTTATTTTCAAGAATGTTTTATTGATTTTGTGCTTCTGGTCAATCGTCCCCTCCTCCTTTTTTTTTTTTTTAAATTTTGTTTTATTTATTTATTAGTATTTTTTTACTAGTAGAACTTTTAATATAGAGCTTTTTATCACTGATTGCGGTCGTGAAAAAAACCCACAATTTTCATTAGTCGTAATTGTAGTAATACTGTAGGCAGATAGATTAAAAAAAAGTTTTCCCCCAAATAAGGCAAACAACATTCTCATTTAAAAAAAAAAAAAGTTGATTTATAAAGCTATAGGTAAAATGATCAGAATAAAATAAATAACAAATCCATCATTGGGGAAAGAAAGAAACACGCTTTTCTTCTGAGATCAAACGTTATTTGAACGCAATTTAATGGCCTGTAAAACAGCCATTCTAGCCGTTCGTATTAAACATCATTCATCGAGCAGACACGACTGGCACGCATCAGGGGACTCTTACTTATCTGGTTGTGTGTGTTTTTTTAAACGTTTGCGGAGGTAGGAGTGCTTGGCAGCAACTGTCAAGAGCATAAGTAGCCGTGGGCCCCATCTTATCGCTCGCGACGTCATGCAAAATGTCCACTGCAATGGTGAGACGCCTCGTAAACATGTCATCGTTTGGAGTGAAGTTTTATTTCGAAACCGTTTCTCTTCCCAACAATCTTGAGATGTTCTGCTATTTTAAGAGTTTGTTTTGTATTTTTAAAAGGAAGGACAAAAATGCGAGATTTTCTAAAGAGTATTAAAATGGTTTATAGAATATTTAAAACAAATTTAAATATAAGCCTGTTCATCAATTCCAAGATGTTAGAGAACGACTGAACCAGACAGTGTTGAGTCTTTTTGCTCGTATTCCTAAAACTGAATACATTTACGTCAGACACAATACAGTAGGCGCCGCTTAATGTGATCACTTTGGGACAAATACAATTTGATAACAATAACCGACTGATAACAATAACCGAAAAGAATCCAGGAGACACAAAATAATTATTTTTTCCAATTAAGGTGCATTTATTTTGGCAACCTCAAATTAAAATCGCAATGACTCAACTGAACGCAGTTTTAAATTATAAATTATTAAATTAACAGAATGGAAATATCTGAATTATAAAAAGTTAAAACTAAGTTATGCAATTTTTTATCACACAGTAATAGGTGAAGTAAAATATGACCGTTTTCCCTGACATTCGTAAACCAGTTTCAAAGCACATTTTGTTTTTCTATCTTTTTCAGCATGGTTTTGCATGTTGTTTAAATTTTAATTTAACTTCGCTTTGTTTTCAATCTCGACACAATTCTTTAATAGTTCACAAAATAATGACAACAATGGAGGTCCTGTATCAATGCCTGCAACATGTTCAGCGACTGAATTTTTTTAGGTGCAAAATAAAGTTTTCTTAGGGGGAGTCTTGGTCACTGGGGGGCGAACTTTCTGTAGCTTCATTCCTAGAAAAATTTTGAACTGCTATTGAAAACCACAAAATGCTACAAAGAAAGTTAGTCTCATCAGGGTTTGTTTATGTATTTCTGTTAATTGAGGAACAAAAACGTGAAAAAAATTGAAAGTTTATGAAAAAGTGATAACAATAAATGAAGACGCCGATTACAATATCCGACTTTTTTAACGTGTTTTAAAATACAAGTGTTCCGGGACTTCGTGATTCTGATAACATTAAGCGAATGATAACATTAACCGTGATCACATTAAGCGGCTCCTACTGTATACCGGTTTTTCCCCCAGAAATCTTAAGATTTTTCTGCCAATTTAAGGGGGGAAACCAGTTTAGGAGGCAGACATTTTAGTGTTTTTCGTGATTTGTTTCAGCAGGGAAGGAAAAATCAGAATTTGTTCAAACTTGAAGTACATTTTATTCACATTTTGAAGTACACTTTGTAATTTTTCAAGTTATTTCTGCCAGAAATAGAAGAGTTAACAGCTGATGTCCATGGATGGTTGCTATTAGAGCTTGTTACTGGTGCGCATTCCTGAAGTCACATTTGTGATTTATAATCATTACAGTTTTTATCTATCGTTAACAACATATTTCCTCAGAATATGAATCTAATTCTGGTTAAAATAAATAAAACTTTTCATGCTTTTGAGGCGTTTGATCACAAAATTCAAGTTTTTCTACCGTTTTTGTTCACCTGTTTTGCATTAAAAAATATTTTTAATAATAATATCATCCCAGAATTAGGTTCATATAGAGTGTAATTGAATATTTTCACACAAAATTTTAGAACGATTGGCCTGTAGCATTTTGCACTAGAATGCACACCAGTTCAAAAAAAGTAGTTTCGAGAAAAACGCGATTGAAAAAAAAAAAAAACTGCTATGAAACATTTTCTAATCTTCCCAGTTTTTTAAGAGTGAAAATAGCATTGGAACTAAACGGAATTTTGAATTGAAATTTTAGCAACATATTCTTGAATAATTTTGACTCGTCCAAACTGGTTTCCCCCCTTAAGTGTGTCAGTGTATTTCTCTTTTTAATTTTTCATTAAAGAAAGGTTAAAATGCGAGATTTTTCAGTAGAAAATATTTAAAATTAGCTTGAATGCAAGTCTATTCATCAATTCCAAGATGTGGTGAATGATTGAACCAGACATTTTAGATTTTTTGCTCGTATTCCCCAAACTGAACCTAATTTACGTAGAATAAGTCTTAAAACTTGGGTTCAATTTACTCCGTTCGCATTTTTTCAACCTTTTGAGATTTCAGGGTGCTATCAAATAGCAAAATTTAGTTATCAAACATTCAATTCTTAAAAAAGTACTAAATTACTTTTTAGATTTCAGAGTTCGCATACTCGTAAGCCACGACTTATTAGTTAGGACTCTATCCTTTACCACCAATATTCTATACAGATTAGTTTGTTTTTCAGAGTTCGCATACTCGTAAGCCACGACTTATTAGTTAGGACTCTATCCTTTACCACCAATATTCTATACAGATTAGTTTGTTTTTTAATGAATTCACGATTCATTAGCTAGAAGACAGTTTTTATGCGATGCTGGACAAAATGGTGCGTGACTTAAGAGTGCGCGAGCCCTGGATTTTTGAAACTAATTTAGCACTGATTTAAGAAGAGGGTGATTGGTACGTAAATGTTGTTGATGGATAACGTATCACCCTGAATTAACTAAAAAAGTATTCGTATAGCGACATTGCTTCCTAACGTTACAATATACTATGTTTCTGGCGTTTTCAGGTTAAATATTTGACAATTTTGCGAATATTACACTGATTTCTCTCAAAAGGTACAATCCATTGAGAAGGAATAAAAGGGGAAGAGTGTGAAGTCTTCAATTCTTCAAGCAAAGCTCCCAAGTCACGTTATATATTTAAAAGTAAAGTACTGGAAGAAATCAGGTTTCTTCCACTCGTTTCACATAAAACGTGCCTTCCATTTCTCGAAATTGAAAAACACGTGACTTGAGATCTTTGCCTCAACACTCCTAAACCAATGATTGGACTTACTCCCTACAATTTCGAATTCCTGCTTTAAAGTACGTATATTCTCGACGAGATTTAAGCAGTGGCAGGATTGCAGAGAGATTCATTTTCCATAGTCATTTGTATTTTTTTATTAGTCATAAAGCTCAATGATTTATTCTCCTCCTCCGATTAGTCATTTACTCCTTGAGTCATTGGATTGTTTATTTTCTAGACTTTTCGCATTAGGATTCCTCACTCAGCTGTTTGAATTTTCTTGTAGGTTGTTATAATTCCTTCCTTGTTAGAGTTTTCTCTTCGTCTATTAGGAACTCTCGCTCAATCAATAGGATTTTACACTCAGTTACGATAGTTCTTTTTTTGTCTTTAGCATCTACATTGCGACCTAATTGCTTTAGGCTCATAAGAACCTATTTATAAAATGCTGCACTTAAACCAGAGGTGACCATCCCCTAAAGAGGAGTGGCAACACTCCTCAAATGATACTGAGCACTATCCCAAGAACGAGAGGAACCCCTATCTTCCCCTCTCCAAATGTCAATGGCGCATTTTTGGGGAAAATGGTGCACTGATCAAATTTGCCTTGTGTGTGTGTGTGTGGGCTATTTTCACAATGCGTTAACGTTTGTGCCTTTGTATTATGTTATTATGTATATATATCTTGCATTACATTCTTTATTTTCATTATTTAATGCAGTGGTGTTCTCTTAAGGTATACTCCATATACGCAGTATACTCTCAAACATTTTTTAAACATGTAGCGTATACCCCCCAAGCTTCATAAATTTTCTTATTATGACATACTATGTATATGATCACATACACAAATTGTGCGTAGTGGATTACTGGGAGTATATCCTCAGAAAAAAATGATGGGAACATCACTGATTTAATGCTATGTTTTACTTAAAGTATATACTCAGAAGTAATAATAATGTCTCATTTTGTTTTTTTTTTAAATTTATTTAATATATACGTCTTTTGTTCCCTGTTCCCAACACACATTCGTCAACTTTTGAGCTAATTTACCACTCATTATCAAATTCTTCCAATCGTGTTTTTACAAAGAAAAACTACACTTTTGTAATGTCTCTTGAGTTTCTTAGATGAAAGCATAGGATCCAAAATCCAAGGTTAGATTTCTTGAAAGTATTTGTACAATAAATGACTCCTGAAGCAAAAAAGTGTGTTAACCTTTATACACATAACATGGCGTGGTGCATCAGACGTGTAAAAATGTATGTTCATTTTTCAATTATTTTCTGAATTTTACGCTTGAGTTTTATTTTATCCAGTGACTTATATATGAGCGTTTTTTGTGATATCAAACCATTCTAAAACGCATGCGCAGAAAAAAACAGCTGATTATAACTTTTCGAAAGTCTTGAAAAACTTTTTTTTAATGAAGATAAAAAAAACTAATGATAGTTGTGGCATTTTTTCCCGAAATTCCTGGGAAGTTTTTGAGCTATGAAAGTAAAAAAGATTTGACTCTTTTTCCTCGACTGCGCGTGCGCGACGCAAAGGGTGGGGGGAATGTGTTTCTGAGTCTATGTATGTATATTTGTTCCTATGTGGCGTTGTAGAAGATAAACTCCTTGGCCAATTAATTTTTTAAGTCAATCGATGTCTTATCCTTGGGAGTGTCACTAAACACATGACAGAAACAAACTTCATCACATCAGCAACCTGCTTGCGACAAATGCAGGTAGCGTTTTTGCTGCCCAAATTTTTTGTTTACTAAGTGTACTAATTCAATTTTCATCTCTAACATGTTGCATTTTTTTCTGTCATGATTCCGGGGTCTAAGTTTCGTTACGCGTACTTTCTAGACGGGCTTTTTTAGTTTTGCAAGAAAGATTTAACTGACGGGGGGAGGGGGACGTTTTCGAGTTTATACAGCTGTGGTTGACTTAAGTTCGCGCATTTTTGTTGAAGGTCAAGCAGATATAGCTTTAAGCCGAGTTAGGTCCGTAAAGGGACTAATAATCAGTAGTTTAGACCACCACAAGTTACTTAATAATCCTCACAATATAAGCTCTCTCAATGTAATGACAAGGTTGCAAAATTTACCGTCTTATAATCATAATAACTAAGTAAAGGAAAATTAACTAAAAAGTGTGAAATAAAAAAATAATTATCAAATAAAAACATGAAACCTGACTGCGTGAAAACCAAAAAACATAAAAGAAAAAATCTATCAAGTCCAGTAGTTTAGAACGTTATTAAGTACTGTACTAAATAACTACACCACTGAAATAGTTTTATAATCTATATAATACACACATAAGACAACTCATAAATTCAATAGCAGAATAGAAGGATTAATATTCGGGTCCATTCAAATTTTACGGGGTTCCCTGATTGGTCCAAATGGAATCGGTCCAGACTATTGATCCTTCTGTTCTGCTTTTGAATTTATGATTTTTCTAGTGTGTGTATCGATTATAAAACTATTTCATTTCTGTAGTTATTCAGTAGTACTTCATAACATTCTAACATACTAGGCTTATGTTTTTTTCTTTTTAGTTTTTTTTTGGTTTTTACACAGTCGGGTTTTTTTGTTTTTACTTAATAATTATATTTTAAAGCATATTTTGAATGTGATTTTTCCTAGTCTTATGTAAAATTGAAAATACTCGCTATACCTCCTTCTAAACAACACAAATCACTTAATTAACATTTTAAATTACGATTCTTTCACATGTACATTACACTTGTTCTTAAAAAAAAAAGTCTGTGTGTTAAGTTGTGAAATTAAACGGTTGATATGCATCTTTATGCTGCGCTAAATGTGGACATGCACGTGTTCTGGAATTCTTCAGAACAAAGTAATGAAGTTGCGTCAGAAAAGTTGCTAAATCATAACAGAAAAAATCTATGCTAAGAAGGATGCTAAGATCCGCCGATAAAAATAAATAAATAAATAAAAATAAAAAAAAAAGGGTAGTTTTTTTTTTTACTTGAAAAACAAAAATCTTACCGATAGAAATCCTTTATAAAAATTGCTGTATTTTGAAATATTTAAATTGCTCAAACGAGAGAAAACTTGAAGAAACAATGGCTGATGCAACAATGACAAAATCTGATTAATTAAATGGGCATATTCGTCAAAATGTGGGTCTTACTGATGTTTGATACAATGTTTCGTTGTTATTAATACAAAAAGTACAAAACTGCCACAAAGATACCAAAATTTGTTTAAAACTACATATTTTATTTTTTAAAAAAAAGTCAGTAGAAAGGGTAAAAGTTTTCGCTAAACTTAAGATGCTCTCTCTCTCTTTCGCTACTTATTTTGACGCTTCCATTAGAATATGTTCCTATTAACCGGATGTCTGATTAACGAGACTCTAATTAATGAGGTTCCTTTGAAGTTTAGATAATGACCCAATTGAAACATCTAAGCCCTCAATAGTTGCAATATTTCATACAACAACCTGAAATAGACGTTCGCTTAATTGTTGATTATAGAGCAATCCTAATTAACATACTAATGCAATGCAGTTTCAAACAAAATAATATTATAAAAGAGATCAACTTTCTTCAAAACAAGTCGTTGACTTCTTTCAATTGTTTGCTGTAGAGCTAGAACCTGAAAACACGCTTTCTAATCAGATACCATTCAGCCTTTTCCAACGCATGCCGTACATTCCACAATCTGAAAGCAGACGAGTAGAATAATTTCTGCCAGAAGCAGTTAGTCATTAAGTTTTGAGTTCAGGAAATGGTTCTCAGAATATGACAATAGAGTTGAGAATGTCATCTATATTTGTTATCTCATTTTTTATTTCGTTTATAAATAGCTCCGAAAAAATAATAAAACAAATTGATGCTTTTAATTAAGATACTTGAAGCTTAACTTGAAAATGTATTGATGCATTTCAATTAGCTTAAATGATAGCAATAAAATTATCTGAGAGGTAAAAACTATTTCCTTAGGAACTTAATAAAATCGCTTTATAAAAAGCAATTTTATATTATTTTAAAGTATTTGTTATGTGAAATTTTTGAATCTCATGAAAAACGTAGGTGTGCCAGTAACTTGCTTTTTATATCTGCTGTTTAAATCTGGATCTTTATGGAAGTAGATGCAAGAGCAGATGTATCAAGATTAAACCATGTTTGCAAAATTTATTTCGTCAGTGTTATAGTCAAGTCCTAATCTCTAAATAAGTCTACTAGGGCCGTGGCTTTTTAGGGACCCTAAAATTGCTAATATTGCTTTATTCAATGGCTGAAATTATAAGGTTTGAAAAATGGTTGTTAAGGTCTGGAATTGCAAGGGACCTCGAAAAAACTGTTTGGCCTAGACTGTCCCAATATCTTAATCGGACTCTGATTACAGTAGTAGGAATAATTTACCTGAGATATTAGCTTTTAGGATATGAATTAAGTTCAACTTTTTCAACAGCATTGTTTTAAGTTTAAAACTGTTTTTCCAGAGCCACTGACAAAAGTGTGCAGCATTTTTCTAAGCCTTAAATTTCGTTTATTTGGGATTTCGACAAAATTCTAGATTTTCTTACAGCAAAAGATTAAATTAAAAATGAAACACATGTAGTCAAAAATACGTGCCTACGAAGCTCTTTTTCACAGATTTTTCTCAGAACACACTTCTCATTGGATGTTGGTGCATCTGTACGTGCTTGCTCTCATAATTCTCTCAAACAACGTACAAAATTCGTCAAGCATAGGCTCTTGAGTATTTCTATTGAAAAACGGTTTCTCTAAAACACGTTTTCAAGCTATAATGTATTATTCGATGTTTTTCATAATTGCTATAGCATGGCGTTTATGTAATATCAAAATTAACATCTGATTTATTTTTTTTCAATCACGAAAATGACCATATTTGATGAAAAGCAGCAAGTAGCATTTTAATTCTCTTCAATGTTCGCTCCTGAAGTTTTAAATTTTTCCTCGAACAGGGACAGCTGTTATATCAGTTTTAAATTAAAATGGAATAACTTAGATTCGTCACAGGTCAAGTCATTGTAGTAGAATTAGGCACAAAATAAAAGAATGAGTAAAACGTTAAAGTAGGAATTGTCACAAATGCTGCAAAGAGCTATTTTCAGGCTGCAATCGAACCTCTTAAGCAGTGGAAAAAAATGTCGTGACGATTTTCTTGTTATGTGTTTAGCATTTGCTGCACTGCTGAAGTGACTCTATCACAACCTTAAAATTGCTATTTGCAGAAATTTTGAGACAATTCGTGCTTTATTTGCTTTGTTGTCTTTTTTCTCATATTTTAGTACGGCGCGTTGTTGGTCATTTTTCTTTTAAATTAGGTCATAACGTTTTAATTGAATGCCTTAATTGCCAAATCGATCAACTCCACACTGTTAAAAATTTTCCGGAAAATTTACGGTAATTGTTACTGGCATCCATGTTGCCAGTAACTATTACCGTAAAAATCAAATGTTACTGTAAAATTTTACGGTTTCCTTGGTAGGCCGCAGCAACCAATTGGCGCTGGGATCGCTTATTTCTTCGGTAAAAATTACCGTAAAAATCAGCGATGCGTTAGCCCGCCATTTTACAGTAACAATTACCAGAAAATCTTCCTGAATTTTTAACAGTGCACTTTTTAAAAAAATTCTCATTTCTGCTTTATTGATGCTTTATCAATGTTTAGCATGTTAATTTATATTAAATTTTTGGTTCAGCACATTTCCGACCGTGTGATGGCAGAAAATGTAACACGCGGGCCTATTTACTCCTATGGATAACACCACCTTCTTCGTAACTATTCCGTAGTTTTTGTTTTATGGAGTTAGTCGATATGGCAAGTGAGGCAACCAATTAATAGTGAGAAGGACGAAATGTAGTCTTTTGAATACTTTTTCCACCAATAATAATTAATGGTGGAAAATATTAGAGTCAAAGCCATGGAGAGTTAAAACGTATAGTATGATTTAAACTACGAGTAATAATGTTTTTTGAAATACAGAAAGCATTTTTAAAAAACAATCATAAATAAAAACAATCATTGAAAATATTTGTTCTGCATGGAATTCAAGTTATTAAGAGAAACGAATTTTTATCAATGCTACGATGAATTGACGTGGAACAATGGTTTTAATTCATCATTCACTAATCGATAGTATTAGAAGTTGTTTTTACAGTGATTTTATTACTTTTATTTGTTAGTTTCTTATTTATTTCAGCTAATCTATTAGAAATGTTTTAAAATTTAAGAAGAGAAAATATTTTGAAATATTATCAACTCCTAATTTTCTAAAAGTACATGCATGGGTCATTCTTCAAAAAGTGTAACTTTTCTGTCACATTCCTTTTACAGTAAAAACTTTAAGGAACAATTCATTCAACAATGATTTTTAATTTCATCAAAAATATATCTATTTAAACCTGCCAACACTTTTTAATAATAATTTTTATTTTAGTATATTTTTGGTTCATAACATGTGAATTCTCACCTCCGTGGCATGTCACACACCTTGTGTGGCTGTTTATGTTGCTTAACAACTTGTTTAATTAAAAGTATATACTTATTTATTTATTATTCCCTTCATAAGTATCTCAAATACTAATTGTTCAAGCATATTTATTTTTTTTAAATTGTGTTTTAGTTCATTTTAAAAGGACAAGGAGTCATCTCACAATTAATTCTCACCTCCGTTACCTAAACACAAAATGCCATTCCTCATTAACACTTGGCTGTAATGACATCAAATTTTATCTTCCATGATACAAGGGAGCCCCCTTGTTTATTTTCAGCCATAGTTGAAGTTGTGAGATTTTATTCGAAAAACAAGAAGAAAGATTTTGCTTTAAAAACTTAGTGTGGTTATTCTCACCTCCGTGAACTTGAATTTCAGGGATGTAAATGAATGTAAAAAAAAAGTGAACATGTTTTCATATGCTTAACATGTGCAGATTGTAGCAACGAAGAAAAAAAAATTCCATGAAAAATGTATCTATTAGGCCTGTATTAATGGAAAGATCCGCACCTCCATGACAGACCTTATCAATGTCATTATTTCTGAGGTGAAAATAACTGATGGAGGGGTAATACATCAATAATAGGCATTCTACCAAAATTATAAATTGCCAGTTTATCTTAAAATTTACTAAATACTATTTATAACATGCACTTGAAACTACTAATTCAGCCGTACTTTATTTAAGAGAGCTTAATATTATGTTCCCACTAATCATTAAAATAGCTGATTATTTGCCCAATTAACAAAATTACTATGATATTAAATTGGCGTCAATTTTTAAACATTAAAAGTTTTTTATTTATTATTTTTTCCCCTGAACAAGGCATTTTTTTATTATTTTTATTTATGAGTAAAATAATTGAAACTTAGCTCTACCATTGTTTATGTTTACTTCTAGTAGGTAACACTTTCATGTAAGAATGAAAGAAAAAAGAAATCAAAAGGTTTCGAAATTGAAAAATATTTGTGTTCAAAAGTTATGTTTTCTGTATTAAAGACCCACATGCATCTTTAATAGAATTAAAACTGAAAGTTCGTGTTGTGTGACCCGCTTAAGACTAAGACTGTTCGATCGAAAATAATGAAATTTGGTCAAAACTAGTTTGGAGCTGGAGGGATTCACCTCTAAGCGTTTTTTTTTTTTTTCTAGTCTTTTTTTTAAATTCAACTACTTTTTTATCCCGGTTTTAAGCTAAAACAGGCATAAAATTGCTCTTTTTATGGGAAGAAATTACTATATCGCTGATATCATTGAAAAACCCGTAAAAATCTGCCTCAAATTCAAGTTCACTCATTGGGTCGAATTCTAAATTATTTTACCCAACTAACTTTTTTCTCTGGGAAAGGCGAATTTTGATTTTGCTGTAAGTACACTGTGAGCTGTGAAGAACAGTTTTTATTCTAACTAGGATTTTTAGTTATTGCACGGAATACGCTTCGAGCTCAGGCTAAATTGCGTTCGTTAAAGACGATTATATTAACTCGAGGCCAAGGCACATTTTTTTAACTCTTAGCACGGCACCATGCTGTCACTGGCAAGTGCATGTCGGATTTTTTTTTTTTTTTTGAAAGTTAATAATTCCGTTCAAATTTAGCTTGCAAATTCTTTACTAATTTTGTCATAAAATCAGCGGTAAAACGTTTGAAGCTTTTGAAGTTATTCATCTGAATGAAAATGGTTTCATTTTAAATTTTCTTGCCCAAGAGTTATTGAAGTAGCTAACTCTGTCGCAGCGGGTGGGGTAAGTTATGCTAAAATACGATTCCTGAGCACATCATAGTAACCACAGGAAGTGTCGGGAACAACAATGACTGCACATCAGAAAGTGGCAGCAAGACTATGAATTTCACTGAAACGTACTGACATCACGCACTTCCCCCACTTAATTAAAGACGCAGCCCTAGCTCTTTTTCAGGTTTAATGTCCAAAAAGAAACTGAGTAGCTCTTGTAATTATGCAATTACAATTCACTTATGTTGCTAAATACTGAACAATATGCGTCTAGTATGAGAAAGGGGAAATAGTTCAATGCAGTCTTGGAATTTAGTAGATATTAGGGGAGAGTGTTGTACCTTGGAACACTGCTAATTTCTAAGAATCTAATTTTAGCTGTCATGTTTTTGCAATTACTTTACCACTAAATGGTGCCATAGTAAAAATCAGCATCAAATAAGTAAAATTGATGATTCTGTGAGAGAAAGAAAATTTCATGACTCCAAAGTAAATATATTCTTCATTTTTGTTTCATTTTCTGTCTTTAAATTTGTAAATTTAATTAACTGAATTTTGTTTTGTCATAAAAGCGAAGTACTTTAAATATTTTGCTTATGAGAAAATAATGATATTGCATCTAGATTGACCATTATTTTGGTTTTTCTTAAACCAGGTGGTGATTGTACCTAGACAGCTAAACATTTTGTACCTTAGGACACGTTCCAAGGTACAACTAATGCATGGTTCTTAATAATTAAGATAGGCTTAGGAACATGGAACAATGTTCTAATCTTATGTAGTCTTCTAAACAAATTTAACGTTGGATAATAATTCATTATTCAATTCACTCATGAAAAAAGATATTGTTTTTTTCTGGTGCGAAATTGTTTCAAGTATATGGCTGTTTCCTGAATCATGAAGACTTTCCCATAGTACAACAGGATGTGTCCCAAGGTACAGTAGGATGTTGTACCTTGGCGCAGCTTGGAACTTTTACTTTAAATGGCTGGCAATATTTTATTTTCAAACTGTCTGAATTAAAATATATATATATATATATTGCATACAAGTATGTTGGGGTATTTTAATGTGACTTTTCGATTTTAAATTTGATTCAAATAATTGACGTTAAAAATTAAAATATGAAAAGTGTCCCAAGGTTCAACACTCTCCTCTATAGTTGAATTTCAGATTACTTAACCGTTTTGCTAATGGTGGATAAGAGTTCGCTTGAAAATAACTTCTGTTTTTTGTCAGTAAGAACTCGATAGGAGAAATTGCATATTGATGGTGTTGTTGAAATAAGCATAACTTTATTTTGAAAGTGATCACAGTTAAATTGAAACCAGAACGTTAAGTCTTGTTCTGGAATTTATTGGTATGAATGCTTGCTAAAACTATCAAGTAAATACAGCGGATTTAAGTGATATTAACTAAAAAAGATATTTCAGAAGCAGTTAAGTATAGGCTGAATCTAGAACAATTTATCTGTGGAATAGTTTGGTAAGAATCTGCTATAACTTTTTTTTTTTTTTAATTTAACATCAGCGGAGCTTACACTCCTGTCTAGTGTATGTTGAAATGCCTTGTTGATGTAAAAATTAACATATTTCTAAAACAGTGGTTTATCGCCTAAATCCAGAATAAGGTCAAAAAATCTTTTAATCATTGCAGTAAATTTGTGGACAGTGGATTTAATTGTTCAATTATTTTGAGCGAGGTTATAGTCTAATTGATCGATTCTGAGCTCTAGGGTATAATTCACACATGTAAATAATAGCCCTGATGATTGTTCCTTTTAACTGCTACCATCATCCTCTCTTATTTTGTTAACTCTTTTTGAACTGCCTCTATAACTCAGGTCCTAACACATAAACTAAATTCAATGATACGTAAAACTTTCCAGTAATACAGTGGATTGATAAAATTGAATCATTAAGAATCAAGACATAAAATATCTTTTTCGCTTGCTTGACCTTCAGTGTGGCTAATTACACTATCTTTCACGATAACATTTGGGATTCGTGAAGCTTGTCTAAAAACATGCAAACAACTTAAAAAAAATATAAATAAAATTTTTTAAAAAAAAGGAAAACCGCAGGGCTCAATAACAGCTGAATTGACTTTTTCAGAAGCGAGCTCAATGCTATAACTATTAGTATCGATTCAGTTCAAAATTAAGGGGTTAAATTACTGTAATATGTTTTTGCCAATTTCCAATTGATACTTTGATCTGTAATTTCAGTAGTCCAGTGAAAAGTGCATCACTAGTTGCTTATGTATACTAGCTGCGATTGTACATTATTTAAAAAAAAACGCATTGCTTAATAACAATTATTGCATTGACTGTTTCAGAAATGAACCAAGCGCAAAAACTATTAGTATCTAGTTTTGAATGGCACATAAATTACTGTAGTGTATTCTTTCAAATTTCTCTTAATGCATTGAGTTGTCAATTCAGAAAGTTAAGAGTAATTCAGAGATTAAGAGAGTTATTCAGAGTAAAAAGTACACAAGCTAACCATATCAGTTCTTTGTATTGAACAAAACTTCCAATAGTTCTAGAGTTAACTGCATGAATTACCAACATTTTAATGCACAACAATTGCAGAAACTTTGCAGTAGTTTGCAAGTTTTGTGCATTAAAACGTTGGTAATTTAATTTTCAAGCACAAAGGTATTTATTCGTTAAGTTATAAATTACTTAAATAATGTAGATGAAAATTCCATGAAACATTGAAAACTTTAAGGTTGTTGACCTTTTTAATTTTCAAAGAAAAAAGCATGCACGTGTTCCATAATTTATTTATGCCTGCAAAACACGTATGAAATTTTCATTGCACATTTGTGCTTAACAACCAAAACTTTTTTTCCAAAGCTCTTGAGCGTCGTCAATTTAAATAACGTAAATAAAAATGCCTTTAAACATTGAAAACTTTAGCGTTGTTGAGCTTTAATTTTCAAAGAAAATAGCATGCACGTGTTCCATAGTTTATTTATGCCTGCAAAACACGTGTAAGAAATTTTCATTGCACATTAGTGCTTAATAACCTAAACTTTTTTTTTTCAAAGTTACTGTTAGCCCGAAGTAATCATTTCAATTAATAGTTCTCGTGTTCTTAAAACGTCATAACTAAAAGAGTACCTCATTAACAGCGTAACCAAATGCATAGAAAGGAATAAAAAATATAATACCACCAAGAGTGCAGACGACAGAATTCTCTATAAGAATTATTCAAAGAAATTGGATGACGCATATAAATGTCACATTTAGCCGGTCGGGTGCTGCCACTTATGAAATAACGGAAGTTGTTGTACTTTCGCTTTTTTCTGCGTTGCGCCTGCAAGAAAAACAACCCATGAAGCTAACATGACATGAGTTTGGGCTTGAATGATCGGATCTAAAAAGATTTAAGACTTCCGAAGGATCTGTCAGACACGAGAAACTTTCAACTAAGTAGAAAAAGTAAACAAGCAGAGGACGCTTGCAAGATGGTTGCTCTCAATGCGTTGGGAAACATTTGACGATGGATTTGTTGGAATTTGTCATTGCCATTTCTGCAGAAACTTGTAAGTTTGGAAATTATCAATTTTTATTAAAATATACAAAATGTGTGCAAGAGAATGAAGAGAATGAAACTCGTTTTATTGCTATTTTTTTTTTCTTTTTTGATGTCTAAAAGCAAATTACCCCGCCCCTCTATTTTTTTTCGACTAAAATATTTTAAACTAAAAATGTTTTTTATTGTTGCATTTATAAGGGTTTTTTTTAATGTAGTATATAAAATGAATTCAAAGTAGCAAGTTTTTGAGCAATTAGTTTATTTTTTCAACTGAGGAATTCTTATTTTACAAACTGAAAAAAAAAAGTATACGCCACTATTTTTATGAGCTATTTTGAAAACACAATCAATTGATACCAAAAACGAATCGAGAACTCATAAATAAATATACAAATAGGAAATCTAGTAGGTCATGATACTCCAAAAAATAATTGTTTTTTTTTTTTGAAACTTTCATTTGTGAAACTTGTTATTTGAATCTTTACTTTTGCCAACGAAGTGCTTTTTAGATTTGGGTAATGGGTACTATATTACTTCTATTTTTATCTAGGGGAGGGTGGCCTAAAGCGGGTAGTCCTTCGTAACTTGTGATTAGTCGAAGACCAGCTAATGTTTTTGATTGTCAATAATATTACGTTATTCTGACACCATACACCTATAAACTAATATAGTCATTTAGTTTGTGTATTTTTTAAATTTAAGGTTATAATTATTGAAATAAAAAACGTGCCTTCGAGAGCAAAGAGGGTATAGGATTTAATCAGATATTTATTTATAATTTCTTGACTCGTCTGTAGATTTTGTATTTCAACACGATAAGTATAACTTTAAAAGAGCTATTTTTAGGATGGCAATTAATTTGTCTATTAATTTAATCCGTTATTTCTATGTGTTTTATAAACACATGTGCTGAATTTAAATTGGATAAGTACAACTGTTTTATATCTTTTTCATAATGGTAGATAACTGCCGTGCTAAGCACAGATGTGGTATCTGCACATTTTATCAAAATTGAGTTATATACCAGGTGATCGTTAGTAATTTAATTTACCTAAATGTCAAGTTTTTTGGCGATTTGTGAACGCGAAATATTAAAAAAAGCTTTAAGAAAAAAGTCGTAACTGCACAATTTGTGTAGTTTGCTAAGGCAATTTGAACGTAAGTGACAAATACTAAGCCTTTAAAGTGGTATCTGCGCAGTTACCACTTTTTTCCTTAGTATTTTTTGTAGATACGACTTTTATACCTTAGTAAAGCAGCATATTTAATAATGTAGCAGTTTATTGTAACACAGAATATTAAAATTAGTTTACCGTTGAATAGTTGATACAGGTTGATAATAAAAACTAATACAACTTTGCATAATTGTTAAAGTAAATATTCAGCTTTTTCTATTTAAATGTTTATTTAAAATGCAATTCTAAAAATGAAATGTATGTAAAATATTCATATCTAATTCTTTCAGGCAAACAAACCGCATTTCATTCTACGGCCAGTAATATTTTTATTTAAGTATCGTCTGCTGTCAAAATTATCTTCATGCTCGGTAAAAATGAATCTAGAAAATAAAACAATATAAAAAACATTCTTTGAATATAAAAAACAGAAAATTGTTATGGATTACAGTGTCCAGAGTTTTGAAAATGGTATCTTTCAGAAGGCAGATTCTGTTTGATTTGTATCAACAAAATAATGCGAAACAGCTAAGCCCAAAGAAAGCAGATGGTTTTAGTATTATTTAATGAATACTTTGAGCACGTTTTACTAAGCTATTTTTGTCGTATCTGTGCAGATACCCCTAAAAATGCCTAGTAATTGTCATTTACGGTGAAAATAGCTTAGTATATGAAACGGTTTTGAAAAGAAAATTTGTCGTAACTACATTATTAATTTTAAATTAAGATTTTTACAAAAGTACTCTCTCACGGTTTTTAGATAAGTTATTTACGAAACAACTACCGCAAGTTGAGCATTTATTTAAGTCATAAATCAAAGAAACGAGTTGTAAAACTTTAATCGTCAATTTCTCATTTTGAGCTCTACTGTAGATACCACATCTGTGCTTAGCACGGCAGATAACTTGTCAATTATTTTAATCATTTATAACTTCATATTTGATTGGCAGATGTACCAAATCACAATTAGTTATACTTACCCGCTTTGGTCTCCCTGGTAGGGCAAAGCGAGTTTTTCAAATGTTTGTAAAGTTTAATAATAAATAAATATTGGTTTTGAAATAATAAAATACTCACTTTTTATTTTGAAGTTCAAGAACCCTGCTAGGAAATAAAACCAAAATTGTTGCGATAAAAATCCAAAACTACAATTTTCGAGCGTTCTTCGGAAATCTACCCAGTTTGGGCCACCTTCCCCTAAGCCTTTATTCTATGAAGTCGTTGTAGGGTACTTTTATTTATCACGCTAGTGATTTATTTTTAACGTATTTTAACTAGGATGATCATTACTATCATTTTGCTTCTACTATTAATTTGCTGTGATGCATCAATTTCTGCATATTAGGGATTACTGTCTTACCAAAAAACTGAAAGCCTCCTTAGTCTCCAGCAAGAGAAAAAAAAAACGAAATCAGAGTAAAAAAGCGTTCCGGATTTTCATTATTTATTTATTTATTCAATTTATTTATTATTTTATACATTTTTTTAAAAATTTTACTATTTGCTTTACTAACGAAAATCATTCTTAAAAATGAAAAACATAGGATGTGTAAAGTAAGATCTCAAATTCCTGAAGCGTTTGGTAAACAAAGAAGGCGAAAGCTGCAATCCGATCCACGTTATGTCGAGTGACCTTTGAACAAACTGAAGTTAAAAACAAAAGGTATAAAATCATTATAAATTACAACAATAGATAAAAATATTTAGCACCCCTAGTTTTTTTTTTGAAAGAGATTGCATTACAAATTCGTAATTTAATTAAAGTCAATCTATTTTCGAAAGTAGGCTCATCAAGAAATTAAATAACTTTGGCTCCTTGATGTCATCAATGTTATCATTGCTCCGAGAGAAGAAAAAACAAACGAAGTCGCTGCAGAAAAGCTTTGAAAAATTATTATTTTTTGTTCGCATTTTTTAAATTTCTGCTTCGCAAAGGAAAGTCAGTCTTAAAGCTCAAAACCCTGAACTATTGTATCGTTAAAAAGTATGATAGAAAGTTCTTGAAGCGTTCAGTGAACGAAGCTACGATCCAATCTGTTGTTGTACGTGATAAATGTCTCATGTTGCGATTCGTAAATGCCTGATTCGATCCTTCAGCATCAGTGTCCTAAAGAGTCGATCGAAACGTCACAATGTCGAGCGATGATCAACAAAGAGGATTCGAGATCTGCTCGCTTCGACAGAAGAAAAAAACAAAGTCAGAACAAAAAAGCATTCCCGCACAAAAAAGCTATGACAGTATTTTTTAGTTCATTAGTTTTTTTATGTATATTTAAACATTTTTTAATTTCACATTTTGCTTAACTAAAGAAAGTCATTCTTGAAGCTCAAAAACCAAGGCTCTAAAAAGTATGGGTGCTATTCCTAAAACGTTTAGTAAACAAACAAGGCAACCCGATCCGATGTTGTAAATGAGAAATGTCCCTTGTTGCGAGTGGTAAAAGACCTCTTTTGATCCTTTAGCATCAATGTCATGAAAAGTCGATCGAAACGTCATTATGTCGTTTAATCAATTGGATTTGGAAATGTGGTTCTCTTCGGCAGTAGAGGAACTAACAAAGAACAAAAAAATTCTGACTATATTTTTGTGGTTTAGTGTTATTTTTTAATTTAATTAAACATTTACTAATTTCACCTTTTACTTAACTTTAGAAACTCATTCTTAAAGCTCAAAAAAAAAAAAAAAAAAAAAAAAAAAAAAACCTAAGCTCTAAAATGTATGATCGCTAGTTCCTGAAGCGTTTAGTAAAAGAAAAAAAAGGCAATTCGATCCGTTGTTGTAAATGATAAATGTCCCTTTTTGCGAGTCGTAAAGGCCTCTTACGATCCTTTGGTACAAAGAGTAGATCTAAACATCATAATGTCGAACGAAACTGAATCAAGAAGATTCGAAAATGTGGTTTTCTTCGACAGAAGAAAAAAAGTTTAGGAACAAAAAAAGTCTGACCATTTTTTTTAGTTTAATTTTTTAATATATATTTAAACATTTTCTAATTTCACATTTTGCTTAACTGAAGAAAGTCATTCTTGAAGCTTAAAAACCAAGGCTCTAAAAAGTATGATCGCAAGTTCCTGAAGCGTTTCGTAAACAAACAAGGTAACCCGATCCGTTGTTGCAAACGATAAATGTCCTTTTTTTGCGAGTCGTAAAGACCTCTTTCGATCCTTTAGCATCAATGTCCCAAAGAGTCGATCGAAACGTCATTATGTCGAGCGACAGTGAACAAAGAGGAATCGAAAGTATGCTCGCTCCGACCAAAGGAAAAACAAACTAAGTCAGAGCAAAAAAGCATTCCAGATTTTTATTGTTAATTTTTAAAATGTTTTGTAGTTATTTTAAAAACCATTTTCTTAACTAAGGAAAGTCATTCCTGAAGCTCAAAAACAAAGGCTCTAAAAAGTATGATCGCAAGTTCCTGAAGCGTTTAGTAAACAAACAAGGTAACCCGATCCGTTGTTGCAAATGATAAATGTCCCTTGTTGCGAGTCGTAAATGCCTCTTTCGATCCTTTAGCATCAATGTCCCAAAGAGTCGATCGAAACGTCATTATGTCGAGCGACAGTGAACAAAGAGGATTCGAAAGTATGCTCGCTCCGACCGAAGAAAAAACAAACTAAGTCAGAGCAAAAAAGCATTCCAGATTGCGGCGCTGTCACTTTCCGAGCTGATTTAGAGCCCGCATTATACTTCCATAAAACGCGCAACGTGACACAGGTAAAAATAAACACAACGTGTAACGCCACATTTAAAAGGCAACGCTCGGGCTCGCCGTTCATTACGTCATATATATGATGCTACAAATGCTTTCTTTTTACAACCTATATCCCGCGGTTTTAAGCAGCCTTTAATTGACGCAGTAGCGCGTTATGCGGGCTTAATGCTTATTGATATGAAGACGGTGAGTGAATATGTGACAGGATGATTCGCGCTGACAGCCAAGAAGGGTTTCAAATTGATATGGCGACGCTTTGGGAGCCGCATACCGTAAAAATGGCGGACGGTGGGATCGCCTTTTATTGGGCTCGGATCGTTCAAATAATGCCGGGCTCCGTCTTATAAGGGGCCGCGCACATATTGAGACATTTAGATTTCAGATCGGAGTCATCGCGATGTTTTTATATTAGCTATTGTTTTAGGGAACGTGTTTATTTGTTATTTATTTTTTTCATTTTGATTTCTCAAAGAGCTCAAATTGCAGTTTTTTATAATTTAAAAAAATAATAATTGATCCTTTAGAAAAACAGAACGCTACGAACTATACGCCCCCATGTATATATAAACGGAGGGGTCCGCGAGGGGGTCATGGTGCAACTGCGCCATTGAAATTTTAGAGGATGCTTGAAGAGATCTTTTCCACTTTTGTGGGTTTCGATCATGGGAGGGTACAACGTAGCGCCATCACTCTTGGGGAATGAGGGCTAACTTGTATAAAATATATGCTTGAATTGAAGAAATAATGAACATTCCTTGCCAAGGAAAAAATAATTGCAGAAGAATAAAAAGTACTTTACATTAGTGAATGTCTAAATGCTTCATTTATTTCAATTTTTTTCTTTAAATTTTATTTCTGAATTTTACGCGGGTGGAGGTGAGGGATGATATATATTCAATTTGCAAATTCTCAGTCTGTCAATTTCATTACTTAGTTTCTGCGAAACGTCAAGTCATTGCGAGTTGACATTTATTTTTCCCTCAACCTTTTATGTATTTCTTTAATATTTTGTTTTCCTTTTAGTTAACCGCTTGTTTTTACTTGGGTTCTCGAGCTACACTGTTAAAACCAGGAGTGCCACAGGGGTAAAAGAATTTCACCCTAGGGTGAAAAAAACAGTGCCGCGGGGTGAAACGGAGGCTAGGAAGTGTCGTCAAGGTGCTTTTGGTTCCTCAGTGGGTGAACGACGTTAACAAAAGTGATTCAATAGGAGAGCGACTCATTGCGCATGCGCTGTGACTAATCGTCAACGACAACTTCAGTTTGAATGGCGAACGAAGGAAGTTGCAACGAAATTTGCTTTCACTTGAATGAAGTACAAAACTGAAAATTTCGTGAATTAATCTTCGAAATATCGCGTAAGTAAAGGCATTTGATCATATTGTAGCACTTAGAGCTTTCGAACATATTTAAAGTATGTTGACAACTGCTTATTGTTCCGTTTACCTTATTAAATATTTAATATCTTGCTATTTATATCCTGCAAATCTGTTACCTAAAACTATCTATCAGTACTATCTTGCACAACAACAACATTAAAAATAAAAACGTTTAAATCAGCTGATAATTGAATTGCTAATTCCGGAATAAAAATGCATCGACGTGAGCAGCCAATATACCAATATCTATTTCTTCTCAAATAACTACGTAGTGGAAACGAACAAAGCAGCAAAGGCGGGGAAAAAAAAAAAAAAACCGCCTGAAAAGAAATCTTTCTCACTCAGCGTTTGACTCATGAGTTTCACCTTGTGTTTTGGTTAACGTATCTTTCTTAGGCGTTATTGCATGAAGCGAATGTAGTTATCTACTCGTTTTTATTTTTAATCTGACGGAAAACTTGACATTGGAAAGAAGGGCTTTTAAATCAGTATTTATCTTGTACGCATAAGGATACTCAAATATCGAATCTTATACTAAGTATTGATATGTTACGCTCGATTAAAATTTTAAACGTTTATGAACGCTTTTATTTTCCCATGATTCTAATCTAATGTTACCTAAAATTTCTGGTTGTTCCGACAAATGATTGATAACTACCTTCCCTATTCATTTTCAGTACGGATCATGCAGTAAAATTTGTCAACAACATATTCATTACTGAGCAATCCAAGTGTGAATATGAGAAAGTTAGTGCACGAACAGACAAATTAAAGTCATGAACAATTCTAAACTATGTTCGAAAGTTGAAATGTGATCAAATGCCTTCGTATATATAAATCAAAATAAATAAAACACAATTGTATTAAAAAACGCAAACAACACGGGGGGGGGGATCTCTCTAGGAAGCAATAAAGGTGCCATTTTTCTCACCTAGAGTACCATCTTTCACCTAAGGTGCACGTTGGGTGAAGGGAGCCAGTTTTTCACCCTTGCTAAGGGTGCAATTTCGGCTCTCTATCGGGTGTCGCTGGTGAACAAGCGTTTCACCACTGAAAGGTGCCAAACGCAACCTGTAGTTTTAACAGTGTATAACTACTGAAGCCTAGTTGTAACCGGAAATATTTTTGCCCTGAATAGATCCATTAAATGTTCAGTACTCTTGCTGTTTGAAAAAAATAATAAATTTACTTTTTTCCTGTTCCCCCCCCCCCCCCACATCCAAGCTTAGTTTTACGATTTCTATTTTTAAACGCTTTATTGAGAAATTGATATGCCATCGAATGAAGAAATTACTTCATTTATACACATTTGCTTCTGAAAAAATGTTCCTGCATCTAATCAATGCACCTGATGTTCGACTAAATTTGATTCGAAAAAAAAAAATGAACAAATACATTGCTTCGAAACATATAGGAAAATGAGAGGAAAAAAAAAGTGCCATTGTTGCAAATGAAAGTTAACCATTGTGACGCTTTAAATTGTGTATAAATTTCGCTGGAGCAAATATTAATAATGGATTATTATCGGAAATTGAGCCGAACAAATAATTTTTCATTTGTTATGAGCTAGAACGACTTCACATATTTGACTTTGATGGGTTTCATCTATTTCTCTCTCAAAAAGTTATGATAAACCATACATTTTCTAGTTATGATTCCAAAATTTTATGTAAATCCAACTCATACAACTGGATGCCTTTGCCTTTTCTCTCTCTCTCTTTTTACCCTCTTACTTTTTGTAGATTTTATAATCTTTTTCTATGCACATGATTTTTTTTTTTTTGCAATTTTCGTCGTCAGCCAGGGGAAAAACACCTGTTGATCTTGACTCCAAATTCGAAAGAGGCCTCACATTTTAAAATAATTAAATACTGAAACCTCTTTTTTATAATGCAAGCGAAAATTTAACTAAGGAAATAAATTTTGGGCGAAAAATTTCGTTAAGGAAACGTATTGTTAAGAAACAATTTTATTTATTATGAGAAATGTAAATTATTTTAAATAAAAATAATAGACTAGCAAATCTGCTGAGGCTCATCTCGAGTTATATCAAAAAGAAAAACCACGTTTTGTCTGTGTTTGGAAAACCATGTTTACGGCACCTATCGAGCTTTAAAAGAAAGTTTTAGTTTTGATTCAGCAGTAGCAAATTCTTAAGGTGGGAAATATGTTTATTCAAAATTGTGGATGATGGCATGGTTCGATGATTTCAAGGGTTTCAGATAAGATGAATGATATATTAACTGTGCTTAAAATAACTTAGGTCATTTAATTGTAAGATACATATTTTATTTCCATTATTGTGATTCCATAATTCCATTATAAAGATCCTTTCATGGCCTTATTATTGGCATGAGCTTTAGGAATTTTCCCAGTGGGCTGCTAAATACTTCTAATTTCATAATTTCTATAATGTCTTTGTTTTTTTTTTTTTTTTTTTTCAATTTTTGAAGTTGAACTTAATCTTAAAAGAGCATTAATTCTGTTTTGGGAAACACGGACATTTATGTAGATAAGCAGTTTAAATTAGCCCTTGACTGCCCACCGTGACTCTGACGTCACATCAAAATTCAACCTTGTATTTCCCTGTAATTGCGTTATTCCTTTGTTGGCCAGTTTGACTTCAGTGGTACAATGTAGCTGCGTTACATTTTGGTTGTTGGTACTGGCACAAGCTTATTTCGATCACAGAGTGAAAACGAACCTCTTTTGAAAATTTGACAATTTTTAAACAATCTACCTTATATGTGTTCAATGAATTATTCTAATATTCTACGCACATAAATATTTTTTCTACAGAAAATAATAATTTTGGCAGTAGAGGGTTAAATTCACGAGAACGTATTTGCTTCCCCCTCCTTTTGCAAATATTTTTGGTTTGGGGTCCTCTCTCTATCGTTGCCCAAAGATTAATAAATGGGACTAGATCTCGTACTATCTGGCTCTAAAAACTGTTAGTATTATGTTATAATTTCAATAATTCAGTAAAATAATTTAATATCTTAGTATTTGTGTGTTTGAATATGTGCAACCCTTGGTTTTTACATATATTGTCCATCCTGATACAGTAGTTGATATATATGAAAGAAGTGACCATCCCCCCCCCCCTTTCCCTTCAAGGTAAATTCTGGTCTCCTAAGTGGTGTCGGGAAAAAATAGTAGACGTAACATTTATTTAATTTTTATTTTATGAAAATTTTTCAAGTAAAAATTTTAATACTGTAATTATTCATAGCAAACTTATAGCTCTGCAATTATTCATAGTTTTAAGCACTTTGTCATCAGCACAATTTTTGAAAACTTTATTTCTAGTCCTACTTTATCCGAGAATTTTATACATACAGTGGCTCCTAAAAGCGTTCGTACAACAAAGTGCCTTAGAATTGAATTGGAATATGAATTACAATATTTTTTCACATTATCTCTGTGCATGTCTAAATAAAGCCCAGTGAGGGTTTTTTTTTTTTTTTTTTTTCAATTGGCTAAATTTCTTTTTGAAAGGGATCAGAGGAAAAAAAAAGGAAAGAAAACTGAGAAAAAATACGCCACAAAACTTATCGTACACTGAAATATTTTCACCTAAACTCATGATTACAATTATCACCTGTTGCTTTTTTATTATTTTTTCATCGTGGCGACATTAAAAATTTTTTGACTTCCATTTTTCACAGATTAATTATTTTCAGCCGTTTAAAAGTTTTTGTGGCAAAGCTTATATAGCACTAAATATTAGTTCCATGAAATGTTATAATTTTTACTAATGTGTAGAAAGGCATTTTTTTAAGTGTGCGATGACTTTTATGAGATATTGGTACTTTTTATTTTTGATTTAAAAAAAAAAAAATTTAACTCTCATATTAAAATATTTCATGTATTTTTGTTACGAAAAAATAAACACCTTATTAAATTACTCCCTGTTGAAACATTAAATTTAATGAATAGAGCCTTATTTTATTTCAAAATGATAGGTGTACGAACTCTTTCGGGAGCCACTGTATATAATTGTTAAAAACCATTATCAAGGAATTCTTGTCTATCATTTGTGTCTCGTTAAAGTGCAGACGCAATTCCTTCACCAGACGCACATTTTGTTGCTAATTTTGGTTTTATAAATGTCCGTTCAACTTATATTTTTGCTACTTTCATCATTTTTATGGTTCAAAATTATCGAAAATTGTTTAGATATAAAATCGTGTCGCTAAATCGCATTGAAAAAACCACACTAAAATGAAATCAAACCATAAACTTTTAATACTATATTATGTACTTAAAATATGATTTTATCTATTATTTTGCATGTTAAAACTTTGAAATACATTCTGAAGAGTTGAATTTGCATCTTTTCTACTTTTTTGCTATTCTAATACTTATTTTTTGGGGCATTGTTCAAGTATGAAATCCCATATTATATGTACATGTATATCCATCCAAGTTACAGTATTCATTCACATTTTCTTTGATGTAAAATATGATGTATTCAGATACGTAAGAAAACACTTTATTCACAAGTTAATAAACTTATTATTCAGCAAATTTCTATGAAGGATAAAAAAGAAACACTACAAAAAACATTCAACAAAGAATACATACTATGCACATACATATTTTATTAATAAAATTGAATCGAACAGAAGTGTTTGAGAATAAAATATCGGTTACAGAGCAGTTATACATAACTGTAGGTAAAGAATGTATTACACTTATAAGCCATTTGAAATTCAGTTGCTATATGTTGAGCACAACGAACTATGCAACCTCAGTGATTTATCGAGGCAGGGTCTAGGACCGTCACTTCTTAGGGGCCTCGTAAAGGCTGAAATTCCTTTACCCAATGTGTAAAATTGTAAGGTTTGACTAGAGTGGGACCACAAAAAATTGTTTAGCCTAGGGCTCCCCAATACAATAATCGGGCTCTGAAACCAGAGTGTGGCTTCCAGTTTATCCCCCATCCCCGTCCTCCAACCCTAGGCTGCACAATGTTCGTAATAGTTCTAGTACGATAATGTGTGCTCTTATAAGGATTATTATGATCCCCCTTTCCCCGTCCGGAAAAAAATATATGGTTGGAGTCATCACATAACTTCATGTTGTTTACTCTTTCAGCTATAAAACACCTGTTTAATTGTCAAATGTTCTGTAAAAGTACTCATCAGTCTGTGAATCTTCATAAATCTGCTACGTACCGCATAGTATAGTTTGATGCAAAACATTCAGTGCTAAGCAAAAGAACAAAAAATACAGCGTCATGAACTTCAAAAAGAAAAGAAATTATTACAGCGTAATAGCTTCATGTTCACTTCACGTTTTGCTTTGTATTCTTAATCCTTTTATAACGAAACTACGGCTATAAAGAAATTTTTATTTGGTCCCTTCGACTTCGCTATGTATTTGTATGGCATGAATGTATATTAAACATGTATAGAGTATTAAAATGTGAACTTGAGTTAAAACACAAACAATAATTAATAATTATGATGATGCCACTAAGAAGTTGCGTTTTCATTTATAAAACAACATTCTGAAGAAATTACAAAAGTTACCTTGAAGAGAGACTCTCTTTAAAGTGACAGAATGATTACAATTATCCGGTTATCTTTTAATAAAAAATATGCGGTTCCAATTTTTTTTTTCGTTTTGCATATTTACAACGAAAATATTAGTTTGTTTTAACAATTTTAAATAATTGAGTTTTTAAAAATTGAACTGATTAAAATTGTATTCGATTTTTCTCGTTCAGATCATTAATGCTATGCTTAATGAACTAATAATAATCTATAATTCCTGGTGTTTTTGAATTAGTACTAAGCGCATTTAATTAGTTTCGAAGGGGCCTTATATAAAGTTAAACCCCCTTTCTAAACACCGATTTCTAATGCAGGCGACCCTCGTATAACACGGTACTTCTACAACACGGTTTCGATATTACACGGTACCAAATTTGCGATTATTAAAACACGGTTTCGATATTACTCGGTACGAAACTTGAATTTAATGCTTCATGGTTTTGATATAACTCAAATGTTATATTTAAAAAAGATGGACTTTCATTTTTGTTTAATACATTCTGTTAATGGTTGATAACTCTAATAATTTTTCATTTTGTTTTTATGAAACTTAGTTTCGATATAACATGGTACACATCTCATGATTTACTTATTTCTAAGTCTCGCACAACACGGTTTCGATATAACACGATACATCTTATAACCTGATTTTTCCCATGCGCATACATAATTAGTATTAAAAATATAAGTAAAAATGTTTTTTTTAAAAGTCTCGTATAACGCTGTTTCGATACTATACGGAACGAATTAACCGTGTTATACGAGGGACACCTGTATTTTATTCCCGTTTCTCTGTAGCAGAGATGCCCATCTCCCCTGACTGCGACGGCGGAAAGGTCTAGGTCGAAGTTTGTTTACTCAACTTCTCCCGCTATTTTAAGTATTTTCTAAATATGTGTCTGACCCCCGAAACGCTCTCTCTGTTTCTCCATCTTGGTTGAGATAGGCACTCGCACAAAATAATGGTTTCGAAAATGGCTGTTCTGTTTATTTAAGTTCTCTGAAGTAGCCGAGTAGCTGCCGAGAGTTTCGGTGTCTGGGTGGCTTTTCCATAAAGGCGGATTCGAGTGTGAACTACATTTACGGGCGACAATCCTAGCGGATGTATACAGAGGATGATGAGGTGCAATTCGGTCGAAGGAAGCCTCGTAGCTGCCCAATGGCTTCAAATGACGGGAGCTCTTCTATAGTTGACAGTAGACACGCATATTATTTCTCATAAAAGAGATATTAACAATTTATATACGAATAGAGGCTAACCTTTATTTTTCAATGTGACTTTAATGGGCGGAATGGACGATTCAGTAGCTGTGAAAACTACTCTGATATCCAATTAATGCAGATTGAGTAGATTTTTGTTTTGAACTTGGATGATCTTTCTCCTGTTTCAGAATTATTTTCGCATTCACAACGTTGAAGGAAGAATTGCGTTTCATTTCTCATTCTATGAAACGAACTCCTTTTCTTGTTTTACATAAAATATTCTATTTTATTTTTATATTAAAAGATAAACTATCAATTTATATACAAACAGAGGCTAAACTTTGTTTTTGTGACTTTAATGGGTGAAATTGGCGATTTACTAAAACTACACTAATAGCACTACACTAGCTGCTAAAATTACACTAAAATCCACTTAATTTAGATTAAGTAGAGTTTTGTTTTGAAGTGTGAACTATCTGCTGTTGCAGAATTTTGTTTTGGAGTACCAACATTAAATGATCCATTGCGCTTCAGTAACTGGAAAAACCAACTTATTTATAGTTGGTTTTCTCGGGTTACTTCTCCACAAAGGAATTTATTTATTCCTACTTACAGAGTTTTATTTCTTAACTCGAAGTTGTTAAATAGACTATCTAACATCTACTCGATTTGAAAAAAAAAATCAACTCGGTTGGTTTTTGCGGAGGCATTTCTATCTCTCGTTATATAGTCGACTAGTTTGTTTCTATTGCTTCATGGTAGAGATTGGTGGAAGAACATGTTGAGTGAGGAACAAGAAAGTTGAGTGATTAATCTGCGAAAATCAACAATAAAAGTTTTCAGTTTTTGCTCTTATTTTTTGCGTTACGAAATTACGTTTAGTTGGTTGCCTATGCTGCTGCAAGTAGACTATTATTATTTCATCATTTTTTTTTTAAAATCTTATTTTCCGCATTTACAATTGTTTGAAGGTGTAAATTTCGTTCTGCTGTAGCATTCGAAACTTAACTTCTGCCATTTAGAAGAATTTAATATCTTCAGTGAAAAAAGTTAAGGCTAACGCAAAAGAAAAACGTGTTCAAAGAAGATAATCTATTCCTATTCGAACAAACCTAGGGCAAACTAAGGGCAAACCTTCTTGACCTAAGTTCTTGATAGTTGATACGTTCCTACTCACTCATAATACTCTGGGTAGGAATGTACACGACTATTCATTTCAATAGAGGATTCGTTTCCTTCACTGTTTCACTAAAATCGTAATAATATATCCAGGTTTTAAGAAATACTTTTTCCCTTACTAATTTAATTAAATTTGAATCTTTAAAAACTATTTTCTTACTACTTTAAATCTTTTTCTTTGTGAAATGCCCTGTTCCAAAGGAAATGGGATAAAAAGGCAAGACCGTAATTTGAAAAAAATAATATTTTTCTGCATATAAGTGGTTTAATCTGCAATTTTGTGATAAAAATTGCATTGAGTCTGCACTCTTTGGTCCCCCCTCCTCCTGGGGAAAATAAATAAATAAATAACAAAACAAAACAAAATGACAGGCCTTGAGAAATGCTTTTGGTTGTTCTGTGTATCACATTTAGGAAATGTCTCATACAGTGGGCAAGGTGAGAGAAATGCCTTAAAAATTGTCAAGCATGAACTGTTAAAAATGTATATATTAAAGGGGAAAATTATAGGAACTTTAAACTATATTTCCAAAAGTCCAATCGCACCCTCCCCTCCCTGCCTTAAAAATACAAACATAGAGCAAAACTAACTATTTTTTGCTTTTGTTAAATTTGCTGTGGTTCCTTAAACCTCTCTCCCCCCCCCCCTTCTTTTGGCATATGTGTTCCAGTAAACGGTACTGAAAAAAAATTGAAAATTCAATAAAAAGCTGAGTCATTTTTAGTCACATGCATCCCAATGTATCACTTAAAACTGCCCACAAGATATACCCCCCACCCCCCTCCATTGGCAGAAAAACTGTTGAAATTCCAGTTTTATTTCATTTACTAATTTGTAAGCTTTGCTTATAAGTGGGTATTGTAAAAAATAATATAAACTGCTAAACTGCTCATTTATTTTTTGTCCTTTTGTTTTTACTTTTGGGACGTAGATCTAATTACCCAACAGAAAAAATGGCCCTCAAGTGAGGGGTACTACGGTTTTAAATAGAAAAGTTGAAATTTAGGAAAGCGAAGCTTGTTAACGGTTAACCAAATTTTAGGAGTCGCAAAACTTGTTTGACAGTGAAGCGAAATTTAGGAGCAGCTAAACATGTTTAACAGAGAAGCGAAATAAGGTAGTAGCAAAACTTGTTTAACGGTGAAGCAAAATCTAGCAACAGCAAAACTTGTATAGCAGTGAAGTAAACCCTACGAGCAGCAAAACTTGGTTTTACAGTGAAACAAAGCTAAGAAAGAAATCAAAGAGGATACATTCAATTTTATGTGTTCGGTTGGAAAGGTAGCAGCCTTTTTATGAAAAGTACTTTTATAGGCTGTTATGTCTGTCAACCAAATTAATTGCAAAACATATTAAATTTACTCAATTGGTTAATGGATGGTTAGAATTAAGTCAATTTTTGGTTTTCTTGTGTAACTATTATGAATTTTTGTTCTTTGAAATGCCCTGTTTGTTGCTACATTATTTTTTCAACAGAATTGATGAAGTTAGTAACTGATATGACGAATTTAGTGTCAGACTTGACAAACAAAATATAAAAATATCTTAAGCTTAATTTTCAAGGTTGAGGCCAAATGGTGTTTTAAATGTATTAAATATCATTTAGATTTATTTTATGTTGATATTAAGTATAGAAAATGGAAGAATATTATAATTAACATGATCAGCATTTATGACTAGAAAATATTGAATAAAATATAAAAGAAAAAGTTCGTGGAATATGCAACACCTGATTTATAATTCGAAAAAAAATAAGAAAAATCACGTACTGAAATTACGTTTCGTGCCGCACTTCAATTTTGAAGTGTTGCGGAAGTTAGAAAATGACCTATATATCTCTAATTTAATAATAGATAAATTACTAAATTAGATAGTAGTAAATAATAACAGATATAATAGATAATAATAGATAGTAAGTAAATAATAGATAAATTTAATAAAATATTTTTCAAAATATATTTTGTATTCAATCACTATCTCTTCACAATACAGATTTCGTTTCAATCCTGTTGTAAAATACCACATGCATCTCCAATTCAATCACCTCAGAAAGAAATATATATTCTGATAGTCAATAACAACTAAAGAGGATTAATTCTACACAATATAGTTCCTCCAGAGAGACCCCCGAAACAATAGGAGCATGACGCACACTGCACCATTGACATTTTAAGGATGATTTGCTTATAGGGGTGCTTTTCGTTTGTTTGGAGGTGACCTTGTTCATGGAGGGGGGGGGGGTACTCCATAGTACTTGAAGGGTTGAGCCATCGCTGTAGGGGGGGAGCACCCTTTGTTCATTTGCTTAACCAATTCAGTCTAACAAGATTAATTTAGGACATGCTTGTCAAATATAAAATACGTTCTCTATGCCCTATGGGCATTTTCATTACATTTGATTCTTGTTTTAAACAAAATCTACAGAAAACATCCAAACGCGCAAAATTTCTTATTTATTAAAATGATTGATATAAATGTTGTTTTGGAAGCGTCAGTACCATTCATAAGTATTGATTTTACCCAGAACTATAGGGATCGAAACTCATAATAATGTCTAAGTGTCTCATTAGTGAAGTTTTTTTTTTTCCTTTGTGTTGAGGGGAGGGAGGAATTCGTTCCAGAGCGCACAAATCTTGAATGAAAAATATGTACATACTAGGATTAGAAAATATGCTTCATTTTAAAAAACAGCTCTGGGGAATAACCCTAAAATTCTCCTATGGTTGCGGCTCTGATGAGGGTCGCATTTTAAAATCCCGAATTGAGTTCGAGTATGCTAAATTAGGGAAAAGATTTTTCTACAACAAATTTAAACCATCGTTTAAATGTCGTAGTATAATCTTAGTTTTTTTAGCATGTTATCTGAGTAAAGCTATGTAGATATTCGTGCAACATTAAATCTCGTATTTATCGCATAATTGAATGATTAGTTTTGCTGTCCATTATGGTAAGAAAATTAGATTGTTACTATGTTTTCAAATAACTGTGGAACATTTCATAAAATAATCTCTGTCAGTCAGCAGTATTTTATTTATTTATTTATTTATTTATTTTATTTTATTTATTGTTATTTATTTATCTATTTATTTATTTATTTATTTATTTATTTATTTTTGATGAAAATCGGCTGTAAAACTGAAATAAGTTTCATACTGTTTTTTTCAAGAGTTTTTACACACGAAAACAGATTTCTTTAAATCATACTCCTATTAATTGATATCGAGCTTCTGGAATTTGATAATGCTTTTAACCTTTTGAAGCATAGTGGCTTCGTTTGAGTCCACCTGCACTTTTATTTATTTATTTATTTTTTTTTGGCCTTTCCAAGAAAATTCAAAAGGGTAAAAATACTATTTCTTCCCAGTCGACTACAGTGGTGGACAAAATTATAGACTCAATTTTTTTTTCTTTTGTTTCAATTACAACATGACTCAGATTAAATTATTTTCATTGAAGTAATGATGAATAGTTGAAATAGTTCTAAAATTAGTACATCTTATCAATTAAATTAAAAAATTCATAACATTAGAAAATTTGCAAATTTAATATTTTATCATTACGTGAAACCTGGACAAAAGTATAAACTCATTTTTTTTTTAATTTTTTCAATCATAATTTAACTCAGTTAAAAAACTTTTTGTTCCAATAAAGATAAATAACTAACTAAATACTCCTAAATTCAGTATAACTCATAAACTTTATAAAATAAATAATTTAATTAAAAAAATCTCAGCTTCTATATCTTTATAATACATGAAGCCGGGACAAAAGTATCAACTCAAAAATAAGAAACTCTGAAGTTTGGTAGAATTTTATTCAAATACTTAATCATTTCATAACCAAAAATGAACCAATGCTGAATAACAAAATTACAAACTTACAATACTGCATAAACACAATTTTAAGCTGACAAAATTTTATTTTATTTTTTTTTTTTTTTTTGAATTTAATTAAGTTACATTTGCAATTACTTCAGAAAAACAAACGCAGATTTAGGAAAATGTAATTTTGCTATTAACATGGATAAATTGAAAACAAAATCAATATTCGAAATGTTTTAAAAATTAACACTGCATTAAATCTAGCCATTAGTGTAAACTACAAACTTTTAAAAACGAGTTGGGCCCCCAGTTTTCTGAATTACCTCGAATATGCGGCTGGGCATGTAGATTTCACAAGAGTTTCCAACAGCTGCAGTGCCATATGGTTCCATGCTGAAAGTGTTGCCCTTTTTAATTCCTCTGTGGTTTGCTATTGGTGCCGATCATGATAAACTTTGGGAACCGTGGTCCCCCAAAGATTTTCAATCGGATTAAGATCCGGACTACGAGCTGGCCATTTGATAACTTTGATACCCCAGCGCTTGAACCATTCTTTTGTACTTTTCGCTGTGTGTACACTCGCGTTATCTGGCTGAAATAACCAGTTACCTCCAGGAATCAGATGAGCAAAAGGTAAGAGATGATCTTCCAGTATTAATTGGTAATCTTCAGCGTTCTATCTTCCATTAAGAAATGCCAACCCTGCTTTACCACGCTGAGAGAGTTATTTATCTTTACTCGAACAAATTTTTTTTAACTGAGTTAAATTATGATTGAAAAAAAAGAAAAAAAATGAGTTTATAATTTTGTCCAGCGGTGCATTTATATGTTTCTCATTAATTTCCAAAAACAAAATTTTTAGCAATCACTGATGGCAACATTTATTCATTGTCATTCTATGGCGTTAAATTAACATTTTCGAACCAAACTTTCTCGTAATCCTGGATTTTTTACCTTTGAGTTTATACTTTTGTCCAGGTTTCACGTAATGATAAAATATTAAGTTTGCAAATATTCTAATTTCATGAATTTTTTAATTTAATTGATAAGATGTACTAATTTTAGAACTATTTCTTCAACTATTCATATTCACTTCAATGAAAATAATTTAAACTGAGCCATGTTATAATTGAAACAAAAGAAAAAAAAATTGAGTCTATAATTTTTGTCCACCACTGTATAACCACCTGACAAACTATATTTTACTTACACCCATCTCATTATATTTTACTTATACTATACTACACTTTTATACAATCTTTGCCTCAAAGGGTTTAATGAAGATGAGGGAAAAAACATGATGGGGCTACTCGGCGTAACCAAACTGGTGCATCCAAAACGGATGCTCCAAAATGAAACTGAGCCTAATTGGGCTATAAAAAAATCCAATGTAAATACCTAAAATGCAAAGAATCCCTAAAAACGGTTTGTTAAAAATGTGATAAAGTGACTTTGTTACAAAAATAACTGTTTTTAAAAAAATTCACTTAATTTAAAAAAAAATTAAATGCTGTGAACTTAATGCCTTTGTTCACCTTGTTGCAGAAATGCAACCATCAATTTTCTTTCAATGGAGTAGTGGTTTTTCAACTATTTTGTAAGGAGGTTAGAATGATGCATTCTTATGCGTCGGCATTTTTTTTTTTTCAAATCGGAATTGTTATATAAAGGGTTTAAAATTGGGTTTAATTATTATTATATAAAGGGGCGGGAGCTGAAATCTAGCTCATTGCCCAAGGATTGGGTGGAACATAGACTCAAAATGCAATTATGGTTAGAACTTGAATAAACAATTTTTGATTCACTGAAGTTCAGTTTAAACACGAAAAGAGTTCTCTGATTCCTTTGATTACACAGAATTAACTAGCAAAAAGTGATTGACTAAAATTGATAAAAATACTACGACTTTCATTATTAAATTATTATATTCACAATTACCTGTGCTCATTATGTTAGTTCCTTCATTTTTTTAGTTAATATCCATAAAATCAATATTATAAAAACGTATAGAATGAGTCATTTTTAAAACAATAGAAAATGTTTTGTATTATTTAATTTCATCTTAACTGAAAAAGGAAACCTAAAATTCTTCTGACATTTTTTTTCCTTTAAGATATTTTATACCAGCATTAAATAATGCAAAATTAATAGCTAAAAATTAATTCTGGTATCAAGGCGAAATTAAAAGTAATTTTTATGTAGTTTTATGTAGTTAGTGGGAAAATAATTCTAATATAAACTGACAAGATATTTTGTATGATTATAGATATTAATTAGTAAACAATTCAGTTCTAAAATTATTTACGATCCACAATAACCAAATAATTTTTCTGACTTGTATTTTTCTATCTTGTTTTAATCAAGAAGTTCAGTTAGTAATTAATATTTATGATGATTTCTGCTGTTTTGTGTAGTTAGTTAGAAATTAATTCTAATTTAAATTCACGGGACTTTTCATATGATTACAGATTTTAATTAATTACCAATTAATTTTAATAGACATTAGTTCTTAGATTATTAACATACATTAGTACTTATAAAAATTAGAGATCTAAAATCACCAACTAATTTTTCTAATTTAGTTTATTATTTTTTTCCTGTCTTGTTTTAATCAAAAAAAAAAATCAGTTAGTAATTAATATTTACAATGGTTTCTATTTTATGTAGTTAGTGGTAAATTAATTTTAATAAAAACTGACAAGACTTTTTGCATTATATTACAGATATTAATTAATAAAAATTCAGTTATAATATCTGTGAGTACTCATACTAGTAACTAACACTATTACTTATAGAAATAAGCGATCTAGAATCACTAATTTATCTGACTTGTCTTTTAATATTTTGTTTTAATCAAGAATGTTAGTGAGTAGTTATTATTTACGGTGATTTCTGTTTCATGTAGTTAGTGGAAAATTTAATCTAACACAAACTAACAGGATTTTTGTATGATTATCTATATTAATTAATAGACAGTTTAGGTCTAATACATATTAGTACTTATAACATTTTTCCACAAATGAATTATTGTTGTTTACAAAATGACTAATTGCATTTTCCTAATACTAAGAATATCTATTGTATAGGTGGGCATTTGAGTTTCATAAGAGGGTATTTAAGTGTTAGATACTTTTTATTACATTTTAATTCATTTAATTAAAATTTCCTTGTATATTTTAAGCTAATCCTTATAACAGCGGTTTGTGTAATAGATAAAAGATGTACTAAACAGTTTACATTCTGGAATGATTTCGTAGTGTACTTGATGAGTAAATGCTAACGTTTACTTTATGTAGTGAAATGTATCATTAGAAGTGTAATCAAGTGCAATCTTTCTATGCTGTTGAATAATAAATAGGCACTTCAGTTGTAACATATGTTACTTAGTTAATATATGTCATGTTACTAACATATTAGTTCGTTCTGATTTGATAAATTTTAGTTTTATTTTACTTGTTATTTTGATTGTAAAAAACGACTGATTGCATTATCTTTTAAATAACTTTTAAGACTTTTTTTTTTACATAGTTTTGCTTGAATTTTAATTTAATGACAAGTTGTTTAACTTTTTGACACTACGAAATATTATTACAATGCAAGTTATTAAATAATTCAATTTTGTTGTTATTTAAAAAATAATTGCAATCTTTGACTTCTTACGTTTTTCAACAGCACTGCACTGAACTGTTAGTTTCTCGTCAGTACACCCTACTCTTTTATATATTTATCAACATTAAGCTGCAAGAAAAATGACAGTGAAGTTTATAACAAGAAAACTGATGACATTAACTGATTGTTTCCTCATCAATATGTCCTCTCTTTAGTTCTTATCTCGCGCTTTTATCGTGAGTTTCGGTTCCGTGATTGTTGTTATCTAAGTATGAGACGAGGGAGTGTGCTGTATGGAATGAGAGTGAATGAGGAATGAACTAACCTCTCGTGCGTCGCGATGGTTAAGTGATATTATGTAATTTGGTGTGTTTCAGGGTCTGTGTGGATGGAGAGTCGGCGCGTCTTCTCCCAGTGTCGGCAAGCATCCCCGCGTGCCTCGTCGGCGGCAGGATACAGCGCGGCCTCTGATTGGCTGGGCGCCGCCTCCCCGGCACCACCCTTCGCGAATGTGTATCCATGGCAGCCGTGGGCCCACACGGAATCCGAGTCTCTCCGTTCACGCGCGTCCGAAACCTCCAAATTCCGAACTCGGATGTAGAAGAGTGCGGACGCACGCATCCCACCACCATGAACTCGTACTTCGACCAGGGCGGCTTTTACAACGGCCAGTCCGAGCAGTCGTACCGATTTCCGCAGGGGCTGTTGGTGCCGCCGTACCCGCCTCAGCCGAGCGCCGCCGCCCGGGCGCAGCCCGCGCACGAGAACTCCGCCGCCGCCTCGTACGCCGCCGTCGACGCCGCCAACAACGGCAGCGCGGCCGCAGCGTCGACCGCCGCGGCGGCTGCCGCAGCCTGTAAACTCTATTCGAACTCTGCAAGCGAAGCGGGCGGTGGCGGCGGCGCGCTCTTCAAGCCCGAGTGCCTGGCAAAGGATCAGAATGGCTTCAACCAGGCCGTCAAGGAGATGGCCGCTTGGCCATCTGGCTCTGTGGCCGGCCTGCGGCCCGCCGGCATGAGTGGCGATGCCATGCGGCCCTTTCCCGCCGAAAACTCCGCCACCCCCCGAGTCACAGACGCTTGGTCGACCTGCTGCCAAAGCACGCCTCCTATGGCTCAAGCACCTGCCAATGCTTTCTACCCGTGGATGGCCATAGCAGGTTGGTGTAAGTTGTCTTTCATTATTCCTTTTCTTCCATCTACTGCAAACATCGACAGCTCTGATGACAACTCGCAAAACGATCCTCTCCATCCTCCCATCCACTCCATCCATTCCCCTCTTCCTCGAAAGAAACGCAATCCCCATCCTCAGTGACGCTAAGGGGGGAGAATGGAGTGACAAAAGCGCCAAGGTGGGCCGAAGAAGCCCGAGAGGGATTGAGGAGAATGGGGCAGAAAACGAACCACGTGGAGTAAGGTGAATGAAATGTGAACAGTAAAGAGAAACATCCTTTACTGTCCTCTCCTTAAAAGCGAGCTTACTTTAGAAAGCCATTTGCTTTTCCAAAAGACAAATGCCTGAAACTCAATACTAGCCACTGAAAAACATAAAAAAAGCATCTATCTTCCTTTCTCCAGACCATTCCAAAGCTTACGTAGTCCAATATACTTCTTAAGATGTGGCATGGGGATTTGCACAGTTTTAAATCCTAAAGTGTTTGTGCGTTCTTAACAAACGACATTTTACAATCCCTAACTAGTATCCCAGAGTAAAATATCATTAAAAATCCGAGTGAAAGTAAGCATAAATTATCATATAATACCAACTTTAGTTTTAGAACAACTAAACGTCATGCAATGAGTATCTACTGATCGTTTACACTTGGTTTTATAACACACGTGACAAATCAATGATTAACGGGACGTTGCGCAAGTTTCGTAGATGTAATCATAAAGTTCAAAAACGAAAAGACGGATCAAACTTTGATTTTTTTTTCTCTTTATTTCATAAGGACTGTAACTAGGAGGTAAAACTATCCCAAACGGGAAAAAAAATCAAAAGACAAAAAAGTTTTAAATTTAGGAAACAACTCGAAATTTAAAATTTTTCAATTCAAATATTATTTACTTGTACACGCTTCGCAAACCAATAGAACGCAAGTGAAAAACTAAACAAAACAAAAAAAAAAAAAAAAAAAAATGAAAGTAAACTCATAGGTCTGTATCATAAAAATGCTCAACATCAGTTTCTGGGTGAAAATGAAAACTCAAACAAGTACGAAATCAAGTTAGCAAAGCTTTCCACTTGTTTTATGGCTCTTGAAAGTGGTAGTAAAATTCTTTTACGACCCTCTCACAAAGCAATACCTCATGCATCTCTATCCAAATACCACCCCGGTGGGGGAGAAGTCATAAAATGACTATTTACTGGTCATCAAATCCTAGAGTGGCTAAAGAGCCCCTACGCACGCCTTAAGATTCCACTACTACCCAATGGCAGCACTTTCTTTGCAATTGTGCTGCTATTATCATTGCAATGAAAACATCTTAGAGGAATGATTTTTTTTAATGGGTTTCCGCTGATGTAACTGTGCTTTAACTAGTGTTTGAAGAACAAGTAGCTTAATTTCACAGCTCGTTATGGGAAAGGCTGATTACTTTTTTTATGATCAGGACTTAATTTGTAACAAAAAGGCCTGTTTTTCTTCAGAGCTAGTATTCATGCGCCAAAAGTGAATTCCCGTCTAATTAGTAAAAAGTGGTCGAAAATAAGACTACATGAGCTCTCGTGAGGTGTCATTCAAATTAAGCCTTTTTTTTATGATTTACATACCCTTGTTATACGCTGTTGCGTTTATCTTATTTTAATGCTGTTTGATATAATTTTTGTTTCAACTTCTTTTAATCTGTACAATTAAATCTGCTATTGATTTGATTGTTGCTATCAAAACTTTGACAAGTTTTTTTTTTTTCAAATGTTTTGATGACGATGCATATTTACAATTAGACAACTTTACTTGAAACATACAAGGAAAAAGAGAGGGAGGGATATTTCTTTTCTCTTCCTTTGTATTTCCAATTAGCTTGTTAATTAAAAATATTACCAAATAATATAAAACTACCACTTTTTTTTAAACACACATTTTGCAATAGTAAGTCTTTTTTTTTTAACTTGCTTTTATTAATGTCTAGTTTTATATAGATCTGGTAATTATTTATTTTCATCTAAAATTCTAATTTATGCAAAATTATTATAAGATATTGAAGTGTAAAAGAGAATATTACTTCCTTCCTGGGAATTTTTCTTGATGCACTTTTTTTTCCATTCAAAGAAAACAAATTATATTTTATTAAGTGAAATTTCCCTTTTGTAAAATTTGCTATTTTTACATTGGTGTACAACTATGTACCTGCTTCGAATTGCATAGGTTTTGAAATTTAGTTGAAAAAGTATTAGGATCATGCATGATTTGTAAGTGACCATAAATAATATTTTTGACCTGAGCAGATTTACCAATTTTTAAATTAGCATTTACAAACAAAACTTAAAACTGGCCGTTCTTTAATCAGTTACTTAAAAATATTTGGTTGAGAAAAAAATTAAATATGACCAGATAAATAGTTCTTACTTACCTGATTATCCTTTTGCTGTTGTAAATCTTGATATGTCCCATTAATTGTCATGTCCCTTTGAATTTTCCTCTGGTACAAGGTTTTTAAAAATAACGGTGAATATATCTTTGCAAACGGCAATTATTTCTTCAAAAGTTATTACACATCAGATTGACTACTCTCGAAACAAAATGTCTTGCCTTGTTTATTTGTTTCTTTAATTCAAAGTAAATGCAAGTGAGAATCTTATCAGTCTAGTTTTTAACCTCATTTCGCATGTTATTTGTCCTGTCATAAGAACTCACTAGTCAACGAGTCGAAAGTTTTCACTAGTCAACGAGTCGAAGGTCCTCTCTAGTCAACGTGTAGAAAGTTTTCACTAGTCAACGAGTCGAACGTTTTCACTAGTCAATTAGTCGAAAGTTTTCACTAGTCAACGAGTCGGACGTTTTCACTAGTCAACGGGTCGAACGTTTTCACTCGTCAAACGAGTCGGACGTTTTCACTAGTCAACGAGTCGGACGTTTTCGCTAGTCAAGTAGTCGAACGTTTTCACTAGTCAACGAGTCGAAAGTTTCCACTCGTCAGCATCGTAAAAAAAGTTGTTCAACGTGTGTAGCCAATATATTTGATTTAATTTTTATGCCAAGCACCATAACATAGTTATACAAATTTGCTGCAATCCGCGAACCTAAACCTTCCGACAGATTTGTTTACAGCGAGCAACCCAATAAAATACGATCGGCAATCAAATCTTCCCCTTCTTCCTTCGGACATTTTCGCCCGTGGAGAATTCTATGGCTTCCAGATTGCTATAAAGTGGACAACAAAGGGAGGGTGGTTCCATCTTGTTCTGTATGGCCCAACCGGGTGAGAGAAAAGTGGTAAATACATCACCTCACTACTGCTATCAAAGTACGTGACGAAACCCTAAATGTTTCTTCTCACGAGAAATATAGAAAGGAAAAAAGAGAATGTACAAATAAAACAACATGTTGTTCATTCTAAAACTAAAAGACCACGGTGCAACTGCGAAAAAGTTTCGTTTTTCATTCAAATTTCTTTTCAATAAATTAAGTAAAAGGTTTAAAAAATATTTTTTTAAGAATCATTAACCATGCGCAAGTTTGTCATTTCTGCATTTACTACCAAGACTTCTGTTTCATTTATATGTGCGGGAAGAATGGGAGAAAATGACAAATAACGTGCTACGATTTTTTTATCTAACTTACTTCAACAGCGTCATTTTTTTATTCAAACTAATGACGGTTATTGCTGAAAATTAAAAACAAAATTTTTTATCGCTAAAAGTAAATATGCTTTTTATGACATTTTTTTTTAAATTTCATGTTTATGGACTACATAATAGTGTGTCTCGAAAGTTATGTAGTAGTAGAAAGTTATGTCTACATATGCAAGGTATTCAAAAATATCTGTTTGGTTGTCAGTGTATCAAGAGTGGAGAAAATTACTAAAAAGATAAATGCATAAATAATGTAAAGAAATCGTGGTGTTGAAAAGTAGCACTAAAAATTTCTTGTAAGAAAAATCAATGAAACGTCTACTACAGGAAAATGACAATAATTATCCCCCACCCTTTATTAAACTATCTTCCACTCCGGTGTTTTATATATTCCTTTTAAAAAAATTAACGCTTGCTCAATGCCGGCTGCATTGAACAAGCGTTAACTTATGAATAATTAACCTTGTGAAACATAATTGAGTGTATTATATTCTCCATAATTTGATTCCGTATCAAGACATTTTATTATTATTATGTAGAGATTTTGAATTCCTGGTTAATTACATATATTAATCTCAGCTTAATTGGCTCGAAGTTCTAGTATGCTTCGAAGTAATAACTAGTAACAAACATGATTGTTTTTTTTTCTTAGTCGAAGTTTCAATCCCGGAATAGTTCGAAGTTTCAGCACAGAACATTTCCGGTTTTGCTGTGTGAAATAACTGTTTTGTATAAGCGTCTGTTAGTTTTTTCTTTATATTTTTTATTAACGTTATTAATATTTATATATTTTTTTTGGGGTACCTGCGGATGTATTTATGTTATAAGTCTTTATTCTGTGTACTGTTTCACACAAAATATTTCTAATTTTCTTCCAAAACGAAAATAGCTTCTAGATACATCATCAGTCATTTTGTCTTGAAAGCACGTTCAAATCAGGTAAGTCCATATTTGCTCTGACAACAAAACGTGTGTCGCCACGGTAAGTTCAATATTTGCTTACTCGTTCGGTCGCAAGCTGTTTAAGTATTTTCATTGGGTAAGTAAGCTTTACTTTTAGCATATTTCATCAGAACTGCGAAAGAAACAATGTTCTATTCCCGCTTTAATATTTGTGAACTGGGGATGCTGAATTAATTTTTAGAATAACCAAACACCTGCATCCTTTGTCATAAATATTCAAGATGCTGAAATGAAGTACCAATCTGTATTCCAGCTGTTAACCCGTCATATCGTCGCCTCAGAGCAACAGTAAGATATCTAATCCCAAATAACACTAAGATATCTTACTATTGCTCTGAGGCGACGATATGCTAAGCAAAATATGAGTATAGCATTTGATGTCATCATTGAGTGCTGATCTCTTTTTGCAGTCTGGTTGATACTTTCTTAGAATTAATTTTGTGAATGAGGCAGATGAAATTCGAGATAAAATCAAACCTATGAGCACATCTATGTTTGATTAAGATACAAACATAGTTTTAAGTTTGAAATTTTTCAGCTAAATTTGTAACTTTGTTTGTATTTTTTTTTTTTTTTAATCGTAGGGTGTTTTAGAAATATTCTTTACAAAACATGCATTTCTTAAATCTCGATCAACAATTTAGCATTAGAATTAAATCTCTGCAGCGTCATTTATATCAATGCTTCATTTAAAATCAGATAACAGCACGACGACTGTGTAATTCATTTACGTGTGTGAATTAGAATAGTGAACCATGAATGCTGTCAACGGAAATTTGTGAAAGTTGCTACTGATACAGTATTTTACAGTTTTTTATATTTTTTTCATTGATTCATAAAAAATATTGAGCCTAATTCAAACAGCATAGATGTCACAATTACTATTGACCAAATATTCCGATCACATAGTTTCTCAAAAATAAGAATAAATGGTAAACGCAAAATGAGATACGTTTCATTCAGCTAAAATATTTTTTTTCAACGAAATTATCAGTTTTAAATTTTAAATCTTTTTCTTTTTTCTAAAACATATTTTTAATTATTTAATGCATATTTCCAAGATATTTTTCTTATCATATTACTTTACAAATGTTTCCGAAACATTTTTCCTATATTATTTTTTTGTTTAATAAAAATTGCAAAATATTATTTCCTACCCGCCAAATGTTTTATAAAATATCCTTTCGACTGCGCAGTAAATTTTTCGAAGATTTCCACATTATCTTTAGTTCTAGTATTTGTCTAAATCAGTTCTCCAATGGGAACGAAAATCGGATGCTACGGATTTTTAATAACCTATGCATAATCATTTGTTCAATTATTGTTATTAAATCTTAGCGCTTTAAAAAATAAATGATCAAAACATGGGCGCCCCATATGCAAAATTGTAAGGGGGGCTCAGAAATTTTAACCATGGTTTAGCAGGATATTTTCCCCATGGAGGCAGATTTCAGGACAGATTAGAATCATTAAAATTTGACATTTTTAATTATTTATTCATTAATCGCTGGAGAAGAAATATTTTTATATTTTTGCAAAGAAGAAAGTACTACATGCAAGGAAGTTTTAATTTCCAAGGGGGGGGGGGCTCGAGCCCCCCCCCTTGCCCCCTTTATGGGCACCCTTGGATCAAAAGTGTTGTAAAGAGCTCAAAAACACTCAAATGTCTCTGGACAGAGATAAAACGCAAAAATGGTAAAGCAATCCCCCAAAAGATTTCCCCCTTTTCTTTCCTTGATAACTCAGTGTATTTTTTGTTTCTTACTTAGCTGCTTATTTTGTTTTCCTCACTTTTCGTGACACGATGCAAATGTGAAAGATCAGCTGTCGTTCAGCCGGCTAAAGAGTTGCATGAAGTTTCAGCGGTATGCGTTGTTATTCAGCGGTCGCCCGTCTTCGTAAGACTAAATGAAGCTTTTCCCAGATTCTGCCAAATAAAGCAAATATCATTTGCATAAACGTGCAGGGGAATGACTTTGAGCTAAATCCCTCTTCGTCGAAATTATTAAATCACTGAAGTTCAAATATTGCGTGAGCTGGGAACGAATTGCCCGTACCACCACTCTTAAAATATACCATCCTCCTTATTTCAAACGATTTACCGTTTTTCACTACTCTCTTCTTTACCATTTTCCGTTTTATCTCTGTTCGGAGACATTTGAGCGTTTTTGAGCTCTTCGGAAATATTTTTCAGCATTTTTTTAGAGCGCCAAAATTTAATATTAAATAATTTAATTAAGTGAAGATGCATAGGCTATTATGAAATCCGTAGTAATAAATAGCTTTTAACAATATGAGAAGAAAAACTGATTATTTTTGAGCTCTTCGGAACATTTTGAGCATTTTCTATTTACATCCAGAAAGTGGTTTAGTTTTTTAATATTTGGAAGAAAAATTGTATATAAGCTTTGACAGAATCAGTAATAATGAATGAAAAACGTTGAGCAATTTTTTTAATTTGGGCAAAAACTGAGACATTTTGGAGTACACTTAGCACATGATTTAATTTGATATTTTTAATTAATAAATATTCATAAGTTTTTATAAAATCAATAGTAATCAAGATTTTTAATAATAAGTGAAGAAAAAATATTGAAATTTTTTTGAGAATTCACATACACTAGAGCATTTTTGAGTACGTTAGCAATGCTTTTTTCTTTAAAATTTTCAACAAATAAATGTACGCAAGTCTAATTGAATAATTAGCACTAAAGATTGTATAGTTATGAGATCAAAAAAAAAAAAAAGAAAAAAAAAATCAAGGTGAAAACTGACATAATCGTTTCTTATTAGAAACGATAAAATTGATTTTTCCCTAAAGAATTTCAAAATGTGCTCATTTTATTAAACTAATGTAGGAAAACTACACAAAATGATGTTTAATTCATAATTTGAATAACTATGGAAATGTACATAAAATTTAGCAGCATTCAAAATTTTTCCTCTGTGTTCTACGGAAAGTAAATTAAAAGCATAAATTGTCAACTATAAATATTATTTAACTATAACAAATCAAATCTTTTTCATTAATTTTTTTTATATTTCCTGAAGAAGTTAATGTTTAAATAGCTAAATACATTTTTATAATTATTATATTATGATCTACGAAGTTAGTTACTTTTAATTTATTAACGCTGCAACGAATTCTTATCTGCTGTCCTTTTTTGCAGATCCAATAAGAACTCGATTTTCTATACTTATTTTAATTAATCTCCAATTTTTGGAACTTGATACACTCATTTCGTTCAAGTGTTTAAAAACTAAATAATCAGGGGGCTATAAAAAAAATCAAGGTAACATAAGTAAAATTGTTACCTTGGTAACATAAGTAGCCGAGGTAACATAATTCATTGGTTATTATGTTATCTTGAAATCATAATCCAATCTAATCAATCAATCAATCTATATTATTTTGCAAAAATAAGTTAGCAAGTAAATCAGAAAGAGATAAAGTAACAGTAAAGGATTAAGTAGATAATAAAAACGCAAATAAGGTTTAAATGAATTGATAGGAATTCCATTTACATGTATTTTTCAATGCAAAGTTAAAAGAAAGATTCAAAAAACGCAAATTCATTATCCAACCTCGAACTCTTCAAAATCATTTTTTTACAATCCTGTAATTAATTAGCTTTTCAAGTCAGAAAAAAATGTATAATATTTTAAGCGACATTCTAATCTAATGTATTATCTTATTCTTTTTTATGTTTTTACATTTGTTATTTTTATTTTTGTTAATTTATTTTTGTTTCCATTTTTGTTTATTTATTGTTTCGCTTTTTACTCATATTATTTTTACTGACGTTTTCTCTGTGCTTCTCAAAGTCTGCTTTCGAACTTTAATTAATGTTGCTAAAATTAACGTGTACACAGACACAAAGCAAAAATTATTCTTCGCAATGTCTTGCTGGTATATAGATACTTATGTTTTGAAGCCTTTTTTTCATTCTAATAAAATGGGTTCAATAATAAGCGTGCATAAAATGCGGAAACTTTATTTACACAACGATCATTGTAATTTTCTGTCTAATTCTCTGAAATTAATTTCCCGTCTAAAGAAGTACCATTCCAAAGTTAAATATTTCTTCTCCATTATATCCGGCGTTTTAGTTTAGAAAACTATGGATTAGAAAGACTGAAACTAATATTAAAATCAAATCTTTTCAAGGATAATTAACGATCTGTTCAGTGATTCAAAGTTTTCAAACGTGAATTTGATACCCTTAACAACTGAAAACAAGTATGACGGTTTATATTTTCATGCATCCATTAAAAGCGAATGAAGAGTGAATAAATGCAAAAGTTATTGCTTGATTAAACATATGAGAAAATATTTCAATCAAAAATTAACTGAATCGTTAACTGGATACCATTAAAATCAAACTTTTTAAAAGATACTAAGCGATCGGTCCATTTTCAACTGATGCACTGAGCAATTATGGACTACTTCGTTTTGTTGCAACTAAATAAGAATTTCTGAAAAGTAGTCAGCAATAGAACAGTGTAAACTTAAAGTTTTTAAGTGCGTATTTGATGCACTTAAGCAATTGAAAACAAGTATTTCGGTTTACATTTTATCCGTCCACTGTAGCGAATGAAGAATAAAATAAGTGTAAAAGTTACAGTCAGAGCGAATATAGGAGATAAACTCATAAACATGTCTCTCCATATAAAGTATTTTTTTTTCCTTTCTGGAAATGTAGGACTGAATAGGCTTTTTTATTCTGTGTTACAAAGCGAGCTTTTGATGGCTTCTCTAGATGATATAGTGTGCTTTTGTTTTCTCAGTACGAAATTGACGCAAAATGCTAATTTATGCACTTGGAGCGAGCTTGTTTATTGTAATAGGTAAAAGCCGTCGCATGAAGAAAATCTTACCGCGTTAACCCATTTTGAATAGACGAAATGTAATCTAATTATATGTAATTATTTAATTAATCCTGGGAATATTCGGGCCGAATGTTTCGCACAGCCAAGGCGATGTAGAATTAATTCAGTGGCTAAAATATGTAAATATGTTTGTGAGCTTAATTTCGTTTTGTTACAAAAGATTCTCTTAATAGCGGATAAAAGATGACGACAAAACAGTTCGAGTAAAATATATAATTTCAATGACCCTTTATGAATAAGGTACTTGACCCTTTAACGATTTATATGACGCCGAACTTGTGATGCAATTTTCTCATGCGCTCTATTTGCGAAAGTAATCATAATACGCGTCTGCAAAGTTTGACAACATCAAATATTAGTTCATTTTCAACTGATGCACCGAGCTATTATGGACTATTTCGTTTTGATGCGACTAAATAAGAATTTTTGAAAAGTAGACATCAATAGCACAGTGTAAACTTTTTCGCTGCTAGTATATACTCAGTTTTCATTCATTTATTTATTTCAATCATATTTTGTTTTCATTTTATTTATCATTCATCTTTTACTTTCTTATTCATTTAATTTCGTCTTGCTGCGAATTTTCCAAGAAAGATAAATCTAAAGGGATATTCTATGCTTCGAGAATTTTTTTTAGAAATAACTATTTGCGGAACAAACAAATTACATCTAAGGCATTTTTCTGCACCTAAACGTAGGAAAATCACTTTAATATTATTCTTAACAAAACAAAACAAAAAAAAAAATATATATATATATATATATATATATATATATATATATATATATATATATGAATAAAAAAGGCTCAAAAAATTACATAGCAAAATAATTTCATTCAAATTGACTTTTTTTTCCTCCCTTAATTCAATATAGCCGATTGTGTTGTACGTTGCGCTCATTTTCAGTTTTTATCACATTTTCCTGCAAATAAAACATTCTGTGATACATTATTTTGCAACTTTAGATTTTTTGCTAATGTATGTAAATTTAGTGTATTTTTTATTAATGCTTTTTATTGTTATTAGTAGTTTTGGTGACAATTCAATGGGTGCCCATTAACATCCCCGTAATTCACCATGGCCTGTATACTATCTACAGTTGGTCAACCAGTTTTTCTTTTATTAATAAGTTTTCAACTTTTAAATGTACTAGTACTTATTTCAATTAATAGTTAATAAGTAATTTACAACCCTTAAAAATGAGGTAAACCGACAAAAACTGAAAGCAAAACCAAAGGGGAAAAAAAGGACATACATATAAATATTAGTTGAAACCTAGGATGCCAAAGGACTAGTTTAATGATGAATTTACAGGGATTATTCAAATAATTATCCAAATTTGAAATAAAAATTATGAACTTTTCTTAGACACCAAAACATTAGGAAAAAAATCATAAATATTTTCAATTAGTCCGTTTAAATTTAAAATGTATAATATAGCAATATTAGAAAATACGAATTAGAAAACAATTCGCATAATTTTCCGAGGTACAATGTTTCAGAATTATTACTAAACGTTTAATAGCCAAACTGAGATTCCTTGTTCTTAAAAGGCAAAACAAACACACCGGTCTCAGGAGCAATGGGTTGACAAGTTACGAAAATATTCATTTACACTCATCAAGAGTCAATGTAGTGTGAACAAATATATTTTAAAATTGTATCTGATTTCCAGATAAAAATATGGAACATGAAGTTTCGGGACCATCTGAGGGAAAAAAAAGCAACGGAAAATTAAAGTTTTTACTTTATAAGACACATTAAGGATAATATTAACTGTACTAATAGATTTTAAAGTATTTATCGTCGCCTCAGAGCAATAGTAAGATATCTTAGTATTATTTCTGGGATTAGATATCTTACTGTTGCTTTGAGGCGACGATATAGTAAATGGTATTCTATCATCTGTTGTCCTTTTTAATGCATCAACTGCTGAATACTTTGTGTATTTGAGTAGAAAAAAGTAAAATTTAAAAACGTGACTCTTCAAGGCACTAATATTTTTAATGTAACTATACGCATAATTTAAGAATTAAAATCAATATTTAAATGTTCTTCTTCAATCCTTTCATTAAAATAATTCTTTAACTCTTTTGACATACATGTGCTAAAGTAGTCCCCCTTTTCTTCCCTTTTTTTCGGAGATTGAAGACTAGATTCATTAGAAAGTGCTATTGAATTTAATTGGAACAGCTAGTGTTTTGTCAAAACTGCAGCACCATTCACAGCGAACATTATATTAAAACTATTAAAAAAGAGTTGAGCGGTTGTCATTTCAAAAATGTTAAAACTATCAGAGCGAAGTTATGCTTTCAAGTCGCAAGTTCAATAAAAATATATTTCCTCAATTGTCTCCTGAGGTCAAAATTGTATTTTCAGCGCGTACAATAAATAGTTCTCAAATAGCTCTTGTTCAAAAATACTTCCCAAGTTAATTGAAACTCGTTGCAGCCTTGTGAATGTTAACAAAACCGACCTTAATGACAAATCTGGAAACAGTTTGCTTCTCCTTGATGTGCATTCCGTCCGGGGAAGAAAAAAAAACCTAAATGAACCGTTTTTCAGCTGGAAGCTGGCTCTAACCAAATTAAAACCAGAAAATGAGCCCAACGAGCTTAAAAGTAATACGAAAAAGGTTTTTAAAAAGTTCACATCGCGTTTGTTGCCTTCTAAGATAAATGTTTAAAAGAAAAGAGGAGCAGGTGCGAAAATAATTTCCAATGTAATCTGGGTTTCAAGATCTGGGAACATTGGACGATGGCTTTAGAGACAATTGGAGCATTGGATGATAGGGGCTCCCAGTGCGGGGGAGGGATGGCCAATAGTCTATTGTGGTCGTAATCCTTGTCTACCCCTTCTTCTCCATAGGCACACACTTATTTCACGGGCACTGGGCTTCTGCCTGGGAAATCAATATATCTACCAAATCCTACTTTCGCTTGCTTGCTTTTCTTATCCCTTATCGGGCGAGATAAAACCGGTTGGGGACCGCCTAGAAAATTAAAATAAGATATTGGTATGGGAGACTATAAATTTTTTCGTCCTCTCTCGCTAAAAAGAGATTTTCTAATATTTTTTGTTCCTCTTTTGATTGTAAGTCAGGTGAAAAATATGAGAGAGTTTACGTTTTTAATTTATACAATCATTTAATTTCTTTAATACGCTAGAAAGTTACTAAAAAGAGCTTTTGTCGTGAGCATTGCTAAAAAGGACCTTTCTCGTGAAAGTTACTGGAAATGTTCTCGTGAAAATTATTAAAAAGAGCTTTTTCTGTGAAAGCTACTAAAATGAGCCTTTCTCGTTAAAGTTACTGAAAGAGCATTTATGATGAACGGAAAAAGAGCTTTTTTTTTTTTTTTTAAAGCTTTCGATATTAATACAAAGTCTCACCTAAAAGGTTAAAAATTTTACATGTTTAACTACTGTAGAAAAAGGCTTTATTCATAATATCGATTTTTTTTTTTTTTGATAAATCCGAAAACATTTGCTCAAAGCTAGTTTCCATTGAAAAATGCTCTTGGAGATTTGCGTACACGCGGCTTTCTTCGCGCCGATTTTTAAATCTTGATCAAAATTGTGTGTGCAACAAAACCCTTGAAGTTTTTATGAAAAAAGTATTTATCATAAAGCTCTGGGTGTTGGTTGCGAATTATTTCTAAATGGTTACGCATTCATATCTTTAGTTTACGTAAAATCTCCAGCGGAGTGTTTTTAAAACTGCTGTTTGTTACATCCAACGCAATTTTTTGATGTAGACTTGGGAAAAATCATTTGTGCGGATTTGAGAAGAATATACAAATTTTTAATTTTTATTTAAATTTTATAGCAAAAGTGGGACTTGGAATATTATTAAAGCTCCTCTTTTAGTCTTAAAAAAGAAAGAAAAGAGATTTTTTGCCGTAGTTTGTTCAAAAAGTTATCAAATTATCTGCGTTGTGAAAATTATTTGAAGTAAAAAAAAAGCAGAGCGAGATAGAAATTTGGAAAGCAAAAGAACACTTCCGTTTTCGCACAAAAAACAAACAAAATCGCGATACCTATTCTGAACGACATGAATTTTAACTTAAATGAAAAATCACTAAAATTCCTTTTTTTAACTTTACATCTGCATGAAGTTCTAGTTGTATATTACGAAGTGATCCAAGTTATCATAATAATATCACTTCATACTGATGACATGAAGAATGCAAGTTTTTTAGAGCTGAATAGTAGCTGATGCTTCTAAATGTTAGGAAAATGCAAAAAAAAAAAGAAGAAGGAAAAGAAAGAAAGAAAGAATAAAATTGCCATTCAAGCCGAGTTTTTTTAAAAAAAATATTTTGACTCAAGTTACTCTATTTAGATATGCGTTACGAAATCAAGTAGCTAATATTAAGCATCAAAGGCAACTCAAATCGTGTGCGTAATGCTTAATCACCAAGGAAATGTTTTTCTGTATTTTCTGGATAATTCTGTTGTTTAAAACATGAAACGATTTGATTTTTCTACTTTAAAAATATTTTCGTTGAAATGTAAATTACAACCTTCAACAGAAATATTTCAAAACACTTATGATTATACATTTATGTATGATCCGTTGCTGTGACATTTGAAATGAACTGCCTGTAGAATTTTTGTAATATATATTTTTTATTTAACCAACAAAGTCTAACAAAAATTAGTTTTTTTTTTTTTTTTTTTTTTAATATGAAAACTCTCGATGAAGGAAATGTTTCCCCGTATTTTCTGGATAATTCATTTGTTTGTAACGTAAAACGATTTGATTTTGCTACTTAAAAAAAAAAAATCGGTGAAACGTAGGTTAGAACCTGCAACCAAAATATTTCAAAACAATTATAATTATACATTACTGTGATATTTTAAATGAAGTGTTTGTAAAATTTGCGCAATAAATATATTTATTTAAAATTATCCAACGAAGTCTAGGATAAATATTTTCCTTTTCTTTTTAATATGAAAACTCAATTTGTTCATTGAAACTAATTGTGTTTTTTTTAAATAATAAATTCTTACTTACTATGTTCTTGTAACAAATTAAGTCATTGTGATGGTTATTTTTTCAAATGTCATCCTTAAACGTGTTTAAATTCAACAACTATTAAACTTGTTCATTAAAATCTGTGTCATTCTTATCCAGTATGGAAGATGAAACGCTCTTGATTACAATATTTTCCTAATGTCGCACTGTGCTAATCATAAGATATTCCCACGCTTCGCAACTTGTGGGCACAACATTACAAATAATCAATTTTAGAAATGTATTTACTCTAGAGAATATTCTCAACGCCCTCCCCCCTAATGTAAATTGACTTTTTGGCTTTTCCCCCACACATTTGCCTGAATAATACAATATCTAAGTGAAAGAAACTGTATTTACCTTGCGATATTTTGTAGTAAGCTACTTCGATTTTTGTGAAGGGCACTTTTAGTGTTCCTCGTGGCTTCACACAATCAAACTTGATCAATTTACTGTGAAGCATTCTGTTTCTTACAAAAATAAAATTTTCTTTGAAAATTCCTAGCAGTTATTAACGTAAGATTTTTTTTTTTTTTTTTTTTTTTTTTTAATATTAAGACGTGAGAAAATGCAACAGGCAAGATTTGAGGTAGGGTAGTCTGAACAGTAAATAAACAGTGAGCACTATTTCATTTTCAGAAGTTCAAAATATCTTAAGAAATTTAAGCATTCGATACATAACAGAAAAACTTTTTATTAGTAAATGTAATTATTAAGTTAAAACTCGGAGAAAACTTATACGGTTCTGCTTCAGGCTCTTTGGGAGCAGAATAAAGTAATAGTTGGTTCAGGTGCAGCAACTATGTAAATGAACACGAAGTAGGAACAAATTGTGTGTTTTTTTTTTTTTTCGTTACGACATTTATTTATTTTTTTACTCTGCTTCATTAAATAATTTTTTTTATTATACTTCTAAAACGAATCGGGAAAGAAACGAGTGAATGAAACTCAAACTATTCATTTCAAAAAATTTCAAATGTATATTATTTTTATCAAGTGGGTATCAAGATATTGAAAGCGCGTAGATTTTTTGTATATTTTAACACAAATTGTGTTAAAGTTCCAGTAAACAAACACATTTTCTTGTTAATAACCATGTGAGATTTTTCTTTGAAGTTTCATTGAGACTTTTGCATATTCTCTTTTTTTCATACTCATCTTTTTTTCATGCTGAATTTGTTACTCTTTTTTCTTTTTGTTTTCATTGCTTTCTGGTTTATTTTTTCCTTTTATTTTATTTTTATCCCTCTTTTTTTTCTTTTCTTTCCCTTTTGGAAATGTGTGCTAAGAAGTTAACGATAAAAATTAAAAACAGCTTAAATAATGCACAAATTGTCAAGAAAAGGCTGAAATAAATATTTGCAGCATTATCTTAATTTTTGTTTTATTTACGATGCTTTCCATTATACTCATATTTAACCAAACGCAGGTTTGATCATTTTTCAGTTAACAAACAGGCTTTACTTAACCTTAAAATAGCTATTTCAATTTGCGTTTCATTTACGTTGTCTTTCATTTTAATCATATTTTGACACAAAGAATGTTTCATCATTTTTCATTCAGGAAGTTACTGCTGCCAATTCAGCAAAGAAAAAAACTTTTTAAAACCTTATCAAAGAAAAAAATAAATAAACTGTTCATTCTCGGGTCAAACTACTTCAAAAAGAAAAAAAAAAATGTTTCAAACTTATGAAAGAAAAAAATAAACTGGTCATTCCCGGGTCGAACTACTTCAAACAAAAAACTGTTTCAAACCTTATTAAAGAAAAAAAAACTGTTCATTCCCGGGTCGAACTACTCCAATTGGAATTTAACTTTTAAATGAGCTACGGAACATCATTCGTGTGAATACAACAGACGAGAAAGAGCCAATTGTCCGCATTTTGTGGGAAACCCCTTCTGTGGATCATCTTCCTCGTTTCTTTGAGCGGTAACTGTCTTATAGCCTCCCAAATAGATAGAAAGAGCAGCTATCTGAGGGCGATTCGATTCGCAAACACATCATAGGCCCCTCCAAAACGATTCCAAGCCTTCTGCTCCCACAGAATGACCAAGAAATAAGCACCCCACTCCCACCCTTGCTTCAGCTCCGATTTTGGATTCACGTTTTTGTGCTTATTTGGTTTCGGAATGGAATTTTCGTTGCCTTTTTTGTTATCCGAGCGTGTTTAAACTCTAAACACCAATATTTGTCGAATTAGTTTACAAGCTAATTATTATTTTTCTAAATTAAAAAAAAAAGTTATGGCTTTCAATCTTTTTTTTTTTTTTTTTTTTTTTTTTTTTTTTTGCAGCTCATGTTCCAGATTTTACTGCAACTTGATAACCTTAAAAGTTTTTCGTGTCGTTCAAATAATATGACGTTGAATGTGTAATTTTTCTCCCAACTATTGTTTGCTTACTCTGCACAAGACCTAAAAAAATTACTTTTCAAATAAGAAAGCTCATTATTTCTAAATTAAAACATTGACAGTCGCCGTTACAGCCCCTAATGACAACTTGATAATTACGGATATCTTCATTTTTTAGTGCTTTATCACACAACTTTAAGACTACAAAAAATATATTGCAAATAAAATATTAAATTTCAAATTTTAAACATTAAATTAACCTTCAAAAACTTTTGCGTCGGCGCCGTTCGACACGCTATTATTATTATTATTATTGATGACCTGTATAAGATATAAGGTTTGGGATAATAGGTAAGGGATGTATGTTAGCGTTTATAATGCGTTGCTTTATGAACAGAATGAGAAGCGCAATGATTTAAGTAGTACATTACTGTTATAAAACAAAATGTATGGGGTGCAAATAAAATAAGAAGAAACTTACAAATGCTATATTATAAAACAAGAATCAGTTCAAGTAAGAATATTGTCCATTTGTACATATATATATATATATATATATATATATATATATATATATATATATATATATATATATATATATATATATACTTTTACAACTGTGTGATCGATACAAACGTGAGAGCAAATGCTTTGCAATGTCAAAAATAATTTCTTTCACAGCATTCCAAAAGAAATATATTTAAGTGTGAACTTTTTCTTTTCTAAATAAATTATTTTTAAACCGCAGATTTAAATCGAGAGGGGAATGGGAATCTTTAAATTTCGAAACATAAAACTATTAAAATAATTTATAGTTCACAAAACTACTATGCGATTTATTTATTAAATACTTCTAGTTTCAGGATGAACTTCATGGTTAAAACATACATCAGTTAAAACATACTTGAATCTCGTGCAAATAATTCTGTGCAGGACATTGATTCAAAAGTTTCGCGTACTCGTACTTAACATAGAAAACTATCTTTAATGCAAAGAGAAAAGTGGAATTTCATTTTTCCCTGAACCAAATAACCGATTAACACGGGGCACGTTGTATCCTGACAGCTTAGTAGCTTAGTAAAATATTTTACAAAATTTCCAGTTGAATGCTCGAAAATATGATTCGACCTTGTTCAAAATTTCAACAGAGTATTTTTTTTATACAAACTCGAAATTATTTTACATTTCTAAATGATTTTTTTTTTTTTTTTTTACGTTACCCAAAACATATCCATTCAAATGTGTTACTATTAAATTGTTCTTATTTTTAGTAATATAGTCTTAGCTCGCGGGAAAAAAAGAGCAAACAGTGTCAATTCTAAAATCACCTCTCTTTTTTCCTTGTTGCCTTAAAACTATATGTTCTAAAATGCATGAATAAAATAAAAGATGTTTGATAAAAATAGAAGTTATTATCATATTTAAAAAAACACGAAAAAAAAAATATTTTCACTATTCAAGTGTAAGTGATAACCCTTAAATAAAAAAGTTAGTTTTAAATATACTACTAAAAGTCTTTTAACCGCCATTAAATTTTCTGTTGCTGAAAAATTTCTTTTAAAAGTCACTGCAACATTTATGCGATGAATATCATCCAAGTACCTATTAATTTAAATATGTCCTGCTCGTAATGAAAACCATAACTGCGACAAGATTGGAAAGTTATATGCTTTTATATTAGGAGCTCTGTAATTGTAATTTGAGCGATAGTCACGGGAAACGAGTTTCCGTACACGCATGTTGTAATGGAGCCGTCGTTAAAAATGCGAAAGCTGTTTGGCTAAACAAAAGCAGTCGTGCATAAGTCTGTTTCCTCGTTATATGCAAATGTAGTACGTGACAATAATGACAGACTTTATCAGCGTAGGTCTAAGTTGACGTGTCATCCTCATAAATTCTCTCTTTCAAAACGTTGTTTTAAAAGAGTCTTGTGTCGGGCAATTTTGGTTTTTCATGTGAAGGTATTTTTAAGGAAAGGTTGTTTGATAAAAATGTGAATGGACCTTGGTGAGTGGCTAGGGAAAATGAGTTTAAAATAATACGTAATTGTTAAATATGTGTAAAAGTAGAAAAAAACTCGAAATGCTTAAAGTTTTTTCTTTTTTTTTTTGTATTGGGTTCGGCGATTTAAACGGCTCAAAGCACTGAATGCGATACACAATTTCAGCATATTAAATCATCTTAATATACATGTAAATGAAGCTGGAATTGATTTTTTTCAACGGAGTAATTTAATTTAATTTTTAACTTGAATTTTGAGTAATTTCATGAAAATAAAAGCTCCTGATACATGAATTACAACGTAATATAAGTCGATATTTTAATTAATTTTTTTATTTGAATAAAACTGCATCGGAAAATGTTTAAAATGATAGTGTTATTTTGCTTTAGAAGCAAATTTTATTGTTATATGCTTCTTTGAGCTGTAGATTTCTTGGGCATATAAGCCGAGCTGCTCAAATATCTGCTATAAAAAATGGACACGCTTTTTTTTCGCTCATTTTTAAGCTTCCTTTGCTGTGATAAACGTAAATGATTTTGCATACGTGATGAAAACAGTAAAAAGAAACGACTTGCAACCATTTGCTACTGCAGTTAAATGGTGACATCAATTGCGAAATCCCTGAACTTAAAAACGTTTATCTCAAAAGTTTGAGATTATGTAACATTTTTAATATTAAACAAATTTGATAATAGGCTTAAATAGTTCAATTAATTTCCGCGTACAAAACTGAAAATCCGTGATTCCAAGTTTGAAAACGTTAAATTGCTTCATGAGTTGTATCAACGTATTAAGCGATTAAGTAAAACAACAATAAATCATAATTTTCAATCAGTAGAATTTAAGAGACAAAGAATCACCTAAAAATTTCTAATGCTAATCTTACGAAATTTCATTAAAAGTACTCATCAGAGCATTGTGGAAAAGACAAAACAAATGAATACATAAAGAGCACATTTTCAAGCATAGAAATGTATAAATCAAAGTAATATTTCAAAAACATAATGAATCACATAAAAATATTTCAAATGTTAATCTTATGAATTTTCTTTAAAAGCGCTCTCCAGAGCATTAAGGAAAAAGAAAAACAAATGAATGCATAAAGAGAACATTCTTAAGCATATAAAGCAAAAATAAAGTGTAAAATCTCAGAAACGTTATGAATCACAAAAATACTTCAAATACTAATGTTATGAAATTTCTTCTCAAAGACATTCATAAGAGCATTATGGAAAAGGAAGAACAAATGAAAACATAGATAGAGCATTTTCTTAAGCATAAAAATTAGGAAAATCGCACCCAATTTTTTTTTCTCTTTTACTTCAACCAAAAATGATTACAATTTCATCGAAAGGCAGTCTTCTGACTAGACCTCTTTCTAAACTAACCAAATAAATCCTTAAGACTTTGCTAAAGGCACATGAATTGAAATTTTAAAACTTCGAATTTATTCCAACTTCTGTGCACGATTTAGCCTCCATGCGTGGCGGGCTTGATTTATTAATGACACAATTTGAACGCCAACGCTGTGGTTTACGATCGATGCATAACAAAGCGGTTAGAAAATCTTACGCACTTAACTATACCATTAATTTATGAATCTCCAAAACCGAGACGTGAAGCTTATCTCCTAAAATGGGAAAACATGAAGTATCCAAAATTAAGAAGGGGGGGGGGGGCATATAAATGAAGTTCTTTTTCGCATTGAAAAGTTTCTAAAAAATAGGATGCAAAACTTATGCCTTTACCTCTTTTACCAAATAAATCCTCGTGATATTTCTAAAAGGACGTGATTTAAAAAATTAAAACTATATATTCGCTCAACTTCTGTTCATGATTTAGCCAGTATGTGTGGCTTGCTTGATTAATTAACGACACAATTTGGACACCAGCGCTGTGATTTAGATTCGATGCATGACAAACCGGTTAGAAGATTGCAAGCACTTAATCATACCACTAATTTATGAATCACCAAAAACAAAAAAACGAAGCTTACCTCCTACCAAGACAGAAAAAATGAAGCATCCAAATTTACAAAGAGGAGCGTCCATCCTGAATCACGGACACAGTGGGTAATCCAATAAATTTCACTTGCGCAAAGCACATAAATAACTCAAATATTCGTTTAATCCATTAAACTCTTTCCTAACCCAATTAACCTCTTACTGCGATTTAAAACGCGAGTAGATATTTTTTTCTCTGCAATTTTGTCCTGTCCATGAACTTGGGATATGATAATAAGGTATTCGTGACGTCAGCTGTCATTGTCGCGTTTCTTAGGCATCCCGTGGTATATTGCTATGGATGCCTCAGTAGCCATACGAAAAGCAGCGAATGGGTAGCTTCCGTTTTACGCGATAATTGTAACGTAGCGAATGATGTGAAAGCAATGAGGCACGATTTATGGCAATTTCAGCGTCATTTTATAGCTTTTTGCTTCAGGCTATAGATGGCTTGTTACAGGTTTTAAGACGTTGGGGAAGCAGGAAATCGTGTAGCTTGAGATAATGAACATTGATAGTCAATAAATATTTTCATACAATATTTTGAGTTATCGGAGAAATATTTTAAACGCATGTACACGTGTGCAATGTGTAATTTTAAACGCATGCACACATTTTGTTACACGTGTTGAAAATCGGAAACACGCCGCGGAAATTTACTCGAACGTAATTTGTGCTTTTATTTTAAATAAGAATTTAGTATGGTATAAAATGGGTTTAAAAAAAGAAAAACACTGAATTTTAAAAATATTGCGCTTGAATTTTTGTAAATTACATAATGCCAAACATTAAATTCAAATGTGGTGCATTTCGCTGTCATTTTCAGTTCATCTTTATATTATATTATTATTATTATTTAATTACCATTATGGTCTTCATTGTGCGCATTTATTTCACTTGGTTTCACTCTTAAAATTGGTTTCACTCTTCTAAAAATGTCAAGGAGTAGTTTCACGCCTTGAAATAAATTCTGTATCTGTGATCGAATTTCTTTTAATTGAGAAAAATTTTGCTTAAAACAATACTTGGACTTGTCACGTAATTTTAGTAAACACAATATTGAACTAATGTTTAATATATTTCTAAAAATTATGTAAAAAACTTGAGTTATTTGTAAACGATTAATAAAGCTTTTCAAAAGCTTTTAAATGTCAAAGTTTAACTTTGACATTTAGAAAAAAAAAGTACATGACAGAAATTTTTAGACTTAACTATGGAATATAGCTGCTGGCTTTGAGCATGTGTCCAAAGAAAATATTTTGAGCTAATTCGAACGTTTTGCGGATTTTCAGCAATTTTAATTTACCTATATTTGTAGAGCGAAACATAATTTTCAAATATTGCTGTAATGATTATTGCGTAGATACATATTCCCTATCAAACGGGAGAGAAAAGAAATGTGAAAAGTTGCAGAAAATTGAGATGAAAGCATTTTTCATTATCATTTTTGAAGTGGACAATTTTTTCGCAATTCGTTTTTTGAGAAAAATGCCCTTTCAGCTTAAATTTTCAGTACATATTTCATGCATTAAAAGATTAAATATTCTAAGAGGCTACAATGATTTCGTGATTGCAAAGACATTATTCATCAAATGAAATAAAAGACAAAACTGAAATTTAGTCAGAATTTAACATTTTAATGTGTTCGGATAGGTTGAGCATTAACGTAATCTTAGCATATTATTTTATTAGAAAATGTTGGCAAAGATCAGTAAACGCGAATCTATTCTTTCCTTTTAAAATTGTTTTTAAACAAGATTAAATTTCCCCCATCGCTCATCCCAACATTAAAATATTACATTATTTATTAAATGTTCCGTGGATCAGTGTATCCAAAAAAGTGTCTCCCTTTAAAAATTCCACTCTATGATTACATTTTCTACATCGCTCGTCTAAACATAAAATATTACATTATTTATTAAACGTTTGCATGGATCAGTGTATCCAAACAAGTTTGCTTCCTTTAAAAGTTCCACTATTATGAATAAGTTTTCATATCGCTTATCCATGCAATAAAATATTATTTTATTTACTTAGTGTTCGCATGGATCAGTATTTTCAAAAAATAAATAAATAAAACAAAATTCCCCCCTTTAAAAATTCTACTGTAACATGATAAAATTTTTCACATCACTAATCCAAACATTATTTGTCTCAATATAGCTTTTTTCATACTTGTCTCCGCATCGACAATTAATCCTTATTGTATCAAGCCTTGATGGTTATAAAAATAGATTTCTTTGAATCGAAGCAAAATATATTCAAGTCAGAAACATCAAACCTTTTTAATTTGACTTTATTTTTAAGTGTGGAAAAATCCCAGTAATAAAACTTTTGGATGCATTCACTACATGCGAATGCAGCAATAAATATATCGTTGTAAAGCCAGTTCAAAACCTTTCAACTGGCGTGCTTTTTAATTAGTCCACATTTTCAGGAAATTGTGTGTATTTAATGTTTAGAATGCGATGTAAATATTGTTATAATATAGTTTTAAGTTTACTTATGTCCCGAGTAGTAAAACAGATCCATCACTATTCATCAAATCAAAACAGGCGCACTCCATACTTAAACTATTTTAATTTAGCTGATGGTTTGATTATAGAAAATGTAGAAAAATCTAGATTGCATTACAAATTTGTAGTGACGTTTATGAAGCATTTAATGTATCACGTTTTTTGGATACTTGTGTCGTAACAGTAAAACGAGTGCAGTGTTTAATTTGTATGAGATGAAACATATCTATTTCAAAATTTCTTAATTTTATTTATCTAAAAACTATTATTATTAGCACCGCATGTGCATAAACATTGTTATAATCAAGCAAAATATTTTGATTAAAAAATATTACGGGTAAAGTAATATTTTGCTTAAAACGTTTTTAATGACGAATGACGTTGAAATATTGAAATGAAAAAGTAAGAGTCAATCGACGAAGAACATTTTAAAACTATATGCCTTTATCAGTGATCTTATAGAAGTTTAGTGGAAAACTAAATATTCTTGAAATTAAAATGTAACTACTTGGGGTTTTAAACGCTTTATTGATCATAAAACGGAGCATCTTACACGAATTTATTAATTTAAGGGAAAGAAAAGAGTTTCTTTCTTAGTTATTCCTTAAACTTAACTGGATAAGATTCGTAAGAAATATGTGTGCGTGTATGTTAAACTCAGTTAGGAAAAACTTTTGATACCAGACGACCTTGTAGGTGTTTTCATGTTTAGTTTTATAAAAACTGCATTTTATTATTAAAAAAAAAGAGAAAATCTTATTTTCGTTGCATTACGTATTACGAAGATGAATTCGAGATATAGAGAAATTTGATGTTTATAATTACGTGCTACTTCATATCAAATTCTGAAAACGTTCATGGGGTAAAAATCACATAATTTGAAATAAAGTCGGAATAATTATTTGAACAATCCACACATTTGTCCTCAGAAAGTTCAGATAAGGTGAAGTAAAAATTTGGATTAGCGTTTTATAGTAATCGTAATCAAAAAAAAAAAAAAAAAAAAAATACCGGAAAATTCGAATATTAATTTTTTTTCTGCATATTCGGTTTTCTAACTGAAAATTTGATGATACTATAGGCATTCGCAATATTTTAATGTAGAAAATATTTCGTGCATGATAAATAAAGTAGCCAAGAATGACTTTTTGTAATTTGATATTTAAGAAAATATATAATGACACACGTGCAAGTATGCAAATTTAAAAAATAATAATAATGAATTTGGGTTTCTGTCTATATCCGGATAATAAACATTGCTGTATATGTCTAGTTTTGTATTTGAAACATGTCAGTTTTGTACTTGTCGGTTGTTTGTTACTTCGTCAAATTAAATTTTTTTGATCTTTCAATGAATAATTTTATCACTCATAATTACTGCATACGCTAAATTAAGTATGGCATAATAACCATGTAATTTATCATACGGGTTACGACGAACACTGTCAGGTAAATAATTACATGAAATCTCGTAACAACGAATCTCAAGGGACTGCAAGTCTCGTTCGTTATAACAGGAATTTCGTTGTAATGAGATTCCAACAACGTAATGGCAACTAAAACGGGACTGAACATTTATTTCGTTGATACGATAATTCGTTGTATTAGTTTTCGTTTTAACGGGAGTTACCTGTATTATCTTAATGCATATAGGATATTTGTTTAATACTACAAGGTATTTATCATACCATTGAAGAAAAAAATATATTTATTCATCTAAAATAGTCAAATATATGATAAATGAGTGTATTTAAAACAGCCTCTTATCTTTCAAGTCCAAATACTAGTTGGAAGTCCGAAAATTTTATTTTATAATGTCTGTGTATGTTTCCTTTTATTTTTCGGTTCATTAAGTAAGAAAAAACGTTTTTTCATTTTTAATTTTAAGTAGAGAAAATAAAAGGGGGGAGGGAATACTTAATAATGTTTTTCCGTATTAGTGGTTTGAAAAGCGCATTGAAAAGCAGAATGCTAATGCAAGCCCTGTATTTGTAAATAAGCATTCAATGTTGTGACTATTTGACTTACTAAGTACGTATCATCGTTAATGAAAGCAATTAAAAAAAGATCAAGAATCACTGTTCATACTCCCTAATCAGGAAAGCAAGTTTTTTTTATAATTATTAGTTTTTAAATAATTCGATGGGAGTTATAAACTTGTAATTTCGGAGAATTTAGATTTCTTTTTAGTACATAGCTAATTAGCTGTTTTTTCGTAAACATAACACTTATAATAGATAATTTTTATTTTGTTTTTTAATTTTTTTTAATATAAAATAAAACTCTCCGTCATAGCTTTTGAAAATGAAATATATTTAGTAACAATATTGATAAATATTTTGTATGTTAAAAAGTAAGTAAAATAAATACAAAGACGATGAAATTATCGAAATTCTCGTTGGAATTTTAATCTTCTTTAGAGATAAAGGGTGTTGGTGCCATCAAACATTTTATGTAGCCTAAACATTAACTGATCAGCATATTTCGATACTCTTCCACAGCAATGCTGACTAAAGATGACTGTCGACACTCTCGTAAAAAAAGGCCAACTCTGAGGCTGAGTGGATAAAAGCACGGGTGCTTATATTTTTATTAGACAATTTTTATTCTTATGAAGATGAAAGCTAAACTGACTGACATGTGCGAAGCATTCGCGCTTGATAGTGTAACTTTAAAAATCCCATTTTTTAGCGATATTTTTTAAAAAACAGTAAAATGTGAGTTTTCTGTTTATTTTTCGCTGAAAACGGTGAAAATAATCTTTTAAATGATGCCTTACTTATGAAATATGATGAATTAAATTAATTCATGAAGTTATGGCGTTGCCACAAAAAACATCTTTGAGAAATAATATACATGATTGCGAATGGTTGTCTGGTGGTATACAATACCATAAAATCAATGTGTTAAGACACTTGAAAATCAGTGCATTATTACGGAAAGTTATTCAAGTTATACTTATTTCCCAAGGAGGGATTTTTCATTTATTTGACCCGCATCAACGCATGTGAAGAAAGATAGAGATGGATATAAATAGTCAAAGATAGGTAGATATGGATAAACACATAGATGTGCATTCAGAAAGATAAATAGATAGGTAGAGAGGTCGACTAGAAATTGTATTTTTTCAAGAGGACAGCTTTTGATTGGCGTTGTACTGTTATAAAGCTTTTTTTTTCTCCTCACGAGAAGAGTTATACTGCCGTGGGCAGACAAACAGCAGGATCTGCAGAAATGCGTTTTCGAGATATTTGAAGAAACACGTTTTGGATTCAATTGTAACTATAGGAAAATGTTGGAATTAGACGTTTTTCAGCGGAAACCAAACAACAAACAAGCATGTTTATACAATAAAGCTAACATACAATAGATGACAAAAATGCAATATATATATATATATATATATATATATATATATATATATATATATATGTTTCCGTTTTCTTCCTTATTGCAATTTCAAATTTATATTGATAGTTTATTCATGAATATATATATATAAAGGTGCTGTCACTGCCCTTTACCTGCCCACGGCAATATAGCCCCCCCCCCCCCCCCACCTTCTCACAACTCCACATCTTAGTATTATTTCTTCTATATTCGATTTTCTGAAGCTTCTTTGGAAGCCAAAATTAAGCAATTTTTTTTCTATTTAATTATTTTCTAGCCTTTACAATTTTAATGAAAAAGAATTTGTCTGAAGCAAATGCAACCGAAACCGGTTTACATGGAGAATGTGAATTGCAATCACAATACCGGCTTCCGTTTGGTGTAAGGTTGTGAACCGGTTGTTTATCAACAACCTAAATGATGTTATCAGTTGTCTAAGGAATAATCCCATGGAAAACAAATGAATGCGCCGAGCTCATACTTAAGTTAGAGACTATACGCCTCTTGATGATGTCTCAACTGGATCCAAGGTCGATCGCAATTAACATGCACGACGAGCGCTGCTTTACTAATTCCCAGCCAGTTCTCATGCTTTTGCAAAAAAAAGAAAGAAAACTTCGGTTGTCTTTGTTTAATTGCTGTACACATGATTTTTTTTCTGTTATCCAAAGATTTTGGAAAGGATCCTAATAGTTTGCATACGAACAGATATGAGTTAGTTGAGAAAAATAAAATATATGATACGTTAAGCTTTTAAAGGTAGGACATCAGTGGCGTATACAGAAATTAATTATGTGAGGTGCATAACCATCGCTGTCAGTTTTTCAGTTTGGAAATGCTACTAGGAAAAACTAAGGCTTACGTTTATTATTCATATTTGTTTTATTGATAATTCTTCAAGGATTAATGTAACTTTAATCAAATTTTAAAAAGCTCAAAAAAAAAAAAAAATGTTATATAAGAAAAATCAGAAAGATGCCATAAGAACAAAGATTCCTACTACTTAATCCATCTTTGAAAGAAATGGGCAAAATGATCAACTTAACGGAAAAAAAGGGGGTAGAGGCTAGGTTACTAAGAAATCCGTAAGTGCATATGCAGTAGCTTAGTTTTGCAGTTAAAAAGAGCCCCCTCCTTCCCTCCCCCCAGGTGTTAACTGAAGAAAATATTTTGCCAAATATTTTGGATTCCGAACGAAAAATTAGACAACCCATGGAAAGACATTTTGTGGAAATGAATACTACCATTCAAGTAGCCTATAAGGGGAAAAATATTTACTCAGAGATCCTGAATTAGAACATTTATTTAAGACGCGTTCAGTAGCTCTGAACGATAGAGATTTTTGAGTTACAAAAAATTAATGACATTCTTTAGAGTAGTTTTTCGATTTTTCCCTTATAAATGAGTCTAAAAGAGTAAAAGTATACCAAAGGAAAACTTGATTTCCAAAAAGATTTGACCGCAGACACAAATATAACTTAATTGTGAAAGAAAATAAAAAGTAAGTGCAGGACCAAGTAAAATACCTCAATTATGCATCCCAATAACATCTGTTGGAGTTGAAAGGATAACTTAATCTTTAGAAATGATATTAATTGGTAAAAAGCGTGTGATTTATTGTGATAAAAGTAATTTATGTGCATACCACTTTCTGCGTATCCTTAGTAAGAAAATTCAAAAATCAAAATTACAATTGTTTTATATTCAGGTGTAACACATTTTCTCCTATTCAAATAATTATTAAATAATTCCTAATTCAAATATATTACATTACATATTTTATATTTAGTGCCTATTTTAGGTAGTTTTAATGCATATGTTCATAGATATTTTTGTATTTTTTTAGGAATTATAATCTGGGCTGTAAGTATTAAAAAATTGATCCTCTAAGTTTTCAATTTCGAGAACTAATCTTGAGGGGTGCATACGAATTCAACTGTACGACATAGTTTCCAACATAAAATGTTCACTCATTTTTTGTTCCGATGTTCTGAATTTATTGGCATATCTAGGATTTTTTTTCAATGTGTGAGAATACTTAAAGACATTTTTTAGCTAAGAGAAATCATTTTGGAGAAGCGAAATATACGATAGCTGTGAAAACTATACTCGTGATTAATTCCACAAAAAACAAAGCTCTTTAAGGCTGAACTGAAAGATGGCATGGATAAAATATCATTCTATTTTTAATTATAACATTTTGAATGTTTCACACTTTGCATTTGCAAATATAAATAACTTTCAAATGGAAACATTTTAAAACTTCCAGTCAATTTGTCTTTACGTTTTCCACCATGTTTTTTTAATTCAAAACACAAAGTGGAGCGCTTGAAAAAAATTTATAAGGCATATTTTCGATTTTCAGTACGTGAAATAAGCTTGTAGAGACGTAAAAACTATCTCCGTTTATAGGGTATTAAAAAACAAAACATTAAAAATTAAATAGTAACTGGAAAGGAAAATGTTTCCATAACACATTAGTTGTTTATTAGAAGACGAAATACTCGTCAAATAAAAAAAATTAGCTTTTTTGTAATTAAAGAAAAAAGCTTATATAATTTACATTTCCTCAGTACAATTATATTACACGCTGTCTTTATTGAATAATTTTAAATATATCTTGTTCAAATATTTTCTCGGAGTAAATCATAATTAACCATCATTCGTGCAATTTAAAGCTCTTGCTGAAGCATAGTATTAACTTTGTTTTCTTTTTCACAAAGTGTATGACATTAAATTACATATTTACATGGAATAAAATTTAGCTTGTAATTAACTTCATTTGTAAATAAAGATGAATGTTTTCTAGTACATTTATTTCGCTATTGAGTTGCGTGCGTATGTTAAGAGGCCAATTCCCACACATTACTTTTTCAGTTGTTCTAGTATGATTGTTTTTGCGTTTTAGAATGATATTTGAATTTTTAATTGGTGAAATTATATTTTAGATTGTTTTTGTAAATTTAAAAAAATGGAGGATCACATGTCTAATATCCTAAATCGAAGATATAGAAAGCAGTTGCCAATATAAATACTGACTCGCATTTAAAATGCGTAAAGTTAAATCATGTTATGCATTTAAATATACATAGCATAAGTATAATTAATTTATATGACATTTATGAGTAATATTTACTGCAAATATACGAGTGTCTTAAACGTCTTAGATCAGACATTATCTACGTTTTTCAAAGAATAAAAGCAGAGTTCCACTAAAATCTGTTTTTTTTTTCTCTCTTCTTTCTCTGCCTCCCTCCTACTCTTTATTCAATAAAAAAAAAAAAAATTTTTTAATTTCTTTAAACTAAAATTTAAGTAGTATATACTACCCAACTAGAGATGGGTAATGGATCTTAGATATTTAAGGAATTTTTCACTGAAAAATTAGTTAATAATTAATTGAAATAAGTATAAAAATATAAAATGTAAATCTCTGTCCCGGTAGAAGAAATATTCGGCGCTTCGAAGTACAAGATACCGGAACAAGATGGGCAGGAAAGTTGTATAACATAAAGAGAAATATCATCGAGGGCCAAGCATAAGTTTTTGTACATATGCAACATTAAGAAAAAAATAAGCATTTACATTCTTGATTGTATAGCGAAAAAAACTATATTTTCGTGGAAATGTTATGTCTTATCAGTAAAATAGTTAATAAATATTTTTTCCATGAATAAACTCCAAACCCAAGAATTTCGAACCAAATTCCAAGAACCCAAGGTCTCAATTGAAAACAAAGATCCTAACCGAAGAAGCCTAAATTCTGGCAGCTACTAATTTACGTTAAATGTTTTAGCAAGACCAAAATAAAAACTTTAATCATGAAGGAATCTGCTACGATAATCGATATTAATTTCGCCAATAAAGTAATCTTTAATACCTAATTCTGCGCCACAGGTATTTTTTTTTAAACGTTAAAACCAAGGTACATTTATTATAAGAAAAGGATAAGAAAACATTAAACATCAGAGCCCCTGAAATTTGCAACATTGAAAACCACCACCGCTGAAAAACGGTGTGACTATTTCAAAAAGTTATGCATAACAAAAAATAAAGAAAGAAAAAAAATATTTACATCAAAAGAAACTTTTATGATTAAAAACATGTGACATAAAAATTACTTCAGAAAATGAACGATAACAATTTTAAAGTTTATATATAAAACTAAGAAACTTCTAAAATTATTTATCCCCCCATGTATTTCGTGAAAGTTTATCAAGTTCTAGTATTATACATGAAATACACCAATTATAGTTGTTAGTATTATATAGTTGACTGTTTCATAAAAAAGAAATTATGCACTATTTTTATTATTATTTTTAAATTCTTACCGGATATTAGTATCATGCAACTTGAGCATTGCTAAATGAGATGAGAATTGCTTTTGGCACAACATATTTTTTTTATCTCCCTTAATAAATAGTGAGACATAAAACAAAAAGTTTTTTCTCCTTTTCAATTTAGAATAAGTTGACGCAATAAATAATTAATTCCTGCAAATGCGCTGCATTAACTTAATAAGAAACTCTAAGGGGTTTTAAAACATCTGCATATCTCTGTATTTCGCTTATCTGTACCACGTTTTCTTTTTTGTCAACACCAAGGATTCACGTGTAAATTAATGCAGAGCATGCGTGTTTATGAATTTTAAACGTCAACACGCCGGCTGTATGTGAAATTTTATGTAGATCTTCCATGTTCATGAACTTCTCCTTTCACGATGATATTCATTTCAAAGGATTTCTAAAGAAAAGATAGTTCTGATTTTTTTTTTTTTTTTTAATGGAACACTTGTTTTTCAATGACATTTCGTCAACTTTTTGACGGCTCATAATATCAGCTCTTTAGATGGTTGTATCTCTAATAAGGAGCATAAAGTTTTCTAATAGATGATTCGAACTTGATTACTATAGTAAAACGAATTATGGAAATGAATTATTTAGCAGGAAACGTTTAAAAGCTTCATCTCTACGATGGAGCGAAAGCTATATTTAATTACTAAAAGCGGACAATGAACATTTTTAGTTTTTCTCTGGGGGGGGGTTTAAAATATAAAGGGAAGTACTACATTGATTAGAGAAGTGAAATACACGAAAAAAAGGAGATCATAAAAGTGATCAGTTTTATGAAAAAACGAAATTTATAAAGATGAAATGGAAAATGGCAGATTAAAGAGATGTGTGCTATTTTGAGTTTTAGCATTCAGAATGTTCGACATTTCGTATTAAAAAAAAGGAAAAATCACTCAAATGTGATATTTTTTAAATTCCATTTTTTTGCACGATGCTAAATTTTTATTTTAAATGCAAAGCACCAACTAATGCGTTTGACTGAATTTTTGAGACGCATTTGCGAAATCGTTAAACACGCATCTAGAGATGTTAAAAATGTGTCTGGATGTGTCTGGAAATGATAAGCTTTTAACTGCTGAAAGTGGGAATTTTCTAACTTCTATTATAGAAATAGGGAGAACTGTAATTTTTTGAAAATTTTTATTTTTAATTGCCAAAAATCGGGGGATTGTCTTATTCGGAGAATTACTGACAAAAACCTATTTTTTCTTTCTTTTTTTTTTTTTTTTGGTAAAACGAACGAAGATATCTTATAAAATATTGAAAACCAAATTCATTTAGAAATATTTTTAGGAATACAAATAAATATGTAGGATATTTCAACGGAAACTTTATGGAGTACTGTTATAGAGTTTTTATCAAAAGAGTTTTATCAAAATCTTTCATCTTAAAATGCCTCATTGCCGAACGCTGTCAGAAACGCATCTTGCGTTTTTTAATGAAAAATTGAAGCACGTTTATATCTTTTAAATGAACTCTCCATTTATTTACAGAGTGAAATAGCCCGTTAAGATAATTCGCGAACGGAAGCTGAATGGTAAAAGAAGGGTTTTAAAAATTATTTTTGCTTAAAATTTATTTAAAGTTGACCGACACTTTTAACCTTCGATCATTGAGAATGTTAACCTCAACTGTTTTTAAACTTGAAATATTCCTAAAAAAAGGCGCTCAACTGAAAAGTTAATAGCCTGCACTATCTTTAATGTAGTTTACGGCGTCCAATTCTTTTAATTCCAATGTCGGAGAAAGGAGATAGATGCGCAACACGGCGGAAAAAATGTCGTTGATTACACTTTGGCAAAGTGCCTATCTGCCTAGCCTTTTTTCTTTTGCTCAAGTAAGTAATGATATGCTTTGGGTCGCCCCAAGCGTAGGATTAATTAAAGTCATTCTTATCTAGAAACGCTTTATAGTAGATGGAGGGTACTATAAGCTATCTTGCTTACTACTTGAAGATTTGTGGAGACATTGGATGAAGAACGAAGTAGTTTTTCCTTTTGAAAATATCTTGATTTTTAACGTCTGCTTAGATTGGGGAATTGGCAGTTTAAGTGCTTTGATTTTCATTTTACCTGTAATTGAAAAATTTTTATTGGCGATTTAAATGTATTTTTATTCCCCGTTATGACCGAAAGGCATGTGGGAAAACATTTGCATGTCTTTTATTTACTACTTAAAGATTTGTGGAGACATTGGATCAAGAACGAAGTGTTTTTCCTTTTAAAAATATCTTGATTTTTAACGTCTGCAAAGATTGGTTGATTGGCATTTTAAGTGCTTTGATTTTCATTTTACCTGTAATGGAATATTTTTTTACTGGCGATTCAAAGGCATTTTTATTCACCGTTATGACCAAAAGGCATGTGGGAAAATATTTGCATGTCTTTTCGTTTCAAGATTTGGGGAGACATTGGATGAAGAACGAAGTGTTTTTCCTTTTGAAAATATCTTTATTCTTAACCTCTGCTTAGATTGGTAAATTGCCATTTCAAGTGCTTTGATTTTTATTTTACGTTCAAGTGAAAACTTTTTATTGGTGTTTTAAAATTATTTTTATTCACTATTATGATCGAAAAGCATGTGGGAAAATAGTTTCGTGTCTGAATATTTGCACGTTAGCTGCCCATATCATTTCTGAGGAAGTCCGAGTAAAGCCGTGCACAGTGTGAAGATATTGAATAACACCATTTTTTTCACCAACTATTTCAATAAAATCCATTACGACTTTTGATCAGTATTATTACTATTTAATTGCAACGACTATACGATCCTGAAATTACTAACACTAATTGGTCTCATATCGCGTTTTATATTCAGTCACTGATGAAATCCGTCGTCTGAACGGAAAGCTTAGTGTCCGTCACCAATGACTGAACCGGACTGAACGTCAACTTTAATGTTGACTGACGTGACAGCTAATTTATACTGTTTGAAAAGTGCTTGTACTGAAATTTTACTGATGTTAAGATTTACTCATTAAGGTTAAAAAAAAAATAATAAAGTTAAATATGAAATATCAATAATTTTCTGGCATAACTGACGAAATTATCTTCAGTAATTAACGAAATTCATTTAATCGAGAGGGTGAGGACTTGGAATTTTTGGAGGTACATTATTCTCTAATATTTTACTAGCGGAGCATTTTAATCCGATTCAGGTTAAAAGGAAATAACCAACGTTTTGTAGCTCAAAATTAGATTGCCGCAAACACGTGTTTCGGGGTCTCAAGAAACCCCTTTTTTAATGCAAAGAGGTGAACTGTTGGATGTAAAGACATCCAGTAAAAGCAACGAGGATGAACAGCAGACATCTTAAAAAGCAAAATCGCAATTAACAAAACAAATAAGACGAAATGGATATCAGAACCGAAATTTAGTGCATGAGTTTCTTCGAGAGAAAAAACCGTTAAGCAATAAATTTCTTCCCGTAAAGCCGTAATAATACATTTTACTGCCAGATTGAGTCCGCTAATTAATTATGTAGAAATATATTTCATGTTAGAAAAAAAGTGGTAACGAGTCAATTGTTACATTAAGCGAAAGGCAGGGGATAATCATAAAACAGAAAAAAACAGCAAAATGTTGGGAAAACAACAAAAAATTTTAAATGTGTACAAAGGTAAAACAAGAAATGTGAACGTAAAGACCAATTAAATATAATTAAACAAAACAGAATGAGTTCATATGAGAGGATGAAAAAAGACAACTAATGATACATGAATGAAAGCAAAGCCGCAGAAAAATAAACTAGATTAAAAATATTCTTCAGAATATGGTGAAAAAAGGCAACTAATTATAGGAATGGATGTCAAACCGCAGAAAAAAAAACTGGATTCGAAAGATTCTTCAGAATATGGTGAAAAAAAAGGCAACTAATTATATAAATGGATGCCAAACCGCAGAAAAATAAACTAGATTAGAGCGATTCTTCAGAATGTGGAAAGACTCCCAAAAATCAAGATCTGACTAATTTGAGCATTTCTGGATAATATTATAAGAGTTAAAATCAAAGGAGTAATTCGACTCAGATGAGGGTTTTTTCTTTTTTAACTGAAGTTGACTAAGTTAGGAAGGTATAACGTTTGGTTACACCTAATTCTGAAACAGGTCGAACTTACAGACATTCTCTCCCAAGGATTTTCCTTTCCCATTAGGAGAAAGCAGGTCTGTTGGAGAAATCCAAAATCGAAGTCTGTCTTTTTTTTTATTGAGTAGAAGGACATGATATACTGCTCAGTTTGCTGTTCGCATTTTGTTCTATCTTGGCCTAGGGCGAAAATTAATTGTCATGGCCAACATATAATTTTTGGCACGTTGTAACACTTGTTCCTCCTCCAGACTGGAATTTAGCTCATACAGGGGAGAACTATTCAGTGAGCAAGTGGAATTTGTTGCTATAGAATTCGGTCCCCCTCGACTATTTAGACATTTGAAGTTTGATGCCACATTGTGTTCATCTTTAAAGTAATGGCGCATCAAACCATTGTACTCTTTTTTTTTTTCCCCTGTGGGTATCGTATACCCGAAGAGATATACTTCGAGCAATAAAATTGGCCGCCGAATCAATCGGAAAGAAACAGCGATACAATATTTTATCTAATTTTAATTCCCAATTAAAGATCTTATTATTTATATATATATATATGTATTTTGGGGAAGGGAAGAGTGAGGGAGACTATCTTTTTATTTAGATTTTCGTTAAAAGTCGAACACTTAAAAGCTAGAAAATAGGGAAAAACACACATAGAGGTAAATATACAAATAGCACTTAAAGGGGAAGACAAACGGAATTCATTGCCATAGAATTTTGTCCTAAACTACTATTTAGACATTTGAAGTTAGATGGTACTTTGAGTTCCTCTTTAAACAAATGGCGCTCCGAATTCATTGTCCTCTTTTTTTTGGGGGGGGGGGGGTATTGTATACGCGAAGAGAAGATATACTTTGAGCAATAAAATTGGCCACCGAATCAATTGGACAGAAGACTACGATTTTATACTTGATACATTTTTAATTTTCGCTTAAAGATATTATTCATTAACTGTGAGTTTGTGTACTTTTTTTTTCTGCTACTTTTTTATTTGATTTTCGCTTACAATAGAAGACTGAAAGACTAGAAAATACAAAGAATAATTTTGGAATAATTTACTTTTAACTAAAATGACAATTTATGTATAGTTATATTTTTTTAGTCTGTCAGTTTTTAAACTGAATTGCCTTCTGCAAAAATTTTATGAATTTGGTGAGAGTCCGTCTGTCACAGTGCTAAAATTTGTTCGATACGAGTTTAACACATCTCAGTCGCTATAAGTGTAATACATTCTTTCCAGCTTAACAATACAAGTATTAATTGTATAATAATACAAAATACCATAACACTTTTCATTACCATACAAGTGTTGTATTTCGTTTGCTTCAGTCTTCGGATGAGACTATAAAACATCTGTTCATCTTGTTGATAGAAATTCTGCCTTTTCAGGTATTCAGCTCTAAAAGAAAATCAAATATTTTTTTTTGTTAATTACAAATCTGTGAGCTATTATTTAATGTAATAAAGCTTTAAAAGAAAATCTAACAAATCACGGATTAAAGCACCATAAAAAATAAATTAGAAATAATTTCAATTAAATAATTTGAGATTCATAATTATTTTTTTCCCTCTCTATCGAAGCTTTAGACGCAGCTAATCAGGCCTTAAAAAATGGTTAGAAATCGCTAAAAAAAAAAAAATAATAATGATTAAAATATTTTAGACTTAGGCTCAACCGTATTTCTGAATTAACTACACTGTATAAAGAATAAATAAATAAAATTAAGAAAATTTAAAAAAATCTGCTTCACTACTAGAAAATCTGTAGAAGACTGGGATTCCAAAAATTTTTCTATCAACGATACAGTTTCTTCTTTCCAATTGAAAAGCTGTATCGTTACTAGAAACCTTTATGGAAGTCCAGTTTCAAAGATATTTACTAGTAGAACTGCGGGTTTTTTTCGTAGCACAACAGTTATTACAGCACATAGCTATACCTTTGAAATTTTGACACGTTTTAAGCCGTATTACCAATCCTAGTATGGCTTAATATACGTGTAGGCAGTGATTTACTCACTCCTGGCGAGTAATTTTTCTGATGCGGCGGGTGTAGATTAACTTACTGACTTTATTATTATTTTTACACATCGTATAATGTTAAGAGATTTGAAATATTATGGCTGATAGCTGTAAGTTCCCCACCTCTACGCCTAGGTACTATATGAAGCTACTCTAACAGAAAATTCTACTTGCATTAGTGCGCGATCTCAATTTAGTTTTAGTTTCACTGCATTGTTTTTAGTAACAAAGAATTTCTTGGGAAATATATGAAACATTCTGCAAAGGTCATCGGGGCAAGATTCCGTAACTCATATGATTTTTTTTTTTTTTTTAAGTTCTAGAACTAGAGAAGCAACAGATGATTTCAACTATATTATGAATTTGAAAAAAAAATCAATTGATGGGGATAGCGAATAATTTTTTCAACATATGCGTTATTTACTTTTAGGTATTACGAAAAATAAATAAATGAAAATTTTAATTAATGCCTAGATAATACTTACGTCACTTAAATAGCCGAAATAATGAGTGTTTCACGCTATCAATTGAAACTTAGTACATTTTTAAGTTCCTAGTGACGTACTGATAAATATTTTAAATAAAACGCTGACAGCAAAATCTTTTTTGACACACACATAATATACCTGTATATGCAAGTAATTATTAGCAAGTAAATAGAACACATTGAAACAGAAAGAATTAAGAGTCAAATCTTTTAAGAAGTTTTATCATCAAAAACTTTTAAGTATCAAAAGTAGAATCAAGTACCTATTTTAAAACCTGGAGAAGTTTCATTTAGGAAAAAGACGTAAATTCCATATGATAAATTTGAATAATAAACAATGCTATTCGTCTACTATTTAAAATAAACCAAACTGAGTACATAAAATAAATAATTAATTGGAAATCCATTGCGTAAACTTAAGAAACTATTCCTATCGAGAAATAAAACTAAAAGGTAAAATTTTTGCAAATTTGAAAGGAAAATGTGTAATTTCCTGTTTTTACATGATTTAAAAGTGTTTCAAATTTTTGACATCTTAGAGTTTATTTTCGGAACTCGAAAAGGAGGTTGAAAATTTAACCGCTTATTTCAGAAACCTGTCAAGAACCCCTTTTTTTACAAGGTTTAAAATATTTTTTAACTGAAAAGGGTATATATTAGGTGCGTTTCTTTCATTAAAAAGCGCTGTAAATCATATTGAATAATTTATATGATGATATACACGCTTTCCTAAAATTTAAAAGTTTCAGATCTGTCTGGTATCTGAAACAAGCGATATGAAATGGTTCACTTTTTAGTTCACGGGTCATAGGTATCCAAGGACTATTGTACTATTATCCTATTTATAAAAAATTTAAAATCGAGTTAATTATCATTTCTTTTGCTTTTGTTGTAGATTTCAAGTATATAACTTTTATCGAAAACTTAGGGTGAGTTGGGCAGATTCCTGAAAAAATAAGCCTGTTTGTTATTTCGAACTCCCAATAGTCTAGAACTCTCTTTGCATCGAACATTTTGCCATAGCAGTGGTCATTTGAAGGTTCTTTTGCTTTGGTTTAAGAGTCAATTTACCGTTCTCGTTCAAGTTCTGTGTAACAAATTTTATGAGCGGTCTATTTTAGAAGCGATTTGCTGAACTTCTACCAATTTACAAAGTTTTTATATGATTCCTACAATTCCGATTTTTTTAAAAAATATGATATGGCTGTCATTTTTCTGAAGTACAGCAAAATATGAAAAGGGCTTAATTTGTATCGGTACTATGGAAGTTCGGTTAGCTTTTCCTCTTATCTTCTTTTCTTTTCATTTAATTTCTGAGGACTGTACGAAACTTCAGCCTATTTACGCCTGAATATAAGCTCTGAAGAATATATTTATATATTTTTTCACTATTGTTGTTTTATGAATGGAGCCTTAGTTCATGCCTAGAGAACAGTGGGAAGGGATTGTGATATAATCAGTGATGTTCCCATTAATTTTCTGAGGGTATGCCCCCAGTAACCCATTACGTACAATATGTGTATGCGATCATATACATAATGTGTCATAATATGAAAATTTTTGAACTTGAGGGTGTACGCTATATGTCTAAAAATTGTTTGAGAGTATACGGCGTATACTCTCAAACCTGATAGAGTAAATTCCTGACTTTGGAAACACCCCAGGATATAAGTTACCTTTTTCCATATTTAAACCGTCGATACGGAAACTGACATAAATCTGAAAAATAATAAAACAAAATAATAAAAAGTAGAGGGATCCGCTCCCTGCTCGTTTCGCTTGCCAACACTCGTTTGCCACCTGCATGGCTCAATGCTGCCTGCTGCGGGTGACAATTGATGATTTTGATGCTTTTTCTCCTGGACTTATAAGTATCTTCATTTAAGAGTGCCAACTTGAAAACATAAATTCACAGGAAATAGATCACAAAAAAAAAAGTCTCAGCACCTGGTATTTTAACATTCTTCAACTTTTTACTGCAGAAAAATTTAAATGCGTCTGTATATTAATGATATATATTACCTACATTTTGTGCTCAAATAATTGCTCGATGTGTATGCGTTTCGAGTACATGACCGAATATGTATAGATTTATTGAAAACAATTTAGCTGAATAACAGCGTAAGAAGGCGTGTTGTGAAATCAAAGAAGTCATCAATCTTCAATAAATCGAATTTAGTGTGATTGCTAAATTTTGTGAATTTGGAAAGTTATTTATCACTGTAGTATGAAGCGTCACAACGAATTAATTAGTCAAAAATGAATTTTTAAGGCAGTAAATATTAGATTTTTTTTAAAAATGAGTATGGATTTTTATACAAAACTCTCCTCAGAAAAAGATAACATTAATTACATTATGATCAAAGAAAGGAAAAAATAAAATAACAGAATGAAATTATCAAACTAATAATAATTGTCATTGAAGTTATTGTTACTTTGTATTTAAAATTTGTTTGTTTTTTAATAACTAATTAGGCTTTTTTTTAATTCTTGAAATAAATTTCACTATCATCATCGAAAGCATAATTAAATTTCTGTCTATTGATGAAAATGAAAAGACTAAGCCAATCCTTTCCGTGATTGTCAGAATATATTTGCCACACAATCCGTTTACTTTCAATCCCAAATATTGGACATTCTTTCCAGCTGAATTGCTGCCCTAGTGCCACATTAGTGTGCGCATCGGCTCTAAATCAAGCCGTCCAAAAACCATTCGTTTAAGAAAGATAATCGCCTAACGATTAAAGTTGCGAGTCGGAATTCAATTTTCGAAACAATTTGTCTGCAAAATAATTTGTCTGCGACCGGAAGAGACTTGGAATGTATTCTTAGTCGCCACTTAGCTCATCTTAAAAACTTGAAACTCAACACGTATCTCACGCTCGAAGAGATACAAAGAATACTCAACCATAGTGTCAGGGCAAGCCATTCCCATTTGCACAAATGGCGCGGAAGTCTAATTTATTCCGGCAAATAGAAATTGAATCGGAACTTTGGAAATAAAAAATAATCAATCCGGGCTTTTCTGCATTTCTCGTCTCCTTTTGGGGCCACTGCAACCGCAAAATGCATTTTAAGATCGGCCGCCGAAAATTTGAGCGCATTTTCCTGATTAACATTCAAGCCGGCAAAGTTGCCAAGTAGCAATTCTGACCCGACTGGCTTTAATATCCGGCATCATATACGGAATTGTAACTTAAAACATATTTCTGGCTCGCTCGGGAGAATCGCTCGACTCGCTTCCGAAACTTTTGGAAACGCTCAATGAACAAGATTTATTGCTACGCTTGGCAACACTTTTGAGGATTCGGGACATTAAATTTCACAATCAATACCGGGCGCTGCCGCTGGATTTATGTATTTATACGAGCCTTGATTGGTGTGGTGGAATATTTTTTGGCTGTTTTGGACTCTTTCGTATTGCTACTTTTCAAAAGACTTTCGTTCGTTTTTTGACTCGGTGGAATTCGGAGTTGTTTAACTCATTGAAATGTTGGGAGGCAAATTATTTAATGCAGTTTGGACGTCTATTTGAATGTTACGTTAGTTCTTATTCTGTAGTATTCAGAATTTTCATGAGGCCATTTGGTGTAAAATAGAAGAAATGAGAATTTTGCCGAGGGGGGAGCGGTAAGCCACCCAGACGTACTGGTGGATAGCTACAAAGAATCTTGATGCCCAATTTGGAACTAGATGGAGTGCCTTGGCCCTTATAATGTGAAATTGCACAAGGAATTTAATTTATCCGAGATTAGCCAATTCAAATAGACCTCATGAACATGCCGTATAATTAGTACGGCTCTGGTGAGCTACAAGAGACAAGTTACTTTTTCGAGTTTAACTCAAACGAAGGAAAAAAAGGAAAGTGAAATTAAAAGCTAAATCAGAAAAATTCTTACCTTGAAATAAAGATACTTTTCTTCTGAAAGATTTTTTTTTTTTTTTTGCGTAATGGAAAAAAGAATTAAATCGGTATCCCGACAAAACAACTGAATTGTGGGTTGCTCCTTTAAAAAACTCGTTAAAATGATAACTTATAATGACGTTTTCAAAAGGATTGAGGGCGTAATTGCGTCTCACAAAAAAACACCTTTGAGAAATATGTGGGCCATTCTTCAAAAAGTGTAACTTTTCTGTCACCCTCCTTTTACAGAAAAAACTTTAAGGAACAATTCATTTCACAATGCTTTTTAATTTCATCAAAAATGTATCTATTTAAAAACTGCCAACAATTTTTTTAATAATAATTTTTATTTTAATATATTTTGGTTCACAACATGTGAATTCTCACCTCCGTGGCATGTCACACTCCTTGTGTGACTTATAACTTGTTATATTATGTTGCTCAATAACTTGTTTAACTAAAAGTATATGTGTATTTATTTATTATTCCTTTCACAAGTGTCTCAAATACTAATTGTTTAAGTACATTTAATTTTTTAATATTGTGTTTTAGTTCCTTTTAGAAGGACAATGAGTCATGTCACACAATAAATTTTCACCTCCGTTACCTAAGCACAAAATGCCATTCCTCATCAACACGTGGCAGTAATGACATCAAATTTTACTTTCCATAATACAAGGGAGCCCCCTTGTTTTTTTTTCAGCCATTGTTGAAGTTGTAAGATTTTTGTCGAAAAACAAGAGGATAGATTTTGCTTTAAAAGCTTAGTGTGAATATTCTGAATTCACACTCCGTGAACTTGAATTTCAGGGATGCAAATTAATGTAAAAAAAGAAGTGAACATGTTTTCATATGCTAAACACGTGCACATTGTAGCAACGAAGAAAAAAAAATTCTTATATTAATGGAAAGATCCTCACCTCCTTGAATCTCACCTCCGTGACAGACCTTATCAATGTCATTATTTCTGAGGCGAAAATAACAGATGGAGGGGAAATACATCAATAATAGGCATTTTACCAAAATTATAAATTGCCAGTATATCCTCGAATTTACTAAATGCTATTTTTAACATACATTTAAAACTACGAATTAAGCCGCACTTTAATTAAGATAGCTTAATATTATATTCCCACTAATCATTAAAATAGCTGATTGTTTGCACAACTAACAAAATAACTACTTTGATATTAAATTGGGCTCGATTGTTAAACATTAAAAGTTTTTTTTTTTTTTCTGTGAATAAGGCATTATTTATTTATTTTTTTATTTATGAGTAAAATAATTGGAACTTAGCTGGTCCATTGTTTATGGTTACTTCTAGCAGGTAACACTTTCATGTAAGAATGGAAAAAAAAAGAAGACAATCTTTCGAAATTGAAAAATATTTGCGTTTATAAGTTACGTTTTCTGGAGAATGACCCACATATGATTACATATTTTTAGTAGATTACTGTGATTTAAAATAAGAATTTTTTCCGTTTAGAATTACCCAGGCATAAAGAGTTAAAGGAACAAAGACACTGATAGCAGACAACAATTATTCAAGTTTCAAAAAGCTACTGTCCGCCTTAACGTAGGTTACAGAGATTCTAAACTTTTTTTTTCGGAGACTTGAATATCAATACGTTTCTCTTACTGTTTCTGAATAGCTTAAGTTCATCATCGTTATCATCATCATCATTGGCACGACAGCCACAAGGTGGACCAAAGGTCTTCAGAGCGTTCCTCTTGTCTGTCTTCCTGCTATCCAGAATCTGTTAGTTCCCAATGTTTGTCAAAATAGCACCTTTAGTTAGTACCTAGAAATAGAACAAAAACTGATTATTATTTTTTGTGGGGGGCGGGGACATAAAAAATATACTTCTTTTAGATCATGCATTTACTGAATAAATATAAAGTTGTATTTGTACCTATAGTATTGCAATAGAACGTCAAAAATCCGGAACGTCAAAATTCCGAACGCATCCCCATGAAGTTTTATTGACTTTTCCTTTACATTCAGGAAATAATGATATTTTTTGTTACGTTTTGTTAAAAAAAATGTAAATGCATATTGTACCGCTATGTACTGTATTGTATCTCATTTATATACATCATAAGTGTAACCACTATACTTGATTGAGTGGCACACTATTTTCCTAAATGGTTGTTTTTGAAAATCCGAACTACGTATGGTCTCAAAAATTCCGGATGTTTGACGTTTTACTGCTCTGTAGTTCTCTGAAGATTTGCAATATGATTTTTGGTAGAATATTAAATTAATTTTACTTGTTAAGTTGATATATATATATATGTTACTAATGGTAGTGTAGAGGGAAGTCGGATTTTTTTTTTTTTGGGGGGGGGGGTTGGGAGAATAGATGGCATTTATTTATATATTCTCGTCGCTTATGTTAGATACTGACATAAAAGCAATAAATTTTGTTTTGAGACAATGGAAAAATAACAAAAATAATAATGCACTTAAATTGCAAGATGGAAAAAAAGGGGTAATTTAAGCTTTAATGCTTTTTACTATTTAAAATCTTTAATTACGAAATTACTCCTATAACAGAATTTTTATTTGATCTCTTGGGCTTCACTATAAACGTGCGTGACTGTACATTTATTTCCTTTTTTCACTTCTCAATTTTATTTTGAGACAACAGAAGAAAACTCAACAATAATAACAATGTATTTGAGTTGTGAAATATAAATATATTTTCAAACCGTGAATTATTTTTAAAGCATAAATTATTTTTATTATTTTATTTATTTTTATTTATTTATTGCTTTTTCTTCTCTCATTATGTGTGGAAAACATAAAATGTTTCAATTTCTTTTATAATTGAGCACAAATGGCTCCCAAGCATCTTATTTTCACTTTTCCCATCAAAATGTTCCACCTCAAGTTTCCGTAAATTCCCGTTGTTTCTTCCAACTGTAAGCAGAAGTTAAATCACTACTTTATGCTAAGCTTGATTCACTGTATATTAAAACCCCTTTCATCCAGAACAGCTTGAACCAAAGGTATTCCCAATAATCCGGTCAAATTTGGTTAATATGCAAAACATAGTTTCAAATAAGCAGGTTTACCATTCATTACAATAAAAAGTTACATTTTTTAACAAAATTACAGCGAATTATTTATAGGGCATGGGCGCACCCCCCTCAATATCGCTGAGACCCCCCCCTCCCAAAAAAAAACTAGAGCCCCCTCAAACCGAGCTAAATACCACTCAAAACACCCCCTCTAAAAAATTTAATGGCAAAGTCTGCGCCGGGACCCCCCCCCCTCTATTTGGTCCCCCCGGCCACTCAAACCTTTCATAGATCGAAATAGAAAGCGAATGCTTGACGTACTTATAATCATGTTCTTGCTGTCTCTTTCAAGTTAATTATCTACATGAACTTTTTTTTTTTTTTTTGAAGTCTACAAATTTTGTCCGAATCATCTAGGGATCCGGCGGATAAACGAGTTCCAAGGATGTGAGTTTACGTTTCTAACGAAGCCGATGGTTAGCAGGCTTATTGCGATGTTTCATCATAAATTTTTCATCCTTCCTTTCCACAGCCGCCTCTGTTCGTTTATTTTCGCTAAGTAAATGGGGAGTACCGATCTGTCTGCAAGGAAATTCGTCTGGGAAACCTCCACGAGAGTTTTAAAACTCTCGATTTATTATGGGATCTGCTTTTTATGGCGTCCTCTGAAGCACGACCACATTTTTGAAGTTCATCGAAAAATGGGCTCTTTCAAAAGTTCACCGAGTTGAGATTGAATGTTTCCTCTTCACTGGCAACAAATGTTGAGTTTTCAATTGCTGAAACAACGAGGCTTTTGTAATGTTTTTATGTTTATCTGCTACTTCCTTGTTCTAATAATACTATTACTGTGTGAATTACTCGCAGAAAAACTGATGCTATAAACAAACATATACACACGACTAACACTTGCATTTATTAATGAGCATCAATAGCTACAGTTCTGCTTTTGTTTCACTTTTTGTATGTATTATACGGTAGAACGTTGACAATCCTAAATAATTTAGACCATAGGTAGTTCGGATTTTCAAATTGTTCGGAATTTTGAAAATAACCAAGGCAATATCATTAAAGAAAATAGTATGTCATTTAATAAAATAAAATAGTTATACAATATGCATGTGGATAACATGCAGTACAATATATAATGCTGCAGTATGTAATTGCATTTTTTACAAAAATTACTCACTGTTTACTGAACAAAAAGGGAAATTTATTAAAACTTGGGAGTGCGTTGAATTTTTTACGCTTCACTTTTTGTGTTATACAATAGAACGTCAAAAATCCGAAGTAGTTGAGATCGTAGGCGGCTCAGATTTTCAAATTGTTCGGATTTTTGAAAATAACAATGACACTCTTTAGGAAAATATCAGGTCATTTAATGAAATAAAGTAGTTACATAATATAGTTGCGCATAACATGCAATACCATGCATAACGCAACAGTATGTAATTACAATTTTTAACAAAAATTAACGCTCATTGTTTACTGAACAACAAAAATATAAAAAATATATATTAAAACTTCATGGGAGTGCTTTTGGATTTTTAACGTTTTGGATTTTCGGCGTTCGTACTTTTTTTCAACATATTTGACCCCCTCATCCTTTTGTTGCTAAGTGTTTAACATCAATTCTCCCCCTCCCCACCCTTCGCCACACTTGACGCTATATTACCCAAACAGAATATTTTTAAAGATGGTTTTTATTTAAATAAAAATGTGATGTTGCACTCCTTGTTACCCCACCCCTCTCTCCCTTTTATCACGATCCCCTCCCTCTTTAGCGCATGACAACAATAATGGACGTCACTCAGGGAACTTGTAATATTACATCTTTTTTTCATTATTGTTTACTCCCTTTCTTTCTTTTTTTCACAAAATGTCACACTTCACCCACACCCTCCCCTACCCCCGTCACATGTGTTACGCTATATTACATAAACTCATACACACATTTCAAGTTCTATTTTTTAACTTCATGCATTTTAATGACCGATGCACATGTGTGAACATAACAATAACAATGGTTATATCTGTACTTTTTCTGTAAAAATAAGATTACGGTTTACAACAGAAAAATAATTAAGGTAAGTAAATGTGAATACAAAAGACCGACTGAATTTGATATAACTGCTTTAGTTATTTATTTTACTTTATGAGCACAATGCACTCATAAACAGATTTTTTCACATGAAAGATCTGGACCAGGGCATTTTAGTACTTTGTTTTATTTTATTAGAATGAATTTTTCTGACCTAGGAAACAGTTGGGAAGCTAAAAGAAACACAGCGAATAATTTTATTTCTGATTGCATAAGGCCCTTTTAACCCTTAAACGGCCTCTTTTATATATATATATATATATATATATATATATATATATATATATATATATATATATATATATATATATATATATTCCAATGCAAAAAAATATATTTTATTTTGCTAAAAAAAATAACAAACTTCCAATTTAAATAAGTTCAGTTCTTGACTTATTGTAAGCACAAAACCTTACACAAAATTGTATTTCAAACATGTTCACTGCTTTTGCGCTTCGCTCTCTCCTTTTCCATTATTCAAACGGGATTTCAAAAAACCGTCTTGCCATCTATCACACTTTAGGTTAGGAGGACTATTTTGATTGAAGTATATTTCTTTTCTGTTAATATTTTTTCAGACTACTTTTATTATCAGGGCTTTATTTCGAAATCTCATCTCCAGCACTTGAGTTAGTCCGAACTTTAATGTTTGTTTTAGCAAATGAATTAAAAATATTATATTTTCTTTATTATTACTTGCATTACAACGATACAGACAAGACTTGCTATCATATGGTTCAAACTATTCCCTTTTCCTTAGACCGAAATGTTACTTTTATGTGTCACAAAAAACCGGAAGAATGCAAAATAAACTACTAAATTTATATGAAAAGAATGTTTTAGTTAAAAAATTGAACAAATTTATCTACTAAGTAGTGAGTAAGAATAGTATTTTTGTCAATTTCATAAAAAGTACAGATTTTATCCTCTTCAGACCCAAGACCAACATTGAATGACAATTTTTAAAAAAATTATTAATTGGTTCTAAGCACATAGAAAAGAAGATTTTTTTTAAAAAATAAAATTATTTTAACTTTCATTTTTGAGAAAATTAATTTCTCCTGCTAGTGTTCTAAATCGGAAGGAAGATTCAAGTGTGAAGTTTATAAGCTTACATGAAAAAACACAATATTTATGGAATTCAGCACCATGTAATGTAACAATTTTACAGTATAAAAATAATAAGGATACTTCAAGATGTGCATGCGGGGAAATTTATATTTTGACAAAAATGCTCTTTTTAATTTGACTGTAAAGAAGCTCCGAGTAAAAATCTGTCAAATATAAGACCTTTTTTTTTTTTTTGCAGTACTGCAGGGTTGCCCAATGCTCCGCATTTTGCGGAGTTGCTCGTCAAAAACGGTGAAACTCCGCGGCTACACAAAAAAATTATGTTGCTCCGCATTTCCCGGCCGAACGTTTTCAAGCTTATATTTTGCTATTTTATCATGACAAACATGTGAATATGGGAAATTAAATATGCTTACACTAAGAGATTGAAATAGTATTTAAAGCTGTTTTATTAATTTAAAAAGAAATATTTTATGCCTGTGATTAAAATGATTATTAAAACTCTTAAAAATATTTTAAATAATTGTTTTTTTTTTTTTTTTTTTTTACAAAATACAGAAACTGCTCCGCAAAATTTTTAATTGCTCCTCAAAATCGCCACAGATGCTCCTCAAATTGTTTCTTCAAGGTTGGCAACCCTGGCTACTGTCATCTTCAAACCGAAATTTTTATACTAATTTTTAATACTGTGCAGACGTGCCGGCATTTTTTGTAAGTGTTGTTTAGTGTTTTCTACAGCAACGGCGGGACAGAGAATGTTCAATGATAATTTGAGTTAGTATTTTGCAATTTTTATACAAAGTAAACTATTGGTCACACAATAAAAAATCGTATGATAAGAGCTAAATATTTTTTTAAAGATTTATGTACGCTTTTCTTGTTTTTTTTTTTTTTTTTCCTTTACTTTTCCGAAACATTTGCACAATAATCGCAAATAAACAATTCGTGATTACTCGAGAAAAAAAAATAAATAACTCATCAGACATTACTTATATGCAGAAATCCCAACTTTACATACTTTGTGCATTCATCTATTTTGTATAACACCTGTTTGTATATTCTAATTTTATTTTTGGGGACAAGGGGAGGGCAAGAAAAGAGCGATGATCTTGGTTATTTAAAATGTATAAGATTGAAAGAAGTAGAAAAGTACGATGAAAAAAGTTATTACAGTGAAACCTGTGTAAGTTGACCACTTGCGGTGCACTACTTTAGTGGTCAACTTTAGCAGGTGGTCAACTTATAGAGGTTGAATTTTATGATAAGATCTAATTCTGTGCCTGAAAATAGCGGTCAACTTAGACAGGTGGTCAACTTTACAGGTTTTACTGTACTAAGAATCAAAGTGCGGTTTTTCGTGAAAGTTACAGATTGCTTGAATTAAACCAACTTCAGTAAATTCAATACTCGAGAAAAGTTTTACTTGTGATATAAAGGATTACTGATTTACATTTTTATTTTCACAATAAATTTTTAAATGATTTTAATTCCTTTTTTGGTTTTAGGAACTACAAAAAAGTTAAATCCTTAGGATCAAATAAATATATAATCATCGTTTACGTTTTATTGGATTATTTTTTAAATGCACTATATTTAGGCATTGTATAAATATGACATTTGATTTCGGAGGATATTTTTTGCTTTAATTCATTTGAATGTTTCCCTTCTTCTATTATACCCATTTACTGTACACTCGATATTGACAAAAAGTAGTCTCGTGCAGTTGTAGACGAACTTCTTGTTTTCATTTGTATTTTTGTAGTGTAAATAAGGAAGTAAGAAATAAGTCAATCGTTAAAGCTCACTCTCAATCTTACCCAAATATTACGTAATTTAAATAATTTAAAAATAGATATAGTTAGAGCGTTTTTTTTTAATTTTATTTTTAAGGCGTAAAAAAAACTTGATATTTTTAGAGGAATGAAATTTAGTTTCGAGGCATGAAAGGGGACAAAAACAGTGAAGATCATAACAGTGATTAATTCCATAACAAAAACTTTCTAAGGAGAAAATTGAAGGTTTGGAAAAGGAGATATGAGTAATCTATTAATTTTTAACATTTAGAGTGTTCGACATTTTGAATTTAAAAAAAAAAAGAAAGGAAAACATTCGAATAAATTGTTTTTAAATGTTCAATTGCTTTTCCCCTCCATTTATCCTTTCCCCTTTATTTAAGTTGCAAAGCGTGAAAATGAGCTTGACTAAATTTTAAAGACGTAACTCTCATTATTCCGGACACTATTAAACCGGACTAAGTATAATCCGGACAGCCAATTCGATGTACATACTGTGTAAATAAAAGGTGAGTTAAAGCTTGACCACGGAGAGATGGCTGATGACCTTGAAGTGGAAACATCGTTTGTAAGAGGTTGTTTGTTATCATTTTGTAATAGATAGGATCAATGAGAATGCCTCTTATTACTCGGCGCTTTCTGACTAATCTTACCTATTACAAATGATAAAAAAGATGTTCCCTTTTCAAGGTCTTCCGCCATCTCTCCGTGGTAAAGCTGTAACGCCGTAACATATTTTCGTTGCCCTAGTTCATACTAGGTTAAGTACTTGATTTTCTCTTATGTAGTTCTACATTTTATTCTCTTAAAGGCCTGTCCATAAATGATCTCGCACTTTTCTCAACTTTTTCTGACCCCTCTCACCTCTCCTCGCTCCTTTGTGATAATGTGTCACAATTCAGACTTCATCATTTCCCCCATCCGCCCCCTCTTTGTCACATTTCCACCCATTTTTTATTGAACTACACTAATTATAAAAGTGTGTGATATCACATTTCTTGTTACCCCCTCCCTCCCACTTGCTACAAACTGTCACAATTTCACCCCCCCCCCCTCCCCAAAAGCGTGACATTATTTGTGGATAGCTCTTAAAGACGATGTTTCGTCATCAATTGAAAGTCGTTAGTTAAGTGTACATTCACTGAAACTCTTTCTTCCATCTACTGAAAACGCAGAAATTTTATTTTGGAATGTTGAATATATGGTTTTATAATTTTCCAGAAAATATCCCACCACATTGTTAACGAAAGATATTTTACTTTGCTGTGACTTTCAAATTGTACATGCATATATGGATGCATCAGTTGCCAAATCGATTAACTCCGCTTTTTAAAAAAATCCTCATTTCTGCTTTAATAGTGCTTAATCAATGCTTAGCATGTAAATTTATATTAAAGTTTTGGTTCAGTACACTTTTGATCCTGTGATGGCAGAAAATGTAACACGAGGGTCATTTCACTCCTATGGAAAACACAATCTTCATCACTTTTCTCGACTTTTTGTTTTATGGAGTTAATCGATGTAACAAGTGAAGCATACATATAGCATCACTTGGAACAGCCAGGACGTACCAGCGGGGTGGGGAGGGGGTCGATGCAGTCCTTGCATATTTTAAATTACTGTAATAGGATTGGCATTAATGTTAGAACCATAGCCTCAGAGGGGTTGTTCCTCAAACCCTTTTCTTCGCTGCACCATTGTGTAGCATTATCAGTATTTGTATTTCTCTTACGTTTTGCACGATTTTAACGTGGATATGCTTGTGGGTTGTTTTCAGAGCTGTTTCTATGTTATTACATATGTTGTATTTTATATTGTTCTATATATGGTTGTATTATTGATATTTTACTATTTATTCGTTTCAATGCCTTATAAACGAAAAGATATTTGTGTGGTAAGATATAAGAATTATTCACATAATACACTCTATAAAACTTGATTTCTTTTGAATATCATCTTTGATCCGTCAAAAAAAAACTGGGTTAATGTTTTGAGGGACGACTATTATGAAAAATATATATTACAATTTAATGAGGTATTGCACTAATTACTAATTTTCAGTACATTGTGTAATTTTGGTTTTGAAAAACTTATGAATTGTAAATGACACAATATTTTTTGAAAAGAATTATTAAACAGTACATTTTTTTTTCTCGAGTTCTATCTCAGAATCAGAAAATACGTTCGAAGTGTGATATTTTTTATTATTTATTTATATCTGGAGAAGATATATTACCTATTTATTTTTGTATAAATTTTAAGCATAAAATTAAAAAAAAAACTAAAATACGTATTTTATATAAGCTTCGCTGCAAGGATATTTTCTTCTGAACGTTCTTGGTAAAAAAAAAAAATCTACTATTGATTCGAAGATGTGACTGCAATATCTTTGCTTCTAATCAAACAGGTGTCGAACTTGTTGTTAGCTTAGATTTTGAGATTTAGGTCACGAACTTCAATCAAATTCAACGAACCATTGCTAGAGTGAAAAAAATATTGCAGTTCAGATAAATATTTATGTAGTTTATACAAACTTAGAAGATGCACAAATGTTCATATGAATGAATGATTATGTAATTTATTTTAGAATCAATCGCGCTTTGCACACTGTAAAATTAGAAGGTATTGCCTTTATTATTATTTTTTTGTTTTTTGTGCTATTCGAGCACGCAATAGTTAAAGTTAAATAAAAATGTTCTTGTACACATTTTGAAGCATGCGTTTTACATTAATTAATCAAAAACTATAGGTTTGTATATTTAATACAAAATTCTGATGTACACTTCATGCGTAAAATTTCTGTTGTTTATGCACATGGAACTACGTTCAAGAGAGAGTGCACATCGGCATTTTGTTCACGTGCGTACACATATTAAATTGAAAATCTCATCAGATAGCAAAACTAGTACTTCTAGCAGAACGTATTACATATGAAAACTAGTTTGATAAATGTTTTTGATGAATTGTACACAAAAAAAAAAGTTCTGAACAACTATAATAAGATCACGTTTACGATTTTTTTTTTTTTTTTTTTTTTGCTTGAAATGTTTAGGATAGCTTTTGAAAAAATAAAGGGGTGATTTTATATAAAAAAAAATAATAAATAAATAACGCTTCAAGTTTTATTATATTAGGTATCTCATGGCTATAGAACGTTTTAATGTCAAAACTTTTACTTGTTTTTTGATACATATATGGATATTTCTCTCGCAGCAGCTAGCTAAAAACATATTTTATTTGAACATCTCGTTAAAATATATTCTGTTATGTTTTCATATTTTTTAGACAAAATGCAATAAAAGATAATAATTTTGAAGGAACTATGACAGTATCTTTCTTTCTCTCTCTCTCTTCCGATGTGGCGTTTTATTAGTGCGGTAGAGTAATGAAATGTATAGAGCTTAAATTTTAACTATGATTTAAATAATAGCAATAATATATAAAAAAAATTAAGGTTTTTTTTATGACTGACATTTTATATTTAATTCAATTCAGTTCAAAAAGCAATAAAGTTTTTTAAAAAAAAGCTTTTCAAAATTTTCTGCCATATTTCTTTCCTCTGTATAGAAGTAATATATGAAAATTTCAGAGAGAAATCAGCAGAGAGCGGAATATATATGCGAGGATTTATTATTATTCTTTCATTTCAAAGCCAACACCTAAAATTAAATAATGATAGTGAGAATAAATTAGAACGTCGCCTAATGGTTACTTTTAAGAATGAAACACAGTTTTGCGATGAAATGTATTTAAATACTAGAAAAATGTTTTTATATGAGTCGAAAGTGTTAAAGGATGTCGTTTTTTACTCTACAGGAACAACTAGATTAACATTTAAGAAGTAACAATAAAGAGTACTGTACTTAAAAAGAACATTCTTAAAAAGCACCCCGTAGAATCAAGTAACGCTTGCAAGTTAGAGACAGAAAATAAGCAGAGATCAAAATATAGAAATAGATAATTATTCTTTAACTCTTAAGTCAGACTTATATTAAATGACTAAGTGAGAATAAGTTAAAAAGACGTCAAATCGAGGACGCCCCGATGGGAGATCATGGGTGGTCACTGTGAACTTCCAAAAATTTCCCTATTCGGAAAACTTTGTCTGTTAATTCGGTAAAAATTTCATAGTTTGGCGAAATTTGGAGTTCCATTCGGCGAATTGAAAACTTTCGCCCTCCCAAAAATGTAAGTTCGGGGAGCCCCTGAGCCCAATGTCCAATTTTGAGGAAGAAACGAAACTCGGTGATCAAACGTTTCGAACACGAGAGAAAATTTAGTGCCTAAGTATATCGTTTTTTACGAATCCAGATTAGATTCATTTACGTTTAATATTTTGCGCGGTTTTGTTTTATCAAGGTCAATGATTAAGATAAAATAAGAACAAACAAAAAGCATGTTGATGTCTCGTTCTGAGAGGAAAAAGAGAGCTCTGCTACGAAATTATTAGCTTTTGTTACATTTAATAAATCAATTGCGCTTTCGTTTTTCTCTTTATTTTCAAAGTCAATGCTCAATATAAAATAAGAGCAAATAAAAAGTGATGTTGACGAGAGGAAAAAAAGTGAGCAATCAAGCATGTTAGTGAGCCGCTGCCCTAGAAAAAGACCTTTATTCCGGAGCTTAAAGTCTGGTAAGCTTGCATGTGATCTATAAAAAGCTCCCGTCTCGGAGATAAGAGCCGTGTTTGCGTTTTGCCGGCCGATGGGGCTGTCTCAACTTTCATACTGCAGCAGAGTGTTTATATTTGCAGGCGCCAACGGATTGCGGCGGCGAGGGCGGCAGACCTACACGCGCTATCAGACTCTGGAGTTGGAGAAAGAGTTCCACACCAACCATTACCTAACTCGACGGCGTCGCATCGAGATGGCCCACGCTCTTTGCCTCACCGAACGACAGATCAAAATCTGGTTCCAGAACAGGCGCATGAAGCTCAAGAAAGAGATCCAGGCCATCAAGGAACTGAACGAACAAGAGCGGCAAGCGCAGGCTGCCAAGCTGGCAGTGCACCAGAAGACCTCAGCATCCAGTGGAGGTAACAATGCCACCAACAATGATTCCACTGCAGCGGCAACAAAAACGTAAGGTCGTTCCTCCTCCTCCTCTTCTTCTTTTGAGAATTTAGTTTTCTTTTTCCCCTGTTTTCACCCTTTCTTTCAGCAAGCAGTGAGTGTCGTATATCTTCCGTTCTTTGCATGGAAAGGGAAAAAAACTCGAGGACTGACTTCCTTTCCACAAAACACCCGGTGGTTGGTCAATGCGATTTATGGTGTTCGCGATCTTATTTATTGCGCTTAATGTTAGGTCACGGTTTGCGTCTTTTAAAAAAAACGCCTAACCACCCTCTCAGAAATGCATAATTTCGCTCCATGGTGCTTAATGTGAAGTTCACTCTTGTGCTCTTTACAACAACCAAATCGTCAAAACGGCGATCTTGTTTGAAATTAAATTTTCGTGCTGTAATTATATTTTTTTAAAAATCGGGCAATTTTACAAAAGATGATTTTTTTAAAACCCTTTTTAACTTTAATTGAGACAGTGAGAAGCAAAGGGACGTAACTGGACATTTTCAAGTTTTAGTAAAACGTGTTTAAAGATAACATCCTAGGTAGGCTATTATTGAATTTTTTTTTTCTTAATCATTCTGTATAGCAGCAACTACCAGGGCTACTAGTACCATCTCTTGCCCCAAGACAGAGGAGAGGTTCACCTACCATGTGTACTGGTTCTCTCCAATTTTTTAATTTTGCCATTTACATGCCTTTGCTTCTCACTGCCTCAATTGATTCTGAAAGCATCCCCCCTCCCCCTTCATCTTTTCATCACTCCCCCCCATCACCTTTTGTTTGATCATTAAAAAAATACCATGCATAATTTTTAAGTTTTCTGATTCATAAAAATGTATTTAATACATTGAAACATGCATTTTGAACCAATAACCCTTCAGTTAATTTAGCTTTAGTTGAACATTGCGATTTATTTTCAAAGATTATAATACACTTAGTGTCGCATTCAGGGACTCATATTGGAATCACTCGAGCAGAAAAGGTCCGTCGTGTTTAAACAAAAGATTTGGCATGAAGCCACTTCTGTTGTTTCTGAGCTAGTAGGTTCCTTTAATGGTTTATCTTGTGAGGAGAGGGACTTAAATTGTTTAATTAAGTCATTTTTCACACGGAGAATATTTAAGACAGATGGAGCATTTTGAAATAGGCGAAATGTCTTCTATGCTGAGCGATATAAATGGTGCTAATATTGAGTTTCAATTTAGTCGATAACTGATTACAATTTACAGAAAAAACGAAATTAAACATTTTGAAAGAGTTAATAAACTAATAATATTAATATAAAGGCCAAGGTAAAAAAAAGAGTAATTTCATTAATTGCGTGCAAAATGTTGGTAGTTGTAGCGTCAGAACTGAACTTTTCGTAAAGCAAATGCATTTTTGAATCCCAATTTCTCACTAACCCGTGAAAAAAAAAAATTCGTTGTTCAATTTAAAGTGGTTTCAATTTATAAAAATATGAATAATTTTATATCACTTTCGCTAAAAAGACTCATCAAAAGTATTATATACTGAGAAGGTTTAATGCTAGAAGTAGAGAGATCCTAATCGCCTCATACGAAATTCTCCTTAAGAATTCATAGAAAAAAAAAACTTTTCAAATTCATTACTAAAAATGCTCCTCAAATATTTGTAGGAAAAAAACTGTGTGAAATATTTAAAATCAACATTAGAAGTACAAATAGCTGTAAACATTACAGACACGACGTGTTTTAGGGCAAAAAAGAAATCCCTTTGCAATGCAAACGATGCGAGCAATGCAGCTATGGATGAAAAGACACCCAACAAAGTTTCTTTCGCATGTCTTTTCATACAGCTCACTTTTACTTTGAAAGTGATTAAATTTTTATTGCTGTTTGAGCTTCTAAAGTTGATTTAATTTTTATCTCGTATAGTTCAGGATTCTACATTTCCGCTCCCATAGAAGAAATTGTTAGATTTATTCTAGTGATATTTTTAAACAAAAGTATCAATTGCATTCTGCAAATATCTGAAGTATGTCATACAGAAATTCAAAATTTAATTTAGCTAAATGATGAAAGTAATATTGACGAAGTTTCATTGATAGAGCTGTTGATGAGCTAGATGAAATATAGGTAGAAACAAGATATTTGTTTAATTGTGCAGGGCCCCTTTACTAACTAGCTTGGGGCCCTCGGCAAGTGACCTAGTCTCCCGAAAATCAGTCCTTAGGTTATCAACAGAATCATATCTGATCCCTATCTGATCTGTATAGGAGCTGGTGAAAGTTAAATTATTATACAACGAACACTATCTCCCCCCCCCCCTGCTATAGATATCCTTTTTGTCTAAGCATGAAATGTAGCATGCTGCTGGAAGATGCTAGCATACTTTTGAATTATTTTTTATTCATTTATTATTATTATTATTTATTTATTTTAAGATTAACAATGAAAAACTTTGGTTTAAAAAAATGAAAAACTTGCACCATTTTCTCTGGTTTATTGACTGTTTTCGACAGCATATGTTTACATATTTGTCAACTCAGCGAGATCCCAGTTGACATCGTCCAAGGAAACGGAAAGAAATATGAACGTCAAATCGAGATAGAGTAAAAACAAACTATGAATATGAATTAAAACCTGATTTGAAGAAATACTTTACGCCTTTCCTTACTGTTTGGATGACAGTTAATAGACGGTTTCGTGAAAGAAATTTGAATAAAGAATCGAGTTGGTTGTTCTTTTTTATATTCTAAATAGCGAAAGGGGGGTGAGCAATTCGGCCATTGAATGAGCCTTTTGGTAAAATGAATGAATGGGTCAGATTCTTTTTTAATGTTTCAAAAGTTTTTCTTTAATGAAATGGAAATAGTAACATGCTTCTATACGATTCCAAATAGACTAAAAACGATCAAAAAAGTCTTGTGTCTGTCCACTGGTTATAGCACGTGTTCATTTACTGGGTGGCTACAGCCCTTTTAATTTAAACCCTCCTAAAACAGAAACAAAATCATTGAAGTTTTTCTTTTTTATTTATTAAAGTACAACTTTTATAATATTTAAACATATCAGTAAAAAGTGTTTTAATGTCATGGGCCTAAATTGTTTAGCATTAATGTTGTGGGGGAGCATGGATTCAAAGTTTACTTCCTTATGATATTTATTTGATGAATGGTTTACAGATGATTTGCGAGTTTATGAAGCATACTGTGCTTCGTGTCTTAACTGTCATAGTAAGAAAATTTTCAACTCTATTTTATAATTAGTATATATGATATAATTATCCAGTATTATATTTATACACCACACCAACGTCACAGTCCCACCGAAAAAGGTTAAAATGCGAAAAATATTTATTCCAAGAGATAGTATCCGACTGGCTGTTCTTTTACAACCAAATATAGGAAATATAATAGGGCTAGAGTAAGTGAACATGCTAGACACATCACATTAGGGTCCCACTGTATCGAAAATAAATTTATTAATGATTAATAGGAGTATCCTATTTCCATAATTTAACTTATTGATACATTTACGAACTTGTAATCAATGTTTTAACCCTCTCCATCATTGCGAGAAAGATATAATTATTTATTTTGCAGACAATTGACATATGGTTTGTGAAGTTTAATTTTGAGTTGAGTTTGTTTTCGCTATGTAAACATAAATAAACATAAATGGAAATAACAAAATTCAAGAATTTATTCATGGAGAAAATAAACTCATAAAATCAAATTAAGAGAAAATAATAATGAAATTAGAACTTACTTTATATTCAGACTTTTATTTCTTTTCGTTTCGGGTTTTATCCTCTTTGCTTTTCTGATTTTTCCCTCGTTTTGAAATTCCCGAGCTTCAAAAGAATAAATAATTTGCTGCAATATACATTCAAACTTTAATTCAAATAAGTTAACAACTACGTAACATTAATTTTTACTATAACAAATATATAACTGTAGCAATTTTTTATTATATGTAACCTTTAAATCACTTTATACATTACGTTTCAATAGCTGAATCTGAAGAGACTCGCTTAAGCACTCAAATTTAGTTTTTTTAAATAGGCGTGGAAGTGACTCACTTGTGAACAAATATTTAAATTTAAATATTTTAAATACGAGTGGAAGTGATTCGCTTGAGAACAAGCATTCAAATTTGAATTTTTTAATTACAAGTGGGGCAGTTGCAAAAAATAGCTTATTGCAGGTACGGGATTTATATTAATCTTTTAGATATCGCTACGTTGGGTTTTTTTATGTTTTTTGCCAGTCTTCTTACGCATGCTTGAATCAAAATTATTATCAAAACGGAAGTTATTTTAAAATCAATCTCTTAATCTTAGAACTTCAATTATGTCCAAAATTGGGATATAATTATAATTTGTAGCATTTAAATATGCCAGTATTTGATTAAATAACTTTCTGAGAATACTATGAAAGCAACTCTGTTTTTTAAAATCGTATGGTGTAATTTTCTTGCAGAACATTGTGACTTGTGATTTAAAAAAATATATATATCAAACTCTCGCTTATAAATAAAGTAGGGAAAAATATAAAATTAAGATTCAAAATAAATAAATAAAAACAAGTAAAAAGTAACTTTAAAAATGAAATTTAAGATTCGTTTTTCAAGTCTAGTTGATGTAGAAAATTCTAACTTGCTTAATACAAATGGTGTACAAGTAAATAAACTTTCCACATAGAAATAAATCATTTAGCTCTCCAAGAACAAAACAAATGTTTCATAAATCGGTAGAGTAACTATAAAAATAATTCGTTCAGTTAAAATTAAACAAGATTGGAAAACAGTTAAAATCAAATATATATATATATATATCTTTTAAAATGCAAATATGCCACAGTTTTTATTGCCACATATTTATTCTGAATTTCTAGCATTCAAATATTCATAAAATTTTGGCATTAACGACCAATATACTATCTAGAAATAGCCCCCCCCCCCCCTTCCATTTTTTTTAGTTATTCCAGTTGAAATATCCAGTTAGAGGAGCACAAACAGCTTTTAACACTCTTTGCAATAATTACTTTAAAGTGTTAACTGTTTGTTATACTATAAACATTGTGCGTTATTTTGCGATCAATCATTACCTTTTTACATTTAATAAATTTTATTTGAAGTGATAACAATAAAATAAGTAAAGCTATAAACAATTACATTCAATATGGAGCATTTTATTATTTGGTGAATATATGGATTCTTTGTAAAAAAAATAAAGTTTAATTTTTTTTAGTGCACATTAAAATCTTACATACATTTTCTGAATTTAAAACCCAGCTTAAAACATTGGTGAACATTTTGATGAAGCTCTCATTAGATAGAACAATTTGCTTTTCCCCTTGTAAAAATTTACTGTCTGATTAGTGAGGCAAGAAAGATTTATTTCCTCCAAAAATCTACAATCTCATTTAAACATTTATTTTATAGCATAAATAAACTTTCTTTGGAATAAAGAAAATTCTTTAAATATTCAGATAGTATTAGTTTGTTTAATAGTTAACCTTTCAATTATTAATGGCTCAGATGAAATGCTCTTTTGGCTGATATGTTTTTAATCTAAATTTCGAAGTCAAATCGATTTGTGAAAAATTGCTCGTATTTTCTGATTTTTGAAAGAGTCAAAAACTATTTAGAAGGTAAAAAACGAAATCACTCATAAATCATGTAACACTTTTTTTTCATTCTTTTGAATGAAAACTATCGAGAGAAACTTTTTTCACAATTATTAGTATTATTCATCATTTGTAGTATAATTTTAAAATTCTAGTGAAAACGCGTTGAATTAGTGCAGACGCATGATTTGTGAGCACATTATTATACTTTCTTTTTTTAAAGACTCGGAAAAGCAACAACACCCAAAATCAAATTTAAAAATATTAAACTGTAAGCATGAGAACTTACAGTAATTATTAGATTTGTTTTTAGTGAAAATCAGTGTGATGCATATCAGCCATTACAGTTTTTAATGTAAATTTAATCCCAGTATTAAAGTTCAATCGAAAAATATAAATTGTCTCGATTTTTTAAAGTTGTTTTTTAAGCATTTTAAGCTTCGTTTTCTAAAAATTATTCGTGTTTTAAGCTTCTTAATATTTTAAGTAAAATTTAAATTAATATTTTAAGAAACTATTAGAACGCAGAGCTCAGTAATCAAATTAAGGTTCAAAACTTTTGTTTTGCGAACGTGGTTGCCGTTATTTTTTAACCGGTTTAATAAATATTACAAAAAATAATATAATTAAATAAAACCACATAATTGTTGACTTTTTCTTTCTTTTTTTTTTTTTTCATTTTTTCATGCATATCTTCCAAAAGCTATCCTGTACTTAAACATTACCAAAAGTTACAGGAAGGGGAAAATGGTGCGAGTTTCCCCCTATCTAACTGGCCCCCAACTGCGTTTAAACTACTGCGATTGGGTGCTTTAACTGGCTTAAGGCACATAGATCAGCAGGCATAGCATTATCGAAGCATTAGCATAATATTATTACTCAGGCGGGTCCCAGGTCATTGCTGTAAGCTTGTACTGAAGCAGAGTTTGAAAAACAGCTGCAAATTTTATCAGTAGAGTGGGAGAATAATCAAGATTGACTACTAGAAAAGTTTGTGCTGTCTGGTAAAGGATACACACATAAGCGAGTTTACTGGATTTTTAAATTAATTTAATAAATTTTTGATGGCCTTGCTTTGGATGAGGTGAGTCATGCTCTGAGAAGAGTTTTTTTTTTATTTATTTTTTTTAACCAGATTATTCAGTTCAAATTTGGTTCATAATGCGTGACATATCTTAAATTTTGCTTCTTATGTTTTACAAGGGAAAAGGTCTCAGTAAAAAACGTTAAAATCAAACCACTGGGCTGCCTCGTTAATGTCTCCATCTTCATTTTTCTCTCCACCATTTTTCTCGTACTGCAAGAAAAATATATTTTAAAATCATACATTTATATCTATGCATTTGCTTGTAATTTAAAATAAATAAATGAAATCTTTGGCAGGCACAATTTTTAATGTTAAACTCATTTCTGAAATGCGAGTTAATGAAAACAGTCATATTACAAAATATTTTTATTACTATTTTTTCTGGAAACACCATTAATTTCATATTAATGTTCGAAATAAGAGAATAAATAATTTCTACAGATTTTGACGCTTTATATCCATTATGAAAGTTCTTATTTCTTGTTTTCTGACATCTTAATAAATTTGAAATATTTCATAAAAGCTTTCGAAGATTTATTATAAATTGAATTTGGGAAAAATAATTAAAGCGTAGTACCCGCATTGATTGTGCATCTTTCTAGCTTAAGCGTCACAGCACTAATCTTATTAGTTTGAATAATTTAGTTTTGAAATATCAAAATGAGAGAGTTTTGTGCTTAATAAATTTATTTATTTAGTCAAAAAGTAAAGATAGCTATTCTTAGATAAGTGTCCATTATTTATGTTAGTAGTTTAAATATGAAAACGAACATAAATATTTAAAAAAATATTTACTATGTATTTTTCGGCATATAAGTATTTGCATTTGCTTTACGAAATTGGAAGATAAAAACTAGGACCTTTTGAATTGTTCTGTGTTACTATTTGAAAATGGTATTAAAAACGAATAAGATAATATTTATGAATCTTTATTATACTGTGGAACTGATGTAGTGTATTACTTGAGTAAGATAGTTAGCGAGTGTATTGCTAGGGGGTACAACTGATGTAAAAATAAAGTTTGAAAGAATACCCTAAATTTTTATTTTAAACATAAATTTCTCTTACTTATTTTGGATTCCCTTTCTTCTGATTAATGATTCGCTGAATTAATACACCAAGTCTTCAAAATGCTATTGCCTATTTTATTTTTAAGAATAATATTCATTACCATACATCATTACTGCATTTCCCACTTTGCCAAAAGAAGTACCAGTTATGTAGATATTTATATCTTGAATTACGATTGTGAACGCCATGAAAATCATTATTGACCAACCTCGGGTAAACACTACTGCAATTATAATTCTACGTGCCAACTGGAAGACACAAAAAACGGCACACAATGCATGCTTTTTCTAAAATCAATACTCTAATGTCTCCGCCACATCATATTTGAGGACTGATCTGTATAATGAATAGTAAGTAGCGCAACAATAGAGACCTGCGACTGCGTCAATGTCATTTACTGAGAAGTTAGCGCTCAGGCCGCTGTATTGACGATGAACTTTTTTGCAACGGCCATGAAACGAACTTTGACTCTGACTTCTCAACCCATTCTTCCCTTAAATCTGGTAGTTAGGCAAAGCTTTGGTACGATGGAATAATTGTCTTGTTCTGTGGATTTCTCCGTTTTTTGTGCTCAAGAATTGTTTCCTTTGTACAGATTTTGTGGACATGACTAACACGGCAGTATACGATGACGTATTCAGGTGTCATCTGCCATACTGATGCATGGTGAATGTAAAAAAGAAATCCGAACTCTTAATGGAACTGAGCAGTGTGATGACATACCTGATGAATCATTTATATTTGCAATTGCGCCTGACTATTACATAGTAATTTCTTTGAGAAGACGAAGAGTGTTCACTTTAAGAACGTGTGGGAATTTTGTCCTCCTATTTTTAAGGCTGTATTTAAATAGTGTAGTTACGCGCAAGCTTTTAAATAACTGCCGTGTAGCCAACTGTCAAGTATTCCGCATAAAGACATCATATTGAAGTAATTTATGTACTATTCAGTGAGTTTGAAAAAATGTGTACTACTGGTAAAACTACAGGTTGCATGTGGCACCTTTTAGGATGAAACGTAACACCAGAGGCAACTCCTTAAGGGTGTCATTTTGCCACTTATGTCACCCTTAATGGTACCAAGGGAACCAATGACACCCTTAGAGATTCCATAGGCTGCCACACGGAACCAAATGGCACCTTTAAGAGTGCTATTGGGGTGCCACAAGGACCCAAATAGCACCCTTGAGGGGATGCTGCTGATGCTACAATGGTTCACAATGAAAGTTGCCATATGCAACCTACAGTTTTAAGTGTGCAGTAATTTTATCAAATCTTTCATAGTTTTATCGCTACGTGAGATTTTTTAATATTGTCTTTGAAATTCAACATCAGTTTTTAAAAAATATTTGAGACAGTGTGAAGCTAAAGGGTGTAAGTGGAATTTTATGTAAAATACGTGCAAAATTCAAACCGTAGGTAGGCTCTCATTGAAAAGTTTTTCTAAGTCAGGCTATATAGCAGCACCTACCAGAGCTACTCGAAACTTTTACCCTAAAACAGATGAGAGCTTTCCTCTACCATTTGGATGGCTATCTTCAATTTTTTAATTTTGGAATTTACACCCTTTCGCTTCTAGCTGCTTCGTATAAAACATGCTTTTATTAACTTTTATCGCGTTTTTTGAAAGTCATGTCCAGCAAGAGTTGATTTAATAGTTTTTGCGAAAGAAAACGTAAAATTATTACTTAATTTACTTTAATAAATGTACTTAAAAATACCCAAACCGTTATTGAAGCAAGTGAGAACAGATGAGATCAAAAACTTTACTTCTTTATGTTCTTAATGCGAAATGCTTTTAGTCAACATCAGAGTTACGTCATGTTAGACATGTGATTTTTGTAGAATAACTCTTTTTAGTGCACTTGTGAACTGAAGTATTTAACTCAGTGAGGGCTGTACGTAAACAACTACTTAACAGCAACTTAGGAAAAGCGATCAGAACAAATTGAACATGAATTTTCTGTTAAATTATATGCATCGATTGAATTTATACTTTGCAGAATTAGATACATTAGTCTGAACTTAATTAAATTACCTACTTAAATTTAGATATCTACTTAAGCTGCTTTGCCATTATAAACGCTAAAAGAAGCCGATTTGCTATTATTTTGTTGTTCTGTAAAATGTTTGTGTTGATTGTCCAAAAATCTTTAGATATTCTGAAAGTATTCATTTTAAATTGCTAATTTAAAGCACTTTCCTTTAAGAAAAGTCGTCAAAAGGCAAAAAGCTCAGTTGGTTTTCTTTTTAGCGTATTCGGGAATATTAATTTTACTAATGAAATAAGAAAAAAGGAAAGTTTACTGTTATTACTAACGAATTAGATAAATTTAAAAACAAGAGAAAAAAGAAATTGCCGGTAATCAAAAATATGTTTTTATTTATTTATTTACATCTTGTTACAATCAAAAAATTGCTTTTGCGAGTAAAATCCTAAAAGGAAAAAAAAATCTACAAAATAGTCTTCCCTCTTTAAAAGTGCATAGTTATTTTCCCCTGATTAACAGTGTTCGCTCGAATTACCTATAATATTCCTCATTTACAAAAGGAAATAAAAAATGTGCTTAAGTAAATAATTCTTTGCAATGTACTTTCAGCAGGTATATTTTTTCAATCTGTGTTACATAATGTTTTTTTTTTAAATGTGAATGTTAGATAAAGCTGCCTAAGATCAATTTTGAGCTCCGATCACTTTTCCTAATCTGCTTTTATTTATGATTTCATGTAATAAATGTGAGTTCATCAGTCATTGAACAAAACATCATTCTTTATACGTAAATGATTGTGCTTAACACTGATCTCAGAAGTAGCCGTAAGGTGAAAAAGTATACGTAATCTCAGTGTATTAATTGTTTGTTTCATATGTTCACAATTGTTGGTTTTAACTGTGTTGTCCTGCATTATTATATACAGTGCCATTCAAAGTTGCCAATGAGGTAAGATATATATATATTATTTTTCATCTTGTGCATTTGTTCAGATTTATGTGCATAAGTTTCAGGTTTGTAAAATTTAAGTACACGAACTGTTCAAAAATGTTAGACTTTTTTTTTTCTGTTGACCTATTTATGAGAAAAGTTTGTTTAAAAGCATTGTAAAAAACGATGAAATTAGCTGTTTGAAGATTATTGAACAGGCAAGTGCAATTTTGTTATTCTTAAGGTATTTTGATAAGGATTGAAAATCGTTGTTTTGACGCATTATATTTAAATTTTTGCAATTCAAAGAGTGATAAATTTTACATGTTGAGTGAAATTTTATGCCCTATATCAGCTAAATTTCATTCTCATTTAATTTTTTATTTGAAGTTCCTAAAATACCTAGTCTTTTCTTTTCTCTGTACTTATGACAGCTATTGATTATTGGAAATGACTGCATGGATTTTTAGTATAGGGCTCTGTGATGACCACGAACTTTAATTCATCTTATTCTTCAAAGTAATGGTTTGAAATAAAGTTTAAATCTAGTAAATGTGTATTGCGAACATGACATAACATAATATCTGATTTTTTTTTTTTTTTTTTTGCAAAAGTAAATATGCATAAATAGCCGATAAAATATTCGCCAATAAAAGAACTTCGTTCTTAGTTTTCTGCTTAGAGTTATTGTACTTCACAAATTATCAAGTAGAAGTGATTGTACTTTGAAAATAATCTACCAGAAGTAAATGTGCCTCATAAATTATCAACGAGTTGCTCATCACGATATTCCAAAATATGTTTCATAATACATCGAGCGGTGCACAAAACCAGCATTTACAATTCATGCACACTTTGACCTTTTAAAAATAATAGTAAAAAATGTGCATCAGTTTTTCATTCTCAGCGATTAACGCAACAATATTCATTACTTAAAAACATTCTATGTCTATAGCAAGTATAGATTGTACTTTTTGTATTGATGACGGTACAGAAGTTAAGAAACGTGAAAATGTTGCAGAATTGCCAACTTCTATCTCTGTAGCACGCATCGATTATACTTTTTGTATTGACGACGGTACAGAAGTTAAGAAACCCGAAAATGTAGCAGACTTGCCAACGTGATACTTAAGTATTTAGCGTTTCATTTTCAGCGATCATCGCAAAAATATTCATCGCTTAAAAATCTTCCTTCTATAACAAATATAGAGTTTACACTATATTTGTATTGATGGCGGAAGAGAAGTTTAAAAACGTGAAAATGTTGAAAAATTGCCTACACGAGTGAAAAATAAATATTTAGTTTTTCGTTCTCAACGATGAACGCAACAATATTCGTCGCTTATTTTTCTCCTATACCAACTGCGCTGGTAAAAGGCAACTGTGTTTGCGAAATGATGTATGGCTTTAAAAGTGTTGTGAATAATACGCATTGTCCAAGAGATTTACATCTTTTCATTCTAACACAATAATGGCAGAAATTATTCATATCATATCTAACTCTTAAAACTGCGCGCGAATTGCAGTCTGCCGTCCCCCCTTTTCATTCTACTATCACCATTTCTTTATCATAATGGAGCTTTTCACTTTATAAAACTATGTCCACTTATCACGAACGCCTGATTCTTGTTTGCAGATAGCTTCATTTTTTTGAGTTGGAAATCGTGTGCACGTACTTTTATCTAAAAGAATAGCGGAATTGGTCGATAATTTACCACGTTGAATAAGATGAACTAAATTCGGGCTACTTTTCTCCTCCTGAATTTAAGCGTAGCGCATAAAATTTCGCTTGACAATTCAAATGATGTATTAAAAAGTAGATTTTAGTTTATTTTATAGATATTTGAACGTAGATCTTTTATGACAGCCGAGTGGCGAATTATATACGTAAAAAAATTTATACCTTGGAAATGATATAAATATATATATACATATATATGTTCTATATGTCTTTATTATGTACATTACCTTAATATACGTAAAATTCCTTGCCATCAATCATTTGGTTTCAGCTAGCTGAACCAACTCCACGCTGCATTATCTGTAAAAGAGAGAAAATTATATATATCCATAGTCTTTACTCCATATTGACTATACTCCACAGTATGCCGACTTCATGATATACGTAATATCGTCGTCTTTCGGAAAATTCGTAATTATCACTGCATACGCAAATCAAAGGACTGAAATTTATTTTACTGCTGAATTTTAGTGGCAGCATTGATGTAAGCACCTGAATTGGCATCCATACAACATTGTTCTCAAAATTTTGCATCTTCCATGAGATGTACAGTGTAAATGTTGCCGTACGTAACTGTGACGTGAAAGAAATATAGACTTTACTTAACTACCTTGTGTCTTAATTTTGTTCATATCTTGTGTCTTCTTCAGCTACTGGAGTGGATGTCATTGATTTCCTCGGCGTATAGAAGTTATACACGTTTGCATTTTTATATTTAAGCTCATGAGGATAGTGGGAAAATATTTTGAGAATGATTAAAAATCAGCTAGTAATAGTTATAAGAGGCTGCATCAGAATGCAATAATTAATGTTGTGAATACCTTTTCATCAAGCTCATCATTTGTAATTTTTAATCGGGGAGCAAACGAATAATAGTTATTAAATCATTAAAGGCTGTATCATAATACAATAGTTAATGTTGGGAATCCTTATTGTCAAGCTCATCATTTATAATTTTTGATTGGAATGAATAATTAAGGATGTAGGAAAATATTTTGAGTAAAATTAAAAGCAAATAATAGTTATTGAATTAGTAAAGGCTGTATCATAATGCAATAATTCATGTTGTGAATCCTTATTATCTAGCTCATTTTTAATTGGGATTAATAATTAAGCATAGTAGGAAAATATTTGGAATAAGATTTAAAGCAAACTAATAATAGTTATTAAATTATTAAAGGCTGTATCAGAATGCAATAATTAAAATTGTGAATCCTTAATATCACGTTAATCATTTATAATTTTTAATTTATGCATATTACATCAAAACTCAATTTAGAATTTTTCTTTTGCTTCCTTCGAGCTGAAAATAAATAATTAAAAACAATTAAGCTCAATTATTCCCTGATGTGTTTCGGAGTTTCAAGGAAGTTTTTTTCAATAGAAAATGCGAGCTTATGAGTGATAAAACATCCTGCTTTTTTCTTATATTCTTTCATTCACAGGGTCCTGTTTTTTGCATTGAATGAGGAGTTCCTTGTAACACTGAAACCGATGTCCACAATAGTTTACAACCTTTGTGCTTTAGTAACTTTATTTATATCCTTTATTTGTTTAAATTCATAATTTATAACTTTTTTGCATTAATGAGTGTATAGTGTATGCATAGTTTTGTTTCTAGCAATTTATTGGCACTTTCCTATTATTTTTTAATTTTTGTTTAAATTCACGTTGCATTCTGATAACCTTATCTTGATCATTTAAACATGAAATTATGAGCAAAGTATTACATTTCCATGTATCTCCACGTCAGAATATTAAATATTACTTTTTTCACTCTTAGATTAAGTATTCTTACTAGGTAAGAATTCTCTAAAAGGATTTCCTTCATCATTGTCACTGTACAATTTTTTGAAGTTCTGATTCTTAAAAAATTTTGTGAGGGTAACAAGTAATATTTTAATTCATATTTTCAAGTCTTCAGTTGTGGAATACAAATTTTAACATTCCTCTAGAAAATGATGAATTTTAACAACAATGTCTCAAGTGTCTTCTAAATTAATTAAAAGCTTAATGTTAATTAGGGTTAATTAAATATGAGGCTTTAGTCTGGTAATTAAAGGTTCGAGCTCTTCAAGTTGCGTCAATTGCATGGGAAATGCGTTTGATGGCTCGAATTAAACATGGATTAAACACGATTTAAGCGTGGTGGAAACTCGGATAGTTCAAAGTGCTCTGTTCCTTTGTCGTTACTTGGTTTTAGTAATGTATCATGTTGTAAGCATTTAGCTCAAGATCTTTCCAAGCATTTAGCTTAGCGTTTCTTCAAGCATTTATCTCAACTTCTCATGAAAATGTTCCACTTTTGTTTAAAATTCGGTTGAATTGCCGCGTTAATAGCAGCTATGCTTAGCATTTTAAATAGGCTGTCGCGCTCTTAATAATTTTCTGTACTTCGTTTTAGATAATCTGCTTTAACTTAATTTTAATGTTCTATGACATAAATAGCGTTTAATTTTCGTACTTTCTACTTTAGTGGTCAACTTTTCTCGTAGTTTCCGCTGGAATGTATTTCAATGCTTGGTGATCGTCTTTAAGACGAAATAAGACGAAATTTTGATGATTACTTGCTTGTATGCAGCTAATACGATCGTACCTGATACTATGTCTATTTTTAAAGTGTTAATAGATTTAGCTGGATTAGTCATTCAATATTTAATCTGGCCAATAAGTGGAAAAAGTGTTTTGATATGCAAAGGTTTTTATTTTCTAATCACAAATAATTTCATACCTGTAATCGTTTAAACTTAAAAATATTTTGAAAAATAAATTAAAGCACACGCACACACATGTATTTGGCAACCATGAACAATTAACATCTCATGAATACGTAGTCAATTAATTTAATTAATTAATTTGATGAAAGGGCATGGAACATAATTTATCTTGAATATTAAAAAAATGAAGCACAGCAATTACAAATTATTTTGTACACGTGTTTCCGGGTTACAAGGAATCCCTTTTCAATGCAGAAGACATGAGCTTATGGATGATTTAATATAGCCATAATGGTCTTCTGCATTGTAAAAGGAGTCTTGTTACCCGGAAACGTGTGTCTGGAATAATTTACAACTTTTGTGCTTTAGTTACAAGTTTTTGTCAAAGTTCTTTCTACTACAGTAATACACAATGAATTCATTCTATTTCTCTCTTTTTTTAATTTTGAAAAGCAAATAATCGTTTTTTATTTTTATGTGCTATAATTTCTCGATTTTTTATGACTTTTTAATCCATATCTTTGAGGAGCAGATATTTTTATACAAAATAACCTGAATTTTCGCATTGATACGTGGGCAAGACATACGAGTGTGCAAGGACTCCCCCTTCACTTACGCAGGTAATCTTGGCTCTCCCCTTTTCTAAATTCATAATTAATGATCCATTGATAAATGATAGCTTTGCTGGATTCGCGTGTCTGAAAAATAAGAATTGGCTTAATAAGCGTAAGATTTAAGATTTTCTCATATCATTATTTCATAAAAATTAAAATAATACTTTGAGTTGAATGTACTGAGTCTATTTATTGTAGCATCTGTCCTAATTTCTGAGGCATTGTCCCATTTTTTAATTTTTTAATTTTAATTTTTATTTATTTATTTATTTTTTTGAGAAGGTCATTCATTCAATTATGTAGTTAAAATACAATAATATACCCCAATTCCCCGAAGAAAAAAAAAACTAACTTTAGAGACGCTACCCACCTAAACTGCCCCCCCCCCCCTGCCCCTACCTTTTTTGTTTGCCGACCGCCTATGAATTAATTTGTTGTTATTTTCTTATTACAATAATGCTATGATTTTCTTTCCTGTAATATTTTATAATAACATAAAGCTACATTCTGTAATAAGCTCTGTTGTGTTCTGCCATGGGAATGTAAAGCTAAGTATTTGCAGGAATCAGCTTTTGATATATTTGGAGAGAAACGTTTTGTATTCCATACTAACAATGGAAAATGTTGAAATTTGGAGTCTTTTTCGTACTTTATTTTCAGCGGACACCAAATAGGCAAGCTTGCACAACAAAGCTTATGTACAATCGATGGCAAACTAATGCAAAAGAAAAAAAGAAAGAAAAAGAAAAATGGAAAAATTTGCAGACACTGCGCTATTCTTTCCCAAGACAGTACTCAGCAGACATCAGACTTTCCAATGATGTTATATAGTCGCAGAAAATATCGTAGTTTTAAATTTTCCAAAAGCAGAGAGTGATCCGGGATCAAGTTCCATTAAAATCGGGAGGGGGATCCTTCGCAATCACCGAAATCACTTAAAGCGGGGCAGAGAGCTCTTTTTATTTAGAGGGACCCCTGTTCCTTTCGTAATTTCATAATCACAACTGCCCCTCTCGCTAACTGGAAATTAAAATCGAAAATGATGCGTATGCATGGATCCATGTAAAAAAGAGTGAGCCGAGTTTGAGCGTAATTATGCTGAGAGCCGGAAATGACGCTCATTATCAGCACTGACGTGAGACTCCGGCAACACAGTCATTTTTAATGACCTCATTAGGCATTTATCTATGATTGGTATAGCCATTTTAATTAACGATATTAGGTCATTTCCAAGACGAAACGAAAACTTTGAGCAGTAAGTTGTCTTATCTGCAAAAGTTATTTTAAAGGAAATAACTATAAAAATAAATTTCGCTCCTCATTGTTTGAGCTCGATGATCAATCTTGCCTATGACCGAATGGATCGTTCTTTGCTTTAATTTATTACAATGAATAACTGCTTGATAAAATGGGAATGCCCAAATGATTCCTTGTTTGCAGAAAGATTATTTCTAGCGAAGATTATTTTTACATTAACGAAGCGATTTTGCTGAAGTTATTTAAGTACAGGAAATGCAGAATGAATCTACTGCTCGTTGTATTCCCTCAAACGAGAAAATTCATTTAGTTTCCTTTTTTTGTTGAAATATTTTTTGCCTCATTTATACGCTTTTCATTTCACCCTGAAACTCCCAAATGAGAGAAACTGAGTGTGGGTTTTGTAGCCACTACTTATTAAATTCAGTGAACTGTGAAAAAGTAGTTAACATTTAAATTTAGTTTAATTGATAGTAAAACTCTTAGTTTTTGACTCCTAGATTTTTTCTTATTTTAAAAAATGAATGTACTGCTCATTATATTTCCTCAAACGAGAAAATTAATTAATTTATTTATTATTATTATTATTATTATTTTGTTGAAATACTTTTCCCCAATTATAAGCTTTTCATCCCACTCGGACACTCTCAAATGAGAGAAACCGAGTGTGGGTTTTGTAGCCACTACTTATTGCATTCAATGAAATGAGACTATGTTTTCTGTTAAATTGCTTTGAAAAAGTAGTTAACATTTAAATTGAACTTAATTGAAAATTAAATTCAAGTTATTAAATCCTAAATCTTTTTATATTAAAAAAAAATAATCTACTGCTCATTGTATTCCCTCAAACGAGAAAATTCATTTGCTTTCTCTTTTTGTTGAAATATTTTTTTCCCATTTATAAACTTTTCATTTCACTTTGAAACTCCCAAATAAGAGAAACCGACTGTGGGTATGGTCATCTCTATTTATTAAATTCAATGAAATTATGCTTTATTTTCTTTCTTTTTTATTTTATTTATTTATTATTTATTTATTTATTTATTTATTTATTTTTGTGTGTGTATAAAAATATTTAGCATGTTAATTGAATTAAACAGAAAATTAAATATTTTGAGTTTTTTGATTCTGCATCCTTTATATCTTTAAGAACTATACGCCAATTTCCGATAAATTTGAGCTCAAGTGTTATGTATGACTTAGGAAAAAAGTGAAACGCATTTCAATTCTCCCTTATTTCGCTTCGCTTAAAAGAACCCAGGTTTACGAGGATGCGTGTATCCATAAGACTCAGGTTGAATGAGGCTTAACAGCAACCATGAATTACTGAACAATCTTAATACTTCTTGCTATTTTGAGGACAGATTTAACGAAAAAACTTTGTATTGTTATTTTTACACATATGTAGTAAGTCAATATGATAAGAGAAGAAAGTTTACCTGCTATCACTAACGCAGACAGACTTTACCTCCTAGAGAGGATATAAAAGTCCTACCATATTAGGATAGGTATTAATGTTAAAATCAAAGGGGTTTGACCCCCCACAGCCCCCCTCGCTGTGCTTTTTCCTACTATGTCTTGCAGTGAGCAATCATTTCTCGTTTGACACAGAGAAGTTGATTTAGAAAGGATGAGTCCTGTGAAAAAAATAAATAAAATAAATGAATCGATCAATCAAAAACAGTAAATAAAGATGCAATATATTTATTTACGATTATAGGTTGATGATTAAACTAAAAATCGAAAAAAAACGATAAAAATTGGATGACTTATATAGAAGCGATATATTTCTTGAGGAGCTTATTGAGAATGATTATTGGTTATCCCCCCTAAGGACTTGGATTAAAACCGTATTGCTAGTATTAGTGCGTAAATATGTAATGCAAGGAGCAGAGGCACAGCAAAGGTCGCTTTAGTTTTTCAGTCATACTCCCTATCCTCGTATGTTTATGATGTGCATTGTGCATGTGAAGCCTTTATTAGGTACAAACGCCAATGATACAAGCATGGGCTTTTATGTGACCAAAACTTCTCCTTTCCAGAGAAGAAAATTCTGTTCATGCTACTGGAAAAGACTATTGACCAAAATCCTCTCCAAATGAGAATTCCGGCTTGTTAAGACCAAAATATCTCCCAGGGGAAAAACCTAGTTTGAGAAGACTACTCCCCCAAGAGGAAATTTTTGCGAATTGATAAGGACTATTACAGCAAAAAAAAAAAAAAAAAAAAAAAAAACTTCCCAGGTAGAAATTCTGGCTTGCTATGATCCCCCCTCCGCCTTCTCTTCAGATGAGTATTCCTGATCCAATAGTATACATATTTCATATAAAGTGAAAAAAAATACTTGAAATTACCGTATTTCCTCCCCTTGCAATTGATGCTTTCGATGGCTTCATTTCCAAATTTTAAAACTCGATTCTTTGATTTTCTCTCCATTTGTAAATTCAGAATCATTTCGAAGTAGTATCTAAAAGAAAAGTTAAAAAATATATAAGATGTATTACAGTCAGATATATCAAACAAATTATCAATCATTAATAGCAGTCTATAATAATCAAACCCGTCTTTTGATCTATCTATGAATAAGTGACGATCTTTTTCGATCCGACATCACTTGTATATAAACTACCGTGTTAGGATTGCTATAACCAGGCGCGGATCCAAAGGGGGGGCAATGGGGGCAATTGCCCCTCCCTGGAAAAATCAAGGGCGCCAGTGGGAAGGGGGCGCCGATTTACATTCCAAAGAGAAATAACGGAAGATATTTGGAAAATTTATTAGTCTCATTCACCAGTTCTCAACCTGTGTGAAGTGGGGTGCTTCCATTGGCCCCTCAAGGAGGCGCAATATCCGCAAGTTTTGAGCCTTCTTTCTGAATTTGGTAGGAAAATTTTAGAATTGGTACGAAAGAAAGACATTTGAAAAATTTAATTGGTTCTTTCACCAGTTCTCAATGTGCGGGGAACAGGGCGCGTCCCCTAGGTGCGCAATATCCGCAACTTATGAGTTTTTTTTTTTCTAAATATAGGGGGTAATTTTGGATTAAGGTACAAAAGAAAGGAAGATATTTCGAAAATTTATTAGTCTCGTTTACCGGTTCTAAACCAATAGCAAGTAGGGCGTTTCCACGCACCTCTTAAGAGCGCAATATTCGCAACTTATAAATTTTGCTTCTAAATTTAGGGGGAAAGTTTTGAAATTGGGTAAAGAGAAAAGACATTCAGAAAAGTTATTTGGTTCATTCCAGCTCTCAATCTGTCTTGAGTGGGGCGCGTTCCCCTAGGGGCGCAATATCTGCAACTAACATGTTTTCCTTTGAAATTTAGAGAGGAAGTTTTAAAATTAGGTACAAAAGAAAGAAAGATATACTTGGGAAATTTATCTCATTCACCGGTTCTCAACATGTTCTCAACATGCCGCTTCCGCGCCCCTCTAAGGGGCGCAATATTTGCAATTAATAAGTTTTCGCTCTAAGTTTAGGAGAAAAGTTTTAGAATTTGGTACAACAAAAGAAAGACATTTGGAAAATTTATTTGGTTCATTCACCTGTTCTCAGCGCCCCTGGGTGGCGCAATATCTGCAACTTATGAGTTTTCCTATACATCTACTGGGAAAGTTTTGGAATTGGGTAAAAAAGAAAGAGACATTTGGAAAATTTATTTGGTTCATTTACCGATTCTCGATCTGCGGGGCGCCCGCGCTTCCTAAGAAGCGCAGTATCTGCATCTTATGATTGTCCCTCTAAATTTTAGGGGAAGTTTTGAAATTGAGTGCAAAAGAAAGACATTTTATTTTTTTTTTTTACTTCATTCACTGCGTTCCTCAACCAGTGAGGAGTGGGGCGCGTCTGCGTCTCCCTAGGGGAACAATATCATGAGAATTGTCCGTTCTCAACAGCGGATACAGAAATTTTTCAAGTGAGGAGTGATTGATTTTAATCATTCAACCTTTACTATACGTATTCTGGTTACACATGTTAATAACAAAGGTTTAGGTCTTCAAGTCTGAAACATTTCCGCATGGGAACTTTCACCGCCCCCCCCCCCCTTTTCCCTTTTTAATATCGAACATCATCTAAAATTGCGTTTTTCATTCAGTAATAAAAACAACTGCGGTGGAGGTCCTCCTAGCGAGGACGGCCCTCCTTTAGATCGTCAAAGATCGTCAAAAATTGCATTTTTGGGACTTCAATTTCGAAAAATTTCCGGGAGAGAGTTTCAGATTTCCATTTCTTCTTCTATCGTCAAAGCTGGCTTGCGATTGTGTTTTTATTTATGATTTTAGTTTTTAAAAATGTCCGAGGGAAGGGGCGAACCTCTCGCCTCTCTGCCATCACCGAAGATCGTGAAAAATTGCGTTGTTGATACTTCAATTTCGAAAAATGTTCGGGAGAAACTTCCAAATGCAAACCCTTCCACTAACGCCTAACGTCATCAAAGAGATCTACAATTACGTCTTTAGAATTCCAATTTCGACAACATTTCCAAGGAAGAGCCTCCTAACCTCTCTTTGCGAAGCATCTTCGAAGATCATCTGAAATTGCGTTCATGAAACTTTTACAAAAAAAAAAAAAAAAAAAATACACATAAACCCCATCCCTTATTTCAACATTACGAAAGATAGTTTACAATAGCGTCTTTATGACTTAAAATTTGAAAAATATCTGGAAGTAGGCTGCCGAACAGCTCATCTCCCCAATATCGCCAAAGACAGTCTTTTCTTATGTAGCGCAACCAGAGGAGTCCACAGGGCCCGTACCTACCCCAGAATGCTGAGTTGATTTTTTTTTCTTCAGAAGTATTCTTTTTGAAAGAAAAAAATGAACATGTCTTAGGGAAAGAGAAGTTATTTTAACATTGAAAAGAAATGTTAGGAAAAAAATGTTAATTATTTTTAAAAGAAATCTTTAACAGTTGCAGATTCTTGGTCAGCTAATTTGTTCCGCCTCCCTTCTGAAAATAAGAATGCTGTGCGCGAAGCCCCCACCCCGCATCGAAAATCATTACAGATAGTCTCGAATTTTGTTTCCTGGTGTGTAATTTTGTAGAGATTATCCAGGAGGAAGAGCCCCCGAACACCCCACCATCTAACAACACCGAAGATCGTCTAAGTAGCAATTTTGAATCTTCAATTTCGAAAAATTACCAGGCCCTTAACTTTATCAATGCCCCCGAACATCCCACCATCTAACAACACCAAAGATCGTCTAAGTAGCAATTTTGAATCTTCAATTTCGAAAAATTACCAGGCCCTTAACTTATCATGCCTACTACCACATTTTTAAGAGTTCAATTTCGAAAAATTCCTGGGGAGGGGCCCTCGAAATCCGTCCCTCTAATATCAATAAAGAATGACGAAAATTGTGTTTTTAAAGCTACAATTTCGATAATTTTAAGGGGATGAACCTTTGCATTTTTCTCTCTAACATCATTGAAGAAAGTCTAAAACCTTTGTTTTAAGGACTTCATGTTCGAAAAACTTCCAGAGCAGAGTCCCCTCCCCCGGGAATCCCCACTCCTTGATATCTTCAAATTGTCAAAAATTTCGTTTTAGGAGCTTTAATTTTGAAACATTGGGTGGGGGGTGGTAAATCGACTCAAAAACTCGGTATTCCAGAAATTCAAAAGTTCTTGGTATTCTGGTGAGTTTTTTACCGTTTGATAATAGTCTATTTGCATCGGTGACAATTCCTAAACCCCAGTTCTTTCTCTAACGTCACAAAGGCAGTCTATAATCACGTTTTGAAGATATAAATTTCAAAAAAAATTCTGGGGAGGGCCCCGAACATTTGCCTTCTTTAACATTACCAAAGATCATCTCTCAGTTTTGACCTCCCAACGGTCCTGTTAGTTTTTCTTAATGTGTGTACATATTAAATATACCATATGTCAGAGGGAAAATTTTTAAAAGTGCTCTCTCTCCCCCTCCCCTTTTTATCGAAAAAAAAAACTATTTTCAAGTTGTGCACTTGCTGTTCTTGGAAATTCAACTTTCGGGAGAGAGTTCTGAACCCTCTACTTTTCCTTACGTCAATAAAAATAGAATGCAATCGCGTTTTTAAGACTACAATTTCGAAACATTTTTGAAGAATCCCTATTCCCTTTCCGCTAAATTCATCGAAGATCAACTGAAATTGCGCTAATGGTGGGTGGACAGTCCCTTAAAGCATCACCCCCATCGCATCTCCCTTGCATTTTGTTATTAAGGCTAAAACAGTTGTTTACACTGAAAACTTTAAGCGCACCAATTACCTTTATTGCAATAATAAATCCCAGCACCTTGGTCTACGTTTTTTTTTTTTTTTTTTTTTTTTTTTTTTTTTTTTTTTTTAGCTGAAGCGAAGGGGAGAGGGGCACCATACATTAACATCCTAGGTGTCACCTGTTCTGGGAACTTCACTATAAAATCACATAATGTCCTACATTAGTTGATTTAAATAATTTTTTGCTTCCAGTAGTAATGCTGTTCCAGTAGTTTTGCTGAATGTTCAAAATTAAACACGATGTGGATAGCAAACAAAATGTGATTTTCCCTCTATATGAATTCAGTTGGCGTTGTGGAGGGGGGGGGGCGCCTGGTGGTAGGGGCGCCGAAATTGGTAAAAAAGTGCCCCCTCCTGAGCCGAATCTTGGATCCGCGCCTGGCTATAACAATGTTAAAACCAACTGCTCTGGGGAGAAGATTGACCCCAAAACATCCCCCTTGCTTCTCCCCTAACGAATGTTTGTAATTATCTATATATTGAAATCGAGTGATCAAGAGAGCCCTATAAGAATATGCATACAAATAGCTGATAAATATAAATTATACTTTTTCGTCAGCTATTCTTCAGACTAATGATTTATAATCTCTCTCTCTTTTACCCCTAAAATACTTTTTTACGGGTGTCTCAACTGCATTATCCCCTTTAGTGAATTTAAAAAATTCCACAAGCCTTAATTTCCTGCAAGCATCTTTAATAGGTATGACTTTGTCAGAATTAATATTAGCTGTAGCAATTTATAGCTCTTTATTGGCGACAAGATATTAATAAATCAGCAAAAGCGCGTGCTTTTAATAAGCCTCACTCCTCTAAGCTTCGCAGAAATTAAAATTCCACGCTTTTACTGCGTAAATTGGGAGATAAATCGAGTCAGACTTTATGACAGATATAGATAATAATCTAGGGGGAAATTCTTTAAGAACTCCGGATGAAACGTTTCTCTCAACCCCAGTATAGTCTATAATCGAAAGTGATATAATGATTATTTGCGAAATAATAATTTGCCATCAATGACTGCGAAGCGATTTTTAAGCATTAGTTTCTGGTATGATATCTTGAAGGCTTGTTTAAGTGCCAGTAAAGAGACTGAATAAATGCAATTTTCATTTATCAAATTGTTTGCAGTTTGTGAACAATTATTTACTGAATATAGTTCATCAATCCAATGCTTTATTTTCACTAAAATGATTCTTTATATTATCTTGATATTATTGCAATCACTTCGGGGTAACAAAATGGGAGGAAGGGGGGAGACGAGGGTCGGGAACCAACTCGGAAACACGGATGTCTCAAGAAGTGATGAGATTAATTTTATCTCTAAGGATAAAGAAGAACGGAGGAAAGAAAATGTCTTTGAGACGGCGACTGAGGCAATTAGAAACTAACTTCGTTTTATTTTGAAATAATTTGCATAGTTATAGTTTAGGTTATAAAAATTCAATTGAGACTTAATGTGGTGAAGGAAAAGAAAGGTTTTTGGTTGTGCTTAATATAGAATTTTATTCAGTTGGTTCCATTACACACGTTTCAACCAATAGTTAAGTCAGTGGGTTAGTTAGAAAAATTTCCATACGAGATATGGTTCGTATGTCCAGATTTATGGCTAAAAAGCTAAAATTTCCGAGGAGGGGAGGAATATTCGCAAAGCCTCCACTGGCCTCTCCTCATATTTTTAGTATGGAATAAATGTTCCACAAAACAAAAATGTACAATATCTGGTAGGTATAAGAAATAGATTATTTTGACTTTCGCATTACAACTTGACGAACTTCTTCGCATGTGTAATGAATAATAAATACAGTAAAACCTGTAAAGTTGACCACCTTTGTAAGTTGACCACCTGTCTATGTTGACCGCTTTTGTCAGGAACGGAATTAGTCCTATTTTCTATAATGAACGAAAATCTCTGTAACTTGACCATCTCTCTATCTTGACCACCTGTCTATCTTGACCACTAATGAACACCAAATTTGGTTTGGAGTACTGTAAAAAACCCTTTGTAAGTTGACCACTTGGTTTAGTTTTTAAAATTTTACTTAGCAAATTATTTTATTATTTTTTTATAGCTGTCCTAGAATATTTTTGATACCAGAACAGCATTTTACTAACTAAATGAAACAGCAGCATAATTAAACCTCCTTTTGAGTTTAACCACATGGGAAAACTACTAAGAACCCTTTTATTTCTCAAACTTGTTTTTCTTTTGTTGATATATTTGAGATTGTCCTTTGTACTCTCTGTTGAATGAAAACATGTGTCAATAGAAAAGTACAAAGTATTTTTTTTTTCAGTTGCAATATTTTGTGGCAACAATGGAATTGTGCTAAAGAGTAAAGTTACTTGCATTGCAGTATTTCTGGTGCAAGTGATTAAGAGATAGGACACACACACACATTTTCATTTTCAATTGCTTTTTTGAACTATGAGAGTCTAGCTTGTTGCTCTTTGTGTTATAGTTTTACATAAAATGGCTTCAAAAAGAAAGTTAGTTGAACTTGAGATCAATAAAAAGTATAAAATATTAAAATTAATTGAAAAGGGAGAAAGCCAGAGAAAATTAGCTGACACATATGGAATTTCTAAAACTAGTGTCTAATAAGTGCGCCAACTTCAATAAGGAGTTATTTTGTTGAAAAGTAGATTATCATGTGGTATAAATGTATATGAGAAAAATTTGTAATTTTTGAGAAGCTATGAATTTTTAGGAACTATTAATATCAAATGAGTAACTTTTCATAAATAATAAGATTTTTTTTTTTTTTTTTTTGGATCAATTTACTGAAATTTTAAATTTGCATGGCACATCATACGTCATTCTGGGAAAATAATCTCTAAAAACATTTGAATAGCATTTTAAATAATTGTTTCAAAGTAATGCTTAACAATGAAAGTGAGTTGAACAGAAAGAGTAAGTGTCAATCAATCAAAAAAAAAAAAAAAAAAAAATACATGAAGCAAGAAATGTCAAAAAAAAAAAAAATCATTACCCCCTTTATAAGTTGACCACCAAAGTACTGCACCGCAAGTGGTCAACTTACACAGGTTTCACTGTATAATATACATCACTTGCATAATTTTAGTTTGATTCATGTTATGTAAATTAGAATAATTGCTATGGATAGTTTTTTAAGTAAATAATACTACGATACAGCGAGCAATTTATCCTAGACTTGTTACATTATAGCCAGATTAAATTGTAGATTACTGGATCTGTATATATGTGGATACCTCGCCAATAGAAACTGCTCTTGCATCAAGTTACATTTGTCGATATCTGACAATGGTATACTCTCTTCATAATTTGAGTTTCGGTTCCATTCTCTACCGAAACAAGAGATTGGGTCTCTATTTGTCTTAAAACCCTCTGCTGTGCTTGTGATCTGTGTTGGGGTTCATCTTTATTTATGAATCTGGTGGATGGAGGCATATGTTACTGATAGATAAGCTGGGTCCGTCTAAAACGGGTGAAGCGGATTCATAAGGCTTTGGGTCTATTTCAGCCAGGGGGACAATAGTATGCGTCGATAATTGGATCAGGACCACCCCTGCCATCTATCTCTTCCCCTTATACCACGTGTGGCACTGGATCAGCTACCGCTCATTTGCTGGAATTGTGATGACGTCATCGCATGCGGCTCAGCTGGGCTCTTTCCTGATCACTAATACCTCTAATGGGCGCTCTGTTCGTTTATGGCAGCTGGAAGCGAATCCAGCTTGGAATTAATTTAAAGTAATGGCTTCCCCGGAATTGGAGAGGTATGCCTTCAGAACTTGAACAGAGATGGTTCGGAGTAACAGACGATGTGCTTTTCATAGCACATAACTAGTTCAGTTTCGAATGTTTTTCACTTATTTTATGTGGGAATTTGGTAGAACACCTTACAGCAGAACGGATTGTCTTTACGAAATCTGTGGTCCGGTGTCTTTGAAGTTAATAGACAATGAGTGCTTAAAGCTCAGCTTATATTCGCTGTAAATCTTTTTGCTGGTTTCAAACTGCCGACTAAAAATAGTTTTTAAGTAGTTAGTAGATTAGTGTCGAAACGGTTTAAAATCCACTCGTTCTTTTAATGCCAGCTACTTAGCTGACAAAATGATACTATTCGGAATAGTTTTCACCAAAGGATATTTTTTTTTCTTGGCAATATCTTTAGGTGTTGAAAATGAAATTTTTAGAAGCTTGGTGTATAAAAATTATATATTAAGAGTTAAATAACTGATTCACAACTGGCAGCGAATGCATTTAAAATCTCTTTTAATTCGCTTTATATGACGCCATTGAATAATTTTATTATGCATTAAAGTGTTATAATTCTGTTTGACTTTAGACGAAAAAAAATATTACTTTACTAAAATTGTAATGTCAGATAAATGTGTAAGAGCGTTTTTTGCTTGTTGAATAACATACTGTTATCACCTTTGCTATGTTTACAAAATGAAGCATAAAATTACTAGACATCTACTACGTACCATCAAACATTTAAACATATTTGTATTTGTTTTTATGGAGATAGTTCAGTCCTACAATACTAATCTGTAAGAGATCTGTTAACACACATTCCATAATTGGCATTTCGGTCACTCAAGGGGCACACAACCAATGAATGTTGCTTCATGAAAACATAATTTTAGTTTTATTTTTTAATTACCACGAAGACTTACGTTGATGGAACTCTCATCCATCAATTTGTAAAACGTTTGGTCTATTATTGGCTAAAATTTCGACTTGGGAAAAACGGTCATTTTTACCATATTTTTGCTATTTTATATATATATATATGGCACAACTCTCATTGTAATAATTGCTGAAATTCAACAATTCATTACATTTTTACTTGGAAAATAAAAAAAAAAAATCCCCTTCCTAATTTTGCCAATTTAATGGGCTTTAAAAAATGGCTTATCATATTATTTTTCCGAAACTTCGTGAGAAACGCTTATCAGTATATCCTTTAAGTGCAAAACAATTCAGGAAGGAAATATATCTTAACAACTTTTTTATTTTATTTTTAACCGGGATATTGAGGTATAATACTCCTTGTTGTTGGAGTATGATAGTGAAAAGATATCTTAAAAATAAAGTTTTTACTATCTTAATTTTAAGCATAACGAATTTTTAAAAATGAAATTACGCTTAAGATTTTAGTCATTGGAACGGTTAACTTCCAATGACTAAAATCTTAAGCGTACTTAAACGGTTACTTAGCATCAAATAAAAGCAATAAGATCCCTGCATTATATCGCATTATATCTCAAGAGAAAATGAAAACTGCTAAAAAGAAATATTTTTTTACAAAGTGAAAATAAATGCCGGTTTAATTATCCAATGACTAAAACATTTTTAATCAGAATTAAATGCTAATTAGCCCCCGCCCGCGCTCGATCTTCATTGATATTACTCAACTACAACATTTTAGTGCATTGTGAACGAGGGAAAAACGCAAGGCATGCTTAGTTCTTTCGACACTTTTGTGTAAAAAGGCCTTACTATGCCAGATTATTTTACCAACTCAAGATTCTAAGTGGGGGTGATATGGATTGTATCGTATGTTGGTTAGACTGATAATCTCCTCGCCACATCAAAGTAACCGAAATCCCATAAGAGGCTACGAGCCTGCTCTAGCGAATCTGTTTCATGTTATCCTCTCTTTCTTCAAGGTCGTGTTCAGCAGATTTCTGTTTAAATAAACTCGACGTGGGAGTTTACCACCCCCTCCACTCTAAGATTGGGTCTGCAAAGTCCGTTGATTCATGCTCCAGTTTGTTATCGCTATGCCCACAGAAATTCTCTGGGTTATGTCGGGCTGGTTGCTTTACCTGGCTTTTTAAACATCCTTGACAGCTTATTTTCACAATAAATACATCCACAAATCATATGTTTCATGTAGTCAAATTTCAACTAGGTCTTAAAGGTCAAGTATTTCTGAAAAACTCGGGAACAAGATACAGAAATCGTTAACGCTTTGTCAGCTGATGCTATTTATTTTCATATGTTATGATTTCCGGTTTTGTGATATAAAATGATGAGTTCTAAGTGCATTCTAATGGGGTTTTCCAGGTTTCCAATAGGGGGAGTACATTTTCAGTACAGCGAATAATATTTGAGAATCGTACATTTACGACATGGAATGGGAATTGCCGATACGGTTTTTCACTTCCTATAATGTGAAATAAAAATCATAACCCTTACGTGATTCTTCATTACCCACTTAATTCTAGTTTAAATCGAAAGCGAATATTTTTGAGGAAAGCTTTCTCTGAACAATTGATTCTGGATAAGATATGTGAGTTTATTATACACATTTGATTCACATCGTATTTACTTTATCTCCTATTTCTGTCGATCTCGACATTCTTCGTGAGCCCCCGAACGGACATCAATGTAAATCGACATTTTGTTTTTGTTTTTATATTTTTTACGATTTTTTTTTAAATAATTGATTTCAATCTTGAAATCATGAATAAAAATCTTGTCTTAATCTAGATTTAATTGGTTTAGAATTTTTCGTTATGGTTAAAATTTCGGTCGTTTAAAATTTTAAAAACTTTAACTTTGAATGATTCGAGTAAACCAAGTACCATTATGAAAAAGAAAGTTGATAAAGAACTCAAAACTTTTAAGGGCTCCCATTTATAATAAGAATTGAAAGTTGAATTAGTAGTTCCAAAAACTAACCTCTGTAAAGCTTGAGTAACTTAACAATCTAAAAACTGAACAATCTGAGTAATTTAAGCAAATTAAAAGTGTCGCGATTTGTTGATTTTAATGCCTAAAAATTATTGTAAGTCAATGAATGATAAATATTTCTGCTTAAAAAATGTCACAAATATTTGTTGTAATTATTTTCCCATTATAAATAGACAGTATTACAATCTGAGCTGTTAAAGGATTTATATTCAGGTTATTTCACATAAAGTGGAATTGGCTCAGAGAATTCAATTTAATTTTCCCTAACTCGTTGGAACTATACTTGGGATAACCCTAACCTGGCAGCATTGTGAAGCCGACACGAGCCACATACTGTCAACCGAGCTTTAGTGAATGGTATCCACAAAACTTGACAAGACGGAGTATAAACTTTTCTGCAAGTATATTCTAAAAAAAAAAAAAAAACGTATTCCTACTTTTTTGCAAGCAAGAGCTACTTCGAAACGGTATTTTTATCAAATTAATTCAGCAACATTGTTAATGAAATTGTCATTGATTTTTATGAAGACCATTAGAAATATTGTGCCGCGTACATGTGTCCCGAGAGATAAAAATGGTCGAATACCTACCTTATCTATACCTCAGGGCCGCTTATTGGTGCATTGTATGTAGAAAACTATTTCACATCGAGTCATGTGAACGTAATTCTTTTTAAAAAATATTTTTCAATTTTTTACCAGGGTTAAAAGATTGCGCATCCCATCCTTTGCATGCGCAAAAAAAAAAAAGGTTTTTCCTCTCTCCTGTAAAATTACCATGATGTGACTTACGTCCTTCTGGCTCTGAGGTTCAGATAGTACTATAACTATAAGTTGCTAATTGGGAGAGGTTTTAGTTGATCTTTAATTAATTTGAATTAGAATAATTCTTAGGTCGAGTACTAAATAACATAGACCTAAGTTCTAGATTGTTCTCAATTCATTGGAGCTAAAATAATTCTCAGAATTGAGAGATAGTTCCCTTAGACCTAATGTTCAATTCGTATCGCATTCAGTAGAGGCAATGTAGTTGTCATAGTCAATAGCTAGCTAATGAAGACGTCAATATTTCCTCTTCTGTCCATTGAAGCTAGAATAATCCCCGTAGCCGAGGACAAACTATTTGATGTCCTTAAAAATGTGATTTGTCCTTAGGGGCCCATTGATGCTAGAATACTTCCTGTATTCCAGAGCAAATAATCGAGACGTAAAAGACGGAATTTGGTTATCCTCAAATGTAAAATGTCATGTCGTGTTTAATTATAATTCGTATTTTAACTGGCGATGAACGATGAGCAAATTATTGTTTTACGCAAGCATTAAAATGTAAATAATTGAGACGTAAAATGTAGTTTATCTCGAATTCATTTGAAGCTAGAATCTTGTTACCTTTTGCTTTAAAATATCATGTCGTGTTTAATTGATTATAATTCGTATTTTAACTGGTGGTGAACGACGAGTAAAATCCTTGTTCTACACTAATATTTAAATGTATATAATTAAGACGTAAAACGTAGTTTATCTTGAATTCATTTGAAGCTAGAATTGAGTTATCTTTAGCTTGAAAATTTCATGTCGTGCTAAATAAACTGGTGGCGAACGACGAGCAAAATTCTTGTTCTACACAAATATTAAAATCTAAGTAATTGAGATGCAAAATGTACACTGTTAAAAATTCAGGAAGATTTTCTGGTAATTGTTACTGTAAAATTGCATCGCCGACGCATCGCTGATTTTTACGGTAATTTATACCGGAGAAATAAGCGATCCCAGCGCCAACTGGTTGCTGTGGCCTGCCGAGGAAACCGTAAAATTTTACAGTAACATTTGATTTTTACGGTAATAGTTACTGGCAACATGGATGCCAGTAACAATTACCGTAAATTTTCCGGAAAATTTTTAACAGTGTAGTTTTCTTCAGCGTTAAAATTTCATGTCGTGTTTAATTTATTCTAATTCATGTTTAACTGATGGTGAACGACGAGCAAATTCTTGCTCTACACAATATTAAAATGTGAATAATTGAGATGTAAAATGTAGTTTATCTCAAATTCATGGAAGCTTGATTCGAGTTATCTTTAGCTTTAAAATCTCATGCCGTGCTTAATAAACTGGTGGGTGAACGACTAGCAAAATTCTTGTTCAACACAAATATTGAAATGTAATACTTTTACAAAGAATGTTACTCGGGTTTCACAGGTGCCGAAACTAGGGGAAACTCTTCGGAAAGTTTATTTTTCTGCCATTAAAATGCAAAGAATTCCTTCGAAGTAATCTAAACGGTAGATAACTTTTGATTAGAAAGGTTCGGCTCGATTTGGGCATTTTAATCTGCATTATTAGAAAAGTCGAGTCGTTTCCCAAAATTGTTTTAAGGCACGCGTTTTCACGATCGAAACAAATAATGACTCTCGTAAATGCTCATGGGAGTGTTGTGGAAGAAAATACAAAGTAAATGGTTAAAATCTGATATTTTTCTCCACTAACTTTTCAACGTTTTGTGCTTTTAAGACGGAAGACCCGCACGGACTGTTCTCTTGCCTTGCGTTTCGTGCTTGCTGTGGTGGAAAAGTTGAAGAGGAGTAACGGTAGGGTATAAAGAGCAAGTACCCGTGGATATGATTTAATGAGATCATAAGTAGTAAGCCAGCGCTCCAAGATTCCTCCTAAACGCATGGTAGGAGAGGAGTTTAACAAGTCATCTCCATAAAACTTAGAGTTGGTACTTAGTGTCTTTCCAATGAGCACTTAGCGCTAGATAGAGGATCATTACCTCTCGAAGCTCGCTTATGCCCGCGATATTTGTTTAGTAGCGTCTTGGTCCCAAAACACACGTGACTGCTGCTGAGGGGACCGTGCACATATTGCGATGGGGAATGGCCGCTGCGTAGTGGGTCGCTGGGATTTAAAAATTTGACTGATGCAAATTTTTGCACTGTCATTTATTTTGATAGTTGTGGCCGAGAAAATAAACATGGTGTGTGTCAAGTGATTTTTCGTTGACTATTTTTCTTTTACTTTGTTGCTCAATATTGTTGATTCAATAGTTAAATAGAGAACTTCTTACAAATTTCTTTTCAGATTTAACATAGAATGAAAGTCTGAAATAAATATCTTTAACTCATTTGGAATTTTGATTGATGAGTGACACGAATTTAAAAATTTGACAGTTTAAATATTTGACTGTAGAAAACTTTTTGAACTGTCGTTTATTTTGAGAGTTGTCTTTGAAAGTAAACAAGATGTGCCTCAAGTGATTTTTAGTTACATCTTTTTTTCTTTAACATTATACTTAGCTGCTGAATCAACAATATTGAGCGACAAAAAAGAGAAATTAGTACTCACTTTCCCTCCTTGAGAGTTAAAAATATTTGACTGAAGCAAATTTTTGCACTGTCATTTATTTTGAGAGTAGTTATTTCGAAAATAAACAAACTGCATATCAAATGATTTTCTGCTTCACACTTTCTTGAGCGCTTTTTGTCAAATCAACAAAACTGTGCACCGAAGTAGGACTTGGAGCCCGACTATGTATAGATTTTTAGTATTATGTAAGTAATCCTTTCTCTAATTGAGAATCTTGAACTATGCATGAAGTCCTTTTTGATTGTTTGGTTTGATTTTTGTACATGAAAGTGTTCTTTAAATGTTATGTTACTGTGTATTTATTAGGATGAAAGTATTTTGACGTAGCTGTCTTCACTTTTTCAGTATTTGTCGTCAGATTAGTGTAGTTAAGTAGATCCCAATGCATGATAAAATGATAGCGGTAAACGGTAATTAATTGCTTGGTTTCTCTTGTAAATATGATTGTTTCCTGAAATTACATTAAAAATCAGTATTACAGTCATTTAAGGTAAATTTAAAACATATGGGTTAACTTTTTAATTTCATAGTTTCATTAACTTCATATTTTTTAATAACTTAAAAGAGGAAGAAAAAAATGTGCCCAATATGCACTTTCATTTATTTCTACTTTTCATTTTGTAAGATAAAATAATACTGCACACAACTAATTGTACAATGTTGTTCATTTATTTATGAAGTAAACTGAATTTACTGTTTGAAAGTTATTTGGATTGCTGATTTGCAGATGTTGAAGTTAATCGTCCTATATTATAATATGTCAAGCAATAATATTATCTTAAGATGGTGTGAAATAAAAATGAGGTTTTTATTTACTTCGAAAATAATATTTTTCTTGTTTAAAATTGTACGACTTTTGTACGACGAAACTTGATTTTACCTGTTTTTTCCATGTGGTTCAAAATTACCCTAAGTGGCAGGGTAAGTATGAACCAGGTTATTGATTTATTGCATTTTTCTCTTTCTTTCTTTATTTTTTCAAATTCAATTTTTCTTAATTTTGGATAGCCATGGAATACACTGTTAAAACTGCGAATCGCATGTGACACCTTTTAGGATGAAACGTTGTAGCACCAGTGACACCCCTTAAGGGTGCCATAGGTGTGTCATAGGGAGCCAAATGGTGCCCTTAAAGGGATGCCACTGGTGATATACAACGTTTCACCCTATAAAAGGTTCCATATGCAACCCATAGTTTACACAGTACTTTAGAAGTATTTCTTCAGTTTTGGGCCAATAGATGCAATAACACTATTTAAGTAAGCGTATGGCAGTTAAAAATGGAGAAATTGTAAATCAGAGTTGTCCTGAATGACCGTTGCAAATTTATTTACAATGTAAAATTTTAGAAAAGTGAAAGAAAAAGAAAAAAAAAACGAAATGAAGTTTTATTTATTTTATTTTTCCGGTGCCAATTTTCTGAACTCGTAGAAGCGAGTTAAAAAAAAATAAAAATAAATTTAAAAAAGTCACGATCCTGAATTATTCGATTGTTTCTTCAATAGAGTTCCGAAATTTTTCTCTGGAAAAGACAGTTCCTTTAATTTAAGTAATTGTAAAACAGATGAAATACAGCATAAATATAGTATGCCGAGTAGTGAGTAATAGATGTACATCTAAGTGTAATTATTTAAAAATAATAAGATATTGTCGTCCATGTATGATCAATTTATACAATTAACCAAAGAATAGCTCATTAATTTTCTATTACTATTTCGTACCTTTTCCGCAGATCATGCCGAAATGCATAATGCTAATAGCTTCCCAGGTAGCAAGCACACTACGTAGCATAAACGTTTCAAATGGTTGTCGACGTTGTGAAAACCATTTCAAAACGTTTATGAAACGTTTAAACGTGTGCTACCTCCGTATGTGCTTTTAATAAAATCTGAATCTCTGTACCATTGTCAAAGCAATTTATTCGTTATACCTTCTATTAGGTCTCTTGTAACTATGAAATTTACTGAGTTACAATTAAAATAATTTTTAACTTTCATCATTGAGCTATTTTGGCGCTATGAAAATCAGGCACGAAATGTTAAACATGCATTTCGTTAGTAAAATAAAAAATACTTAGTTTAAGGTTGTCTTAAACAATTAAGCTAAAAAAATGTGTGTGATCCAGTAAATTTTAAATTTATCAGTTATAATTAACTTATTATTTTGCCGTAGCAACACTGAATTAGTAAATGAAACCGCCCCTTCACCCCAACAACCTCACATACACGCAGGTGTGCCCATCCCCCTCAAGTTCAATGAAGCAACCCCCCCCCCCCATCTAAACCCTCTTTCCCTTTTTTTATTTTCAGCTCCCATTTTTTTATTTAATTTTTTTAAGTATTTCTTATTGATTTATTTGTTTGAATTTTTTTTTTATTTATTTATTTTTGATTAATATTATTATATTAGAAAAATTCTGTGTTACGCCAATAACACACACACACAAACTAAATAAATAAATGAAAAAAAATGTAAACAGAATAAACTGAAATAAAATAAAATAAATAATTTAAATTAAAAGTAAAACAATAAATAAATTTCAATAAATAAAGAAAACACTCCCCCCCACTTAGATGGCGCAATTTGCGCCATAATCCCCCCCCCCTGTTAGGCACCTCTGAATACACGCATGTATATCGTTTACTGTTTTTGATTTATTTATACTTAGCATAGGTTAGGTTATGTCGTTTTATAACCATTCCTTTTAGCAGCAGTAAAGTAAAATCTTTTCGTAAGAGATGTGGGCGTTTAATGAGGACCGCAAATGCAGCGCAATTAAAAATAGCGTTGTGAAGTGTTAACCTGATGTGGCACAAGAGCAACGTCCCAATCAGAGCCCCGAAGTGCTAACGAAATAACAAAAAGCTCACTCTCGAACTAATGCCTCTTAGGAGGTTCCTGTAAGTCCCTAAATACGAGCCCGAATCTTCCATCGTGTTCGTAAAGTAGGAAATTTGCGACAGTTCCCGTAAAGGAACTGCTTTGCTGAAGGAGGATTAAAGGGACACGAAATTGTACGTTGTGACTTGCCCGTAAAGCTTAATCCACAAGGGGATCATTTCAGCGTTTGGTCTCCAGTCGAGGTAATTCCTTTAATGGCAGCCTAACAGCCATCAAGGAAGTTTCAAAGCAAATAGCGTTATGGCAAGGTCTGTAGCGATGCTTTAATGTGCCTATTTAGTTATTTATTCACAATAGACGTGCTTTATATTTTGGATTCGACATTCTTTTTTATTTATTCATTCAATTACCTCTGGCCCAGTAATTCAAGGATCTCTTTCAAGAGTTACAATATATGAGTGGGAGTATGTCTTTCTTGTTGTAGGTAAATAAAAGCATTAGTATATCCTTGAATTCCGTGGGTAGGTATATGATGAGTGGAAAGAAATGCAGGAGTCTGTTGAGTGTGTTAGATGAAAAAAATGCCAGTTTCTTTATTATTTAAAAGCACTCCACGAAATTTCAGGCCTTTAAACTAAATTGGAGGAAGCTCAAAATGTCTTGAGAATTGTACATTTACTTGAAATGGTTTTAAATTATCGAAAGTAATCTTCTTTTTCTTTTTTCAAAGCTTTTTCAACTCTAAAGTTGAAAATATGATTTCTTTTCTATGGTTCCTTTTCATTTATCAAGGACTTATACTTGTTTTGCTATTGAAAGTGTGATGGCAAAGGTTTATTTATTTTATATTTGAATTCAATAAATTGTCATGCTCTCTAAAATTTGCTTTAAAGTAATTTACGATTTAATTTACTATTTGGTAAAATGAAGTTTTATTAAAGTTAGCTTTACCCAAATTTTACTTTTGATGGAGTTCTGATGAGTAAAAAAGCAATATAGGTTTCTGCTTTTGATACCCCATTGATTCAGCAAAATTTCTTAATCCACCAAGCAAATGTAGATGCTTTCTTTCCACCTGTTGAGCAACGCTCATCTTTGTGTTGAACGTTTTATTCTTCCCACTACATCAAATCCCCTATTATAACTCTTTATACCCATGTTAGTTGTTTTCTCTTCTTTTTCAAAATTTCCTGTAAAAATTTTCCCATGCATGCATGATTGACGAGTATGAAATTCTTACAGCTCCCTCTAAATTATGGCAGATCCACATTTTTGCTCCATACAAAGGCTATTAATAAAAATATTTGTTTAAAACTTTACTTTCCAGGTAATACTTACATTCTCAATACTATATTGATTTTATTGCCAAGTACGTTCTTTCTTATGGATTTTTTTCCTGGATTTTTCAGAATTTTTTCTTGTATATATATTATCTATGATTAGTAATGTGGCTTAAAATCTAAGTTGACCATTTTTATTTTCCCCCAAAATGAGACATTTTGACAATTTTGGGCAACTCAATGTTTAAAAAAAGAAAGAAAAAAACGTCGTATAACTTTTAGAGCTCGTGCTGCAGAAAAGAACAGTTAAAAACAAGAAAATGATGATGTGCTACATTCTTCATGCACTAATTTCCATGAGTATATTTGGTACTATTTTAAAATAAGGATGTAATTCTTAGTAAGTTTTCCAACAATTTGTTCAATTCATTCTTTATGAGCTGCAATTTGCAATTTTGCTTTTTCCCTAGGCCACCGATTATTACATTTTTATAAGCAAACGTTTCCTTTCCACTGGTGCATTATTGTCAATATAGTGTCAATAGTCATGCGAAAGTTGGTGCGATTAAAATCATTTATGTAAAAAAATAAACATTTCAACCCAAGAACTTTCTATAGAAAGTTCTTGTAGATGCCAATGTAACAATTAGTCATTTCAGAAAGCGGGACATTTCAGCATCCCGCAATTATCCGTGGAGACAAAGACATACAAGTTATCTGAAAACGGGACTGTCCTGTTCAAAACGGAACGTACGGTCACTTTTGGTTACACTCCCCAACACCAACATCACTCCGTGTAGGCTCGCGATGATTAATAAGTACAACAGCGATTCAAAAAATATTCTCTCTCTAAAAGAGACTAGCTATATACTCAACCTTACTTACTCTTTGTTTTGCACGTTATGCAGATACACGATGACTGATAGCTGCACAACAGGGGAATTCAAATAAATTTTCTTTCTAAAAGAGACTTGAGTTAACTCAACCTTACTTACTTGTTTTTGGCAACTGATGAAGTGGTTTAAACAGTACAATTTCTCGTGAACTTTTATTTAAAATCAGGGTTTAAAAGCTTATAATGTACACAAGCGCATAATGTATAAAAAAAATTCTCTTACCACAGAAACAGCAGTGCTTATCAGTTTAAACTATTTTTACTCTCTGTATCATAAAAACATTTCACTAACACCCTGTCAACATTCGTTTATTTTCTTAGAGATAAGTATAGTAGCTCTTCCAGTGGACTCGGAGATCAAAAGATTTTATTTTAGTAGCTGATATCCTTTCGGGCGACTGAAATTTATGAAGCATCTGAAATGATAAACAAGCTCTTGGCTGTAATGGACGTGATATCTCAATTTTCTCACGATGAATTACACCTAGCACCTCATAAATCGAGATACTCGTGAAAGGTTTCTTTCCTTCAATTTGAAATTCAGTTAAAGTAGTAAGTAAAACAATTTCATTTAGCACCGTTTTTCTTTTTAATTTGTTTTTAGAACCTTTATAAAAAAATATACTGGGCTCGTCATTGACGTTAGGGGATCAGAAAGGGTGTGGGGGTCAATTCTCCAGCCTTGAAAAAGTAATGCTTTTTGGTTTTTTTTGTGGGCGTGATTTTGGATGTTTTCCGCTAAAATTTCCATAGAGCCACCCTTTGCCCCCTACCCCCCTTAAAAATCGAAATATGGGCCTTTGTTACTGTTTCTTTTGTTAATTTATCGAAACTAATTTGGAATTGAATCTTATCCTTTGAGGACCATAAGCCTTGTAGTATAGTGCAAAAACTTTCGAATCTTTTATTTATTTTATTTTTCAAGCAGTATATTTTTTTTAACAACTAATATTGAAATTCTGATGTTTCTATAACATGGAAAAAGTTATAATTTTTAAATTATTTATATTCGATAACTAAGCTCACTTTGACTTTGCTTTACCTCTACTTTTTACTTGAAATAAACTGAACAACTAACTGATAACAGTACGCGAGGCAATAGTACCTTTTGTATGTAGTGTTCTGTAGGTACGCTAGTAGATAATATAAATATGTTTTTTATTATTTGTTTTTTTTACTCAGAGTAATAAATTTGAATAACACTTCTTCAGTTTTTATTTCTTTGCTAAAGAGTAGATGCTTGGCAGTTGTTAAACTACCCCTCCCCAATTCACTTCTTTGCACTCTCGCAGACAGAATTTACCTTCTGAGGTTTTTTTTTTAATTTTTTATTTAAATAAAAAAAAACCCCGTTACATGCACATAAACCTTTGTATCAGGAATGGCAATAACGTTAAAACCGAGCACTCTAACAAGGGTTTTGATCCCCAAAACCCCTCTTTCACAATGCCATTACTTCTATGAATAATCATAAATGTTTGAAAATGGGAGTATGAGCGGAATTTTGAACGGATTAATCAAGATAGAAAACAAATCTTTACGTCCAAATGCTAAACCCCGAAACAAGTGTATGCAATTCGTGCCTTTCTTAGTGTTCTTCCTACTGTTGAAATAGGTTTAATGTGGCAATAAATTTATTTTATTTGAAAACTAAATATCATTTTATATGTTTGACAACACTTATCCGTTTCGTATAACATCACACCTAGTTAAATGTCTTGTTCATGACGCTATAAACATAATGTTGTAAATGATTCGCCAGATATAATGGCCCATTGTTTTCACCAATTGTAACAAAAAGCACACGCAGTGCCCAATATAACTCCTCCTATTTTTGCGCAGTTATATATACCCCGCATCATTATTCCGTGCTTCTTCTACAACGTTATAACCTATGAGTTATCAATTTTGTTGACATCTCGACCACCCATAATTTTATCGTCCTATCCCTGTCCAAAACATTTTCCAAAATCCCACCTTCTAAGGGTGGAAACATTCCCTTTACGAGCCAATCCAAAGCACTAATGTCCTCCATTGGGGTAATTCCAAGAAAAGAGGACAACCATTCGTTATCCGGGATCAGATAGACAAAGGCGGCCCCTTTTGGGTTTCCCAGGCAATCCATCATGACCCTGACGCCATAATGTCTAGCTGCAAGATGACACCCGATTTGAATAGATCACGTGATAGTCTTGTTTACTATCTGCTTGCGCCCTCTGGTGGTGAGAATGGTGTTTAAGTGTTTTGGAAATGGTTTTTATTCAGAACAAAACGGCGAGAGAGTCAGAAGCGTAGCGTCTTAGTTTGCTCTTATACTTTGTGGTAAAAGGTGTTAGTATGTCCGCAAAGTTTTTTTTTCACCAGTTATTTCACTAATTTCGGTGAAAAGTATTCTATCATTTTTTTCAAAAAGCGCTTAATCTCGTTTTCGTCAGTGCACGTAAAAATATTGCTTTATTTTAAAATGTGTCCGTGAAAACGCTGATTTTCACTACCGGTTATTGAGATATTGCTTTTAATCTCATCAATTCTTGAAAGAATACAGCATTTTGAGTTGACGCTTAAAAGTTTTCGTGGGGGGGGGAGCCTTTAAAGTGAGTCTACCTCCGTGAAAAATAAATGAAAATTGTGAATTGGACGTAAGAAAAGACGATTTCCAAAACACTTCCGAAGAATACTCATAAAATTATGAGTAGTTGTTTTGTTTCGTAAATTTTTCCCCTTGTTTCGAGGCACATTCATGATTGTGTGTTAATTTACCAAATCATGTAAAAAATTTTTGTTCAAAAACACTCGATAATGCTGAAAATTTAAGCTCCTCGTTATATTTGTTAGTCTAAAGAGCTATACTTTCTAAATTATGAATTAAGTGAAGCTTTTAAAGTAAAATAGGAGTGTTTAGAACGTTTCCGTTAGTTTAAAAAATCAACATTGCAATCTTAAGATCCACTTCAAGTACTTTTTCTGTTAAGTTAATTTGCATACTTAATATTCAAACTTGCTGATTCATAGCTAGGGTTAAGCTAATGCTCAAACGTATACATCGTCTAACATTTGTCCCGTCAGTTTATTTTGTTTTAATAATAATAATAGTAGTGTTTTTTTAAGTACTGGAAAATTGTAAAATATTTATCTGTACAGTGTCTTTCTTTGCCTATGAGGTTTAGGAAGCCCAAAGTAAAATCGTCTTAGTATTGGTTGAATAAATATCCTGATCAATTTATTATTTGTTGGTGACGACACCATTTCTGGGCCAGTTTTTATAATTTTATATTATAGCATTGTAATGTATTCGTTAATAATATTTCGTCATAAACATAACTTTTTTTTTTTTTTTTTGCATTTTCATTGCATTTGTCGCAAATGAAGTTTAAAATTCTAAAACATAAGCCAAACACAATTATATTAACAGATATGCCCCTTTTAAGAGAAACCAGTGATTATCATTTTCTTCATTAGTATTTATTACTTAAAAAATAAAAGAATTCATTGTTTCCATTGTTACTTGAAGTTGTTGTGAACAAAATTAAAGTTATTTTCAAGGAGCATAAAATACATTATATTTTGAAAGCTTGTAAAGGTGCAGCTTCATACTAAAAAAACGTCATAAAAAGAATTTTAAAATTAACTGTTTCTCAAATAGCTCTTAGGGTGCCTTTTACGAAACTTACACGAAAATACAACATTGTGAAAAAAAAAAAACTTAAAATTCAAGGTTTTAAAGTACAGTAAACCCGCGTAACCCCCCGGTTTAACCAGTCGTATTTCGAAAAGCACGTTAAAATAAAAATCATAAAATGCTTTTTTATTATAAAATTTTTGTTAAAAAAGGTCTTTAGTAGTGGTATTATACTCTCTTCGCAATTAAAAGATAATAATGAAAAGGGGTTTCGCAATGTGCCCCACCATCATATCACATTCGGAAGGAGCAAAGGCTTTGGAAATGGCATTATGCTTTGTGGCAAAACAAACACCGACTTAATCCATGTGTATAATGCTAATAAACATGGCAAAATTATGCAGCAAACAGCAAGTCGTTGAACTTCAAATATTTTTTTGTATCCTCTTAGTAGTAAACAAGAAGCCTTTTATTTTAATTTCGGTAGTGACTAAATATATAATAAAAGTAATTAATAAATGCTTTTATAAATTATTCTTTAGCCATTGATGCAACTTGAAGTTCTTTTTTCAGTTTTATATATATTTTTTTTATTTTCCGCTTTAACCGAATTTTTGCTTGACCAGGTTCATTTCCCAATTGTTAGTATTGAATCCAAAACGTGTTTCTTCAAATGTCTCGAAAAATGATTTCTGATTTACCTGCCCACGGCAGTATAGTAGATTATACCGAGTTCTGTCATAAAATGCACAACAATTTTACAGTGAAATATGATTTTACGGTAAAAAGTACTGCCAGCATGGTACCAGTACATTTTTCTGTATTCTCAGAAATTTATTTTAAAAGGTTTTTTAACACACTCTTCTAATGAAATATTTAAATCTTTATCAGCATTTTTAAATCAAATTTACTCATTATCCAGCTTACATACTGTTCTCAAACCAGTTTTCCTAAAATAATTCATATAAAGTTCATGGGATTTTTAAAGCAGGAAAATATTTTATACAAATATTTTCGCAATGATTCCATTTGACTTAATAAAAATTTTGCAAATTACTTCGTTTGAATGCATGTCTATCAATGTGCTAGCTTGCGCAAACCCATGCCTTTTGGATTAATTGGTGATTTCTGTCAAATCAAAATACTCATAAGAAATAAACAATAGTAAGTGCAGCAAACTTTTGTGCAAAGAAAAATGTAAAATAACTGTTTTTAAATGCACTAGTTTTCAAAAAATATATAAAATTAAAAAAAGAAAGAAAAAAAATATGATGCAGGCACGAGTTTGGGGTTCCCAGAAACCCTAGTTGCGCTTATGGCTGTAAAGACAGTAGCTTAAAGCCGAATATCTTTGCACTGACAAGCGCGCATCTTTTTGCAATGGAAAAGGGGTATCTTGTTATCTTGTAACCCCAAAATGCGTGTCTGTGTTTATTTTCATTTTATTTCATGTATTTGTTTTTTTTTAATAAAAATTATGTGTTTATAATGCTGTAAATTTTACGTTCGAAATACGTCTGTTCAATAAAACAAGTAGATCACTTTTTGTTCTTAAAGTATTCTGAAACCTTATTGTTCCGCATACTGTATTCAAGTTTTGTAGTTTAATTTTAATTTCACAACTCAGCAAAATTTGGAAATTTAGCAACGGGCACACAAGCTTTAGTTGTTTTTAACAGTTTTCTTTGTAACCCAATATTATGCGCACCTACGTCATTTCTGAAAATTCTGCTTCGAGTTGCATCGAGTAGCAAAATTTATTGTTATGCTTAAAGCTTGAGTTCAAACGTGTATTTGAAAATTGCTCGAAGTTTCACAGTCGGATTATACTCTATCTTTAGTACTTGTTTACCCATTTGCATTATTTGAAAAAAGTTTAAAAATTTTCTCATAAGCACCAAAAGGTTTGAAATATTTTTTTAATAATACTTAACTGTTAAATAATTTTTTTGATAAATTCAAAATGTTTTTTAACATTTTTCCCGGAAAAGTGTTTGAAATTATAAGCGCTGCAAAGACAGTGGCCAGGAAATTTACGCGCATAAAATATGCGCTTTGATGGAAATGGGTTAAATATTCGATCATATTTTGGGGAAATAGAATACAAGAAACGTTGAATTTGAAATTCAATCGAGCGTTGTTTTACGAAACACTGGCATAGTGCTGCATAAGCATTCCCCGACTTTGTTTGAACGGCCTCTGAAATATGCCGTAAACAATCAAATACAAAAATATTTACAAAAATTAAAAAAGAAAAACAACAAAAATATTAGGTTACAACAAGGTAACGTAATGCAAAGCAGCATTCTAGGGAAACGTTATTTTATGAAGGCTCAGGCTTTTATAAGAAGTTACTAAAAATATCTTTGATTTTTAAAAGTATTGCACGATGAATGTCTTGTCACTGTAAATGTATTTAATAACTTACAGAATAAATGACACACTTTCAATAATTCCGCCGGTTTTTTCACTATTTTGTTACAAAAATATTTGTTGACTTAAAACCTTCTTTTCATAGTTTTTAATATAAAAATTTGTTATTCAATGCATTTGCTACAATGATTACCACTTGAAAACCTTTGTGAAAAAGTACGTATTCACGGAATAATTCCTGATGATAACAGCATTTTTCTTGAATAAACAAATAAGTACAGTTGTTTTTACGTTGCCACAATCAGCTTGAACCGTTTAAATCATTTTTACGCATGTACTGGTTTCAAATTCGCTTCATTAGTAAGATGTTACACACTTTATTTTCGTTTCCCTTTAGTTGCAAGTTTTTATGTAATTCCTCTCTAGATGGCGGTTGAATCACCAGCTGTAGAAAACGGCGAAATTAATGATAGTAATCGCTAATGTCGTCGTTTTCTGCAACTATAGGAAATTTCTTTCTGGCGGAAATAGTATTTAATAGGCTTTAGCGATTTTTCAAAACCTCAAAATTTATGCTATTGAAAACTCAGTGAAGTCACGTCAATATGTCAAGGGTGTAAGTTGCAATAAATGACAACTCTTGGGTGTTTTTCGGATTATTGTTTACAATCGCATGGTTTTACAGCTCGGCGTGTTAAATGATGCTAGACAATTTATATTTACTTTATAAGTAAAATCATGTCGGTGAATTTTAAACTAATATAATTTGCTTCATAGTAGAAAGGAAAGAAATGCCAAAAAAAAAAAAAAAAAGGAGGGTGTCAGTTGCAATATTAATGAAAAGTGCCAGGTGTTTATAGGACATGGTTTTACAGCTTAGTGTGTAAAATCGTGCTTTTGTCAACAATTTATTTGCTTCATAAAGCGTTTAAAATCCCGCTATAACAGCAGTATTTTTTGTTTCATGTTCAAAATCGCGTGAATCATGTTTTTTCCCCCATGCACAAAACTATCTTGAACTTGACTTTATTGTTATTGTTCTTGTATTTTGCTGTATTGATGATCACTTGGTAATCTCAAAATTAATTTCTAATTTTAAAACAAACTATTCAAGTTCGAAGTGGTAAGTTATGATGCGATAAGTTATAATAAATGAAAATGTGTGGATCAAGGTTATTAATGAAAAGTTCTCTCTCGTTCTTTTTCAACAAAAAAGGGGGCTTCTTTAATTGTTTCGATCATTATATTTCTCATTTATTTTGCTGTAGTGATGTGATTCATTCGGTAATTTTAAAGTTAATTTCAAAATTTAAAGAAAAACAATCACTTAGTGATAATTCACGCTGATTAGCCAGTGAGAGATATTATGACACTCTAGTAATAAGTACTTGTTAGTGATGCGTACACGATAAACGAATTTTCAGCAATTTTTTTGTGAACATTAACCAAATAAAGGGGATAAAATTCTAAAATCAATTTTTAAACTATGAATTCGGTAGGTTAATCTTTCAAAGAGAAAATGATAAGTATGCCTGCTAATGTCGTGCTGTTCAATGCTATGCACAAGGTATACGAATTTTTATCACATTTTTACACACATTAACTGAACGAGCAAAGCAAAATTGTTTAAAGCTATTTTTGAAAGTTAATTGGGCAAGTCAATTATTCAAAGGGGAAATGACTTATTTAGCGTACGGTTTGAGTTTGTAAAATATTAATGTTAATAATGCCTAATTGCAGGGCGTGTGCTGAATGTTCTGGATGAGTGCCAAAGTTTTTTCTTGTTTTTTGTATGTATATGCAATTAGATTCATTGTGCATGTTAACCTGAAAAATATCTCTAATTTGGTTGATAATACCTTTCGGAAACGAATTGCTTTAAGCGGCACAATCTGCGGAAACAGAAAAATTATTATTAGTCCACACTGCAAATCAAATTTTCTTTTAAATGAATACCCTTGGAAAATTTGCTGAAAATAAATGACATTTATCACCGCATGATGTGACCTTTTGTGGAATCCACGATAATTTTGAGATGTGTACGTTAATGATATAAATCCACCATGTCGGATTTTTGCCAAGTTTGTCATAGAGGTCCTCTGATGCTCAGGAATTCACATAGGGCGATTTTGGAATTTCAAAAATCCAAAGAGGTCTTCTAAATTAAAAATTTGTGTCTTAAAATTGTTTTTTCTTGCACGTTTGATGGGAAATTTTACGTATTTTTTTTATTTAACCCTGATTGTTGACATCTTTTTTTTACAAGTTAGACCGTACAACGCCGGGCATCACAGCTTGTGAGAAATAAATTACATCGACAATTTTGTCAGGTTCTGTTACTGATAGTCGGCAAAATCCGCAAGTGAACCCTTACATCAAAATATGAAGACAGAACTGTTGGGACAAAAAAGGTAAACGAAAAAAAAATAGGGTTAACGCAAAATGTTTTTCAACTAAAAATTAGGACGTCATTACGATTAAAAAAATATAACACCACATTCAGAGGAAAGTTTTAAATTTATATGCTTCATTAAATTATTAACTAGCTGAACTTTTGAATATTCAAATTCAACACCTGATCAAAAGTGATGGCTCGGATATCAGTCATAACTATTGCAGTATTAATGCTCTACAGAGGTATCAAGGTTATTTATATGTTAAATTCCATATATTAGACTTTTGCTTTATGTACTGCTATAACTGGAATGCACCAAACACCATATTGTGGACGTAATAATAATGTATTGAGCACTGCTTATTGTATTTCGCATGTGTTCATTAAAATTAATAAAACAAACTGATAGTACTCCACTATAAATATTTTCTTATTTAATTACTGATGCATCTGTAGTTTGAAATTTCGATCCACCCGTTACCCAATTTGATGAAAGTTTAATTTTTAAATGCTACATCAAAAGTGAATGAAATTTATAGTTGATTAGTCTTACGAAATTATTATTATTATTATGTTATGATTTTTTCTTCAGTTTAGAAATTTACAACAAGCTAACGATACCATAGCATATTTTAAACCGTTAATCTAGGTATAAATAGTATCCAAGATGTTTTGACTTTTAATATCTGTATTTCATTTAACTATTTAATCGACGTTCTGTGTTAAAAAAAGTTTCACAATATTAAACCATTAATACGCGTAATGCTTGGCGCTTGCCTGTTATCGATAGCTTCGATAGCGAAACTCAAGTGTGTGATTTTTAAGTCAACGTAAGCTGTACATTTATTTTTATTTATTTACCATGCAACACAAGCATAGTCAAAAATAGTTTTATTCTAACATTAGTACATGGCACACATAGTTACTTTTATTTGAATTTTTCGGGTTTTCTATAAGTAAATTTAAAGTTAAAAGTTGTTGAAAATTTTGCAAATATTTATACTATCATTTTTCAGTTGGAAGTAAGCGTATCCTAGCTTTTAAGGGTCTACCTGACAGAAGAAAAATGTGTACATAAATTTCGACACATACATGTATTATTTTACTTTTTCTTTTCTAATGTTTACTTTTTATTCACTGACTATTTGCGAAACTAAATTCCATGGCCGTTAAAGTATAAATAATAAAAAATATTTTATTGGTAAATTGGTGCTAGCAAGACCTGTAATTAATCTGAGAAGTTATTGACACAACCATTTACTTTACAAAAATTTTAAAATCCAAAAACCTGATTCCAGATATAATGAGCAAAGACATTTTTAATACCCCCAGGAGCCTATTTCACGCATTGAAAATTGGAAATGAGCCTCCTAGCGTTTTTTCACGCTTTATGTTTTAAATAAAAATTTTGTATTGGAAAAAAGCGAACAAACAAACTAACAATTGATTTTTTTTTTCCGGAATATTACGTCAAATTTCACTATTTTTGAGCATTTCACTTTTCCAAAATGAATTTCACTCCTCTAAAAAGGAGTGTTTTCATGTAGCGACAAGAATCCTATGTTTTTATCTTAAAATCTTTTATCGAATTTAATACTCTCATTATATATTTTTTGTTCTTGTTTTATTTGTTAACCCTGAAATGTTGAAGCAAAATTAATGGGCTGAAATATTCTAAAATAAGAACTTTTTGAGAAGCATCATTAAAAGAAATGCTTGTCTTTCAAAAACTAAGATCAATTACACTAAGATATATTTACCTGCATAAGTTATCTGTGCACAAATATGAACCTTCTACAAGAAATATCTGACTTATGATTATGTAACTGAGCGTGCTTCTAAGCAAAAGCGGAACCAATCCTCTGCTATTGTAACCGACTAAAAATGCTTAGTACAAAATCACATCGCGCGGCAAAACATACAACCGACAATAATTTTATGTGTTTAGCCATTCCGGAAAATACCATCTGTGCATCTTTCTTTTTCATTTAATCGTACATCGCGCGGGAACTTCTTTTGAGTTTTTTTTTTTTTTTTTGTATCTAGATCTTTGTGTAACTAAAGGCCCATTATCATAACAACCTATGTTTCCTTATTTATGAGTGACAAACACACACAAAAAGAGAGATGTACCTTTTGAATCGATAATTCACACGATCCACCGTGGTACGCCTCTCAGTGCCTTTGGTAAAAAAAAAGACTTCCCCCGTGGCTCTTTTTTTCCCTGTTTAAATCCTGAAAGACTCTGCTTTTATTGGGAAGAAGCTTCACTTTTTAAACTAATAGATAATGAGAAAATGGAAGGGCATCTGTTGCTTGTTTGCTTCTAGGGAATACACAAATAGCAATAATAGTTTGTTTGTGTAAAGCTTTAAGTAATACTTGCAACTTTTTTACTTTGACAACGTAGTTCAGAGTAAAAATTTACCGAAGCCATGTTGCTATTTTTTAAAAATATATATATTTTTACCTCTTTTAATAGAGCGCTCGTAATTGAAATAGGCGATTGAAATATTCATCATTATAGAATCGGTTATTAATGAAGGATTCAAAGAAGCTTTCTTTTCGAATCTCAAGCTTGAAAAATAGAGAATGAGAAATCGATAGGTTATCTATTGTCTGTTTTATTCGACGAGAAAACATAAGGATTAGTGTTGGAGTATGATTGTAGTGAGATTTTAGCAACTTTTGAACTGTTACGTTTATTGCATAGTTCTGGGTATAAATTAGCCTAAACAATATTGCTACTTTAAAAAAGCTGTTCTCATACATCTTTTTTAAGTTCCCTCTTTTAATAGAGCATTTTGGATGGCGGTTTACAATATTCTCTATTTTTAGTAGCGCGTTTTTGACGGATTTAGGAAGTTCTATTTTTAAACCTCACGTTTGAAAAATAGATCGTAAGAAATTAGAAGCTCATCTATTCCATGTTTTTTCTCGACGGGATTTAGGTTGATGAAAGTAAAATTAAAAGCAACTTTTTCAAACGTTGCGTTTATTACATAATTCAGACTAGAAATAAATCTAAACTATGTTGGTATTTTGATAAAAGCGGTTAGAAATTAGTTTTCTCTCTTATTAGAGAGTTTTTAATTGAAATCGATAATTTAAATATTCTCTATTTTGCAATTTGGCCCTTTTGTACATATTGATTTTATTCACTTCTCTAAGGCTTTTAAAACCTTACTTTAATCAATGGGAATATACATATGTATTAATGATATACTTTGAATGTACTAAGATTTTTATAACACTTTTGATGACTGTTATGTTTATCGCTTAGTTTTGAGCTGAAACAGGTAATGAATGTTGTAAATGGGGGGGGGGGGGATTGTTTTCGTTTTAAATAATCGAAGGATTTAGAACTCTCAAATCAAATGTCGACTCTGTTGAATATTTTCTATTTCTTTTCACCCTGCAGCTCGGTAGGAAAACTTTAATAACAGTAATAGTTTGATTCCACAAATATTTAAGCTGTCCGTTTCGATTATAATAATGCGATCATTTTTTGAGCAGAAAAAAAGAATAAAACGAGATGGTTATTGGGAGGGGGAAAAAACGTGTTTTAGTGATCAAAAGGTTTTGAGTTAAAGTCAACAATTTGAATCACGCTGTTTATTAGGAATGCATTTTTAAAATAACGAATTCCATTTTTTAAATACGCTTCCCTTAAATTCTGAAACATAAATAATAGTAATTTGTTTCTTTAAAAGTTTACATAGCACTTTCAACTGTTATGTTTATCGCATATTCAAGGAAAAATAAAAGGTGCTATTAATTGAAAAAATAAAAAAGAAAGTTTTTGTTTAAAATGATCGAAAGGCTTTGAATTAAAGTTAATGAATTAAAACACTCTATACTAAAGAAACGCTTTGTTTTAATTGCTTATTCGAAGATTAAAATAAGCTTCTCTTTAAATCTCACTTTTTAAACTTTTGAATGATGAGAATTTGGACGGGCGTATGTGTTAATTGTTTTCTGTTTCTTTTTCCCTCCTCCCCCGATGGAAAACTCAAATATAAAATAATAGATTGATTTTAAAAAATTCTAAATTGTTCTTTTAACTCATTACGTTTATCTCATATTCGGAGAAGAAATATAGGGTGCTGGTTGAAAAAAAAAGAAAATGAAAATATTTTTGTTTCGAAATTGTTTTTTTGAATGGCTTTGAATTGAAGTAAACAATTTGAGTACTTCAAAGTTTTGATATAAATGCTCTGTACGCAAAAAATATAAGCTTTCGACTTTTGTTATATTCATCACTTAAGAAAACCATGGATGATAAAAAAGATGGTATTGGCATTTATTGCCTTTTTTCCTGGGAAAGAGTATTCTAATTTTCATAATAGTTAGTTTACTAGCATATAGGTAACACTTTCAGTCGTTTATTATGTAGTTTGTGGCAGAATTTGAAAATGACGTTTTATATGTTATTTTTTTTTTTTGAAAATGAATGTTTATTTGTGTGTTCCTTATGCCGATCCATAGTTTGTCATTGCTAAGTTTGACACAGAGGTCCTTTGATGCTAGAGGGGGAGAGGGGAGAGGTCGCTCCTACGGATGCGTGGGCTTTTTGTCAGAAAATTCGTGAAATGGAATCTTTATGCCTACTAATAACATTGACTGAATTTTTGAAAGAAAAAAAAATCAGAGATTTAAACTGTTGGAAGATTGTTGATTAAGCTCCGCTGTTTTCCAACTTAAATAATACTTAGATTTTCTTATTTCTACAGAATTTTCCATTTTTTGTTATTTTTTATATTATTCAGGGGGGAAAAATCAGTGAAATTCAAAAATAAAACAGATTTTAATGTAAAACTAAAAATATAAGTACAATATTAAATTAAAGGGAGGCATATTCATTGCCTTGTTTGATTTCGAGTTTTATAATTACTAGGGAAAAATGTAAGTAACACTTTTAAATATTATAACGTTAATCATTATCTGGGAGAATGTTTTGATTGCTAATTAATTTTTCTGAGTTAATTGTTTTCTGGTTATAAAGTCAAAGAGTTTCGAACTAAATTGAATGAACACATTCTGTTACAGCTGAGATATTTTCAAATCTAACATTTTGGAATTTAGAATTAGTCTTTGGGAGATTTAATTATGTTTTGCTCTTTTAAGACGTCGTGTGTATGGGATTCAGGTGTAAATAGTTAAAGCGCAGTTCTTTCGCTTTCATTTGAATCCAAAATTATTTTCTCACCACCTGAAGATCAATAAGTGTTTTTTTTTTTTTTTTTTTTTTCACGCAAAAATTTGTTTTCCTAATTTGTTATAATATTAAGATCAAATTTTTAAATATAACGCTAAAGAAATTGTGGGAAGCATGCATCTATTGCCGTGAATGAATCTTTGAAAATCCAAATGTTTAACTAACATTTAATAATTTAGGCGTCTGAAAATCGATGCGACGCGTGCATCAGTTGCCGTAAAATGAATCTTTAAAAATCTGAATGTTTGAGTGATTTAAAATTTGTATTGCCTTTATTTTAAAATGTAATGTAAAACAATAAAAATAATAATAATAAAAAGAAAATGGGAGGCATGCATCTATTGCCGTGAATGATTCCTCTTCAACCCGAATGCTCAAGTAATTTAAATATTTTATATACTTTATTTATTCAACTTCTGTGACAGTTCTCACATAATGGGATGTTTTGTTAAACAATAATAATTCGGAAATCGATATGTAATGTTACATTTTGTAAACAAGTGAGTTTTTCATATAATTCATTAGTAGAAATGTCTATGGTGATATTTGGCAATAAACATATATCCGTCTAAGCAATGGTAGGATTCTGAATTTCTATTGCAAGAAATAACTTCTATTTTTACTACTGCTATAACCATTATGCTTCTCATATAATTCGGGGATAGAAACAGGTACAAATAGGGTTTATTATGATAAATGCAAGACATTTTTGAAGAACACAAGTTGTTTAAAAGTTGTTCAATAACTTAATTCCCCTCCAAGTTTCCTCTCATTATAACTTCGCGTTTTTGTCAAAGCTCCAATTTGTTAACTTGTTTATTTTATTGGCGTTTCTAAAATGTGGTACACTTTTTTTTTATTATAAATGAATAATATTTTAACTGCCATACAATTCATCTGCCAAATTAAATATTAATTTTCGAAATAAAGTTATAAATTATTAAATAAATGAATATCCCAGTCAATATTAATGATCAAAAGGGAAAATATGAATGCAGAAAAAACGACTGCATTTTAAGAATCATTTTGAAGAATATCTGTGTTACTACTTTTAATATGTGCGTTTCAAAGTCGACTGACTAAGGGCATAGCAAGCAAGCAAACAAAAAAAAAACTACTTTTATTTTGTTTCAAAGATATAATAGATCTTTCAAAGAAAAAAATAACTTAAAAAAACAGCGTAAAACTTGAAAACAGTCTTGCACAGATGGTTCGTTTATTTATTTTATTTTTTTGAAAAGGTATTCAACATTTAAACTGAAAATTATTTCATGGTGTCTTTTGTGCTTGGAAAGTAAAGATTGGTAAATATACTGAACAAAATTAAAAACAGAACCAAAAGTTGAATCCTACAATTGCTCCATCCATGTGCACAAATGACATTTTTTACGCGTAGAATTGCACTTTATTCCAGAAAATTTAAAAACTTTGCCATTTTATTGTGATATATTCGATAATAAGGAGCCATTATGCATTATGTATCGCATGAAGTATCAAGTTTCTAAAAAGTTTTCTTGCATTCAAAAATTAATGATTTGTACTTGTGCGGGCGTGACCGTGCGATTACGGCCACAACACGTAAAACACATTATTCGTCTAGTACATTTTTTTGTTTTTGTTTTCAGAAAGTTGATTCTTCATATTATGATACATAATGGTTCCTTACATTCGAATGTATCACAATAAGATGGCAAAATTAAAAATTCTGGGAATAAATTACAAATATATGGGTAAAAATGTCCCACCCGTGCAAATGGATTGAGCAAAACCTCAATATTAATATGAAAAAAAAATGATGCGGTTTGAAAATATCCTCTCCTTTGTTCGGTAATATTTTCAGTAAAAATTAACTGATTTAAAAAATATATTTTTTAATCAAACAAAAGTTCAATAGAATTCATTATTCCTGAGATACTTAGTTGCAGAAAAAATTCGAGTGTGATAATCATTATGTGATAGATTCCAGTTATTTAACCAAAAAAAAAAATTATAAGCAACAAGTTATTTGTTGAAAGCGATATTTCCTACTATTAACTGTTGTACAAAACTGCTATACATAGCTTTGAGTTTGCATACTAGTTACATGCTAGCACTTTTTTGTATAATGATTTTAGTAATTCCTTTCGTAAAAATTTCTAACTTTTCTTTCTTTTTTAAATTTTGAGGGTTGGATGAGTTAATCCTTTTTTTTTTTTTTTTTTTGTGTGTGTGTGTATGTGTGTGAATGATAATTAATGTGCTTTTGGTGCTCTCTAAAACCATTTTCACAGAATTTCTTTTAAAAATTAATAACTCGTTTACATAATAGCTTCTTAAAATGCATTCTCATCAAGTCAATATCCTTAAGTTGAGGAAAAAATAGCATTAAAAATGCGATATAGTTATTGTTTTGCTATTTACCTGATTCGAGAAAATTTTATTTTCGAGGAAATATTGATCTTAGAAATTATATGGAGGCAGAGAAACTAGAGACATAAACTAGATACATTGTTTTTTTTTTTTTTTTTCAATCGTTCCATTTTTCGAAGACTTTTTTTTTTTTTTGCATGGACTTAATTTGTTGCTTGACTTTTCATTTTAGCCTAATTATTCTGAATTTGAATTTTCTACAAACTATTAGCAAAAATAGTTTTAACTGTTGTGAAAATCTCTTCCACATTTGAAAAAAAAATCGTATGCACTTTTATTTACTTGATTTTGTATCATTTTATTTATGTACTGTTATTTGCACAATATATTAAACCTGCGTTCAGGCAAGAGTAACTACTATATAATTATTTGTATAGTGATATGTTTTTATTTGTATTAATGGACTCACATCAGTGGATATTCATTTGTCTCGGTTTCATTTGCATTCCATCAGACATTTTTTGAACATTTTGGTTTGGTTACTGAATATTTTCCTGCTAAAAATTTTGTTTAAATTTTGAAATTCAAATTTTACTAACGCATTGCTTCGGGAAAAAAGGTGATGAGTAGATTAAACTTTATTAAAGCAGTGTAATTCAAAAAGAGTTTAAAATGCACGTTCTTAAACATTTTTATTTTAAAAATTGTTCGTTAATTATATCGTTTTATTGAATAAATATTTTTTTTTCGAAACTGAAACGAGCAAAAATACTATGCAATTGAAGGTACAAGGTTTTAATTTTAACATGGTTTTAATCTTGAATGCTTGAATGTGCAAAGATTCAAAATACAGCGAACATTTAAAATCGTGTTTTTGCGTGGATTGGAATATTTTGATTCGTCGTGGATTTTGGGTTTGGGTTTCGTAGACCCTGTTAAAAAATTCTGAACTCAAAAAACTGATATGAAAACATTGCAATATTTTCAGTACAAAACATAATACTTCTTGGTTTTATCAGGGTCTTAAAACGCTGGCAATGCAGAAAAGAGTATATCCAATTATAAAACGGCTAATTACGATGTTTACAAATTGCAAAAATAAAAATAATTAAACAATAAAAAAATGCAGTAGAAAGCGAATGATTCTATACGGTCTGTTACAAAGCATTTGTATTTAAGTATTTTTTTCAATCCAAGTACATACTACTCATATTAAACAACATATTATTAATGTACGATAAAATATTTATCCTTTTATAGTGAGTTATAGCGCTGCATTCTCAAATGCTAATGGAACGAAGTAAGAAAAAAAATTAGCGTCGAAAAAGGTTCCGAAGTGTCTGTAAAAGGTTAAATATTACTTAATTCTAATACCTAAGTCATCAGAAAATTTTCTGAAAAACCTCAAGCTCACTGAACTGAATTAATATTTTTTTTTCTTATTTGAAAAAAAAAAAAAAGCGTTGATTTGAGTCGAAAACACGTCGGCATAATTATTATAAAAATAAATTAAATAATACGAACTTTGTTCGTTTAACTATTTTATTTTCAGCACATTTCCCAATAAGCTGATGCATTAATACACGAGGGGGGAGGGATGAACGCAAAACATTAATTCAAGACCATATTACTACAATTATGAATTATTGTGAACAATTAGAAATAATTAATCACTTTAATCGCCTATTGCAAAAACATGAACATACCTGAAAACAAGATATCCACCGGGCCAATATCCAATTAAGAAATATTATTATTATCATTAATATTGCATTTTTAAAACAAGAAAAAAAATCTGTATAAAGTGTGTTCAAGCCTGTCACTCAAGTATCTTAAAGTGGTGACTACTGCTGCGAAAATTGTCAACGTGAGCCGTGGGACCTCGTTAGCGCCATCGGAAATCTAATAGCAGCAATAAAGACATAAAAATCGACAGCACTGACAGCTGTAAAGGGGCGGTGTTTTGAAGCCTGGGGCTAATCAAAGAGACCGGAACGGGGCCCTAAGATAAGCACTTTTTGCATTTATTTCAAAGTGTAGGGGAATGTAACCCCTATGGGTATGCAACAGGCTATAAGGCCCTCCGCTCTGATAGGCCCGCTACTGTGGGATCGACAATAAGCGATGTGGTTATGGCAGATGGCGATTCAAATCCCCTTCCTTCTGATAGTTTACCTTTCTATGGAAGTGTAAAAGTTTATGAGCTGATATCTGCACCCAGAGATATTTTCCCTGGAAATATGATTTAAGTGTGAGCTGGCTTTGTCCCGATTTTTATCGGGCTTGGAGTGTAGCCTCAAACGTAAGTTTCGTTAAAAAGTTTCTTAAAAATCAGTCTTTTACTATCGTTTCCTAATTTTGAGGACTGTAGAAAGGATTAGATTAGGAATATTATTCATAATTTTTGGGTTGAGCTTTAAAATATTTTTGTTTAAACAATTGTCAACTTATCACTATTTTTATAGATCCAGTCAAAATAATCAAGGCATTCTATAATATGAAATTACAGGAGTTTTCTTCATTTTTAAATATGTTCTGCAAAATATAAATAATTACGTGTAGTGAACAGTGAGCAATTAAGGTTTTTTCTTTTCTTATAAATTAAGTAATATTTCAACTTTAATTAACTGATATTCTTTTTTTTTCTCTTTCTTCGTATTAGATAATTGAAATAAAGAAGGAATAAGCTAGTTTTTTTTTTTTCTTCAATTTTCTATTTGATTCGATAGATTTAGATTTCAAATTTGTCAGCGTCGTACAAATTTACTTAAATTTTTCGCCTTTTGCAGAAGTTGAAGAAAAAAAAATGTTTTTCAATATTTTCTCTGTAACCCGAAATTAGTGTTAACGATGTATAGTATACATCTATACGATGTATACTACGCGAAATTAGTAATAACGATGTATAAATCTATAATAAGTTAAGCAAATAATCATAACAGTAGTCATGATTATTTATTTGTTTAACTTGTCAACTTATTTAATGACAATATGCCCATGGATACTACAACTTTTACTCATGTCACAATTAGGGCAATCAAAGCACATATGTTTTCTTTTTCTTTTCATTTTTTTTTAAATTAAACAAATGAAATACAAGCTAAAAAAAAAAGTGTTTAATGAAATAACTACAATTGAGTATAATGAAAGGAAATCTGTTTCAAAATGTAATCGAATTTATTTTGTATTATTAAATGTACAGAATGTAAAGTATTGTCCTATGTGTAAATGTAACTAAATTAATTTGAGTACAAACAAAATACAAGAGTAAAATTTACAGATTTGGAATCTGGGAAGACAAATCCGCACCCTTCAATGTGTCACTCGGTCATCTGAAATAAAAATAAAACAAACATTTTAGTTAATGCAACGAAAATATGCATTGCAGTAAATATTTTTAAAATACTTTTTCAATACATAATATTTGAATTTTCATATTTTGAAGGTTTTCGTATTATCATTCAGCAGCGATTTTGAACGAACCGTAGTTTTAATAAGTCAGTTTTATGACTGTTAATGTGCTTAAAAATAACATGCTCAAATTATGGTACAGTAGAACACAGTGCCGGATCTAGGGGGAACAAGCCGGGCACACTCCGGGCAACTTCATCCCATTTCTGCGTTTTTTCCTTTGAAACTAGTTACGAAGGAAGTTTTGTAAGGGCGGCAATCTAAGGTTCGGGAAAATTGCAGATTCGGCTCTGGTTAGAACGTCAAAAGTCTGAATTATTTGAGATCGTAGATAGTTTGGATTTTCAAATTGTTTGAATTTTGAAAAATAGCTATGAAAAAAAAATGATGGTAAATAGTATGAGCTCTGGTAGAACTTCAAAAACCTGAATTAATTGGGACCGTATATAGCTTGGATTTTCAAATTGTTTAAATTTTCCAAAATAACCATGAAAATACCGTTAAGAGCTTTGGTAATTTTTTTAATTTATATTGCAGAAGTACATTCCAAAATTAAAATTCACAAGATAAGCGATTTCATAATTCATACTACTCTAGTATCCAGATTTTAAACAAAACAAAATATATGACCCACCAAAAGATAATTATTCTTTTCCGTAATTGAACATGATGCTCAACAAATTTTACAAAATAAAACTTCCCCTTTGATTTATAATGGCGAAAGTATTAAATGCGCTTTTTTGTTATCTGTCTAGCTAGATTTATGAGTTTTTGAATAAATCTCTTTCCGCATTTGTCATTTCCCTATCATTTAAATCTTTTTGCGTAAGGACAGCGGTCAGCTTTGAAAGAGTGATTACGTTATTAAAAAATGGCGCTTGGCCCGTAGGTCAGCCTCGCCAAGGAATGATCAAAATTGTTAATCAAGTAGTATTTATATGCCAGAAGGAATAAAAAATAATCTGCCAACTGCTGTGTATAAAATGGGTCACAGCATGCCTCTGCTTCATAAAATCGTGTTGTAGCATTGTAATGTAGGCTATCAATAAACTTAGCGCCGCATAAATCTTACTCTGTGTTGGAGTATTCTCGCTTTTTGCTCCTTCTCTAAACCCTGAGGGCGATTCGGACCAAACTTAAAAAGTGCTTGTTTTTAAACAAACAATATACATTTTTTTCCCATTCAAAATCCGGGGTTAAGAAACCCATTTTCAATCAATATATCATGTTTTACTTTATATTAAAATATTAGGTATTCTGGGAGGAAAATTTGTGCCATTCATCGCTGTTGCTAGAAATAATGCGACCAAAATGAAGGCTATAAATAAATGGGTATTTATTTGTGGAGCGAGTAGCTGCGCATACATCTTCTGCTCGAGAAATAATGGTCGATCCAAGAAATCTGGCGCGTCTCATTGCTCCAGACAAGATAACGTACAGATTAGGCTTTCTCGTAGATAAAATAAAATAACAAAAGCTTTTATGATAATAAAAATGTTCCAATGCATCAAACACACCCTCGCAGGGAAAATCGGCAAACTGCGATTTTCATATGCTGCTCTATTTCGAGTTTTATTAGGAAAACATTGTTTATTTACGCTCTTATTGTCGATTTCTAGTAGTAATTTTCAGTACCAATCTCTATTTCTGGTAAGATTGTAGTTAAAAAATATGAAGTACGCGAAGAAGATAACAATTCGAAGAAAATAACTTCGAAATTTTGCTAAAAATGGGATAAGTAGATAACATACCATTTATTTACATTTATCGTTTATTTTTATAAATATGGTTTATTTACATCCTTATTATCGATTTCTAGTGTTGCTCTTCAGTTACAAAAATCTCTATTTCTGGTTGAGATAGTGGTTAAAAATGTATGAAGTACGTGATAATGGGAGTAATGTCTTTGAATTTTTGCTAAAATGAGATGCGTTGATAACATATCGTTTATTTACATTCCTCGTTTATTTATATAAAGATGGTTTATTTACATTCTAATTCTCGATTTCTAGTATTGCTCCTTGGTTACAACAATCTCTATTTCCGGCTTAGATTGTAGTTAAAAATGTATGAAGTATGTGATAATGGGTGTATTGACTTCGAGATTTTGCTAAAAATGGGAAAAGTAAATTTTACTTTCTCATTCTTGATTTTTATAGTTGTGGTAAACCTAACCTGGATTATGAAGGCTACGCAGATCCTTATCACAGCATTGCGACGTGAACAAGTTAGGTTTGCCCCAAGTATAGTAGTACTTTTGATAACAATCTGTTTATGCTTGGATTGCAGTTAAAACAATTTGAAGCATGTGATAGAGATTACTTCTCATATTGACTTAGAAATTTTACAAAACATTGGATAAGTTGATTTCATTGCGGCGTATAGAAATAAGTAAAGTTAAACAAGCGAAAATTCAGTAAATAACTTATTTTTCAGATGATAGAAAGGCTTAGTGGTTTTCGAAATGTTATAAAATTTCCCGCAAAACATTGCAAAACTATTTATACGGGGATTGAGAAAGACAATCATTTGATTAAATATTTGCGCTGCATATTTCTCAGGACTTCTGTAGTTTTCAAAAATAATCTTTTTTAAAACAAATCAAGGTATTGAACGTTTGTTTTAAAGTTGCTTTATTGGCTTGAAAATTTTGAACTGCTTTAAATTGTTGTTGGAAGACGATATTTTTTCGATCTTTTGGACAATTATTTAATGTTAGTTGCCTTGATAACACTAATGCTTCTTGCACGGATAATAAGTTACGAAACCTCTTAAAACATAAAATTACACTAATGATACGCTAATTGTTAGGGAAAATATTTAGCCTGCAACAGTAAAAAAACAAAGTTTGTATTTTACTTCAAAATATAAAAGTCAGCCATCCCGATTCGGGTGTGGTTTTTGAGCAAATTTAGTCAGTGTAATGGTAAACATCTTTCGTTGTTAATTGCAGCGAGTGGATAAGATATATTTATGACAACTGTAACCAAACCTGACTAAATTATTGTCTTTTCAACAGAGTTCACTAACGCTCTCTTTTTCTCTCTTTTAGCTATTATTTTAGAAATACAAATTTTGACAAAATCATTAGTATAATAAAATTAAATTTACGTTAATCAATATTTACGTTCAATAAATTTGCAAAGTGATAAATAGTGTTTGTAATTTTTCTTGAAAAATAATTCCATTTTTCTTAATTGTAACAAACATAACAAATAAAATTAATAAGAACCTGGATAAAAAAATTTTCCTTGCAGGCATTTATACAGTAGTCATTCAAAACATGTTTTCACAACTTGTGAAAAGTTTGAATGTTTGAAATCCAAAAAAGAACATGATATTTTTTGGTACCTTACTATTGTCGCTCAAGTTTTATCGAAAATTCAATTATACGGCAGTTAACCGGCAGAATACCAATACGATCCCCAATTGAAGAAAGGAATACTACATCATTTGGACATATCAGCAAAACACAGCAAGGCCCAGAGAAGATTTGTTGTATTGTCTATCCGGTAAGTTGGTGTTACTCCCAGAGCGATTTCCAACAAATTTATATCTTCCACCCCCCTCCTCCAAAGTAAAAGTATGGCTGCAATCAGTTCCTTGTCAGTAAAATAGATTTTACTTAAGGTATTCTTATAAAGCACGGCATACTTTCTGAGGAGACTATTTCTCAAACGCCAGCAATCTTATCTTCTGGCAGACATGCGGTGTGTGGACCTTGCCTCTTGCAAACACCTCAGGAATCATGAAACATTTTTATAGGCTGGATATATCTTGGATTTTGGGACAGGCCTCCATGCTGTGATTTTTTCATTTTGCGACCGGCGTGACACTAGCTTGGTGGACACTTCGCGGTAAAATATTGTTATGCGAAATTCCTCACTTAGTCACCATTATGTTTGCCAAGGGCTCTTAAATCTTGATTAAAGGTGCTGTTTTTTGTGCTTCTGGATTTGGATGTATACGTGGACCAACTTTTCTGCAAAAACCGGGTTTATTTATGCTCTCGAGACGGAAGTCTGATGGGAGTTAAATTTGGTTATCATGGCTAATTTGTTGCTTTTGATAAGCAGGGTGAATTTAAAGTGCATTGTGAGATAATTTGGGAATTTCTTTTAAAATATAGTAGGAGGTGTCAGTCGTTCAAATTGTTCCTGAACGTTGAATGCTTGGGGTAGCAAATTTTTAAGATCATAAGTTATAAACAGAAGTATCAAGCATCAACGAACTTAGATTCGATAAAGTGAAAACAAAATAACATTTAAAGTGTTTAACTGGGGAAAAAAGGTAATTAAAATGCTGTCTGCCTTCATTTTTTGATGTATAGTATTTGTCACTAACTGTTTCATTATTTGTTTACATTATTTTCTCCTTTTTCTTTCTTTTTTTTTAACATGAATGAGGGGAAAAAAATGGAGCAGACATTTTTTTTCATGGATAAGAATATTATTTTCTTGCAAGTGCACTAATAAAATTTAAAGTGCGACAGTAAGACATCTAATCTGAGAAATAGCAGTAAGATATCCCACTGCTGTTTTGAGAAGACGATAGTGCACTTGTAAAAAATAATATTCTTGTCCATGAAAAAAAAATATCTGCTCTATTTTTTCCTTTATTCATGTTAAAAAAAAAAAGAAAAAAAAAGAAACAATACTGCAAACACATAATTGCGTAATTTTATATTCGTTTTTTTTAATAACCAAAATCGAAAAAAAAATCGAGCTTCATAAATAACTGCAGTGGGAGCGTAATGCTTAAGTACATTCTTACTTATTTGTTTTAAATGTTTTTTTATTGCTGTAATAAATTAATGAGAAAATATTATAAATACAGTTTCATTATTTTGTTTTCTTACTCTTCGGCGGTGAAAAATTCATTCGAACTTTTATTTAACTTCAGTGTCAGCGTTTCTTGAACTCAATTAAAGTTTAACGCTCAGTATAAAAATAAGTAAGCAAATAACTGAAAAAAAAAATAGATTGAAATGCATTGAAGTATAGCAAAAAAAATCTATATTTAAGTACATGCTTACTTATTCGTTTATAATGTTTTCAATACACTTTTTTTCAATTCACTTCTTCTGTAGACTTCATTTTCAAGATTTCTTCTTTTCCCCTTGTTTTCCAATAATGCTGAACTGAAAATTATTTTATACAATTAAATAAATATTCAAAACAGTTTGTTTTAATAAAATAAGCACAGTGAAGTAACTTTATACGGAAGTTTTTGTTCTGTGTAATACACTAAACTAAAAATAGTTAGGAAAATATCTACACTTTTTATATCACCTATTAGAGTTGTATTCAAGTGAATTGAGGCATGCTTCTGATTTTTCAATCATTTTCCTCTGTTTTGTAAGAATAAATTTAAGACAAAAAAAAAGATTTAGAAGATAATTGAAACAACACATTTTTTATTACTATCCAAATTGCAACTCATCCAAATGAGTTGTGACTAATTTGTATTTCTCTAATTTCTTAAAAGCCTTAAATTTTGAACAATTTGACTGCTACTTAAGCATTAAAAGGTTTTAGATTGGTTCTCAAAAGGAGAACCGAGTGAAACTTTCAAAAATAATTTTAAACAAACTTGAGTCGCATCCTAGCATTTTGGAAAACTCATGTTTTGTTTTTATTTTTTTTTTTACACTAATAAAGCAACTTAAGAACTAAAAAAAAAATCAACGTGTTTTATTTGTTTAATCCAGCTATTGTAACCGAGCGTAATTCATTGCACGTTTTTATCTGTAGTGAGTGCCGATACTCAGATGCGATGCAACGATTCGATAATATCACATAAATGTTTAGATAATGATGAAATTTCATATTAAAAATAATTTCGAATGCAAGAGCATCATTTTGATTATGTTGAAATGTAAGAGCATCAAATAAATATTATCAAGAAGCGATATCTATTTCTATACATTATGTTATTGTCTATAGAAATTTCAGCGTTAGAATGCGTAGAATGCAACGAAAAGCATTACAAATTTGTTTTCTAAATAAGAATAAGATTACAATTTGCGTTACACAAGTAAAAGTTACATATTGAAGTGACGTTATTATTTCGACGCATTGTTACAATTAGTGGAGCAGCGAAGTGGGCTTAGAGGTATAGAAACACCCCAGATAGGTCATGGTTTTAACATTTTCTGGGTGCGCTAGTAGTAATTATGGCAAATGAAGTTACTTCAGCGTTGACATTGCCAGTTGGCAATGAGAGCCAACAAAAACTTGGAAGGCGATGAAAAATAAAATGAAAGTAAAAGTATTTTAATGGGTTTGGGTTGAATACCAGTAAATTCAAACAATAACTATACTTCGTAACTATACATTTAGATCAGCGATAGAAATAAGGACTTTAAGCGAGGCATCATGATGACGATTGGAATAAGTTTTCTTGGCTACAGAATGAAGAACCTAAGAGTCGATGTTTTATAAATTAAATATGCATCAGGTTACAATAAATAAATAAATAAATAAAATGAGATAAAATAAAAATATATAAATAAAATTAAAAATATTGAATCGATACAGATGCAAATGTTAAAATTGAGGGACAGTCTGTTTTTATTCTTCGCATGAATTAATTGTGACTGCGAGGAGTCGAGGAAGAAACGGTTCAATGTGATGCATAATTTTAGATGTCAAATTTAGCTGAGAGAATTAAAAATACAGGCGTCAAAAATAAAATATTTGGCTGAAAAATACGTCCAATGATCGCTAGTTACTAACACTGTTAAGACCAAAAGCAAACTTAGCAATGATGTCGATATACATGAGATACCAAGAAAAACTTCATAAAGAATAATTTGTTAACGCATTTTGTATAAAACTTACAACTTAGCAATGAATGTCGTTCAAATACTTGGAACCCAAGGGAAATAAATTGCGAAGAATGATATAAATATGTTTGAATAAAAATCTAGCTTTAAATCAGATATAAGTTGTAAGGAAAAAATATTAAAATTTCTGCTTGTATGCTTAGTGAGAATTTCATTTTTTAGTTTTCTCTTTAGAAATACACACGTTTGCCTATCATTTTATTTTCTTTTTGCTTTTAACGGGTATTAGTTACCAATGAAGCGTTATTCAAACAGTTACAACTGCTATGACAGCAAAGGCAGTTTTCCCCTCATATCTAGTGAAAAAAACTTGATAATTTTTAAACCAATCTTTCGGGAACTTCATCGTTCTTCACTAACGTTCAAGAAAATGTTAAAAAAGACATTTTGGAAAACCGAATTGATTTCTTTTGACTATCCACAATAAATTCCTATACCCACATTTATGCTTGCGTTCCGTCTTAATCGGACTCTATAGCTTGTAGTTTTATAACAAAACAATGCTTATCCCGAGAATATTCTCAGCATAGTTTAACCCATCACAATGGCAAATCTGAAATAATAGCAGTGTCAGGAAAATAGCCAACGATCGCTCAAACTCCTTGTAGAAAACATTATTTAATCTTAAAAGACAATATCGTTTTCTAACACTTAATTTGATTCTAATATTAAACTTCCACTAGAAATCAACAAATGAAAATTATTATCTTTAGAAAAGTTATTCTTATTGAAAAGATATCTTGAGAAACTCCAAAACTTGGTGGGAAAAAACTTTTCGGAATCGTCTTCCAACTTTCCTCCTCGCTCGCAGTAAAACTTTAGCCCAAGGAGCTGATATTGTCAGCAAGTGACCAATGATCTTTTTTGCCCGCTTTAAGCAACGATTAATCTTGCATAGAAAGGACAGCTATTACTTTTCCCATTTCGTTTCCATTTTATTGCCGTTTAAATGGTCGAAGGATAATGCGTGAGATAAATGGATTGATAGTCCTTTAAATTTTAAAGTCACAGAGAAACGAGATTAGTGAAGTGATAATTTGCTCGTCATTCTTAAATGGTACCAGAAGTGAAAATAGATTGTCCCCGAGAGAGATTTGGAGCGTTTTTGGCGAAATGAATCGGTTTATTGGATGTATGTGCTTTTTTTCTTGATGTTTAGGCGTCTGCTGTAGCTCATCGACAAACAAGCCGCTTTCTTGCGATAGCTGTTTCGCTATGTGCCATGGAAAAAATGTATCACTTTATTATTACGAGTAAAACTGCATAAACAATATGCAAACGTAATGAATCATATTATGATTAATACTAATTACGTGTTGTCATTTTTAAAAGTGACCATATAACTGAAAAATATTACCATTCTGTCAAAAATATACGAATATCTAAGTCGATGTTGTAATAGGATCGAAAAAAATAATGCGTGAGATAAATGAATCGATAGTTTTTACATTTTAGTCTCGGAGAAACGATGTTGGTGAATTCATAATTGATGAGTCGTAATTAGTTAAATTGATAAATATTTGTGTAAAGTGAAAATAGATTGTCCTCAAGATATTTATAGCTTTTTCGGTGAAATTGGTTTGATGGACGTATACACTTTTTTTACTATTTTTTTTTATTAGATGTCCGTTGTGCTTATTTCATAGACAAACGAGCCGCATTCTCACGGAAGTTTTTTTTATCAAGTGAAATTGATGAAAATGTGTAAGTCAAAAAAATAAGTAAATAAATAAAATAAAAATAATAAAAAAATAAAAAAAAAACCATATACATTATGTTGTATAAACGATACTCAAGCTGATTGAATTAAATTGCTTCAATTATTTGCCGTTTAAATCGCCGAAGGATCAGTTTAAAATAGCAGAGGAAGGATATTAGTTAAGTGGTATTTTTCTGAAATATTAACAGATTTTCCTCAAGAGAGATTTTGAAACGTTTTTAGTGAAATAAATCGATTTATTGCATGTGTGTTTTTTTTAAAAACTTTAACCATCTTCATTTCCAGTTTTTTCATTAAAAATGTATTGGTTGGATTATTAAAAGCAAAACTTCATAAACAATTATACAGGTTGATTGAATTAAATCGCTATTGTTAAATAATATTGCTACTTTAAAAGCCGCTCTGTAACTGAGAGTAGCATTTTGACAGAAAAATAAGAATGTATTTTTTGTTTTCACTACTGTAGGAACTAAATTTGAGCCCTGATGAAACTTTCAGAAAGGATTATAGCATAACAACTATTTTATTGACTACTTTCTGTTACTTGATTTCTGTTGCTATTATTATCTAATGGATAGTTCATCAGATCTGGCCACAAGCTGTCAATTGTTGCATTAACGTTTAGCTACTTCTATAATGAATACTGACTTTTTTTAAAGGAAATTCGGAGAACAAAACACTAATTCCTGCGAACTTGGGTATTAGTATTTATTTAAAGAAAAAACAAAAACAATTCCACACAAATTTAATGGAAACCAACCTTGTCAAATTTGTTTCCCCTTCAAAAGCAAGTTTTAAAAATAAGTTTCACTGATTTTTCTAATGGCAATATTTCTTATGTATTTTTTACTCCGTTGTGTAGATAATGAAGCTGTCGAATGCTTGATTTTCTCGTCTCTCCAAAATATTTAATATTTCAATATAACTTTAAAATATAGATGTTTTTTAGTTCAAATCATGTAGCATACAGTTGAAATATTTTGGTTTAAATATAAGGAAAGATCTTATATATGTTTTAATCTTTGATATTTTTTTGCATTTGCGATAGGTATCTTAACTAAATGAAGTGAAACTGTTTATATAAAAAATACCGCATTATTTGTTAAGATGTTAATTTTGAAAATATTGCTAAATTCTTTTACAATTCACACTGTAATGCAATAGTGATCAGACTTATAACATTATTCCTCTCTAATCAATGCATTGATTCATATAGTATACATGACCATGGAAATATGTCGTTCTTTCTGAAAGTTATCAATACGGAATTTGAATAAAATGACATAGAGTAATTGTAACTCAACTATACACAAACCGTTTTCATAAATATAAACTTGCATCTTAGGTACATTTAATAAAATTAATCATATAAAAAGATCATTAAGAATCACTTTTCAGCATTTCATTCGATCACATCTTTCAAAATTTGCCTTGGCTAATTCAGAATCGAAACTCTTGCATTCTTCATCTCAGCGTCTCAGCCTTCAATTCTTTTTCTTAGATAATCCACCTATGATAATCCACCCTTAGATAATCCACCTATGAGAAAAATGTAGTACAATTAAAGAGTTAAGTATAGAAAACATTTAAAATTATATAACATGTGTTTGTGCTCAACTGTTATCTTGCTTCTCTTTCTTAAGTAAAACTACCCAAGCTCAAATCAAAATCCCTGGATTTTTATTTACGCATAGAAAATTCCTAAAAGTAAAACACTAAAATTATTGTAGTTATATTCTTGTATGCAACAATGGTAAAATCGAAAATCAATCCTTACAGTATAAAAAATATTTACAATATATGATACATGCTTTGAATCGTGCTAAATGTTGCAATGCTTGTATATATTTAACATATATTTTACCAATATACCAACAAAAGCTTAGTTATTTCGATTGTTTCATTTAAGTGGTTTTCGTTAAGTGCTAAAAATAAACGAATAACACAGTGTAAATTTTTTAGCATCTAAAAATAAATCTATTTTACATTATTTTACCTACCAAAATTTAATGGTGTCTAAATCTTTATATCTCAAACCTTTTGGTTTACTTTTACTTATAAGTGTCATTTTTCTTATAAGTGATACAACCATATATTGACATTCTATGCATATTTTAAATCCGAGAAGCCCGCTGGAAAAGGGTCATTCATCTCTAATGCTTGTTCGTATTTTTTTAATAAATCCATGTTATTTGGGAGAAATTCTGCTACAACGCAATTTTTCTTACCATGGAGCTCAAACGTTCAACAAAATAATAGCAAAAAAGTATAGAGCTGTGTTTTTACGTTTATTTGTACTGTAAGAGAGAAGAGCTCATGTTGGAATTGTATGTGCAATGCATGCATTTTTGATCGACATGTGTTTTGATGAAACATGACATTCCATTGTTTTTAAAACTGATGACACGAAAATATATTACAGTCATGTCCATTTCTTGGATGATCTTAAAACAGTCTTAATGGACATGTTTAGCGTGAATACGATACAAAAAGTCTTTCGCCTTTAAACGCATCAAATATTGTCTCAAAGCCTGAACTTTCGATCACAGTATGTCCTTATGATGAAATATGAAATTTAAGCGTTTTTGAAATTCAGGAGATCATTTTACGAGTTGTTACTGACATATCCATTTCTCCGATTAACTGCAAATAGAAACGTAATGGATTATATTTAGCGTGAATACAACAGAAAGAAAAAGTCTTTTGCTTATCTTTAGACGCATAGAACAGCCCATATTGACTAAAAGCATGCATTTCCGACCAAAGTATGTCTTTATCATTAAAAATGAAATTTAACGTTTTTGAAATGAGGCGATAATTTTGACAGCGAAGTTGTGACAAACATGAGGCAGTGAGAAGCAAAGGGATACAAGTGACAAAACTGAAAATTTGCAGATAACCAGTTCCAAATGTTAGATGAACCTCTCTTCTGCTTTAGGGCAAGCAATAGCTCTAGTAGGTGCAGTTGTACAGTATGATTTAGATTTTTTTTCAATGAAAACCTACCTAGAATCTGAACTTTAAATGCGGTTTACTCGAAAATTTTAAAAAGTCCACTTACATCCCTTTGCTTCTCATCTCGTCACATGTCCTTCGAACAACTGCAAACAAAATTTTAATGTAGCATGTTTATGGTAAAAACGACAGGAAAAGAAAAAAAAATCTTTAGCCAGACGCATCCTATATAGCCGCAAAACATGCATTTTCGATCAATGTCTCTGTGATGAACTATGAAATAGAGGCGATATTTTTTCTACAGAGTTTTTACATCAGACTTGTACATTTATTTCTACGCTGGACTGCAAACAGAAACTTAACGGATCATGTTTAAGGGTGAATACGACACAAAAAAATGTCTTTTGCCAATCTTTTAGACACATCCATCAGCTTATATAGCCTCCGATCGACAAGATTTTGCCTAAATATCCGGCAAATTTCTTTCACCACGTGCTCGCCGTAGCTCTCGAGTAATTTTTCGCCGTTAGCGTAGCCGATGTTCGCGCGAGCATAACTTGTGATGCATCAGTAGCAAAGACATTAGGGCCCGAGGAGGGCCCCCGACTCATAGCTGCTGTTATGGCCCGCTTTTGCTGCTGTCTCCATTATCTGCCCCCGGCGACTTGCTGGTCTTATGAACGACATGTACGTGCGGATGTTGTTATAGTCGACTTTGCGGATAATTTTCAAGTTCCATTTTCTGCGGACGTGATTTGACCCAAGTTTAGCGGTAGCGCGGGGCTTGCGTCTTTGTTGCTTTTTATGTTTTGTATGGGGTTTTATTTTTTCATGAATTGCCACTAAAAATATGATGGCTTCTGATGCGCCTTCCCCGCCAAAATAGATGGCATTTTTGAAGCTTAGTATCTTCCTTCGTCTTAGCAAACACCGCCCTCTGAAACAAAAAATAAAAGTTTCACTACGAGCGAAAGATATTTTGTAAAGAAACGGTCTGTTGCTTGTCGCGGTAGGAAATTTCCGCACTGTGGCGTTTTTCTTCATCGTGCATCTTTTTGTTCGTGAATAAAATTTTCGGAAAGTTTTACATATTTTGCTTAGGAACCGCGTTTTAATGAACATGTTTTGAGCAATCAACTGAACTCTGTTATATTTTTGTGTTTTTAACTGTTTTTGTGGTCACGAATTTATGTCGACTCCAGTTATAGAGAAAAAAAAGCCTCCTTTCTTGAAATTTAGCTCTCTTTTTCCTATTCTACTAAATCTTTCTCAACAAATAGTTAATTCCCATTTTGTCTAAGAAGAAATTGCTACAAGTTTTTTCGTTAACTTCGCTTCGTCATTGTTAAAAAAATTGTATTAGTATATTTTTTTAGCTGGAAAAAACTTGTTGATAGTTTTCCTTTATTTTGATGCATTGATTTTTCTTTTATTTATTGCTTCGTTTTTTGATAAAAAATACATTTAATAAGGAGCACATAAAAATTTTCCAAATTTTGTAAATCAATTGCTTTTTTATGAAGAATAAAATCTCCATAACCTCCACAAGCTCTTATTCACTGTATTTATGTCCTTATCTTGTTTTCCTTAATGTTTATTGCAGTGTTTTCCTCTATTCAAATATTCCTTAAAGATCCTTCTTAAGTATATGTCAAGTTTTATTGATACTATATTTTTCTTGCAGGTATTTAAAAAAAAACCCTGATCTAGCATTCTTTATCTGTACAGCTTCATGCGGAGATTTTTTCTTTAATAAAAATCGTCTTTTTCCGCTTAATTATAAAAGATCAAAATTCTCATCGAAGGCTTAAGTTTTCGATTTTGAAATTGAAAAATATATTTTTTTACAATGCTTTGATCTTTTTGATAGAAGCAATAATTATAATTTTAAAATTAATCATTAGACACTTGATCACAATAAGCTTACTACTATAATAGTTGCCATTAATTCTTGTGTAGAAATTAATATTTATCTACTCAAAAAAATTAATCGATAACGAGAAACGGTTGAATTTTGTAGTAGTATCTGTTGAATTTAACATTTACACATAATAAAGAAAAATATAGTAACATTCGTTACAACGTTGCTAAAAATGAAGCTGTATTGGTTACTAGAAACGTTTACGGAATCCCAGTAGTTCTGCAACTTTCTAAAATATTTTTTACAGTGAACTCGAATTTTTTTTAGTGTACTAAATTTTAGGTTAATAATTGAGCTTTAAAATGCTGATCAATGTTTGGGGAAAGAGTTGATTTTTTTTCAATTTCTTAAAAATTACTTTAAAATTTTCATTGTAACAGAAATGCCTAAACCGTAAGAGATGGAAATGATACCAAATGACCAATATTACCCTTCAGATTTATCAATGTATTTTTTATCTTCTAAGATTTTTTTAATGGCTTCACGGAACTTAATCTAACTTACAGTTGAGAGAAGGGGTTAGATTTTCTCACTTTGTTTTCTATGCGATGTTCTGGTTCTAATTTACGAAGGAAGAAATGAATGTCGTTTTAAATGTTTCATTCAGGCAGATATATTTCGAGCTTTTTGTAACATCAGCTGTTTGAGTTATTCAAGCAGAAATCTGCAACAAATTTGTTTCATATTTTACTATTTTCTCTATTATTTACTGAAGCTGTAGGTATGGTTTTGTCTCGTTGAAATTATTTGTGTTGAAAATGAGGCATTTACTTTTTCGATTTGCTAAGCTGATAAAAATATGAAAAAATGCTGTTTATTTTCTCAGACTTAAACTAGAAAATAATAATAGACAATAGTACACCAATGAGATAAATTTGCGTAGTTGTGATTGCAACAAGTAAAAAAATACTGCGTTTGAATTGGAATTACTTTTATGTTTACATGAAATGTGAAAGTAAGTTTAGTTTGAAGATCTCAAAGAAGATGTAAGTTCCTTTGTACAGAAAATAATTTCTTTACTGTATTAACACTTAAATTATAAAATTTCTCTCCACATTCGAAAATTTAAAAACCTCTATCCTAAAATTTATTTCTAAATTAGTATGAAAACTATTTTAATGCTTGGATGAAAAAAAAAACTTCTGTCACTATCGTGCCAAACTTCTTGTCCTTTCAACATCAATTCAATAAATTTGAAATATTTGCTGTGCCATTAGAAATGCAGTCACTGCAGTTTTTATTTCGTTTCATAGGACAACATTTGCTTCGTTAAAATTGAGAAGCACACCTTCAATAGTGCAATTTGGATTTTAAAGGTTGTGTCAAATACTTAAAATAAAAAGTAACTTTTGACTTATGAGCTTTTGGTTTTAAAACCCTCTTAAATTGGTATTTTTTTTCCCTCAAACACAATGTTCCTCACATAAAATTACTGCCGAAGAAGTTATGGGTGTGCCTCAAATTTACTATGAGTCCTTACTATACAAAACTGTCATTTAAAAGAAAGTGATCCTTACTGGTTATATTTACCTTCTATATAAAGTGATCGTTTAAAATCAATAGTGATATTTACGGACTATATAGAGTGATCATTTAAAAGAATTCCCTAGTTACTGTATTAAGTGAACTCTTAACAGCAGTAGTGATCCTTATTGTCTATATAAAGTGATCGTTCAAAAGCAATAGTGAACCTTACGGATTATATAAAGTGATCGTTTAAAATCGATAGGGTATAGTTGCATGAAGAAAAGAGAGGGAAAAAAACTGATCACTCATTAATAGCACTCAATATGATCCTCATTAATACCGCTCAGTGTGATCCTTGCCTCCCACCCTGCTCAAACGACTTGGTGACATTTTTACAGCTGTTTCATTCCACAGAACGGCTTTCATGGGATGCGAGCAGCTGTAGCCGCCATCCATAAATTAGAAGGAATTTATGTTTGTAGAGGAGTGGTTTATACTGAGGATATAGGGGCTAAAGGAGAGAAAAGGCCCGTTTGTTTGGTTTGCATGTCGTCTTGCAATATGACACTTGCTGTAATACCCTGTTCTCACGTGACACTTTCCTTTTCGCGTCACCCTCTTAAGTCTGTTAGCTCCTTCTTTTCAACTCCTGTAACATCTGTTGTGGATGGGTCCCATCGGGCTCCAGCTACATCTTTGGTTCTCAATGGATGGCCTGTTGCGAGATCTTTTCGAGGAAATGGTACGATTTTTCCTCTTTTTTTACTCTTGCTGCTAGTTTTTGGTTGTTGTTTCTTTACTTCAGGGCCGGTTTTTTAAAGTTTTCCTCCGAGTTGAATGCATTTGTTTTTCCGTCGATTGATAAGCGTTTCGCAGGCTTCTTTAATACAGTCGAGCCCGCTTATTAGAATATCGGTTAAAAGAATATCTCGCTTAATATAATACATTTTCAATGTACCAAACCAAAGTAATGTGTTATTTAATTCCCGGTTAATGGAATATCCCGCTTATTAGAATACTTTTTCGTGGCAAAATGGCTATTCCTTTAAACGGGTTCCACTGTATTGCAAATAGGTCGAGGAGAATGAGATGACATTGAGACTTTTAATGTATTAAGTTTCCTTTTGTTATCGCTGACTGCGTGATAAAGGAGACGTTAGCAGGGAGATTCGAAACATGATTATTTTATTTTAGTCATTTAATGTTTAGAAAAACTGGAATACTTGATGAAATGAAATACAGCACAGAAAATCCAAGAAAGAGTATTTTCTCTTGGCTGATCCAATAGTTTGAAACAGAGTAGGTGCGCAGCGATTTTCAGCTAGAAAATATAAAACGTGATTGTTTGTCTATTATTTCATCATTTTGAAGATAACCCTAGATACATGAAATAACGATATTTTATACGGAAAAATCTGATTGGTGTGATCTTCGGTTGAACAGATTATAATGCAAGCTGAAACGAAATATCGTACAGAAAAATCGTAAGAGTATTTTCTCTTGACCGATTAAATTTTGAGAAAAGGAATCGATACGAAATGATTGGCATATGCAAAATCAAATAGAAAAATTATAATATTATTATAACTTGTCAATTATTGTATAGGTACGTTATGAAACGATAGCTTATATAGAAAAGTATAAATGAAGGAAGTATCTTTATTTGAACATTTAACCATTTAAAATTCTTAAGCATGCCATACAACGAGATATCTTGGACATAAAATTAGACACGGAATAATTTCTTTGCAAGTCTTTTTTTTTTTTTTTTTAATTTAGTTTTAAATATCGGTATGAAACGAAACGCAGGTGCATTGCAAAAGAAAAAAAAACCGTGTCGAAATAGTGCGCTTTCTGTTGAACTTTTATTAGTAGTTACTGCTAATTCAGGCTTGCGCTGAAAAGAGTTGATGTCCTTGAAATTGAATTCTTACTGATCTGATGTTTTTTATATTAAAATTAGTTACGTAAGTACGCACACTAATCCAAAATTTTGGACCAAGATATCAGATTGAAAGATATTAGTTATCTTAATACAAACAGATTATTCAGTAAATATGAAATTCAAGTTTAAAAAATTTGAAAAAAAAAAAAAAAAAATGCCAGAAGTCACTAGAAAGTAAAATATTCCATTTGAGTTCTAAATAAATGCAGCTAACATAAAGGAAGCAAAAGAACTCGCAATACACAAAATTGCTATCTAATGTATTCTAATAATGATAATCTTCTAAATATTTAATCAAAATATTCATATATCATTTTAATAAATATTTTTAACTAAAATAATAATTCTTTCTCTGATTATAAGTCAGATGGTTCAAAAGGAAATACTGCTAACTGGTTTATCTTAGTAATTAATCTAGTAACTTATCATTAGAAAGATATGTGTCGAGGGTCCATGAGGCTTATTACAGAAATTCTAAGCTTTTAATATATTGCGTTGTTTATTTTTTATCGTTTGTTGCTGCATATTAAATTATAATGAAAGTTATATCACATCGATTTTTTATTATAATTCGTTTTCCACGTAAATTGACATGTTTAAATAATATGCTTAATGAAGAGCTACGACCGTTTTTTTCAGCACAATCGAAAAAATAAGAAGAAACAAATAAACATTAAAAATTGCAGTTCTTCAGAATGTGTCTGGCATTTTCTGATCAATTTTATCCTATTTTGTATTCATAAGACACAAGTAAAAGAAATATGTTCCCTTTTTCTCATATTTGTCATTTTTAAAATGATGATTTAAAAACATATTCATAATCCGTATTAATATATGTTTTTTACGATGTGAATAAATGATAGAGCTTTTAATGTATGAAGGCGCATAATTTAACAAAACATTACGACGAAAACTACTTCAAACGAAAAGTCCTCTCGTGCAAACAGTACAAAAAACAAAATAATCTGTTTGGAATGACGAGCTAATAATCTATCCCTTTGGATCCAAAACATCCGTTAAAACAATCGCCATTTCCATATTTCGCCATGCATTTAAGAAAAGAATGATTTATTAAAATCGGGTGCCTTGGTCCTATCGTAACTCAAGAGACGCCCTAAAAGTGACGCTAACGGCCCATTCCGAGTTTTTATTGGCTGTTAGCCTACGTCGAAAACCGGTTGCTCCCACTATTGGCTAGAGCACTAATCTTATACCGAAAGTGACAATCGGGACTCACCTCGCGGCAGCTGAGGTAGAAGGAACTTATGTTAAACGTTTCCATTCTTCATTTGAATAACACGGCGCTTTTTTTTTTTCGGTCGGAGCGCAGTTTGGCTCTTGTAGAAAAATTATCTGATATTAGGGAGTAGCAAACGTGTTTATCGTTTCATGATATAAAGATTGGATTGTTTCTTCTTCCTTTTTTTCTTTTCAATTGCGTAAAAACTATCAATTGTAGTTTTCGTTAAGTAAATAGAAAAAATCTTTTTTAACAGAAGAATTTTAGAAATTTAAATATGAATTCAATGATGATTGTTAAAAAGAGTGGACTGTTTCTTCTCTTCTTTTTTTAATTGCATAAAAACTATTAAATTACATCTTTCGTGAATTTAAACTAAAAAAGAAACATGTTTTTGAAAAGAAAAATTTTAGGAATTAAATAAGAATTCAATACAGATTGTGAAAAGATGGCTATATCTCCTCCTTCTTCTTCTTTTTTTTTCGTGAAAACTGCTGAATTATGGTTTGCAAATAAGTTAAATTTAAAAAGAGAACATATTTTTTAAAGGAAAAATTTTAGAAATTTAATAACAATTCAGTGCAGAATGTTAAGCAGACAAGGATTGTTTATTTTTACCCTCTATACTGAAGTTGATGTCCGGTGTTGTATTGATTTTTTCTATTGCTGGTTTACATTTAGGTGGATTATTTATTGTTTTTTCCTGACCATTGTCCGAAAATAGAGAATTATCGAACCCTCAATGTATAAAAAGCGGTTTGATAAAAGAATTTGAAAATTAAAGGAAAATAATTCAATTCAGATTGTCAAACGGACAAGGATTGCTTATTATTTTCCATCTACCAATGTTGATGTCCGATGTTCCGTCTTATCGTTTAATGATATAGCAACGGGATTGTTTCACCTTTTTTCTTTTCAATTTCATAAAATCCGATTAAACTTTTTCTGACTAAACATTGAGTAAAATTTTCGAGTTCATTGAGTAAAAAAAGAAAGAAAAAATTTAGTAAAGTGAATGGAAACAATTAAATAACAAATAGCTAAGCTGCTGAAAGCTTGTCTTCTTTTCCATTTACTGTTATGGAAAAAAACAAGCTGTCAGCTTGTCAGTTACTTTCCATCATGTAGTGTTGATTTTATATTCTATAGGAAGCATTAAAAACGGTACATAACTCGACAGTTTTAGGAAATTGAGCAGTATTAATAAGTCGCAATAAAACTAGTGGAAAGGACTTTAAGAAATACCAGTTTCTCAGACATGGAGCAGTATTGATGAATTGCATTAAAGTTGGTGAAAAACAATTCAAGTATAGGACAATTCTATTCTTCAAATGTGGGTCAGTTTTACTAAGTTGCATCAAAATTGACGGAGAAATAAAAAGCTATAAGAAATTTCAATTCCCTAGACATACTACATTTATTCGGTTGCAAATAGGAAGCCTATAGTACAGATAATAAGAATATGAAGAAGAAATCTAAGAAAGATTTAGTTTATCTAAAATTATCATAGTGAAAAATTATCAATTATATTTCATCAATTATATCTATTTAGTCTATATTATCATATCTATTTTATCAATTATAATTAAAGTTCTGTAGTTAGAAGTTTAGTCACAGAAAGTTAGTTTCGAAATTTCTTTTTTTTTTCTTCTTCTTCTTTTAAAAATGAGTTGAACTGAAATCCTTGATAAAGATGTGCCTTAAGAATCTTTGAATATTATTTTGAAGAAGAAAAATCTACTTCCCGAATTTTGAATATTATTTTTTTAAATAACGAAAGCAAATTGATAGCAGTTCAACATATGTGTAGTGGATTAATTATTTTTTTTAATTAATTTATTTCTTATTATTATTATTATTATTATTTTGAAAGGGAGGGATTTGTTAACCAATTTTCTTGTGTATACAAGTTAGGAATGCACCGATAAGCAAATTAGACGACTACCGGTTAATCAGCTGAAGATAATCGGCTCATTAATTATTAGGATTTTTTAGTACAATTTCTCCATCATTGTTTTTTTCCTTTTTTTTTGTAAATTTCTTTTATTGATTGATCAATAGTTTATTTCTGTGAGTGATGCTGTGTTTTTCTCAACTTTCTTGACTATCTTCAAAAATATTTAAAAATTTATTTCAAATTTCAAAAGCCATTTTTCTCATTAGTGTAAAAAAACTACATTCAGACTAGACAAAATTTAAATATTTAGTTTGGTATCCATGATTTATTGACACTTTTATTCAGTAGCTACTTAATCCATTTCTTGAGATTTGTTGGAATATTGTGCAATGCATGTGCGTGTATCAAGAGGTAAAATTAAATTAGAAAAAAAAAACTTTCTTCTAATTTTCAATTTTTGAAAAAATTAAATCCAAAGCAGGTTTTAAAAAATCAAACCATATTAAACAATAATAATATTTTTGCTGAATGAAAAGAGAGCGATTTTTAACACAAATTGTAAAATATATGTTGCAGGATTTATCCCCCAATCGCTCACTTTTTTTTAAACAATAAAAAAATTACATTTACTTTCATGAGCTCACACAGTGGAGTTTTTTGTTCCATGTAGGGGGAAGAGATCTGAGCATTTTTTTAATTTCATTTCTTTACTTCTCAAAAAATATTATTAATTTCTAAGAGAGAATGTGTTCCCATGATCCTCCCCCCCCCTCCCAGTCTTTTCATTGTATCATAAAAAAAAATTCAGATATATATATATATTTTAATTTTCTCTACTGTATGTTTTTTTTTTTTTGCCTTCAATTGTTCATGGGGCATATATGAACAAAATTTAAAAATGTAGGACAAGCATCATATTTTAAAGAAAAATTCTTTAACATGAAACATATACATATCTACGCCAATTACATTGAAGTTTTTTAACCCATACTGCATCAGTTTAAATTGTGCAGTAATCGTGTAAAAGGGAGAATATATACTCGTATTCTACGAAATATATAGCTGATTGCTGTCAAATTTTTAAGTCTCATACACCTGTTCTAATCATTGACTACATAGTACAAAGATTTTTTTATTTATTTAAAGAGTATTATAATTAAATATTGCTTAGTATATTTGAAATGTTTTTTAACTTCAATTTTTTAACTGAATGAAAATAATTTGCTTATTTTTACTTCCTGTTAGTATTATATAACGCTTAATTGTAGGCCAACTACTATTTAGTAACAAACGAGTGAAAAAATAGAAAGAGGCTATGGGAACTGTTCACATGTGTCCCACAATGTTGTGTTCACAAGTGCCCATCTTTTCTGCCTTAGAAAAAACTTGCAAAAAAACAAAAATCTTAATTTCATTAAAGAATTTAAACATAGTCATAAATGTCGAGTAAATGTCTCGTTGCTTTAAACGTTTGGCCAAGGGGTAGGACTGAAGTTATCTTAGTAAAAACATACCAAAAGTAGTTTGAATAAAAAAAAATAATTATTGCCGATTAATCGCCAAAAATTGGACGATTATGAATAATAATCTGTAATGTGACAGATTGCTGCCAACTAATCGGTGCATCACTACCAAAATCACGAACATTTTTGCGAAAATTTGATATGAAATTTAACATTTTTACTACAGTTATAATTAGTATAATAATTGAGAACAAATAATAGAAATAAGCAATATATGAAATAAATAAATAGCAAGGCTCTTAGAAGAATCGTGGATTTTATGAGATGGTAAGCATGTCTAGGCTTCTAAAAGTGTATTGAAAGAAGATATGAACCAGATAATATAGTAATTGACTTTTTCGCGAGATTATTAATTTCGTTTTGAAAAAAAAAAATTAAATAAAAATAAGTTTTCTCTTTTTCCAACAATGATAATCATTAATAAACAAGCTCCCAGCTGAAGTTTTGAGAAATCTAATGTTGCATGTCTGAAATGCTGATTTAAAAAAGAAAAAAAAAATGGAATAAATAAATATAACCCAGGGATAAATTAACAACGCATTGATCAATTAAAAGTGCAAATCATTTCACGAGAAATGGGTATTCATTTGCAATATTTTTGGCTTGTAAGTGTTAAGTTTGAAAATGGTAATTCTTGAAATGGAGTCTCATGTTTTCGATTTCTCAGGTATTGGGATATTTTGCTTGAAAAGCTTTAAAATCCTTGAACTAACTTTCGGATAAAAATTATGAATGGGTGATGAGTGCTGCATAAATCCAAATAACGTTTTAAATAAAATTTCGAGTTTTAAAAATTCAGAATTCAATTTTCTCTATGCTTTATTTCTTTTAGTTATCTGTATTCAAAGCTAAACACAACGAACTTGGGGAAAAAAATATTTATTTTTGGGATCATTAAAAAAACATTATTTTTGATAAGGTTTTTAAACCGCTTCAAAAGTAAATAACACACCCACAATTACAATTATTAATTTTTGCAATATTTCATATTGAATCGGTTCACGTTATGGGGCTTGGAGAAACTTGTTTATTCGTGGGAGTTGCTTGCGGTGTTTTTCAAATTTTTGAAAATATTTGTCCCCTCTAAGTGGATTATCAATTTTGTTGATTAGACCATTGTATTTTTTCTATTTTTCTATCTTTCTTTTTTTTGGGGGGCAATCACGAGTTGCTTATTGTTTTCATTTTACCTTTGAATGACGTTCCTATGATTTTATTCCCCCCCCCCCCCGGCCTTCCTCTCCGTCAACCGGTCCCGCCCGATACTGCTCCTCCAGCGAAAACCGTCTCCAGGTTGCGTCCATATCCTACACACACACGCATACCAAACTCAATGCGTGTATTTTTCTTAAAACCACATTGTGATTGTACCTTGGGACACACACCTACACATACACACATCTACACACACGCATACATTCACACACCTATACATACACACACTCGTGATTGCGAAAAATATAATTTGAATTCAAGATGTCACAATTCGAATTAATTTTTTCTTAATTTTTAATTTTAAGTTAGTCCCGTTTTATCCATTCTGACCAAGCTGACTAAATAACTTAATTTTTGTAGCTTTTTTTCTTACTTTTCAATTTATTCCTTTAAATTTATCTGGAATATTTTTTATCGTTTTCCCCAAAACTAAATTGTTGATTTTCTCGATTGTTAATAACTAGATCTCCCTGCTGATTCTCAAGATCATCATTAAAATCATTCAATCCAGTTTATTTGTAGATTCCTTCGAATCAGCAAATTCTGGCTTTCCGATTTCTTTCCTTCAATGTATCTTCCTTTCCATAGCACAAAGACAGATTAATTTTTATAAATTTATTTGTATTTTGATTCTAATGCATATACAAGCGAACCAAGTCTAATATCAATTATTTGAGCGCGTTGCAATAATTGAAAATGTAATTATATCAGGTTTAGTAGCGTTATGAGTTTGCTATTTAAAATCATCAACTTAAAACCTGAGATACGTGGAGGGGGGGGGGGGGGGGAGCTATGAGCGCCGTTTCTAACACTGCCACAGAAATTATCGAATGCGTCTGACCGCCCACGTATGACTTTTGATCATTCATATCGATATGGTGACAGTATTTGACAGATTTGTGTTTTCTCCCCCTCAGTTTTTTAAAGAAAATTATTATTTTTTTTATATTACTACCCCGAACTTCAAATAGTAGGTTTTGATATCATTTACTGTACAATGGCAATTTCATCGTAACAAAAAAAGCAGTCATGGAGAAGAAAATGTCATTGCTGCTTTAAAGCACTTTTTTTTTTTTGAAATGAATGTGGTTGTACATACAGTACTGTAAATATTTTTTTTATGTTGAGTAAACAATAAGAGTTTATTTCTGGCAAATTTATTTAAAAATTTAATCGCATATTGTAGCGTTACGTACTGTATTGCATGTTACGCACATGCATATTGTTGAACCACTTTGATTAAATGACATACTATTTTCTTGGTTATTTTCGTAAATCCACCCTATCTGAGATCCGAGTTAGTTCGGATTTTTGACGTTCTACTGAGGGGAAGTTCTAAGAAGAGAAGTCGTGGAAAACCTGACAGTTACAAAACACAAAATGGGTGCTTCCTTCCTTCCTATCATTTATTTATTTGTTATTATTATTATTTTTTTTTTGGCTCCTTTTGTTCATTGGAATGCTGATATTACTAATACTTAAAATTTATTACGTTTCAAGTTTTATCCGGTGTTAAAAATTGATGACAGTTGAATTGTATTTAAATGTTGTGTTGAATTCCTTTTTTTAATTTTTTTTAAATGGCAAAAAAAAAAAAAAAAAAGAGGGGGGGAGGAACTATGAAGTATATTTTATCTTGTGAGAAAAAGTACGATTATTCTTTACTTAGACTATAGTGTAGATTGTCGGAAGACGCCGTACTTTTTAACTTTATTTCATATAAGATACTACATAGGTTTTATTTATTTTTAATCAACTATTTTATCAACAGTGTAGGGAAACATGGGGAAAAGTGAAATGATGAAATATTTCCTCTGCTTTTAGCTCCACCTATCTGGTAATATTTTAAGTATGTAGTACCATATGTAATCTATTCCAGTCAAGAAAAAAATACCGCCGAAGATGAAAGCATTCGGTAGTAAGGCAATTTTAAAATAATGGTACTCATATTGTTATATTTTGTTGTAAGTCAAAAATTATTTTTGTTACTATAAAATGATAACGTTTTGTTATTAACATTTTAAGTATTGAGACTTCCTAATATTCAATGCAGTAATTATTCAGTTAATATTAAGCTAATTTATATTGTAAATAAATTGTACAGTTAGTCAAGTACATACGGGGCAAAGAGGATGGGGGAGATGGAAATTGTTTGTTTCATTTACTCACTCAATCATTTAATATAAATCACTTACGTTTTCATTTATTATTTAATTCATTAGCATTCCTTCACTTAGTAATTCACTTATTTTTGTTCGTTTATTTTTCTTCATATATTAATTGATTTATTCATTTAATTATTCGTTTAATTGTTTCATTATCTTTTCATTTATTCATTCAACCTTTAATTTACTGATTCTTTTGATCAAAAATATACTTTATAATCGAATAGAAAATATTTCATTAGAGAAATATTTTATTTTTCACTTTTGCCGCATAAAAATAAAAGTGAAATTCTCCCCAAAAACTCGAATTTACCGCCAAAAATTAAAAATAATGTTTTTATGTAAGTTTTATTATAAAATACAGTGTTTGTGTACTCTAATTTTTAAGAACAAACTTCCGATTTGTTCATTTTGAAAATACTCAGTCATCTTAACTATTTCACTTTGCCCCACATTCCCCTACTTTTGGGATTAGTGAAAAACTATATTTCGCCTTGAAAGGCCATGTTTCACCTAAAAATATTAATATTTCATACACGTTTGCATTTCGAAGCCTTATAGAAAAATATCTTATTGAAGCGATATACACTAGTGAGTGTACATCCAAATAACATTGCTTTTTAGTTTTTTTTTTAATGTTTCTTTTTCGTTTTAAGTAATATTTCTCCCCTTCCACAGACTGAACATTTGTCTTCAAATGTAGAACACGATTCAAAGACTCAACTACTGCAGACAATGCATTTTATCCGATCATATTTTTTCGACGTTTCGTTGTATTCTTCTAGGCATTCAGAATACTCGTTTTCATTTACGCGTATCGCCTGATTTTTGGTACGGAATATCACATTCATTTCTTTCTTCTGCCGAAGGTTCATTTTCAGGTTGAGGATTTTAAAATAATTTCTTCTTAAAAGTCGTACGATTTGGAGTAATCAACTTTTTATTTTTACTAGCGTCCTGTTTTCCGTTGGCTTTGTTTTGCTTTCTTTGTTTGCTTGTTTTTCATGTTTTCTATTTCTTTGCTTGCTCTTGAGCATCTTGTCTCCTCTTGTTTGGGTTTCCTTTCTTGTAGGATGTCTATGGTGACATTTTATTTTAGATTTTGGATGGGGTAGGGTCATTTCCTTCTCTAGGACATCTCAGAATACTACGGCATCATCCCTCAAAACAATATTTGTCGTCTTCCCCCAAAGCATTGGACAAGATATCGGTCCGTCTAGCGCTGCGCAGCACAGGCAGACGATCTCTATTATACTACTAATAGATTTCCCGCATTTCAAACTCGCTAAAACTAGCAACGGTTCTAAACAACGGTTAGCATGACTAAGTAAAGTATGTTGTTATATGATTTCGGATATTTACTGGAGCAATCGCGATGACAAAATCATTTAAAAAAATCTCCAAAAACTGATTAATCAACAGAAACTCTTTGTGTACGTTCAATGTGTACCGCCTTCATTCCAGCCACCGACATCCCGAAGTTAAATCTTTTAGAGGGTAAAATTCTCAATTTACCGCATGCTAAAATACGAGCATGCACACATACCTAAGAATTGCAATACTGTCTCAGCAGACAAATTTGCCAAATAAGGACTTTTGCGAGGTCACAGTGACCTCCCGTGACTTCCTTTCGGGGCGTCCCTGACTAACCTATCGGCAAGCTGTTCTTTCATATAGTTGTGGGTGAGCCATGTGATTTACAGCATCGTTTACTATAGCGGCGTCCACTCCAATCTAACCTTAACTTGATATTTTAATTCTGCTATTCCTTTTTAGAACTCCTTCCTGTCTAGAACTTGAAATGTTTTTTTAAACGAAAACCTTTAGCAATTATTTTGACCTACCATTAGATATTATGTTTTTCACTTACAAAACGAATTGATAGTCTGGTATGCTTATTAGTACAAATCTTATTAGTAAGAGCGCTTTTAATATTTAAAGTTATGTATTTTTGAACTATTATACTTCTCTTATCCGAATTTTTAGGTGAATAAACAAAGATAATACATTTTAATGAAAACTATTAATTGATTTTTTTAACCAATAAACCTTCAATTTCGATTCAATACAAATATCCTTCCAGATTAGTGCTTTTTGGGAAAATTGGAGTGTGGAAAAACTCGTTTACCATATTTTCGGTATCTGATTAGTTATTTGATGAGGATGTTTCAAAACCTGCTTTTTAAGATACTAAAGTAGATGCATTTTTACAGTTCTAACATTCAAAATTTTATGAATTTCTCTGTTTACATTGAAAATATAGTTTAAATCTTAACAGGGAAAAACATATATGAGCTGTATAAAGTGGAAAAATAATGACATGCTCTATATACTTATTATGCAACCATAAATATATTAAATCAATCATATTTATTTCTTGCACATTCCTTTGATTTTGATGCAAATGAATATTTAAACGTAAATGTGATTTCTTTTTATTCTGAATTTTTGACATTAGTGTTGTATTTTTTTTCGCATGGCAGCCATTGTGAAATACAACTGTTTTTTCTTTTTCTTTTTTTGTAATTTTTAATTATTTATTCATTTTACCAATTCAGTTCTGTAGTTTAAAACTAGGAGGAATTTTTGCTGACATTCAAATATAGTATTTCAATTAGACATAAAGGAGTTGAGTTTAAAATTTTCTTAATAAAATCATTGATTGTTAGAGATTACTTAAAAAGTATATTGCGAAGCAATTTTGAGAGCATAAAATTGATATTGTTTAAATAATGGTAAAATTTTCTTAACAACTGAAAGATATTTTTTTCATTGTAATAATAAGTGTTTAATAGTTAAGAAAGGCATGTTTGAAATAAATAATACGATGTGTTACAAATTTGGCACTACACGGGGAAAGTAGGCTTGTTCAGTTCTGAATAAATTTCTAGTTAGTTTATTTTTCACGGCAGGTGTTAGTTATTCACTATCTGATTATTTTAGTTTCTCTAAAAACACTTATTCACTTAATCATATGAGTTAGGGGGGAAAAAGTATTATTTTTCTCAAAATATCAGATTTTCTTGCAAAATGAGAGCAAATGTTTCATTGAATGATTTTATTATTCAGCCAAAAAAAGGGAGGGGGGGGGAGGATAAATAAATAATTATATTTATAAACTTTTTTTGCACTGTGGCAGGGGGGAGCAATATTAATAAAAGTAACACGTAATGTTTATCTCGCTCGGAAAGATTGCAATGTCGTTAATCGTCGATAGAGGGCGATGCAAACGCCGTAATAGCGAGCGAGTATCTCTCCGTTATTTATGGTACGTTTGTTTGGAATAAGGCAAAATATTAAATAGAAATATTTATTTTAAGAAAGGTCCAGATAAAGCTCGCTCGATTGTTTATGTTTAGCTATAGTTTTATTTAATATATTTATTTCCAGAGATATTCTAGTGTTAATTATTGATATTTACCGACCTATCTGGGTGATGAAAGATATAAATTTAGCTGATTTTAATCATTGCACAACCTGTATTTAAGTACATACGTTGTATTTGAATTGGCTTAAAATAAAAACTTGGCTCGTAGAAAAAGATATTTTTTCATTTAACGGAAAATTGCAGTGCGTTATGAAAATTTTCTTGGACACCCTAAATTTGAACACAGCCTTTGAAAAAAATAATTTTTGAATTAGAAACGGTAATGAAAACTAGTTTGCTTTCCTGATACAGGCTTGAAATTGTTAAAAAATTTCTTACATTTAGTAGGGGAACGTGAGGCAAAGTGAAATAAATGGTTAAGATAACTTACTTTTTTTCAAAATGAACAATTTGGAAATTTGTTCTGATAATTGCGATAAAGAAAACAATAGATTTTGTAATATAACTTTCATTGAAACATTTTTTATTTTTGACAGTAAATTTGTACTTCCAAAAAAATTGAAAATTTTCGCCTTTTTTTCAAGAGACAAAGTGAAAAATAAAATATTTTTTCTAATGAAATATTTTCTATTCGATTATTAAAGATATTTTTGGTCAAATGAAGGAGTAAATAAAAGAAAAAATGAATAATTGAAAAGGAAATGGAACAATAAATAAATTAGTAAGTTAACAATTGAGAAAAAATGAATTAATTAGTAAAATAGTGAATGATAATAAGAAAGTAAGTGCATGAATGAATAAATAAGAAAGCCACTAAATAAGGGAATGCAAAAGAAAGAATTAATAAATAAATTATACAATTCATTCATGTTATATAATGAATTTTAATAAATGAATGAAAGAATTAATAAGCGAATTGATAAAAGATTGAATAAGTAAATAAAAATTAATCATTTCACTTTGTCCCATCCACTTAAGCCCCGTAAAAGCATTTAAAATACAAATAAGATTAATACTAGACAAATAAAAACTGTACTGAATATTAGTAGGTCTCAATTAATAGTTAAAATGTTAACAAGAACTTTATAATTTAATAATAGCAAAAATAATTTTTGACTTTCAACAAAATATTACAATGCGAGTATCAATTTCTAAAAAATACTTGCATTATCATATTCTTTGATTTTTAGAGGTAATTTTTCATAACTGGAATAGACTACATGTGTGACTACATGGTTAAAACTAGATATGTGGTGCTAAAAGCAGAGTAAATATTTCACCATTTGACTTTGCCCCGCTATTTCACTTTGCCCCACATTACCCTACTAGCATGAGATGAAAACAAAAAATTATTACTTTTATGAGAAAGTAAATACATAATATAAAAAAGATTAAAAATATAATTAAAAAACAAACAAAAAGAGTTTCACTCATAAAATTGTTTCCCAGGGGTGCTCGAAGAGAGGTCAAGGACCATGACCTCCCAAAAAATATCCGCATTCGACAAATTCTGTCTGACGATTCGGAAAATTTGAGTGGCAGCATTGGAAAATGTGATTTAAAAAAAAAAAAATGATACAGATACTGGGCTCATATTTTATCATTCGGCGAAATTCAGTATTTTATTCGACTAACTGAAAATTCCCCCCCTCCCCCCCCCAAAAAAAAAAGTTTGAGAAGCTCCTACTCTTAACCTCTTTGCAAAGCCATATTTTGCTTTGCTTTTACAATAAAGTATTTCTTCAAGATTAGGATTAGTTTTACAAAATTCATCATTTGGGTAGTAACAAGAATTTTTTTCTTGGTGATGCGTAAAATACCTTGAAAATACGTCTTGACATTTTTTCTTATACGTGAAATCTATTTAGGAGAGTGGAAGGAGAAGAAAAAAATATGTAAATGCTTGTGATTTTGCATTTAAAAAAAAATGGAGCGTTAAAGTGTGATTCGTTAAAAATTGCAATTTTTTCGCTTCCCTCTTCCCTATTTTCCTCATTTTTTTTCTCAAACTTCAACGTGTGAAAATAGGCTTGAGAAATTTTTTGAGGAGTGTGTCCGATTTTAAATGTGCAAAACATTCTTCTATAGGCATTCAGGGCATGAACATATTCCTTGACATTTCTTATAGAAAAGTGAAATTCATTTTGGAGAGATGAAATGGAAGGCAGGGAAAGAAAAAATACATTGTATTTCGATCCGTTACAAGTTTTTTCTTTCATCCTCCCCCTATTTTATACAAATATTTAATTTACAATTCAAAGCGTGAAAATACGCTTGAAAAATTTTTGATGGAGTATTTCCAATTTTCAATGCTTAAAATACGCTTCAATAGGCGTTAATAATATCACTGCGTACATGAATACATCCTAGAATAGACAATAAGCTCATTTCTTTAAGTTCTGTTTAAAGGGTTCCTTGTAATTTTAAAATGAGTGTCTGAAATGGTTTGCAGTTTATACTGCTGTTAAATTGACGTCTGCTTTGTAGCACAAAAGTGTTTATTTATTTTAATAGTCGTTAACAAACTTTTGAGCAAACAAAAAATTCATGTTAAAATAATGTTTTAAAGGTACACATGAGTAAGTACTTACTTTATATGTACTTTAAGTACTTTTCTTTGTTATAGTAAGTACTATCAGAACATACAGAAAATCCTTCGTTGGCCTTGCCAGGCTTATCTTGTAAGTACCGCTTTTTAGAAGTCTTTTGGCCCCTAAAATTGGAGGACACAAGATCATAGTAAGTTTAGTAGAATTTTTCAAAAAAAGAGAAAAATGACAACATAAATTAATACGATTTATTAAATGAATGTATTTTCAGTAAACAATAAAGAAAATTAGAACTATGCCTTTTGTTTTGAAGTTGCATTTGCATTCTTTTAATTATATCTAGATATTGCATTTTGGAATACATGCTGGGAGTTACTTCCTTCATTAAAGATATATTGAAATCCTCCTCTATATACTGACAAATTGGCTTTGATACAGTTTCTTTTCTAGAGTGCGTTCAGTTAATGAAAACCATTAGCATGACACATTGAAAAGAAAACAAAACGTGTGTAAGACTTAAAAGAATAAGAATGAGTAGGGTACACTGACCAATGAACACCCCCCCCCCCCAATTATTAACTGCTTGTTCTTCCAATAAAGTTTCCTAAGTTGGTAGTTGGGCAATTTTGCGGGTAACTGACTAACATAATCGATACAAATCCACAAGTATTTTATCCCTAGTACAAGAAATATCTATATTATTTTTATATTCTTTTTCCTTGGTTTATTGTTATTTTTAAGCTGAATTTAATGTTGCATTTGAATTTTTCAAAATATTTTTTGGTTGAGTTTTGAAAAATCGTTAAAAACATGGTAACTGACTGATATTAAAGAACTGTAGATGTCAGTCAATTACCATGTTTTTAACTATGTTTTAAATATCAACCAAAAAATATTCTCAAAATTCAATTACGACATTAAATTCAACTTAAAGAAAAAAAAAGAAAATCTTTTTTAAAACTAATGTATGTATATTTTGTGTAGAATGTGACACAAAATGTTTCCTTCTATATATTTCCAAAAGGGGAAAGACAAGAAAAGGTTGAAAAAGACAAGTACAGCATTGTATTTGTCCACTGGTTGAAACTGTTGATTCACTGGGTGGGTGCTTTTTTTTTTTTTTTCATTTCAACTCTCCAAAAAACTTGACGCAGTGCCATAAAAGTTCTCTCAAAACTTAATAAATAATTACGTGCATTAAATAAAATTTCTTAACTATCATGTGCCTTACACTAGTTTAACCGAGGTTAATACAGTAGAACTTCAATTATCTGTAAGAAATTATATGCTCCACGTGGTTACATTGCGTAAAACTTGATAGGGATCCCAAGATTAATAACTCGGGATCTCCATAATTGCGCAATGGGGCTTTACGCGATTGACTTCTGCGCAGATGCATGAGAGCGCCTGAGTTCATATGGCTATAGTCAGCTATGAAGGCATGACTGCAGAAAAAAATCTCCTGACCGAATAGCGGGATAAATTTATGGATATCTCTCGACCGCTATTCGGGATAAAGGGCAAATTGGCTGCCCATCATGTATACTGTTTCCGTATGTAGAAAATAAATTAGTTTGTGTGTGTTGTGAATGAACGTAGTCCCTTCAATTCTCTCCCTTCTAAAAGTGATACATGAAAAATATGACAAAGAAGAAGGGGCGAAAATCCTCTACATTATCTGAATCAATTGGGTTAGAAATAAATTTGGATATTTGGATTTTTCCGGAAAAAGGTGTTTTTTAATTAATTACTATATGCATGCTGAAAAAGAGCGAAGTAAACTCAAAGAAAAAGGGTTCTTATTAAATACAATAAAAAGAGAACACTTACAAGTACTGTCTATTGGTATAGGATGTGCGTACTGAACTTTAAATCTCGGTCAAAGCAAACTATTTGACTAGCTTTGCGGAGGAAATAGCGCGAGGACAAAATCATTATTTTGCCAATCTCAGTACATTTCCGTCTTAACTTATTTCTGAAATTCTAAAAGCGATTCGGATAATCAGCGATTCGGTTAGTAGGAATGCAAATAATTGGAGTTATCCTGCCATTTTTAAAACTGAAATTGCGCTTGTGTTCATTCACTGGTGGGTCTTCTCCTTATCTGTTGTACACATTGTTTGACGACTAATTAGTAATTTTAAACTACTTCAAAACTCCTCGGTAAGTGGAAATTGCAAAGCTCAAAAGTTTTGTTAAGAATTTTCAATGTCTAAATATTTATTTAAAAAAAAAAAGGAAAACAAAGAGTGGAGAAAAATTATTTAGTTAGTTTTTAAAACAAGTTGATTAGTTTCTAAAAATTTTGATAAATGTATATTATGATAATTGAAATCAATGAAAATTTTCACTAGTTAAATAATGTTTTGGAGCTTTTTTCCTCCTTAAAATGTTGATAAACGAATTTAATAGGAGCATAGTGTATTTTATTAAGCTGCGAAGGTTATAAAAATTTCATTACTCACAGTAGTGTTTACTAAATACCCGAAACCATAAAGCATTTTATTATTTTTTTTAAGAAATTGACTCAACGGTTAATAAATGTACATGCCAAAAAGAAAGTAATTACAGTCTGTATATGTATATTAACTACCATATTAAGAATGTCAAATGAAGGGATGGGGCGAGGGACTCTTAAACTAAAGTAAAATTTAAAAAATTGCTCTCATATATTTTTATTTAATTGACTTTTCTTCAGAAGAGTGAGTTAAAGAAAAATTAAAAAAAAAAAAAAAGTTTTTCAGTTCTTTTAGAAGCATTGGCTACTCAGACACAAAAAATGTTTCAGCTGTTTCTTCAGTAAAGATTATTATAATATACTCATTAGAAAATTTCAAAGGAAGTGCACAAATGCATTTTTTCCTAAAAACTTGCTTAAACTTAAGTGCGAAAATAACTAAACATGTCAACTAAAATGACCTTAAATTTATAGTTTCATGTTACATTTAAATTAAAAACATAAGTGTTTCCTTGAAAATACGAGCATTTAAAAAAAAAAAAATCTCGAATTTAAGCACATTACTTTCTATAAACACTAAGATTTCAAGTTTCTACAAAATGTTTAAATCATTAATTGACACTCGAAGAAACAACATCCTGCACTGAGAAAAATTGACCAGAAAACCCTAGTTCAACTATCAAGTATTAACGCTTATACTTGAATTGTTAGTAGATGCTTTTTTTTAGTATGTCTATCAGGACCGAAATGTAATGGTTAGAATTGGCTACTACTTTCTTCGGAACTACTGCCAAGATATTATGGTCAGGTTTCCGTTCCTAACATTAACAGATGCTCATCTAATGTCGGGTCATCGCCTGGAATAAGAATTCCCGCCTTGGAGCCCCGTGCGGGGGAGTAAGATAAAGAATCTCGCCAGAGCCATTGAGTACTCTTCCTGGAGTCATGCATCAGTCGATTCTTCCAATCGAAAGTAGAAAGAATAGAGCAGAAAAAATAAATACAATTCTCGGGGCCTAATGTAGTTCAAAAGAGAAAATGCCAACTTTAGCCTCATTTTTCTCCCGCTGCCTTTTCTTTTTTCGAGTTCTCTCTCTGGAGCTTCTAGAGGAGAAGGATCAGGATCGTAAATTTACTTCTTTGTTCGCAGTTGGAGAAACTGGCCACCTAGACTGGAGAAATAATAGGAATTAGAGGCTCTTATGAGCCTAGTAAATCAAAAAATGAACATCATTTTAAAACCGATGTAATAACCACTTGTAAGCATCATTCTGTACGACTTATGTAGTGGTGGTGTTTTGCGTCGTACTTAACGCAGTGGTTCCCAATCTTTTTAAGGCTATTTCCCATGAAGTGGGTAATACCTTACCAATTACCCCAAAAAGGTTCATTCTAAACATAAGTGAGCTCTTGTATTTTTTCTTTAAATTACGAAAATGAAAAATAATTTTAATCATAGATAAAGAAAACACATGTGTCTTAGCAATTTCTTAAGTACATCGTAAGTCGAGTTCCAAATTTATTATCTTTTATTTTATCAATCACTAACGATTGTGGATTTGGTGATTTGATGTACATGACTTTAAATAATTTCGTTTTGTAACCGGAACATGACCCAATCTTGGTAAGTATTTTACCCCACGGAAAATTCCATTTAACTCTTTGGGGTAATTATCCTCAGGTTGGGAACCACTGACCTAACTTTTTTGAAGTTTGAATGAGCTTGAATAAAATAAGAGTAGCAATGCTTGCTAAACTGTGAATAAAATGAATGGTCAAGGCAAGAAAAGCACAAATTACTATCTCAGTTGGAAAAGTTTCTCTTTCAGTAGGGTTGTAGGCACGTGGAACAGTTTACTAGAAAAAGCTGCAGCCAACAGCACTAGGGACTGATAAACAGACTCGGACTAACTTAGTTGCGCCCAGAGCCTGTTGCTGATAATCGCATTTGTATTAGTATAAATTTTATCCAAAATTACTGCAAAGAGCCATTTCAAGATTGCAGTCTTAGAGCAGGAATTAGTAAATGAAGGGAGCAAGTCCAATCACTGGCTAAGCAAAAGTTTGGGCAAAGACCTCAAGTCACGCGATTCAAAAACAAGTGGTTGACACGTTTTGCGTGAAACTAGCGAAATTTACCTGATTTTTTCCTCTATTCTTTTCTTTAAAATCTATCACTTAACTTTGGGTCTTTCCTTATCGAATGAAAGTCTTCACTCCCTGAATTTTATCTCTTCTCAAGGGTTGCTGCGCTGCTTCACTCAAAATCGTTCAACCCACTTCACTGCACTCCGAAAGCAACTGTTTCGTGTAATATTTTGGCAATTTTTCCGAAATCATTTTGTTCACAAATAAACAAGTCTGCTTTAGAAAGACTTATTGACTGTTTCAGTTATTTAATTATAATATTCAGTATATTAATTACGTTACTGTTTTGCATGCCACTCGTACGTTTCTAGTGGCTTTTGTGTAGTAGCTAAGTAGCCTGATAACTGTCTGTGTTCATAATCGAAACCGAACTGCTAGTTTCTGTGGCAAACTCAGACTCCAAAAATTGCATTTTGGTACTTCATCAGTTATGGATGATAAAGTACTATTAGGAATAAGACAAGATCAACAACAGTGGCTCATTTAGCCCTTTTTGAGCGAATTGTTGATGTTCTTGTCTTATTTTACTTACTTTATCATCCACAGCAGAAACTATTTTCTAGCGATATGTTACGAACTTTTCTTGTCTGCTCAATTGCCGTAATTATTTCTCTAAAATGCTCTGATTGATTTTCCGGCATTTTACTATGATATTCAATTCATTAACATGTTATTATTATTTTACATATTACTCACGTGTGTCTAGTTTCTTTGGTGTAGTAACTAAGTATTCTGATAACGCACAAGTTTTATAACTGCACAGTTATGGATGATAAAATACTATTATAAGTAACGAATTAGACAAGATCAACAATGGCTCATTTAGTCCTTTTTGAATGAGCAGTTGATGTTGTCTTTTTACTCACCGACCTTTTATTATTCACAAAAGAGACTAACTTCTATTTGTTGAAAACTTTTTTTATCTTTCCTTACTACTTAACTGTTGTAAGCATTTCATACTAGGATTAACCTGATCAATTGCTAGGAATTGTGATAGTTTCTACAACCATACATCTTATTTGGAAACAATGGACAAGCATTTTCCATATCCTGCAAGAACTTGGGCTGGCATGTTAGTAAAATTCAATTCAATCAAAAAGTAAGAATTGATCGAAGTAATTTGCGTTTTCTCCAAGAGCAAAGCGCACCCTTCCCCCTAAATACTAGGAATGAGAGATCCATACATCTTATTTGGAAACAATGGACAAGCATTTTCTATTTCCTACAAGAACTTGGGCTGGTATGTTAGTAAAAACTAATTCAATCAAAAAAATAAGAGTTGATCGCAGAAATTTGCGTTTTGTACAAGAGCAATGCACACCCTTCCCCCCTAAATACCAATATAAGAGATCCCTAGAAAAGAAAAAAAATGTCCCTAAAATTATCTCCTTAAAATCTCTAAGGTGCAGTCTATGCCATGACCCCCTTTGGTAGGCTCCCCTGGGTTAATATTGAGGAAATTAAACTGTTAAAACGTCTCATTTGTTTGCATATATTTTTAAAAAGATGAAAATTACTAAACGAAAACGCTAATTTTAAGACCGAGGAATTTTTATTTAACAGCATTTCGCAAAGCACGATCATCGTACAATGTCATATTTTGGATTCCAATCTTTTAAGCTATTTAGCGCCACATATAAATAAGAAAATACCCTCCCTCCTTCTGTTTTGTCTTCAAATTATATTGTGACAAATGATGCAGATGTAGAGATATCCATTAAAAGATATGTCATCTTTACTATCTTTGTGTCAGGTCTAAGACAGCTGCCCTAACCACCAATCCACATGGAACGTACTGTATGCAGTACTGGACAAAGTACGCGATTGTGACCGAAACATATAATAAAATTACATTCAGTTTAGAAATAAATTTTGCTGTCGTTAACATATTGCCCTTCAGGGGTGCCCATCCCTCTCATGAGCAATGGTGCCCCCCCCCCCTCAAATACAAAATACCCCAAGAGTGAGAGCCACCCCCAAAAGAGAATACCCCCGAAAACATGCATAACGTGATCAGCGCTATGACCCCCCCCCCCCCCACCCTTACCCAGGTGGACACCCCTGGCTACTATCATAGACCGCGATGTCCTCAGAAACAAAGACGATCAGATAGCAATAAGAAGAAATGACAGTCCATATAGAAGAAGCGTATGCTTTCTTTCGTTTCTCGCTTTATAATTCGCTTCTAACAGCCGCTGACCTTCATAATCCTCCGCAAGATTTTATGGAAATGAATCTGACTTATCGCCGACAGATATCATAGGGGCTCGCGCAATTGTCGCCCAACCCCTGGCAGTGGCGGGAAGCGTTTCTTCCCTCCTAGTGTTGCAGTTAATGCCACTCATTTTGACCGAAACCCTAGGAAAAACAATCCACGTAATGGCAATGCTTCCGATCGCCCTCATATTTACGACCTCATCGATTGCTTTCCTTCGCTCCATCTTTCCTTCATTTCATTCTTCGACCCTCCCCCCTTCCCCCTCTTATCTTCTTGGCCCTCTTTCGTTCATTGCCTCCATTAGATGATACCTCATTGATCCCTTTAATTTCCGGGAACACATGCGATTCTCTTAGGCATTCATTCCGCCTCCATCCAACTTTCGTTTCTTTTCGACCCTTTTCTTTTTAGCATCGCTACTTCAAAGGTGATGGCCTTTTCCTGCAGGGTTCTTTCTTCGGACTCTGAGATAACTACTAAGTCTGTTTTAATGAAAAACTATATTTAATTTGCGAAATCGAGATTCGTTTGAACTGGATGTCAGCATCGAATGTGGAACGATGACCATAAGTGAAAAACCCTACTGATATCATGTTTACTTGACGAGCGTTGATCCGGACACCAATAATCCGTATGTCAGAGTTATCCGATCCAATTTTACCTAAGATAACCGATGTGTTTTAAAATATTTTTTGTACTACGTTAGTGAAGTGCAAAGAATCTATATAATCATATTTTAAATATTTGTTTTCTTATTTCTTGCAGATCATAAAATTTTCGCATCCTAAATCGTTTAGAAATGTTTTATAAGGTATCCAATATGATTTTTTTTTTTTTTTTTTTGCAATTAGAACAAATTTTATTTTACCTTCGCTTCTTCTAGTCCGCAATACGTTGCATAAAACTAGTCTCTGCATGCATAGATATAGCATTAGCTATTGACAATATATGTTGCATCATATATTGAGGAGTTTTAATTATTAAGATTTTGATCTACTTTGGGCTACCCTGCTCTATCGCGTGCATTATTATAGAATAATATAAAACAATACTAAGAACGTCTGCTCTCCCAGTATTGTCAAAAAGTACCATTATTAATATTTTCTGTGATACCTCATCCATCAACTTTCCCTTAAGGGTTATATGAATTATTTTGTTTGTATAAGCACTTTTAATGCTTTGCTTTAAAATTATGTTTTATAACGCGTGTTTTTTTTTTTTTTTGCAATGTAAAAACTTGCAATGCAAATTTACGGTAATTGTTACTGGCATCCATGTTGCCAGTAACTATTACCGTAAAAATCAAATGTTACTGTATAATTTTCCGGTAAACTTATAATTTAATGTAACGGTTTCCTCGGTAGGCCACAGCAACCAATTGGAGCTGGGATAGCTTTCCCGTATAAATTACCGTAAAAATCAGTGCGTTAAGTCCGCCATTTTACAGTAACAATTACCAGAAAAACTTCTTGAATTTTTAACAGTGTGGGGATTTGTCTTTAAGGGGGATTTGTCTCCCTAAAGATATTTGTTAAAATATCTTTAGGGAGCGAACTAATGAACTTCTAACAAATTTTCTATTAAGTTATGGCAATTTGCATTAAGCAAAGTCTTGCTTAACTTCTTTGTATTGTTCGCAAAGTTAAAAATAAGATTTTCTTACTTTTTAATATTGAAATCTCTCTGATATTATTTTTGTCTTTCTGGAGTAATTCGTACTTCTTCTGCTTCTCATTTATTATACAGTGTGCATTTTCCCAGTAAGGTCAGTACAGGTGAATCCTGAAATAAAAAAAAACAACCCGCAATAATTAACCAAATCATAAGTAACTAATATAAACTAAGCTGCTCATTTTCACTCTAATATAGTTAGGTGTCAGAAAATTGTTAACAATGTTCATATATTGCTGTGCTGGGGTCCAGAGCCACCGAGAGCTTAATTCGGTCACAGGGGAAAACACTGACATGTGAGCCCGAAAATGTTTCCACGTGGCCGTTCTTTCTCTAAAATCTTCCATAAATTAAAAAAAAAAAAAAAAAAGGATCTAGGAATAACACAAACCACATTATTTTACATAGTACGTGAAATTCGAGTTATATATTACTGTTAACTATAGCTGTTACATATTGTTATATATTAACTGATAAATATTACTTATCTTTTTTTCAATGGCATAACAAAGGGGGTATAAACCCCTCATGAAACATTAAAAGCTTTGTAGGATAGACCGACCTGGATAAACAACGCCCCCCTCCCCCCATATAAGAACTGCTTTTTTATATAAAACATTTAAATTGATAACTTCATTTCGTGGATTGAAAAATAAAGCTTTTAAGGACAATTAAAGGACTTAAGGACAATAGCTTTTAAAGACAGTTAAATACAAGAGTATCTTAAGAGACTTAAGACTCTTTCCCATTTAACATTTGAAACTACTCTCAAGCAACACTATATTCAAAATTCGCTGCTGTGTGAAATATGTAACAGAAAATGTTTCATGCAAACGCGTGACCAAGTGTAACAATAATTCGAACAAGAAATATTTCTGATTTCTTTTCTAATGGCATAAAGCTGTCTATATATATGATGCATTCGCTTGTCAAAGCATGATATTTCTTTGCCTAGCGCTGAAAAAAAATATTTAAAAAAATCCTTTTCTCCCTTAGAGAAAGACTTTATTTCCATAAGCAGTCCCTGAGGAAATCGGAGCAGTTTCCAAGGTAGATTAAAAATTATAACCCAACTTCATTTCGTAGAGCGAAAAATATAGCTTTTAAGGAAACGAGATGTTTCTGAAAAAATGCATTCAACTCTGCTGGATTCTCTGAAATTTGAGCAATGGAAGATTTGAGAGCGAAAAATAAAGAATAATAATGCTCCATATATATATATAGCTATATGTATCTATCTATATATATATACGTAGAGTAGATATATGTACGTGTGCGGAGAAGTCACATTTATTTCTCTGACACATTAAATTTCTGTGAAATCCTTCGGAGCAGAAAAAATATCTGAGAGTCTCATGCATCAGCGATGAGAACGGTTCATCTCTTCTGCAACGGAGTTATGGGTTGCAACATCTTTAAGATTATCGCCAAGAAGATGGCAATAAATCGCCAAAGTTCCACCACAATCAGCGCAAACACGAAACAGCACTTCTCATTCGAACATTCTTCGGAAAGAAAATTAAGATTTAGGTTTTGTAAAATAGGAGGGATGGTCTATTCCTCCGGGTATGTTCTCGGACCTGTACTTTTTCTGTAAATGGAGAAATCTACTCGTAGGGTTTTTTTAAGAACTTTTTAGCCTGAAACTGGAATTTTTTTCGCAATTTCACAACAATTCTGTTTTGAAACAAACAAGTTTTATATTGTGTGATTAACATGCCTGAATTAATTAGTATCTGATTGCGCTTGCGCAATCAGAATTTACCAGTACTGCAGAGTCAGAGGGAAAATGACCGACTCCAGGAATTTTAGAACCTTAGACTCGGACTCCTTTACCCCAAAATCGTGGACTGAGAGCGAAAATGGCCGACTCCGGAAATTTTAGAGCCTTGGACTCTTAACTATTTTACCCCAAAATCAACTCCGCAAGCACTGGCAAAGTTGCAGACATAGAGGGAAAATGACTGAGTCCGGGAATTTCAAAACCTTAGACTCGCACTCCTTTACCCCAGAATCAGTTCGATTCCGGTTCCGTAAGCACAAGCAGAGTTGCGGACTAAGAGGGAAAATGACCAACTCCGATTCTTGGAGTTTCAAACCTTCGACTTCCCACTCCGACTCCTTTATCCCAATGAACCTAACTCATCTATAAACTATCAGATTAGGATTGGCAATACGTATGGGTTAAATCCAAAAGTTCTGAGGGTTGAACCCATAAAAACCTCTTTGCTGACCCTTGTCGGGTTGGGATTATAAATATTCATCATGAGCAAATCTGGTGTAAATTAAGTTAGTAACTATGAGATAGAAAAAAAAAACCTTGGTCCAATGGCGTTTTTTAACACTTCGTTTATTCTAAGAAAAGCAAAACAACTTCACTGTTAAAAATTTCACAGAAATGAATATGATCAGTGCTACGTGAAAATATTCATTCATTATCCCTACTTGGTTTAAGTTGATACTCCTAGCCAAGTCAAGATATTTTATACAGCTTTTTTAGGTAGTTTTAAGAAGATCAAAAATATGGTTCAACATAAGAACAAAATACAGTAAGATTTCGTTTTTCCAGATTGCATAATAGTCGATAAAAAATTTCTGAAGTTCATTACATTTTCTTGGTTAATTTCTCCTGTAACTGTTTTCAATTTCAGCAAAAACTATGAATTTGTAATACTGTTTCTTACCATTGTGTTTAAAGAATCATCCTTTCTTCCTGTTTTAAGATATTCCATCACCAGGAGTCAAATTCGATACATTTTGCCATCTACTTCCCTTGAGCATTTTAAACCTTTGGATAGTGGTTTCTGAAAAGTTTGTAGCAAAAATAAATCTCCAAGAATTGAAGTTAACTAAGCATTATAAACATAATTATACTATTATAAAATGTAGTGTAAAAAAGTTTAAATTCGATTCTGTTTACAATGCATTTGAATGTTTTTGAAAACATGCAATGTTATTATGTGCTAGTTCAGTGCTCCAGATATAAGAATATCTAAAACTGTAATCAGTGTAGTATTTATATTATGTTTTGGAGAACACGTAACTATCATTCAGCGCTGCATTTTTTCTTTTTTTTTCCAAAAGAGGAAACAGACTAAACAGCATTTTTTAAGAGATACGCTGTTTATAAGCAGTGCTAAAAATAATAGAGAATTATAGTGAATGATTCTGTCTCTGCAATATTTTATTTTTCGAACCTTGACATTGCATCCCAAATTGAAGGATTTATCAGATGTAGCATTGATTTATTTTTTTTTGTAATTCTAAAATTTTGGTAATAATCATTAACTTTTAAGCGGGCTGACCGTTCAAATAATGTATATCTAAATATATCGATTAATAATAAAATAGTAGTACGATATTAGTTATCGATATGAAATTGTAAAGTTAACTCTACATTTTTCAATTTATGAATTAAATATTATTATATATCTATTTATTAAATAATAAACTAGGTGGTAAATGATTCGTTACGTAACGAACAATGATAATGTTACTAAATAAAATACATGCAAAGGGTAAAATTATTAAAGTTTCAAGTGATATAAGGACTTTATTTTTCACTATTTCAAATGAATGGCCATGAAATGAAAAACTAAATATTTTAATTCATTATATTTATATGTAGTATACTGTACCAATCCACCCAGGTGATAGAGATTAATTTTTGTTCCATACCCCATCATCAATTTGTAAGCAGTCTTACGAAACATATGCAGCAGTAAACTTGAGAATCTGGAGGAAAAAAAAGTTGTTGTTACAAGAATATTATTTTAACATTAACTAATTTTACCTTATTTTGTTATACATATTAATTTATTACATTATTAAACATTGTAATGATTCGAATTGCTCTGAACGATCTGAAGCAAGCTTCAATTTTTAACCTCTAAAATTCTCGCTTTTTAATAAGAACGTTAGTTTTTCTTTTATCTCCTGAGTTTAACGTAGTCCCCCCCCCCCCATGAACAAATGCGCATAGTTTTATTAATTTTCTTTTGCTCTTTAAAAATTACTTAAACAATTTTAACGTCTTTAAAAATTACTTAATTTTTTTTTCAGTTATTTTGAAAAAGCTGCTAACGTATTTTTTTATCAATTGACTGATTGACTGAATTAAGAAGATATTGCTCGAACACGCTTACGGTTTGGATGAATGATGTTGCAACCTTGAACTAGAGGGCGCCGCTGTCATTATTTGGTACTCGTGCCTTTTTATTCGAAGCCTCAATTTTTATATTAAAAGGCTTTCGAGGCAGACAGTCATGATAAAGTAGAATTGTTTATTTTTATTAAAATTTGATTTTTCCAAGAATTTAAGTCACATAATTGAAAGATGAGGGAAATAATGGAATTAGTTCCATCCTGTGCATCTTTTAGACAACATAAAAAAGAAGCACACGTTATCTGAAATAAAACTTCCTTTATCCAACATAAATAGGAAACATGCGTTATCAGAAAGAAAATTTCTAGACAACATAAAAAGGAAACACGCGTTACCTGATATAACATTTCTTTAAAAAATAAATAAATAAAATTTAAAAAAAAATGTGTTATCTGAAATTAACTTCAATCTAGTTAAAAATATTATGTTTCGTTACGGGATTATTACTAACTCATTATAGTAGGAAATAGTAAAAAAAATAAATAAATAAAATCCTTAGAATATTTAGTGTCCATAAAAATGTACTCAATAAACTGATTTTTTTTAATGATGAATGCAGCTTAAAAAAATATTCTTTCAAATATTTAAAAATAGCATATAAAAAGAACACTTGGACACAAAATTTTGAAGGGTTTTAATTTCAGAAGTTTTACTATATAAAATATTACATATTGTTTAAAACCTGCAAATGACATTAATCATTGTAATCTAAGTTGAATAATGGTAAATTATTGTGAAGGATAATTAGGCTCTCTGCCTGCAGCCTATTGTGTTTGTAACTTAATGTAAGATAAATGCAAGATTCTTTATTTGTAGCTTAACATGTCATGTATCATGATTATAAGTTATCAACTCATGTATCGGGTTAAGAAATTATCATTTTATCCAGAATTGCAGATAAATGTAAACCAAATTAGACATACGTAATATTAATTTGCTTTTGCTTTTTTGGAATGATTTATTTATTTTAAATTAATAATCATACTTAATGTTTATAAATTTGGGATGTTAAATGTATTTATTTTTAGCAAAAGACACACAAAGTAGATAAATATTTTCTAATTTAAATTGTTATCGTATAAATATTAAATTAAAATCTTTTTAGCCAATTATTCGGCGTTCGGCCGAACATTCGGTTAGAGTTTTAATCGAATGTTTAGTACTCGGTATTCGGCAAAATATGGTATTCGGTGCATCTCTACTTATTATTCTTTGAAAACTAATGAACTGGTTCTTATAGTTGTGCATATTCACTCCAAATCGGTGGACATCAGTTTTTTGTATTTTTATTCATTATTTCGTGTGAACTTAAATCTTATACAAATGATATTGCCAATCAAAAACTGTATAGTTCATCTATAGTATCTTTTGTTCGGGGCCCAGCTTTTTATGATTCTTACGTAAATGGATAATTTAAAATCAATATATTTCTAGAGCACTCTTTTTCTTTTATAAATCACTATTTTAGGTATTTACCGAAGTAAACTAATTTAAAAAAATTAATAAAAACACGAATTCAGATGCGTTGGAAATAACATGGTTTGTGCTTCCTTGATAGCATTTATTTTTCATACATACAAAAGACAATGAGGCAATAAATCGCTTTCATCTTTGCATCTCGCCAAAAAAAAGCAATAAAACCGCCAATCTAGCAGTTAGACCTAAATCCCCCATACTTCGGCTGCAGTGCCCCCCAGCCCCCCTCGAACGTAGCATTTCTTGGTTCTCCGGCCTTGTCGGCATGCCCCTAACTGTAAATCCTACACTTAGGTTCTCATTGGCATCTGCTAGATAAATCAAGGATAGCGGGGACCGACGCAATGATTTGTGGCCAGGGGGCTTTTCTCCGCTGATCCGCATCCCCCATCTTTATCCTCATCCTCCCACATCCTCTACTTCCTACATCCGCAGAAGCGCGGGAGCACTAAGTCTTCCGTTAAGGTTGTCAAAAAGAGGAAATATGTGGAAAAAGGAAAAAAAAAAGAGGGGGGAAAGAAGTTTCAAATTTTACGCTTCTTAAAAGTTTAATAATGCGGTTTAGCTTCCTATTGTGCTTCTCATTTACGTATGGACTGTGGAAAGTAATCTTGAACATTTTCTTCTTTGACATGCTCTGGTTGTATTTCGTATCACGATGACGATGATTTAATGTTATTGATCGATAACGAAACCATCAGCAGGAATCTTCAATTTCCCATAAAATCTTTCGACCTTGTTTATGAAATCTACATATGGTTATAAATGCCTTTGTGTAGTGAAATTGGCTTTTAATTCGTCATGAACGATTCTTTTAAGGCATTTTTAATTGTATTATAGTATGCTCTTTTTAAACTAGCGATAGTTTAAGCTTGTGTGTCAATATATTTTCAAGTAATACAGTCGCCTTTTTAAAAATATAATATCGGTAATTTATGGTTATTTTTGCGTGATTTCAATACTATCGGTAGTGTGCGGTAGTTTACACGTATTATTTAACGTCATAATTTCGTTTATTTCACTTGCATCGATAAGTTTTATGAAATATGTACAGATATTTTTATTTGATAAAGTTGGTTATTTTGTTAATTACCTATATTTTTAAAGCAATTTTCAAGTGTAATGAGTGGCGTAGCAAGGGGTGCAACGTTTGTCTATGGATCTCCTCCAGTCTATTTCTGTTTATCTCTTTGTGTTGTTGTGTCTCTCTCTTCAACTCTCTTTCCTATCTGTGCATTTTTTAATTATGTATCTTGGCCGATGTGTCTATCATTATTTATAATGTATTTAGTTTTCACTATGCAAATCTAAATTTGCATATATCCATATACATCTAGCATTGATGTCTATCAATATATCTGTCCCGTTTTAAATGTTTCCAATCTTTTTGTCTTTTGTAACGAATGCTCATTTTGTTGGCATCACATTTGTTCACATTTTAGGTTTATCAGCTGGGCACTTATTAAACTTAGAGTTGAGAAAATTAAATTGATAAAATAGCGATAGTTTATTGCATATGAGATTGATTTCTATTACTGTACCTTAATTCATCCATTTAATTTCCTTTCATATTTGCATAACAGAAGTTTTTTTTTTTTTTTTTTTCTACATTCAGTATAAGAGTTATAGTTTGGAATAAGAGCTGCAACAATTTAAACAGCCTATTTTTTCATTATTGAAGAATTACATTTTATGTAGGGTACACTGATTAGTAAATGAGCATTAAAACACCATTTCATTTTTTGAAATTTAGTATAACGTTTAAAACTTACGTGGCCAGTAAATGAGCACTGAAACATAATTTTATTTTCAAAAATTTAGTTTATGGCCAAAAATTATTATTCGGGCCTATGACAAAAAAAAAAAAAAGCATTTTAATTGATATACATGTAGGTTGTTATTTTTACAACATTGGGAGAACAATTACTCCCAACCATTTATTTACTCATCAGATTTTCCTAAGGAATGAAAATAAGGTGTAAAAACCAAATAAATGAACACGTACAAAAGTGGACTAACAAAATTTTCTGGTTTATTTTTTTAACCAATTTATTTAAGATAAACCTTTTGTGAAAAGTTACGAACAGTCACTGGTTGGTGTACCCTACACAGTAAATTTTATGGTTTACAGCTTTTTTTTTTTTTTTTTTGGTTGTTTGTTTGTTTTACCATCAGAAAAAAAGAGGACGGGAGATAAAACTGCTTTTCATTTCATTTGGGAAAAAAAAACAAAAAAAAAAAAAAAAAACCCAAAACCCGAGAAACTTAAACATTTTTTTAATTAACTGTCCAGAAAGAAAAAATCTTTTGATGCATTTAAAGGGATATTCTGATAAATTTAGTTCTGATTGAGTTAAGCAGACACTTGTTTTCGCTCCATTGGTCTTTTTCCCCCATCGAAATTTTTGACAGACGGAAATGTCGCGTAGTCTTTTATCCCTTAATATATGGAAAATACCGAAACTTCTTTGAAGCTCCGAAGAGAAGAGAAAAAATCTAATTAAAAACATCCTTGTCCAAGTCGAAACAATGACTCTTTCTTTTTAATTTAATTATTTTTTTCATCATTGTCTTTTAAAAGAGTTTAATAACCTTTGCCCAAGCAACACATATCATAATTCTCTGTGGGTGCGCGTGGAGGGGTGGTCGAGATGAGATTGTTTCTAATGAAATCCAGATCCGAGCAAAAGGCACAGAAGGATGAATAGAAGAGAGAAGACTGGAAAATGACTTTGCGTAATGAATTCCGTTCCTCTGAGTGCAAAGAGTAATTAACGAAGAATTTGAAAGCTCTAGCTTCCTCTCTGCTGTGTGTGTAATTATTTTAGATGCCCACTGCAATGCTCTGGGATGCTTAAAACACTGGGCGCTTTTCAGGGGCCGTCCTGTTTTCGCGGGCATTCCTGAAAGCTTCGCTTTCCGAATTTTTGTCCTTCTGATGGAAATATTTTTAAGGACGATTATTTTGGTAGTCTATAAGATGGGGAAGACTCGTTTGAACGATTATTGGGGATTTTTTTTTTCTTCAAAGTAACAAGTTTCGTAGGAATTCTTAAAAGTTATTCTCAATGAAAAAGATTTTCTTGAAAAACGGATTTTTTCACGAAAGGTTTTTGAATCGAGATGTAAAAGTAGTGAAATCTCGTTTGATTGATTAATGGTTAAATATTAAATGAATCAATTAACCAATGTTTTGATGCACAAAAATTGCAAATTACTGCTGATTTTCAGTGTTACAGGGAACACGTGTCTGCAGTAATTTGAAATTTTTGTGCATCAAAACGTTGGTTAATTGATTCATTTAATTTTCAAGCACAAAGGTATTTATTTGTTATAATGGTTAAATAATTTTTTTTTAACATGCCGGGATTTTTTTTTTAATTTCGAAACAAAACTTCTTAAATTAAAGTTTTCTTCACTGGATAAAACATATTTTCTAGGATGATTATTTGAAAATATACTGGAATTCAGTGGAATCCCATTTAAACGAGCGTCGGGAAAATGAAAATTTCAATAATGCAGTATTTTCGTCAATTCCTTGAAAACAGAATGAAAATTTATTAATTTTAATTTAAATTACTATTTTCAAGGAAGAGCGTTTTGACGCAGCATAAAGTAAAATCCTGTTTGAACGAATAGCAGTAAAACGATTTTGTTAAACATGTTTTTTGATTTAAAGTTCTAAAACTTTATGAATTAAGTGTAAGAAATTTTGAAAAAAGCCTATGAAATACCAGTAAAACTGCCAGAAATCTTATTTTACTTTATGAGGCCCCTAATTGTGGTAAATGAGTTTTCTTACACTGCTTTAAAAGTGTCGATAAATTTCTATCATATTATTATTTTTAGTGTATGAATACTCGAAACGAAGCATTAACGGAACTAATTACATTCGTTCCAATTGGTTGCATAAACTTATGTGTTAGAGCACTCTAAGCGAAGCTATTAGTTTAATTGTATTTTAGTTTCTGTTAAACAATCAGGTACAATGACAATGCATGTTAAAGGGCCTTTTTTATGTCTTCATCAAAATATTTGTCTGAGGGCAGAGTTTTGAGAAATGTAACATCTTATATTTTTATGTTCATTTAGGTCTGATAGTTAGGCATTTTTGAATTATCGCCCAAAATAATAGTCATATCTTTTTTTCTTTTTTTTTTTCATTTTGCTCCTTTTCCTGCAGGAAATAAAGTAACGAAATTAAAATAGGTAATTAATTTTACAACACATGTTATCTAGAGAGTCTGCGAAACTGAATAAAAATGTATTACGAATATCGGTATAAGTTCATCATTTCAATACGACACTTAATTCTAAGCGCGAAAAAGAAAATTACTATTTAAAAACAACTTCTAACACGTAATACAGTAATCTCTCACTATATCGTGTCCCTTATATTGTAAATCAGATATATCGAGCTTTTTCTGTAAAAACAGAAAATTTTAAAAACACGTTTCTTTTCTCTCTCTTTCTTTCTCCTTTTTTCTCCGTTGATGAATAAAACCTAGATGTTTTCTGTTCACCTGAATTCCCTGCATAAAACTGAAGAAGTATGTTTAATTTGTTTTGTAAGAAATAATTGCTAATGAAAATAGCAATTGTTGAGCTTAATTTTCCACTTTTTTTTTTGCTATTTTAATAACGATAACCTCTAATGCAACAGTAGACTGATTTGGGGCGAGAAGATTGAATTGTTGGGTAGTTATGTCATTTACTCGAACAAAAAAATTAGATGATTTTTTATTTCAAACAACCTTGATTACTACGTTTTTGGATACATCGAGCTATTTTTATCGCTTTCATCTTAAGATTGAAATTTATATTCTGTTATTAAGTTAACGTTCTGTTAACCAGCTGCCTCGTAAATATTCAATGGAGGTTCAGTATCAGTATAACTCTCAGTGATTACTTTCCCATCATAAACTGAAGTTTTGAAACGAAGTACATTCTGTCTGCAAAATTTCTCTAGAAGATTTCACTCATGCTTCAGAAGGAAATATTAAGTATACATCCCCTTTAGTTTCTAGCGTTAACGCCGAACGCTGTTGCTATGGAGGCAGAATATTGAAATTATTAGAATTTATTATTCCCAACTGGAGCTTCGGTAATTAACGTTAGAGACGTCTTTGGTCTCCAGGGGACGGTACAATATTTAACTCCGCTTTTCCCTCGCGTTCTGCATAATCCCTGTAGTAGGGAAAAAGCTTGATATCCCCGTTAGCTATTGTATTTAAAGAGGCAATTATTTCATTAATTTCATAGGTCTATTAAATAATCCCTACGTACTTTTGTTTTGGCATTTCAAATTAGATCATGATGTTGATGTTTTCCTTAAATAAGCACGCCAAGATGTGAGTAGATTCTCATCTTGAGTTTAATTTTTCTTCTCTCTCGAGACCTTTTGAAATAAAGAAAGGCTTAGAGTTATAATGAAGCTGAAATGAAAGATAGAATTACTTTGTCACAAAAGAGTAATGATAAATTGATAATAAATTAAAAGTTAAATTATTTTGAAAAGTCCATAAATGAATTTTAGTTTTAATCACTTTATTGAATTTACATAAACAAAAAGCACCAAATTAGTTAATGATGCTGATGTTTTTCTTAGTTGCACATGGGAAGACGTGAGTATATTCTCGTCTTGAGTTTATATTTTCTTCTGTCTTGAAACCTTTTGAAGTAAAGAAAGACTAGAGTTTTTTATTAAAGCCGAAACTAAGGTTAGAATTAATTTGGTATACCGAAGAGCTTAGATACATTAAAAAGGAATAAAACCTTTTTTTTTATTTCATATACTATACATGAGTGGAAATTTATTTAATTTATATATGTACAAATCATCAAATTAGTTAGAGGTATTGATATTTTTCTGAAATAAACATGACAAGATGCGAGTATTCGCATCTGGAGTTTGACTTTTCTTCTCTCTCGAGATCTTTTGAAATAAAGAAAATCTTAGAGGCTATTGAAACCAAAACTAAGGACGGAAATACTTTATCACTAGAGAGCTATACAATGGCGTTCGTAAATAATTAACATGCCATTCATCCTGTAAACTTCTTTCTATGAATGAATTCAAATTTTATTCATTTTATTGTATTTGTAGATCAATGTCATCCAAGTGATCTACTTATTTATTTACCTTATATTATCTTGGCGTAATATAAGAAAGCAGTTGAGATTTTTAATATTAATTATTTCGAAAACGTTTCTGCTTATTAGAATAAATCATACTAACCAGTACACTTGCGCAGCCAGAAATATCTTCTGGAGGGGTTTTTTGATCAAAAATACCTTCTGGAGGGGATTTTTGACTAAAAATTCCTTCTGGAGAGGTTTCTTTTTAAGCAAAAATACCTTCTGGAGGGGGTTTTTGATAAAAATACCTTCTAAAGAGGATTTTTGATCAAAACAGCCTTTTCATATGCATAAAGTACTGTATTGGAATTTGAATTTATGTTAAAACAAAGGGGGGGGGGGTGTTTTCACCCTCAATCCCCCCTCCTTCGCTGAGCCACTTAACCAGTAGATTCCTAATAGAGTGAAGAGAAATAATATTTCTTGCCTGTGGAGCCTTTACTCTGACTTTAAATGTATTTATTAAGTGTGTGTAAATGTATTTATTAAAAGTGTAAAAAGTAAATGAATAAGTGGAAATCAAAATAAAATAATTAATAGAAGTCAACATCCCAGTATTAAAATTGATCGGTATTCAAAACAATTTCTCCTTCTAATTTTTCGTTTCTCTTGCTACTCTCGCTGTTTATGAGCCAGTAAGAGAATTAATTACTTGTAGTGCAACCCGAGACTTTTTTATACCAAAAAAACTTACATTTGGTATTGGGGAGCGAGGAGCAGCTATTTTCTGTCTTTCTGTGACTCGAACGTTATCACAAGCAGTACTTCAAACACTTAAAAAGCAAAAAAAAAAAAAAAAAAATGTGAGCATAACTTATTGCAGTAGACAACGTCTCTAAGGCGCAGCGAATCGACAGCCGGTAAATTCAGCGCTGTGAAAAACAGCGCTGAGTGAAAAATGTGATACGAGTTTCTAAATCTTTTTAAGACACTTCTTTAAGTGCATTCATTCCGTTGCCAATCCAGGGTCACTAAAAACCCTTTCCATTTGATTACCCCTTGTCTGAATTCTTTCCGAAGCCAGAAAGAATCTGCAAGGAAGAATTATGGTAACGAGGTGGCTCTTGAATCTTTATCATGGAGTCAGGTTCAACTAAATTTCGTTTTCCGCTAAGGAAGAACTTTGTTTCTGTCCTCTTCTCTGGAGAGTTTGGCTTTTTGTGTAGCGTTAAATTACCTGTTAAATTAAAATGCTTAATAGCTTTCGTTTGGAGTTCGGTTTTTCTATTACTTTGGTCTGTTGCTTATTTTCTGTTTCGTAATGTTATGTCAGTGAGTGAATAAATATATACACTTTACAAGAATTTCTGTTAAAGTGACTTTAAAATACTTATTTTTATTCACGAGTTTGCGATTGTAGCAAGTATAAAAAAAAAAGAAAGAGAAGTGAGAGGCTACTTCAGCACAAACTCACGGATCACAAAACGCATCCCAAAACTTTGACAGAACTGATCGAGCCTACTTGTGTATGGTTAATAGCACATGACATAGTCGATTAGGAAAACTTTGTAGAGTGTTTCTGTTTTCTTCTCTGGAGAGTTTGGCTTTTTGTGTAGCGTTAAATTACCTGTTAAATTAAAATGCTTAATAGCTTTCGTTTGGAGTTCGGTTTTTCTATTACTTTGGTCTGTCGCTTAGTTTCTGTTTTATAATGTTACGTCAGTGGAGTGAATTGAATAAATATATGCACTTTACAAGAATATCTGTTAAAATGACTTTAAAATAGTTAAAACTTTTTTCATTGCTTGTATTTGTTTCAAAAACGAATTTGCTATTGTAGAAAGTATAAAAGGAGACAGTGAGGGTACGTGTGCGATACGTTTAAAGTTCATTTTTTTTATTACTTTGGTCTTTTGCTTAGTAAGTGTTTTGTAATGTTATGTCAGTGTGTGAATTCTGCACTTTATAAGAATTTCTGTTAAAATGACTTTAAAATACTTAAGCTTTTTTTACTGCCTATATTTGTTAAAAAAAACGAATTTGCGATTGTAGAAAGTATTTTTAAGAAAAGTTTGGATACGTAAACAACAGTTATCGATCATAAAATGTAAGCTGTAACCCAAACAAAACTGATTGAGCCTTCTGTTGTACAGTTAGTAAATGAGGTATAGTCGATTAGACGAGTTTTGTAGCTTGTTTTTGTTTAAGGAACAACAAGTGCAAAATTGTGTGTCATAAGAAAATTTTCTTCTTTTCTTAATTATTAATTAGTGTTTTTGTTCATTTGATTGTTTAACGCATGACTTCTTACATCACTTATATCTTCGGATGTAGTTTGTTAGTTTAATAATGGAATCATAAAACGAGATAAATACGCAATAAATATTAGCATTTCAGTACGACGAAGATATTTTTAACATGCGCTTTAAAAATTAAGTCTAGTATAGTTTCACGCTATGTATTTTGAATAAAAATTTTGCATCGTGAGAGGGGTGGGGGCAGTAGATTCTTTTTTAAAATATTACTTTTGAATGTTTTTTTAATACTTTCAAATTCAAAATGTCATCCATTCTGAAGGTTAAAATCAAAACAGTGCTCATCTTTTCTTTATCTATTACCTTCTATCTCATCCATAGAAAGTCAGTTTTTTATGCAAATTATCCCTAATGTCTTATATTTCACTCTTGCAAAATAAATTTCACTCCTCTAAAAAAATGTCAAAGAGGATTTTCCCGAAGCTTTAAAAAAATATTCTAACTATATCTCCGCAAATGAGCAATTAATAACGTTTGCTATAAAACTTACATTTTAATATATTTTTTTTAATAACTAGGAACTCAAAACATTGTTTAGAATAATAACCTATCATTTGCGTTCAAAGCAATTTCATAAGAAAATTCATCAGTTACAATAACGAGTATAATAATCTTATCTAGTATACCTCGGTGACATTATCTTCATCAAAAAACTTGGAATTTTCAAGCCAAGCTCCTTACAAATGTAACAAGAGTGTACCCCGTCGGAGATTTAATTTATATGTTAGCGATAACGCATTGATTTAAGACATTAATTACACAAAAAAGCTTTTCATCCGAAAAAGTGCCATTTGCTGCAGGGTTGTACAGAAGAGCGATTGTCATTCATATGTGCGCGCACGGCGCGCTGATTTATAGACGACCAAAAACACGTGAATGTGTTAAAATATTAGACCAGCAGCTGTTGTGAAAAGTAATGCGTCGACAGAGAAGAAATACGGGGAAAAGATTATTCTATAGTAAGCGAAAAAGTGCTCGAAACACGCTGGCTTTCTGGAAAGTGCTCTTTTTCCTGCCACAAGCACTGTATGGCTACAATGAAAATCTTTCTTTCTTGCGCATCTCCCACTATAATAGTAGTGGTTTTTTATTCATTGTCTTATATTCATTGCTTTCTTGACTTAAGCTGTTTTTATCTTTCCTTGTTTTGTTTCTGTTGCTTGAAGTTAAAATTTGTAGTTTTCGATAATTAAAGATAAATGAAGGGGAAATTAGAAAAGAAAAAAAAAGTTAATTTCTTGAAGAGTCAAAAACTAAGTGTCTTAAATAAACTCTAATTACCGAAAATGAAAATCTTTATTTCTTGTGCATCTACTTCTATGATTGTAGCAATTTTTTCATTGCTTTCTTGACTAACGGTTTTTTTTCCTTCTTCCGCCCCTTCTTTTTGTTTCCGTTGCTTAAAATTAAAAATTATAATTCGGGATAGTTAATTCATAAATTAATCTTAAATTATATAAAAAATATTTTCTTTTAGTAGAGAGTAAAAACCTAAGCAAGTTAAAGAGCACTATATGAAAAAATTGAAAATATGTATTTCTTTTTTGTGCATTTCCTACTATAATAGTGATAAGGTTTTTATTATTATTATTCATTGCTTTCTTGCCCTAGTATTTTTTTCTTCCTTTCTTTCCTTCTTTCTTGCTGTTTCCGTTGCTTAAAACTAAATATTGCAATTATGGATAATTTATTGATAAATGAAGTGAAAATTAGAGAAAAAATATGTTTTTGAAATAGGGACCTAAAAGGATGATTAACTGAAGATTTTGATGCAGACATGACTTCTTTTAGCTTTGGAGCTAGCATGTAAAATTTGAAGTTTTAATGCTGATTCGTGTCAGATTTCAGTCGGCTCAATACTGAGTTTAATTTGCTTTACACCACTACATAAAAATCGTAATGTTTGTGAGTGAAAATTAAAGTTACATTATGCTATTTATCAGCCATCACAGTTAGCAAAAGGAATAACTACATTTATGACAGGAATTATTTCTCTTATCAATATCAATTTTCCTTTGTCATTTTACATAAAGTTGTCTTAGAGTAACAATGCGTGATTTGATTTCATTTCACTTCACTTTTTACTCCGTCAGGGGGGAAAAATTCAAGATTTACTAACTGTGTACCGTGTTGTGCCACTGTTGTCAATTTGCATTTGGTAAAAATACAACTTCCTTATGTCGTGGTTTTGTTTTTTATTCCCCCCTAAAAGTTTGGATTTTACTTGTTGGCGAAATTTTCGAACATTTTGTATAAGCTATCCTGTTAACTGTTTATTCAAGAAGTTGAATTTTATGGCGCTAAATTGTCTGACGATTTTAGATTTTCCGTTAGTTAAACAAACAAACCCCATCCACGCGGCCTTCTTCCTCGCCTAGAGTCATGCATCAACTTTTCCTCAAGTCATGTTTTCAGTCTGCGGCACAATATTTTAAGATCCATTGTTTTTTTTGTCTTTTTTTTTGGTAATTTTTTTCCCATCTTTTGTTCAGTTCATATCTTCGATGGTACAGCATTAAATGTTATTATTATTATTATTATTATTATTTTAAGTAAAAGTGAATTTCAGTAATTGACTATTGGTAAATATTTTACACGAGCACCGCTGCTAATCCTTTATTCAAAGAGCTGAATTCCATAGTGTTTAACTCCATGAAGAGGTGGAATTTCCAATAATTTAACAAACAATCCGTAACCCACGTGCTCACCGGCTTCCTTCTTTCCATGAATCATACAACATATTTCCCTCAAATTATGTTATCAGTTGGTTGCAAAATATTTGGAATTATTTTATTATTTATTTTCGCAAAAGTGTGAATTCCAACTAACCTATTTTGAATATTTTAAATAAATACTTCGATTAATTGTGTATTCCGAGAGTTGAATTCTATGGCGCGTAACTTCGTGAAAAGTTAGAATTAAAAACAAACATGCCGCATCTCACGTGCTCACTGGATTCATCCTCTTCTTGAATCATTCATCATCTCTTCCTCAAGTCGTATCTTCCGTTGGTGTCACCTTTTACTTTTTTCCCCGTATAAAAGTATGGATTTCAGTTATTCTCATTTTTTTATGTTTTGCATAAACACTCCTATACAAATTCTGCATTCAAAGGGTTGAATTCCATGTCACTTAACTCCGTGAAGAGTTGCTATTTTCGATTAATTGAACAAACAAACCTCATCCCATGTGGTCACAGGCTTCTTCCTCTTCTTGAACCATCCACCATAGTTTCCTCAAGTCATGTCTTCAGTCCATGACATCTTTTATTTATTTTTTCTCCTGTAAAAGTATGGGTTTCAGTAATTGGTCATTCTTGGATGTGTTGCATGAACACTCCTACTAATTCTGCATTCAGAGAGTTGAATTCCATGGCGCTTAACTCCGTGAAGAGTTGAGATTTTCCATTAACTTAACAAACAAACCCCATCCCACGTGGTTCTTCCTCTCCTTGAATCATCCATCATCTTTTCCTCGTATCATGTCTTCAGTCGGTGGCACTCGGGAGTCCTATGTTCCTGGCACTTCTACCCTGAGAGATTTACAGTTCAACATATTAAAACGTTGCTTATTTTAGCTCTCGTCGTATGTTATTGAAGGGGCCTAGGCCTTAATGGCCCAAGCAGCTGTGGCCAAATAGGTTTCGCTTTCACTCTCCCTTGCGGTTTTACAAAAGCACCAACTCAATACTCCCAAGCTAATGGCCTCAGAAACTGACGTCACTTCGGCTGTCGACGTCTGATTTGTGGAGTTTCTCGTTGCCAGGTTTTAGATGACCGCGTCACCACATAACGACAGGTGCGCCTAAAGATTCGAAATCTTCAACGAACTCTTTAAATTGAAACTTCGTCTCGTGAAATCGAACCTTCAATTAATTAAATTAATTGGTTCTGATATGAATCGTTTCGGGAGGACTAGTTTATGCAGAAAGCTTTACCACTTTCTATATCTGCTCATTGAAGTGCATACAGCAACGAAGCTAAAAATTTTAATTTCGTTTTCTCTAATTGGGTTACGGATTCGTTTCTCAAGCTTGTTCGAAATTAATTCTAGACACATGAGATGTAATTTCGGGCGTTTGTGTAAGCGATTTTTAAAATCGATTTCCTTAATTGGAATTCAACAAATTTTTCTCTTTAATATATGTTTTTGAAGAATGAATGCTGAATGAGTTTTCTTTTTTGGAACACGAAGAAACAAAGAGTTGCTGAAACATTTTAAATTACCTGTTTAACATTATTTAAAAACTTGAATTTTGAATGTTGAACGGATGGTCTCATTGAAAACAATACAAATTTCTATTTAACGTTTCAGCCAATGATAGCTATGATTAAAAACCCATGATGTTACGCAACGTCAATTCCCCAATTTGGATTGAGAATCTATGATGTTGCTTATCAATGTGACGTGCAACGATGTTGCACAATAAGAATTTTGTGATATTTGATGACTAGACTTATGATGAGTGGAATAAAATTCGTCAGCATCTTGTGTTATTTTAACGGCAAAACCGCGAGGAATGCATTGTACACTCACGCAGACACCACCATAGTTGAAATTGTTTCTCTAGCACGAATTGATTGATAGTTTTGTACAGGATATAGGAATCTACAATATTGTAGAGAGAAATTACAACAGTACACTTAATAAAGAAACATTACCGGACATATGTATAATGTTTTTATTAGACAGCAAAATGAAGTTGAACAGATTTTTTTTTCTGGAGAAAATTTACAAGTTACATTTATTTGTTTTATGTTACGTATGATGGTATATGGTAAGAGTCAGTATTAATTAGTTATATAGATCTCCTATAACTCTCCTAGAAAACTTTAAACAACTAAAACTGATTTGTTGCATAGCGCAGGATTTTAAAAATCGGAATGAGATATTTTATTTCTAGCCTTAATGTACTACTTCGTTCAACTGTTGTACATTAAGGCTAGCAAAGATGTTGAGCTGAGCATACTGTCGTGGGCGAGTAAAGGGCAGTACCTTCAAAATTTTCATTTTTCATTTTCGTCATCTACTGAACGTTAGCTTTATTGTACAAGCTTGCTCATTTGGTTTCCGCTATAAAAAAAAAAGCGCGAAAAAAGTCTTAACTAAGACATTTCCTTATTGTTAGTATTGAATTCAAAACGCGTTTCTTCAAATACCTCAAAGATTCATTTCTGCAGATACTGCCGTTTACCTACCCACGGCTATTGATAGCAACATCATCCTTCCAGTTTCAGTTGTTTAAGTCAGTAAAAACGCATTATCTGAAATTTTGCTATTGATTTTCGGTAGTTTCTTTTTTTTTTTTTTTTTTTCTTTTTTAACTTTATGTAAACAAGTTTCTGCCCCAAATTTATTTCAACTATAAAGCTTTATTTCAGTTTAAAAGCTATACTTCAACTTAAAAGCTATATATACTTCATTTTAAAAGCTTTATTTCAACTTAAAAACTATGTTTCAACTTAAAAGCTTTGTTTCAATTTAAACCTCTAATATTTTGAAGTGAAGGGTCCAAACAATCAAAGAAAACTATATCTATAGCGCCTGGTTTAATTTAATATTTCAACAAAAAAAGCTGTTTGGTTTTCGGCATTTAGTTTAAAAATTTGGAACCCACTCGTCTTGAGAAAGGTCTGCTAATAAGGTTCTAGGACAATGAATGACTGAGGTATTAATTTCCGAGCCGGATGCCAAGATCTAAATCAAAGCGGCGAAAACAAAACAGAAAACCGTCATTGAATTCCTGGCTAAAATGCTAAGACGAGAACGGCAGTTATTTTGATAAAATCTTCCTATTCCACGAAAACACACAAATATCTAATAATGTGATAAAATATCGAAAAATTCTTTCGTAATTAGTGTGTAATATTTAACACGAACAACCAGCAACAAACAGAGCTCATTTATCATTAAAATAATAACCTTAATGAACTAGCTGAAGGAAGTGGTGGGGTAGGGGTAACGCTGGGGGCTCTAGGACAATGTTTAATTTCCCATTAGTAGGTTCTTTACCTCTTTATTTGGCGCTAACTTCATTTACCCCGCTTAAACTTGGCGCGTTTATCGCCTAAACTTTCCCCCGCTCTTCCGTTGCCAGATCTCTATAACAGTATATCAAAACTTGGACGTAATCTGGGGCAGAGCTGGTAGCGGGAGAAATGCTTTCAATTTATTTAATTACCTAGGGCCAGGAAATGAAAACCACCATATGCCTGGAAGCGCCTTTGCCTTCTGTATAGTGTTTCAGCGGCTATCTCGCCAGCATTGTCCTCGACGCGTTGCAATGGCCTCCCTTCTACTGATCTACCAACGAGATAAGTTACAAGTCGTACCGGGTTGGAAACGTGCCTATCTAATAGGATGGGCTCTTCGGCTGCCAAGGAGGCTTTTTTAGAGCAAATTTTTCTGTTTTATCTGCCGTTGCTGCTGGAGACAGGAATTGCCCCACCTGAAATGGAATGTTAAAAATTAAACCTGTTTTTCGCCTGCCAATGTAATTGCGATTTGCGATCGATGGCTTCATTACCGGAGGGAATTTTCGCTCTTTTTCTTTGCAATTATAATGATATTTTAAGTGCATCCAATTAATAGACTAGTACCACTCATGGTTTTGACTTTTGAGCGTTAATTGGAAAATTAATTATTATTTTATCAAAGACGAAAAGATGTTAGACAACTGAATAAAATCCGGCCTTTAAGTTTGAATATTAGGTATAGTCACATGTTTAGTGATGCCATGTGAGCCATTTCAAATGAAAAAAAATATTGCCACGCTTCTTCTTTTAATTTGCTATAATTATTATTTTATACGACCATTATTTTTAAATTTCCTTTTTAACAACTAAAAATTGCTGTGCGGCTACGATAAGGTGACATTTATCTTTGAGAACTTTTACTTTCCTCTAAGTTCACTGGAAGATGAAAGTGCTTCCGAGTTGGGTTACCTTCGCAGTAATACTTCTCAGGATGTTCAACTCAAATCCGCTCCGATACCACTTCCATTTTCAGTGAACAAGCATAAAGAAATAAACTCAAGATCAGACCTCATCTTACCGGATATTTCTTCTCTAACGAACTTATTTGCTATTTTTCACCCAAAAGATAAGTTTATATTCAAAAACTAACACAGTTTGTCGCCGAAAAATGCAATTGTTATTTTCTTTCATCTTTTCTCCGCCTCACCCCTTAGCGTGCAGCCTTAGTTTTATTTTCTTTCAACTATGCGGAATTCGGGCTTAAGAAGACAACAACAAGGAGTTTGATTCGACATCCCAATTTTCATCTCCTGATATAAAACATTCCGGCTTTTGTACAACCAAAATAAGCCCTGCCTTTTACGGATCGATTCGAAATCGGGTACACTGTAATGTGGTTTTTGTTATGCTGCTAAATGCCAGTTATACCAAAGGTCTCCCATGCAAATTGAACTCAGGTTTATTACTAATTCTTCTCCGGTGTCCAGCATGTTGTGTGCTTTAATAAACGGAAATAACTGTACCTTATACAGATATTGCACACTGCAATGTAACTAACAGTTAAGAAGATAACAACAAGGAGCTTGATTTGACATCCCAATTTTCATCTCCTGAAATAAAACATACCGACTTTTGTACAACCAAAATTCTCACTGCCTTTTTGGAATCGATTCGAAATCGGGCATAATGTGGTCTTTGTTATGCTAAATGCCAGTTACACCAAAGGTCTCCTCATGCAAATTGAACTCTCAGGTTTATTACTAATTCTTCTCCGCTGTCCAGCATGTTGTGTGCTTTAATAAACGCGAATAACTGTACCTTATACAGATATCGCACACTGGAATGTAATCTATTCGCTTCACGCTTTATTAAGGTGTTATGCAACGGATTTTAGGCATTCGAGACCACCCACACCGAGTTTCTATGCACCCTTTGCAAGCGGAACGCTCCTGCATCTATTCTCCCAGCATTTGCACGTTAATTGCTGCCTGGTATTGATTAATCGAAGCGCCCATTACCACTGCGAAACGCACCCCATAATTCACGGCGCGCCGCCCCCAAGAACGTAAATTTTGAGCCCCCCCCCCCTTTATCTCCCCCCCCCCCCGGCCCCTTGCAAATCCTTCCCTCCCCGTTCCTTTATCTTCGCAGATCCGGTGTCGTGGTATGCATACTTGATGTAGCTCTGAACTCGCGTCACCTGATACAAAGGAAGATGATTCAAGTTACGTTCTTGGGATGCTAGTTTGCTGGGCGCTTCTTTTAGCTTTGTTACGCTCTGCTTTTTGTTTATCTGGTTGCTGCTTTTCTTTTGAAAATTTCATGGCAATTCAAAGCACGCTTTGAAGCGGAGAAAAAAATGTTGCCGCTTAATTTCGATTTTTTTTTTCGCTCCTGCCAACCTTAAAAATAAAATTTTAATTACAAAAATATTTTTTAGGCTTTTACAAAAGCAAAAAATATTCTGCAAACGAATGTTATACATTATCTAAAGAAATCGTATCTGAAATTTTATTAAAGCATTTATCTTGTTAGAAAAAAAATGAGCTTTGCTCCGAGCCGTATGTAGAAGTCGCATGTATACAGGGTGTCCCAAAAGGTCGTTTACAAACTTAACATGCAAGTCTGTCATATCATGATGAACAAGATTTACATAGGAACATGTGCTTGCAAACGCAATGTTGGCGCACTACATGCACTAAAGTCAGACACTAACGGATACACGACATGTCGCATATCTCTTACACAAAGACGATTTTACACAAAATTTTAGTTTTTATGGAACGCTTGAAGCAATTGCTAAAATTTGCGACCCGCCAGCTCTCATAATCTTTTGCAACGACAACGTAGCTATCGGTGAAATCTTGTCGGAATAGATCGTTATTACGACGGTCGGTACTTTGTCGTTGCGACGCGTGTATGGCAGTTAAAGGCAACAAATTTCAACAACAGCTATTAGCCTTCCTTGACAACTAAAATGTTGCGTAAAATCATTTTTGTGTAATAAATATGCGACATGTGTGCATCCGTTAGTGTCTGACTTTGTGTGTATGTAGTGACCAGCATTGTGTTTGCGAACGTATGTTACTATGTAAATCTTGTTAATCATGATATGACAGACCAGCATGTTAAGTTTGTAAACGACCTTTTGGGACACCCTGTAGATCTGAAAGCAGTCCTACAGTTTATGGCGATATTGATTGTTTTGTTCTCCAAAAAATTTGAAAACTAAATAATTTGTAAATAAGTACACTTCTTTCTTTAGCATCCTTTAGAGGGCATCAGTAGTATTTCTTGTTCACCAATTGACTAGTTAGTAGGTTTTCTATTTTTAAAATTTAACTGTGGTGAAACTTATCCACAAACAATGTGTTTTTTTTTTTTTTTTCGTTTTTAAGCAAAAGATAACTAAAATAATTTCCGAAGTCACACTATATGTTTTTATTTTATTGTTCTAGTTTACTTTTTATGCATTTCGCTATTATGCATACACTTTAGATAACTTTTAATCACATTTTAAACTTATTTAAAACTGAGATTATTTTACTGCTCTCTTACAAGAACAGTAGTATAAGAAAGGGGATTATTTGATTTTTTAAATATGCTTTCCTTTAGTAGTGAAATACATATCAATATCCGTGATGAATGGTGATTGAGATTACAAATGACAAAGCTGTTCTGAAATTTAAAGAGGAAACTAAATAAAACAGTTTTATGCGAATGATATGAGTCAAAATTAATTTAAAATTAGGCAGATTTAATCTTAGAACCCATCGCGGATTTGATTTCATTCACGATATTTTCGACATTGCGAAGCATTTTAGGAAAATGAAATTAAAAAATATCACAAGTAAGAATTGGGATTTTCTAGACCAAAACTCTAAAAATAAGATAGATGTAAAAAGGAAAAATGACAACGACCATTTTTTGTTTGAAAATCAGCGCTTACACTTGATTTTTCTTGCGTCGATTCAGATATTTTCAGCATTTAGATCCTAAAAGTTGGAAAGTGAAATTTCCAATAATATGATTTTAAAATGCTAAAAGCTCATTTTAAGATCGATATTTTACGCTGCATTTATAAACAATTTTGATGCATTTGAAAATCATTTGAAACTTTGCAACTTTCCGGCCCGAAACGCTTTAATATGAATCAACACTAGAAGCTAGAATAAGAATGAAGTAGAAATGATGAACACTTAATTCTTCTTGCATCGATTCCGATGTTTTAAAGCATTTTGATCCTGAAAGCTGGAATAGGAAATTTCTAATAATATGATTTTAAAAAGCTAATAGCTAACTTATTTTATGCTGCATTTATAAACAATTTCGATGTGACAGGAACTATCCAACGTTGTTCAGCACAAATTAACAGATTACTGAATACACGTGTTTCGGAGTTTCTAGGAATCTTTTTTCAATTCAAAGTTGTGAGCTTTAGGATGTAAAGTCATTCGGTTCTTTTACCGGATGTCCTGTTTATTAGTACTAAACAACTTTGGATATTGCCTCTCATTTCTCAGCACAATGGTATTTATTTTTCTCAATTTTTGATGTATTTGAACATCATTTCAAATTGGGGAAACATAGAAGCTTACTAACTTTCAGACTTAAAACGCTTTAAATATCTGGATTGACACTAGAAAAAGAATGAAGTCACAATGATAAACGTCCAACTTTGCATTTGAAAGTCACTATTTACACTTAATTCGCTTTGCGTCTTTTCATATATTTAAAGAGTATTGGTCCTGAGAGTTTTATAGGGTTGCAATGTTTTCCAGTGATATTTCAAATAATTTCATTTTATAATGTTAAAAACTAATTTTAAGGTCGATATTTTATGCTGCATTTAAAGGGTGTCCCAAAATTAACGAAAGATTTGAATTTGCCACCATTTTTTCTATAAATTGTTGGCAGCCATGAAAAAAGAACAGTTTGACAGTTGAGAGTTTAGGGTTAGTAAAAATGGGGTGTTATTGAACCATACAGCTAGAGAGAGTGAAACATTTCAATTACTGCATGAGGCATTTCCTGGTCGCGTTACTCTCTCATTTCGGTCATCAGAATTGGCACCCTAAGATCGTGTGATTTAACATTTTTAAATTTCTTCTTATGGGGTTATTTGAATTCAAATGTCTATGTCAACAAGCCCACAACCACCCGTGCATTACCGTGTTGCGATACCGAGCGCCAATAACAGTAACTGCTTGACCAGCCTCAACTTTCATTATTTTTGAAACAATTGTTCAATAATGAAAGCGCGTTATTGTATCGTATAACGCTCCATTTTTGATTACCCTAAACTCTCAGCTGTTAAATTGTTCTTTTTTCAGGGTTGCCAACCATTTATTGCAAAGATGGCGGCAAATTCAAATCTTGCGTTAATTTTGGGACACCCTTTATAAACAATTTCAAATATTTGAATTTCATTTGAAGTTGGGGAGCAGTGAAACTTTCCAACATTTCAGACTTAAAACGCTTCAAATATCTGAATCGACGCTAAAAGAAGAATGAAGTGTAAATGATAAACGGCCATTTCATCTGAAAGTGCGAACATTCTGTTTACAGAATGTTGTATGACTCTTGGGAGCTAGTGTTTCCAAGCTAAGGATTTATTATTCTCTGCGGACTTTTTCTCTCTTAACGCTTAAACATAGTACCGCTTTTGAGCTAGCAAGATGCATGACCTGATGTAATATACAAATGATTTTTAGAGTTTCCTATTAGCAGCGTAAATGCTTGTCGTCACGTACGGTTCTTGTCATGTTTTTATTTTTAGCTTGGATATAAATTGCTCGTTGGAGTGAAACTTGGATTTCACTGCATTTATAATAATGTATGCGTTGCATGAGTAGCTAAATGAATACAAGAGAGTGTTTGGAAAAGGCAGGATGGAGATAAAAATGATTTGTGAAAGTGTAATACCAATACATAGATTGTGGATGAAAAAATTATATATATTTGGAAGATTGGTAGTGTAGACCAGGGCTGATGAGTCGGAGGGAAGATAACCGAGTTTGACTCTCTGAATTTTAGAGCCTTCGACTTTGACTCCTTTTACCCCAAAACAGTTTGAGTCCGACTCCACAGCCCTAGTGTAGACAGACCAGTAAATGAATACTTCAACGAATTTTAATTTCCTGAAATTCATTATACTGTTAAACCAGTAGCACTTAGCACACGACAAAAGAAACTTTTTAAAATATACATGTAATTATTAAAAAAAAAGAAAAATTGAATTTCACAGTTTTGCGTTAGGCGGTTGAATTTTAAAAAAAAAGAGTTCTGTAGCCCAGTGAATGGAACCCCCCCCCCCCCCAACAACAACAACTACTGGACGCACCCAACATTTTAAAATTGCTATTGTTCAACAATACCTGGAACACCGCCTTGACATGTTTTCAGTTATCCACCCAAAAAGTATTGGTTTTAAGTCGTGTTATACCAATCCTAGTACGTCGATATATGTAAACGTGTGAAATTTTAGGAGAAACCCTCCATCACTGGTGAAAGTTCTTGCTGCACAGATGTCTGTTGTCAATGAGACCCGATAGTTCCGGCATAGCAACTTGTACCAATAGTACAAAACGCAATTCGTTCCTGGTATTTTACGGAAAGGATAAGAACTGAAAGTAAATAATGCTTCGTAGTTGCAAGTAATCTATTCCACAGTTACAACGTCCACCACACCAGTGATCTACTATGGAAAAATAGGATTTTTGAAGCTACTATTTTAGAAAAAGTTCCCATGGCTGTATGTATGTATACCTGACGTTGCTTTAGTAATGTTTGAAATCCTTTTCATTACTTATTGTGAACAAGTTCAACCAATACTGTTTTGTATTAGTGAAAATCTAAACAAAAATCCATTCCTAAAGCTGTCTGTTTTGCTTCTCCATATTACTCAATCTCCCTTTATTGAAGTCTTCATCTATTGTTTTAATCTCCATCCTCCTAGGCATATAAGAGGTAAAATAACGAGATCGATATAACCAATATTTATTGACAACAATTTAAAAGGTAAACAATAATTAAATAAGTATTGGTACTGTATTTAACCAATAGTATATTTGTATATAAATAAATAGTATATAAACATAAGTTAAACCAACACTTTTTTTATATACAACCGAAAATCATTAAAAAAACTCCATTTCTATAAATGACAATTTTGCTTCTGGCACGGCATTTATTATTCATCTTCCTTTTTCTGAAGTATGCAAAACGCCCCCTTTAGACTCGATGAGTGCTTCATTCCTTGGTTTAATTGCCCTCCTATGTAAAGCGTAAAATAATGGACTCAAGATATAACCAATATTCTTCGTAGCAGGTGGAAAACAGCAACCAATAACTAAATAAGTATTGATACTGTTTTCAACCATCTGTTAAAAAACATAAGTTTAATCAATACTGTTTTTTATTATTAAAGAACCAAAACATCCATTTCCAAAAAAAGTCAATTTAGCTTCTGGTACGGGCATTTCTTTTTCAATTCATCTTCCTCTTTTGAAGTATGCGAATGGCCCCTTTAGGCTCGATGAGTGCTTCATCCCTTGTTTTAATCTCCATCCTCCGAGGCATGTAAGGAGTAAAATAACGGACTCGAGATCTATGTAGCATGAAGCGTTCCGTGCCGCCATATATTTTCTCTCCCCAGCCTATGAAACACAGACTTTTATTTGCAACTGGATAGTTCATTATCAAACACACTTTACTTGCCGCGAAGATTGACTCCATCTTCTTATTGGGTCCTCTCGAACTTGTTTCTCGTCATAAAACCATGCAGAAGTTAACAGCTTTTCAAAAGAGGCTTCTCAGTGTCTACTGACATTTGTATTTCTTTCATAAGTTTTCGTGACGAATACTAAATCGTGACTTATTGTTAAAAGTAAATTTTAAGAAGCTAATGTTACCTAATACATATTTTTAGGTTATCATCTAAGAAATACTAATTAAAACTCCCCCCCCCCCCCTTTCTGTTTCTTTTTTCTTTTCTTTCATTTTGCATAAATGATCCACTTGGACTTTCTTTACTTGATCATTTGAGTTGTATTTTTTATGATTTGTGTACATTTCTAAGCTAACAACAAATCTATAATTTTGAATCCTATTAGCAGTGTAAAAATTAATTAGCTGCAGTTTCACTCTTAATTAATTTATTTATCATAATTGCATTTATTTATTCATTTTGGAACATTTCATACTCAAAAGTGCTGGCTTACCTAACGCACGTTAAAGCACAAAAAAAGATGAATAAAAGATTTAGTGCTTTTTTAGATTTATTTCATGATTTAGGGTCACTTAAAATTCTTCAAGGAAAATCTCGCGCTATAACTTTGATTTCGATTATGTATGTTAAGAAATGGCATGTAATCTCTAAGTTCAAACACTCTCGATAGTCCCAAAATTTCAATTTTTCGAATGCAGTTGATTCGAATTACTTTTAATAATGGAGGTTTTACTATATTTTTCTCAAACGAAAAAATGGTGAGTGAGAAAAAAAATGTCCTATGAACTAAACCTTTTAGGTTTTGGTTACCAGGTTTTTCTTATTTGTTTATTTATTTTTCTTCAACCAATCCTGGCACTTTTCTGAAATTATAGCATGAGAATATTTCCCATGATATTTTCGGATACACATAAGCGTAAATCTGAAATAAATCGAGTTGAATCGTTTTTATTAGACCTGTAGGTTCTTATTTTAATTAATTTTTGTAAGCATAATTTCTAACATAAAAGGGAAGTTGAGAAAAACTTAAAATTTAGGAGTTGGAAAAACTAATTTGGATTGAATCTCTATTGTGTATACATATGTAGGCCGTTCCCATAAATTAAAAACTAAATTCCTTTCCTTTAAGGGTTTTTTTTTTTTTTTTTTTGGAACTATTAAACTCGTTTACAAGTAAATGTTACCGCAATTCAGTGAAATAAATTCCTTTTGGGGCTATCCTCAAGTAATGTCACATTTAGAGGGGCTTGTGCAATTGTAACAGTTTGCGATAAGGGGAGGTAGGGGGTAACACGAAGTGTGACGTCACACATTTTTATAAGAATATGTCTATGAAAAATAGCGTAACATGTGACAAAGGGGGGAAGGATAAGGTGGAGTGGGGCACACTTTGACGGGGGAGGGAGGTCAAAAATGTTGAAAAAAAATGTATGCCACCCATCACTTATAGACAGCCCCACAGATGGTTCTGCTCACTGTGATAAATAAGATTAATACTAAAATTAACTCTAAGCATTCTTTTGTTGGCGCATATCCTGGATTCAATTCTGCTTTATCTTTTTTATTTAATTGTAAAGAAAATGTCTTGTTAAAAGCCTAATGTTCTTAAAAAAAAAAAAAAAACGTCCTAAATGTGTTTTGCAGATAATCTTTTTTTTTTCTTTTACATTAATTCATTCATGCGGTGTGCTATTTTATTTAGCGAGTTGCTTTGACTTCAAGAAGTGTCATTATTAGCCAAACACTTTCAACTTACACTCCAAACTATCCAACGCTGAATCTTCGAATAGTTCATTTCAAGACACATTTCACAAGAGATAATCTGAGCGGAGGAGGGGAGAAAAAAACTATTTCACAATCTTTGTCACAGCCTTTTGCTGCTGCTTATATCCAATGACGAGCGCAACCAATACTCATTTGCTTCAGACCCATCATGTCACCTTTAAAGTGGCATTTCTAAATTCTCAAGATAAACAAGAAAGCGTCATTTAGAGAAAAATGTTTCCAGTCTCAAAACTTCGGAAAGCTATTTCTGCTACTAAATGTGTTTATTTGACTATAGACTTCCCGGGTCAGACAAAGTTATTTAAGCCATTAAGAATGCGTTTGAGCAGAAGTTTTATTGCCTTAATATTAGCCAACTCATTCCTAATGTCCACTCCTAGAGATTAGGTTTAATCTAGGAGCGATTTGGCACTCAAGTCAACTTAATTAAACTCCCTTCACTTAGCGAAATTGGTGCATCACCATTGCAGCCTTTCAAAGATAACTAATCCTTATTCCAAATCGATTTAAATAGCGATTTCTCTCGTTTTTGATTATATCGCTTTCTCCCTGGGTATTTAATTTTAATTACAGAAACTGATAATAACAATTAAGTAAGCTTGAATTATTGGAACTGCGTTGACGAACGGAGCTTAACACGGACGAGTCCGTTTATTTTCCTTGATGACTTCTAGACACATCCGATAAAGATTTTGCTTTATCACGATTAAATGATTAGTTTAAATATTTCTGGGTACATTAAAGCTTACATTTAGCGTCAATATGCATAAGCTGCTATTGATTTTCAATTTAATTTTACATCAGTGGGAGTTCTTGGCTCAACAGAACTTTCTTATTGGCGATCATTTCGATTTAATATTGCATCCATTGACAAGAACTTTAATTGCAATTATAAATCATGTTGACGCATCTCGGTTAGAATTTCAGACTTTGTGTTCATTCATTTCGTCATGTTAAGGTTCGCTAGCTTAAAAATGCTCCGATTTAACTGCTTTCGATATATTTTTAATGACTTGGGAATAGAACTCTTGTGCTCAATGTCTTTTGTTTCGATACGTTTTGAATGTGAAAATGTATAATAATATTTTCTGAATTGTGCTTTACTACAAGTTTAAACAGCTATATTAATTTGACTATTTATGAATTTTGTTACTTATAAAAATTAAAATTCTGAGATCATGGTAGATATTGTATTGTAATAAACTGTTGGCAATTGCTTAAAATTCAACGCGGAAGTGTTCATTAATAAGATTTTGTCTATTTAGGAGTTCATTCTTTCTTTTTCGTAAAATACTTACGCCAAGATCTATGCATAATAAAGATGAAACCTTTCGTTAGGGCACAGGAAGAATTAGCACACTTTTTCAAAAATGGCATTTTGATTTCAGTTGACACCAATTTGTTATTTTTTTTTTTTAACAAAACAAAAATAAAATTATAAGAACAAATATGATATTCCCTTTGAAAAATTGTTCTTACAGCTCACGAGTTGGGTACAACAAAATAAAACAACTTTACTTCAAAATCTCATTAGTTGAGACATACAGTCAATGTATTTTTCAGTTTCATTAAGATTCGACGAATGAATTTCATGACTGAAAATGAATTAATTGTCTCATTCAAGACGTTCAACTAAATAAATAAAACAAGAAAAATTGTTGCTTGATCTTAGGGATTTTTTTGTATAGATTTAAAATGCGAATCTCTGCTTATAGTGTGCTGGGAAAAAAAACTAATTAGCAATAAGAGGATATCAAGGTATCATTAATTACAGTGAAATCCCGTTGCAACGCACTTCAAAAGACCGCAAATTTTGTTCGTTGTAACGGGAATTTCGTTGTAATAGAATTCAGGTAATGTAATGGAAATTAAATCGGGACTGAAAATGTATTTCGTTGTATTGATATTCGTTGTTATGGGATTTCATTGTATATCCAGTAAAGCAGCTTTACAAAAACAGCGTTGTGAGATATTTTGTGGTGTTGAACATGTTAAAGTTCTACAATAAATACACCACATGAATCCAAGTTGTACATTGTATTAGGTGTTAAAATATTAAATTTACTCCCTCCCCCAAAGAAAACAAACTATAAAAATTATGTAATTTCTGAGGAGAAAATTTTTTTTTTTTTCAATATTTACAAAATCTACTCAGAAGATTTGAGCAAAAAAGAAGTAAATTCTTTAATCTCTCTTAAAGAAATTTATTATGTGACGCTGAAGAATACAAATCTGCAAAGAAGATCAAACCATTTATCACGATTTAGCTCACCAAATCTTTGGATATCTTCAAATGTATCTACATTTTTTATCGCTAGGAGAAGAAAAAGTGTTAACTCGATACTTATTTCAGACAGCTGCAAAATTGCGAAAATTGAATCGATTTTTTAGCGCTGTTCTAATCTATTTCCAAACGAGGAAAACTGTTCAATTGTCTTCCGTTTCAAATTGATTAACTGATAATTGTCATTTAAAGTGGAAGCCAATATTTGTGATATATTTATTGCCATTTACGAACTCCAATCGAACCACTTCCAATTACTCTTCAATAAACATTTCACACTAATCCAAGTTGTATTATATATATTTACGTCATATTTTTAGAGACCCTTTGAAATATACATGTAATTTACGTCAATTACAAAAGAAAATAAAGAATAAAAATAAATTGAGCACAGTATTTTCAAAAGTTGACATGAAGATTTGACCATAAAACAAAAAAGGAAAAAAAAATATGAAGGAGCCTCATAGTATAAAAAAACAGATCTGAAAGGCGATGACAAAGAAATCTTCTAAAAAGATCAGGTCATTTTTCTCGCTATTCTAATCCGTAGCCCAAGTGAGACAAAAGTTCCGATTGTCTTTGGTTTAAAGTTGATTAACTGATAATTGTTATTCGTTAGCGAAGCCAATATTCTTGTGCCATTTATACCTTAACCTCACCCCATCCATTCCCACATTGAGGACTTTTTAATGGTTCTGATCTGAATGACATCTGAATTACTATTCTTATCTGAATAAACTAATTTACATACTTTATAAAAATTTTATGTAGGTACAGGGGCGGATCCAGAATTTTTTAAAAGGGGTGTCAAGTTTCAATGGTCAGCGTGTTAAACTGTATAAAAAATCAGTTAAACAGGCTTACCCCCCCCCCCTCTTTCAAGGGTGATGGCATACCCCCTCATACGCTTCCCCCCCACCAAATGAGATCAAATTCCTTTTAACTACACCCTCCCCTTCATTTTTCAATGGTGTTACCTGTGCCATGGATCATATTCCCCCAAAGTTTTACTAAAAATCATATTTCTTTAGGCAGACAGGCTGGACACGCTACCGTATTAATAGTTGAATGCATTTACATTAATATTTTATAACATACAAAACGTTGTGATTTGAAGTGGAAGAGCGCTCTGACTTAAAACTGTAAACTCATTAGAGGTGATTGCTCTTTTGAAAATGAACAAAAAACTCATAATGGCAGTAGCCCAATAAACGAACTCAGTTAGGACGTACTGGGAAGAAAAACCTTACAGAACGAAGTGAAAAAAGTTTAACATCAATTCCAGATATTATTTTTTCGGATCTAAAAATTTTAAGTTTGAATAATAATCATAATAAAATTCTTGTCACAGGGGGGTCAGCTGACCCTTTGACCCCCGCCTGAATCCGTCCTTGTGTATGTACAATATTTATAAAATTTTAACACGAGGACTTGAGCTTAAACAAAAAAGGAAAATTCATGGGATCACGTTGTCCAGAGAACAGATGTTTGGCAATGTTCAAGAATCCAAATCTTCCAAAAAAAAAAAAAAAAAAAAAGCATCAAATCATTAATCACGATTATGTGCTCAAAATCTTAAGATATCGTTAAATTTATCAACATTTTTACTGCGAAAAGAAGAAAAAGTGTTAACTCGATACTTACTTCCGACGGCTACAGCAGAATTGCCAAATTGAATCGGAATTTTTCTCGCTATTCTAATCCATTGCCAAGTGAGACAAAAGTTCCGATTGTCTTTGGTTTGAAGTTGATTAACTGATAATTGTTATTCGTTGGCGAAGCCAATATTCGTGGGCCATTTATTACCATTTCCTCACCCCATCCATTCCCACATTGCTGACTTTTCAAGAATTCTCATCTGAATTCCGAAACAATTATAAACCTCCCCATAAATATCGCCTTCTCGGGTAAAACTGCATTCAGTGCGCGATTTGTTTAACTTAAATCCAATCATTAATTCAACTGGCAGTGCGAATAAACTTTTCTCTGCTTCGGAAAATGATTATCTGGAACCGCCAATACTTTTCCTTGGGCCATAGGGTACTGGGGCAACTTGTCACTTTGATTCATTCTGTAATTTATTTTCTCATTAATTGCCTTCCTTAATTCTCCGAAAAAGATAAATAGGTCCTTACAAATCACGACAAAAGTTTCGCGGAGGAGCTTCAAAAGACGGGCTTTGTTCCTTGGGCTGTCCTGGGGACTATCGCGAATTCCCCTTGCGAACATACTGATCCAATGTGCTGCCGGGGACACTCTGAGCTGTTTTTTCTCTCACCAGGAGCCTGTCGGAGGACACTTTTACTTTATTAGTGAGCATAAAATTGCATCATCAGCCTTTTCTTTGGGAAGAGAGAGCTTTTTCTCTTTACACTAATAGAAAGTGGGCAAAAATATATGTGCCAAAAATAATAGTACTGTTAAAATTTACGTTTTATTTTTGCTGTGTATTCTGGGGCATGAAGCACTTCGTCTGCTTTTTTCCTACAAGATTGAAAAGAAAAATACGAGATACTTTTTCACAACAGTTTTTTTTTTCTGAGAGAGTTGTAAAATTAGTTTCATTTTTACATGAAAACAGGTGTCGTTTCTTGCCTGATCTATATATGTATTTCAAATATTTATCGATAAGTTATTTTTGATTATTTGGAAAAAAAATGCTTTTTTTCATTCTTCCATTAAGTGTTTATTAATTGAAAAATGCTTAGAAAAAGTAGCAAACATATGCGGAGTGAGGTAACACTTTCATGTTATAAGTTGTTATTTTTGCCACTTGTATTAACAGAAATATTAATGGTTGAACTTAAAAATGATGAAATTGGGTGTAAATTGTGTACCATATAATTAGATGTGTGATTAAAAAAAAACTGTTTTACTCTATAAATTTTCAAAAATGCGATTGTTGACGCCTCACTAAAAGAGCGAGCAGTTTATTTTTGCGCTGATAATATATATGGTTCTAGAAATCAAACTAATTTGCAGCGAAGTTAGCATGTAGCACATACTCTACTTAAAGCTCTGAAATGCATATATGCAGAAAGTAATATTAGCATCATTTGACTCAAATTTATGGCACTAAAATTGTAATGGCACTGACATTCTTCTAATAAGAAACATTGTTCTAAAAAAGTTATTTACTTTCAAGGATAACATGAAACAGAAGCAAAAGCAGTTGGTTGATGAGTTTGACAAAAATTATTAACTCTAACAGTTATTAACTCTATTTATTATGCAATTAAAGAAGAAATCTAGCTGTACTGATGAATTTTGAAGAATTTTGAATCATTTGTTCTACCAATGATATGACAATATTAAAATAAATTAAACTTCCTCGTCTATAGACCCTGTACAAGACTGTCTTAATCTATTATTGTATCACTAAAAACGTTTTTCGTACTAGGAGAGGTTAAAAAAAAACATTTAATCTATTTTTAAAAATTGAACTATTAGGATACCCCCCTCCCTCCTCACCGTCATTTCCCAAAAAAGTTTCAACTGATCAACTGAGGTAAATAGTTTACTATTGTAGACAGTTTATGTTTTTGTTTATCATTTTTTGATTGATTGACATTTTATGTTATTGTCATATTGTGGACACAATATATTTGACGAATTTCTTGGGAAGTTTCCTCCGCCCACTAACAAAATGCTAAATTCGGCTAAGCTCTTTGCATGTCCTGCTTTTGTAATAATGCGTATAACTTTCAAATGTATGTAAAGAGGACTTTCAATAAAATTATTTTAAAGCAGGGAAAGAAAACAGAAAGAAAGACTATCTTGTGGGAAACGCATCATGGTATAACAGGTCATTGACTTCTCTTCCCTCCGAAAAGTTGACTCTTGAACTCATTTGGTCATTATATTTTGGCTATTTAAAAAATCTTCAGTATACAATATTAAAATTTTTAGTAATTCTATAGAGTACAATGGAAAACAAAAAAGTATGTATATAAATTAATAGTGCACAAGAAACTTACAAGGGCGATGACAGCTCATAGTCAGTGATTAATTAATGTATTCAGCTATTGCCCAGTAAAAATGATTTATGAATCGTTCCGTGATGAAAGTGTCTTGTTAACGGTTCGGTCCGTAATTAATGAAAACAATTTCTAGCTGTCCCCTTGATTGAAAAAAAAGGAGGGGGGATTGCGGCCTTCATTTCATTGGCTACAAGTGCTCCTTTTGTGCCCAGGGACTGCCTAGATTTATGAAGCCCATCTCATAGTCTCGCAACTACGCAGCGGTAGGCTCACGTGACCACCAATCAATTGCCAGCTGTTCGCCCTTGAGTGGAGGAGAAGGGGGGTCAGTTTACTTGTCTTAAGGTAATCTTAAATATGTTTTCATTTTTAATGCTAATAATGAAGTTCGCTTTTTTACTCTCCTGAAAAGTCAACTATGATTATCTGTTAGTAGTTTTTCTCAAGTTTCAATATTTTAGTAGTTCTGTTTTGAAAAAAAAATCACCAAAATTACGGAATATTGGAACTCTCTCCTCCCTTTTTTTTTCTTTCGCGTTTTTACCTAAGTGACTACTAACGGTCCAAATTCTTAGAATTTTTAAAAATTTACAACGCTATCTAGTGCCAATAAAGTTAAAGTAGTGGTTGAGTGCAAAATTTTTTATTCGAATTAATTATTTATTTTTATTTGCTGATGACAAAATCTGTTATAATATAGCTTTCTTTAAAAGAAAACAATGATCATTAGTGAGTAATTTAGCTCTATGTTGGTTTATCAGTATTTCTGTCGTCCAGTTTTGAAAAAGTAATCATGAAAATTACGATGAAGGAAATCCCTCCTCGTTTTCTGAAATATTTTTATTACAACCGAAGTGACTCTTTACGGTCTAAAACTTCAAAAATATTTAAAATTTACATTGCCATCTAGTGGCAGTAAAGCTGAAGTAATGGTTGATTGCTGATTTTATTTGTTAAATGCTTCAACCTTTTTTCCATATGAAAATATTTTTCACCGCGATTGCATATAGTATCATTTTACACTTTTTGTGTTTCCGGGAACTGTGCATCCATAAAGTAAGAAATAACAACGCCTATATGGTTTCCCACAGCTAAGTTTTATGTCCGATTTTTTGTCCTTGAAAGAAATGTTAAACTGCTTGTCTTTCAACAAACGCGAGTTCTCTCCACTAAGATGTATCCGACCCCTCGACTTATATCATCCTCACTCATAGATCACTATGGACGGCACACTTCTTGTACCATCGCTAGGCAATTCCCTTTTCCAATCAGTTATTACAGCATTCCTACCATAGCATTCACTAACCTCATCCCTGTCACACTAACATTTTTGGGGGTTTTCCTCTTGCTTATGATGAGTTTGCGATGCAATTACCCGTTACGAACTCCTCTTTCCCATCCGGCGTTCTTTCATCCCCCTATACCCCAGCTACTTTCCTTTCTCAAAATCCCAATAATCTTTACCCGCCGACAGTCCTCTTAGTCGATGTTCAGGGAGTGAGTAAAAAATGCTTACAGTGATACTGAAGCAAACAAATAAGTATTGTCAAATTCAAGTGAAATCGTCCCTTCATTTTACAGCATGATTCCACCAATTGGCAATTTCCCTTCATTTTGCAGCATGATTCCATTAATTAGCAATTGCTCTTCATTTTACAGCATGAGTCCATCAATTAGGCAATTTTAGTGAAAGACATGTATGTCTCTTCCTAAAATACCGGCGTATACACCAGCACAGATGAAGCATCACTACGAAATAAATAAAGACTTTTATGCTGAAATGTAAAAGAAATTTAAACAATATGAAATGCACAAGTTTGCAAAATATTGTTTCGTTTTTTGCATTGAGAAAGGGGTTCCTTGACACCCCGATGCACGTTTCTGCAAAGTTGACATTTAATACCTTGTTTAATTTTCTTTATGCATCGTCAGTTTGTTAAATGTTAGTTCCCAGTTACTTTCAGTCATAATTTATGAGCTTGGATATCATGCAATTTTCTTTCAATGGCCATAAACTACAAATGAATAATACTTTTAGCTAAATGCCTAAAAACTCGAATCATTAATTACAAACAACCGATTATTCTTCAAATATATTTTTCATTTGTCGTAACTATAACACATATTTCAATTAAATTCTTTGTTTATCAGAAAAAGCACGGATTTTTATTTTGTTTAAATTGCATTAAGTATTTCAATTAAATTCTTTATTCTTAGGTTAGACGGATTTTCACTAGATTCGGATTGATCAATCAGGGTTGCTTATTGTCGCCACTTTGCTTCGTTTGTTAAAGTCTATTGTCTTTGCGATTGGGAGATTGCGAACCACGTGATCCTTCGCTGCGTGGCAATGAAATTCATTCGCTCGAATTAAATACTATCGATTGCACAAATGATTTTTTTAAACGATAAACATCGTCTGAATATAATTTTTATTCATTCGTTTTTCTATTTGCAATTTATAGTGGCGTCATTATGTCACGATTTTTTATTACTTCATGGAGTACGCTTGGAGCTTGGGTAAAACTATGAGTACACATTTTAATTAACGAAAAATAATATTTTTTATACATATTTTGAAGTGGGAAGAGAAATTACGAGAACAGCGTGCGAGTACAGCTAGTAACAAATATTCTTCATTCAAGTTGGTTGAATTAAATGGATTTTTTTCTGAACGACCTAGTTTACTTTATGGAAAATATTTTACATTTTAAAGCAACTTTCGGGGGAATTAACATAACTTGAAACATTTCGAATTGGCGATAAATTTCCCATCCAGCATTCATGAAGAATTGTTTACAGTGTGAATGTTATATAAACGAAAAAAAAAGATAGGACATCTACTGTGCGGTCAACTGCGAAAAATAATTCGTGTTGCTTAAAAAAAAAGTCAAAAATTCAGAACATAGAATTTGGGGGGTGAAAAAATATATTCAGAACTTTATCAAATCAAATTAAATGATCAACGATTGATTTATTTTCGAAGAGTGAAACATTCGTTTCGATAGGAAATGCTATTTAATAGTTGCGTCATGATGTATTTATTATGTTTTTTATTCACCAGATAGTTCAAAGCTTTTCACCTGAATTTTCTGCGTTGTTTTATTTTCAGAAAAGAAACATGGTTCTGTGAGGGGATGAAATCATTTATTTAGTTGACTAAAATTGAGCCACGTGTTTTTGTGTCTTTGTTCCCATCATTTATTTCATTTTCAAGTGAAACAAATATTGCTTATTTCTCTTGATGTGTTCACCCTTTAATTGCAACAATATGAAATGCCAAAAAATGTTTCGAAGAATCATTTGTTTATAGCCCAAGCGATTTAGTAAGAACTCCAGAACCACGTGGTCTTGAAACAGATTAATGTTTTTGCAGACTTTTCTCCTCTCCTCTCTACCGAAGAGACTGATAGGGACAGGAAGAAATAGAATGAGAGAGGAGAGGATGCTCAGGAGGGGGGATAAAAAGGCAGTCGCATCGATCGCAGCGACCTCCTGCGGTGGCATCGCGAAACTGCCCGCTCCGCCATCTTGTAAACTGATTGTTCTCTTTATGGCGGTGGGGTACATAAAGCACATTAACGGCTATCATAGATTACTGCGCTGAAAGGACAAAACCGAAATGGGGGTTTCATATGGAGTTAGGAGGAACAGGGAAGACATCTGTGTTGCCTGTTTGCAGTATGTCTGTGCCATCTTCTCCTGTGATGTTGACGACCCAACAGCTCTTCAACTTTTTCACTCCTTTTACCTCCTTTAGTAGGAGTAGGGAGGGGGGGAAGCAGACTATTATGCTTTCCAAATCGGAAGCGAAAAATCGTCACTTATGTGTGTCGATTTTCTTTTCGTTTTCTTTCAGTGGCGTGGTTTTATTTTCCACGTGGTGAATCTCCGAAACCTTTTTAAAAGCGCTTAACAGATAACCGAATTGGTGGAAAGTATCAATAAACTTTATGAAACAGCGATTAAAGGCTATCAGTAGTTTATTGTATATTTGAAATTGTTAAAGCGGAGTTATAACTGACATCAAAATACTGGGAATAGAAATAGATTGCATTAAATCTTCCCCCTTATGCATTGAACACCAGTGTCTTTGAAATTCCGGGTTTAAAAATTTGGGGGCTCGTCGCCGAGAGTCGCTTTTTTGAGAAACAGGTGTCATTTATGTATTACTATTGCAACTACTAATTTCCATTTATGGAGACATCACGTAACAGCAGGGCGTGCACAGGGGGGGGGGGGCACCTGTTGGCCCAGACCCGAGCCTGAAGGGTGAAAGAGATTTTTAAAATGAGGGGTGAAATGTATGTAGGGAACGTAGGGGGTTAAACAATATGGAGGGCAGCCCGAAAAAGTCATTTATGACGGACTCCAAAATTTCTGTGACGCCTTGCGTAGCAGTCATATGAAAATACTTAAAGCAAGCTGAAAATGTACACACACACATACACAAAAAAATAAATAAATAAAAAAAAAATAAATAAATAAAAATTTTCCTGTTATTATTTACAAATTACTGTAGTTTTTAATCATTTTTTTACCTTCCACAAAACGTTGTTTTGCAGCATGGGCCGGAAGAAAAACTAAAGCTCAATATAGTATTACTGAATGCAGACGAACTAAACTAAGTAAAACATTTTTTTTACTTGCATTTTGGAGTTCTCTCACCGTTATGACATTTTAAATCCCCACTGTACCCTTGTCACTAGTGGTCGGGGAAAAATGGGGGCGAAATCGATTTCTAAACCTAAATGATGCCTACGTAGAAGCTACAGATGAGTCTTATGTGTCTTTATTGCATTTTAAATCATAATCGAATCAATTTAACAAGTATAGTTTGTGCTGTTATTAATAAAACCTAGAACTGTACTGCAATTTTTTGCTTTGACTGTTTCATATTTTTTTAGAATAAAAAAACATTTAAATTCTAAAATTAGTGAAAGTGATGTCAATACAGTATATCCCAATTCATTTAGTTCTTTTCGTATCATATTTTACCCAAACGATTAATGCATTCATTTTAATTTCGTGTTATTTTTATGTTCTTTCGAAATTACAATTCATATTTTTTGCAATTCTTTTCTTAATCATGTCTCACTTGGGATTTTAAACCAAAAACTATTGCACTTGTTCACATCTAGTAGTAAATTATTTTTTGATACACATTAGTTTCATATTTCAATCTGTATTTTATACAGTATGTTTTTTTTTCTCCATTTGTACTCTTCCAGAGTACTATTTCATTTAAAATCATTTTCCAGAGACAAAATTTTTCAGAAATGGCAAAATGTAAGTGAATTGCATTTTTAAAATTGTTGTAAATTTTTTTTTGTATGGATTGTTATCTTTGTTCTTAGAGAGATTTTTTATATCGTTCAATTATATTTATAAATTATTCATGTTCTAAAAAATATGCCAAACGTGGTAGTTATCTTTAATTGTATAAAGGAATAATTCTAAACACGTTAGATTGTAAATCTTTTATCGTTTGGTAAAAAAACAGGTTAATTTTTATAGTATGATTTTGATGCCTGATCGCAAAACAATTTCAGTTTTCAAAATCTATCTAATGGTCTCAAAATTTTTGTGATCTTTATGTGATCCTTACTTGGAAAGGAGAAAAATATTTATTATAGTTAAATTTTTCAACTTTCAAAACTTTTTTTTTTCCTTACCTACATAGCGAATGCAAGAAATGATAGCATAATATTTACTGTCTTTCAAAAGAGATGTTTCGTTTGAAATTTGTGTTCGAAAAACAATGCCATTCGTCCTTTCCCCCTTACAAAATTTTACTATCAGACACTAGCGCAGCCAGAAATGCCTGCTGGAGGGGTTTTTTGGATCAAAAATAACTTCTGAAAGTTTTTTTTTTTAAAGCCAAAACAGCCCTTTCATATGCAGGAACTACTTTATTAGAATTTGCATTTATGGTGAAAGCAATGGCTCTTGGGGGGGGGGGGTGCTTCGCGGCGCCACTGCTATTAGAACACATTTTATTATCTCATTCAGGCAAATACACGGAAATCTGTCGAGGAATAAAGATATAATAATTGACTAACTTCAAATATTCAGAGTAAAATTCGTTTGGTTTTATAATTTTTTTTATTTTCAAATAAGGTAATGGCTGTACTTTGTGCAATTGATAATAAAAAACTATTGTAAGCAAGAAATTTTAACTTGTGCACTTGTTGTAACGAATAAAAATGTGCTAAATGCTGAAATATTCTGCTATCAGATTAGATAAACACTTTTCTTGATAAGAAACATAGGGGATTCGGGAATTGTTAGAAACAGAAAAGAGGGAGGGGAGAGAGTGAATGATGCAAGGATTATGGCCCACTCACATGTCTCCATTGAAATTTGATAGCGATAAACTATGCTTTCATATTCTTCCCACTTCTGTTTTTGTCCCTCTTATTTGCTGGTCAATCGTTTACTAAAAATGTAGTAATTATGATTACAAAAACATCAGATTTTTAATCTAAATTTTAGAAGTCGGTCAATTGTTAAATTTTATTTCTCAATAAAATGCCCCTGTGATCTGAATGAGAAAAAAATATGCATTCAGATGGTAAAATTTTGTAAGATAATGACTAAAAGAGAATAGGGGAGAAGATGAATGCGGCGTTGTTTTTCGACTTCAAATTTCAATCGAGACATCTTTGAGAGATTCCTTTCATCATTCTCTCTCTCTCTCCATCCTCCATATTTTTTGTTCATTATAACACGTTTTAGCTTCATGTTTCCAATGTCTTTCTCTGTAACTTTTCTCTTATCCACTGCACAATCATCAACTTTTTTTTTAATTTAATTTTTATTATTAAGTCAGTTTTAACTCAATTCAATTGTTGAATCAGTATTTCCTGAAAAATTTTCCTGTACTACCCGTGTGAATGAAAAATTAACATGTGTTCTGATGGTAAAATTTTGTGAGATAATGACAAAAAGAGAAAATGACCGAAGAGTTTTGCACTCAAATTTCAATTGAGGCATCTGAGCGACATTCCTTGCGGCATCTTCAAGTTTTCTCTTATCCGCTGTGCTACCATTAACTTAAAATATTAATAACAGCAAAAATAAAATTTTAACCAATATTTTAGAAGTCAGTCAATTGTTAAATCTTTATATCTCAGCAAAATTCCCGTGTGCTACTTCTCTTTATGAAAAAAGTATATATGTTCTGATAGTAAAATTTTTGTAAGATAATGACTAAAAAAGAAAGGGGGAGAAGATGAATGCATTGTTTTTCGCACTCAAATTTCAATCGAGACATCTGAGCGATATTCCTTGCATCATTCTCTCTCTCTCTCTCTCCATCCTCTATTCTGTTTCTAACAATCCCCGAATCCCTCCCCGCGGCTGGCATCCCAGCCATTCGTCAGCCAGCCAGAACGCTTCTCTCCTCCGGGAACATTACATCCAAACATGCCAAGCAACTTGATTTACGGGTGGGTCTCACGTACGTCCCACCCCCCTTAGCTGTGCGGGGAGGGGAGTTATCCCCAAACCCCGCAGCTCATGAATTAATCCTGCAGAAGGGAAAACCCTCAGAGAAGGAGGGATTTTTTTTTTCTTTTATTTTATTCACCCTCCCGCTCTATTTGGGTTTTGTTTTTTCTTTGCTATTTAGAATCGGACTGCCAAAGATGAGATTTATAGTTTGCAAAATTTCTCTCCTGAAATTTGTTTTAAATTTTAAATCCTCCAGAGATGCTTCTGGTGCGAAATAAGGTTTTTTTTACCCCCGTTTTACCCGCCCTTGCTCTCTAACGGCGTTACGGGTAGTTTCAATTTAAAGTTCACTTTTTGTAAAGAAAGGGGGAACAGGTGAAGTAAAAATGGATTGCGAAATTTTAGACACGTGCCTCTTTTCATTCTTTTTTTTTTAACATCTGACTGTGGTAATTTAATTGTCGTTTAAAAAAAGAGAGAGAGAGAGCTGAGCTTCAAAATTAACCGAAGCATATTTCTTTGGGTAAATTTTGAGCATTTCTAAAAATAATTATTATAGCTGGTTACATAATATTAAATTTCTTACTGGTCGTACTTTACTGCATCCTAAATCGTAACGCAAACAATTCGGTATTCCTTAAGATTATTACTGCTAGTTACATAATGTTAAATTTCGTTCAGATCTTATTTTAGTTTAATGCATCCAAGTCTTATCGTAAATAATTCAGTATTATCAGAGATGATTTTTATTGTTGATTGCAAGAGGTTAAAATTCATACTGATCGTATTTCTAAAGATTGCTGGTTTCATGATGTTAAATTTCTTACTGATCGTATTGTAATACACCACAGATCGTAAATCTTAGCGTATATTGCTGGTTACATGACATTAATTTTTTTATTGATCGTATTTAATGTATCCCAAATCGCATATCTTAATGTAAAAAATATGGTTTTCCTGAAGATTATTATTGTTGCTGGTTTCATGATATTAAATTTCTTACTGATTGTGTTTTAATGCATCCCATATTGCAAGTCTTAGTGCAAACAGTTCGGTATTTCTAACAATAATTACATAAAGCTTGTAATTTTTTTCTCTCATTCTATTTTAATGCAACTATAATCACTAATCTTATCTTAAATAGTATGGCACTTTTAAAATGCTAATTATCGCTCGTTACATGATATTGATTCTTACCCATCGTTTTTTAATGCATCCAAAGCACATCGTAAACAATTTGGTACAATTACATTCATTCGATGGTTTTTTTTTTTTGGGGGGGGGGTGTTTTTTTTCTTTTCCATTTTTTTCAAAAATTATTTTCCCATGTCCGTGGAGTAATTCTGAAGCATCGAATCTCTATTTAGTAATTTTGGTACCTCGATCAAAGCAAATTTGATCGTCTCAAATCGAATGATGCAGATTACTGGTTTTTATAATTCAAGTCATTGTTTACTTTCTATAAAAAAAAATGAAATAGTTCAATAAACGGAGTAAAACATCGCAGAATAATATCTTACCCATGTAGTGTTAACACGTTATCATGTGCATGACATTCGTTATTAAAAGCATTGTATTCCAAGCGTATTTTTTATTGTACCCTTTGCTTGAAAATATTCACCTCGGGAAGGAAAGAAACACAACTCAAAATTTTGCAATAACTTACTACTAGCAATAGATTTAAAATCTAAATTTAATGCTCTTTCTAGTCACAAAAAAAAAAAAAAAAAAAAAAACTCACATAAAGTTAGCTTTGATAACTGGTGCGCGGTGACGAAAAAACAATATAATCAATAATGAACCGTCATTCATAATTTAGAATGAAAGTTTTCGAACTGTATACGTGCATTAGTAATTTAGACAACAAAAACTAACCAGTAAACATCACATCATAAACTTTTTGCACGCGTTGTAATACTTGAGACGAAATTACTTAAAACTCTTATTGCATGAAACCTTGATTTTTTTTTCCTTAATGCCGTTTTTTTTTTTTTTTTGAATAATAGAGTAACTATCTTTGCCGGAGTGCGATATGTACAATTTGTGATTGAACTCCATAGTGGTCTTCCTCCGTAATCCCACCCTGTAATATTGACATGACAGTGATTTTTCAGAAAACGTGCTCTCCCCTCATATGTACGTAGTTTGAGAACAAGTTTATTAAATCTCGGCCACTCAGTACCCGAGTTCATCAAAACTCGGGGTAACAATAGATGACATTATGATCAACTTTTGTCTCTAAATAATTTACTTAAATTAAAACTTTCTCATCTTTAATTGATTTCGGTACTTTTTTTGACCTTTTTCTTTTGTAACCCATATAGCAATCTTTCTACCTATATTTTTGTTCAAAAATTATCCATTTTTGCTTTCTCTTTTGCATATAAACATCAGTAATTTTAGTCTTAGATATACTTTTTTCTTGATTTGTTATTCTTAGAACAGGAACAGGCGTACCCCTCCACTTCCAAGTTCTATCACAGAATAGTTATGAATAGTTGTAGCTAGGCACAAAATATAAAGCTTGAATTTGTACGCCCAGATTCAATTTAAAATTGAAACAATGTGAGAATGAATTATTTTTCTTTTAAATCCGAGTGAATGCCAAGTAATTTTTGTTAAGATCATAGTCACTTATGACTTTAAATTTGCTACAATAATTGATTGTAATGTACAAATTAGTCTTACAACTCACATATTAAAACTGATGGAGTCCGCCCCCTGCTCACTTCGCTCGTCTGCCACCTGCGGTGGGTCACAATTGGTAATTTTAATACTTTTATTCCTGGATGCCCTCAGGACATCCTTGAGGTCTAACCCCTTAAAATTTAAAAGATTGCGACCGGGCGGAATGGCTTCCCCTGGAGATCCTATATCCAGCGGTACCAATATTAACCAGGAACACATTCACAGTCCGGAAGAGATTTTACGGACACGCACAGGCTTAATGTTATGGATTACATACAATATTTTCAAGATCATAGAAAGACACGCAAATATGTCGGTTAAAAATAAGGATGAAACAAGCGAAATTAAAGGATAAAGTAATCTCTTTTTATTGATAATTTAAAATTTTTTTTATTTTTTTCTCCGTATTTATTCTCTTGAATACGGTTAACTCACCACTGACGTGTTGATCCTTTCTTCGAACTTGGATTATTGTTACCGCAAAAAGGTGAAGGGCATTCTTTCTGATCCTGCTGTATTGTAGTTTTTTTCTTTGAATCGGCTTTTTTTTTCATGAATATTTTTATCATCCACTATGTAACTGTCCTTTATCGATAGTCTTTGAACATTTCTTTGCTCCCCTTCATTGTTTAATTCTTCAATTTCAGGCGAGTCTTTTGTTTAAAAGTAAGCAAATAAGGAAGACGGCATAGGTTAAAAGAAGATTTTCGAATAAAATTTGCCTTTTCTTTGTTTCTCTTGCTCGTCATTTACTGACCGTGAAAAACAAAATAAATTTATGTAATTTCAGATCAGGCAAATTGTTAAAGGTGGGTCTAATATCGAGTTGATAAAATGTTCAGATAAACATCAATTAACATAACTTTAACATTGAATTAAGAAAAAGAACTCTAGCTTCATTTCTTTCTGTTATGCAAAATATTATTGTTATTATTACTTAGATTATCTGTGTGAGATCTATGATTAATTGCGAAGATCTTCCACATTTATTTCCATACTTCCTCTGCTTAAATATTCAGTCTTTCCATTGAAAACCCACCCAAAAATGGAAACGCACTTGGGACTTATCAATTTGATCTGAAATTTTATTGGCATATATTGTTTCATAATCAGGTGCAGATTTCGTAGAACAAATCGTTGACAGAATTAGACGAGTGATTTTGCTCACAATGTTGTTTAAGATCGTTCAACAATGATTATTATCTGGGCACGGAAATTTCTTGTCTAATCGGCAAATTCTTTAACTAGATCTTGCTATTCTGGAATTTTCAAACTACACTGTGAAAAACTAAAGGTTGCTTATTGCAACTTTCAGGTAAAACATAGTAGCACCAGCGACTCTTCCTTAAGAGTAGCTATTTGTTCTACAACGTTTCACCCTAAAAGGTGCCATATGCAACACGTGGTTTCAGTGTTCCAAAATATTAAGAGTAAAAGTACGTAATCTTTTGAAAAGAAAAAAAAAGTTTTTAAACTGAAATTCGAACTTGTGTTTTCAGTGACTGCATCATTGGTGTTGAAAGTAGGACGTGGTTAGGGGGCTCAATTTCCCCTTGCACTAATAATCAGACTTTAGTCGCCAGTTCTTCTTGGCGTGTTATTCAATCTATCCTCACATCTTCTATCACAGCAACAACACCATCGCGAGTCGCATCGAGTTTCAGCCACTTTTCATTTAAGTGGCGACAACTGCCATGTTCCCTGCTTTTCGGAAGACGCAGCAAACTGCGGCGTAATGTGACACGTCATGAACTCAGGTTCTAAAAGAAAGTACCGCTCAACAACCCTTCCCCCTCCCCCTTATTTTCAGTTCCTGTCATTTGTCAATGTCTCAGTTCCTAAACCTCATTAAAAAACAAATTCTATACGGTTCAAAACAAAAACTTGACTTATTTAGTTATTTGACAATTTATTTTTTTTAAAAAAAGTGTCATCAGCATCAGACATGGAAAATGCTGCCATCAATCGTGGTTTGTGTTAACCGTTATTAGCAGACGATGAAAGATTTAACCTCGGGATGCCCACGAGGGGGATAAATGCGGCGTTGACGATTTTATTAGTGTTTTTCTCCTTTTTGGGGGGTCTCGTTTTGGATGTGCTCGATGGTATTTTGGGGGCTGTTCAATTGCTCTAGGAAGAGATGTGCAACACGGTTTTAGAGATCTACAGAATGTCAGCCTTTCTTCTTGAACGGACTGCATTGAAAGTACACTACGGGTTGTTCCTACATCTTTTACCTACCTTTTCTCGTCGATCATTATTGAATGCACTTTCAAACCCCTTTCTTTAAAATTTCCCATGTGTGTGTATCGGAGGTAAAAAATACACTGTAACAAGTAAAAATTTTCAGGAGAACCAGCGATTGAATGATACTTTTACCTGTTTTTTTTTTTTTTTTTTTTTTTTTAAATTTTGAACCTTTATTCATAGTTTTGTAAAAAAATTCCGTATTACCTTTTACCGACTTTTCACGATTTGAAGTAGGACCTTAACCTACATAAAAATGATACAGACCCGAGGTCACAAATTAGAGAGGGAATTAAACTGTTATGCTTCATTAACTGGGAGCATCGCATGCCTTTCATTCATTTCCAATTTTGTCAGGTTGGAGACGAAAGGGAAATTAAGCACTCATGAGTGTAGATGTAACTTTAAATTTATTATCTCTACTTTATTTATTTGTATGTAAAACTTCTATTAAAAAAATAAATAAATAAAAAAAAATGCAGTTTGTCTTGTTCAACTTTTGTTCTGTTTGTATGACAGGCCATTTAATTTTCAGGACCCTTCAAAATGTCGTTACGAGCAAAAAAATATCCAAAAATAAATTAATTAATTAAAGAAAAAAGTGGAAAAAAATAAAAAATAATATAAAGCTCCTAATTAAAAAAACAAAACAAAACTTGAAAAATGCATAATGCATCTACGTATTCTTGCTTGGCATTTTTATTTTTAAGCATTTTGTACTTTTTTGGTTCCTCCCTCTTCCGAATTTTATATTCCATACGAATGAAAGGATAAAAATTTGAGTGGTTTGAAAAAATAATCTTTTAAGATCTATATAATTACTTTTACATTATTAATAATAAAATATTTACACTGCATGCGTCACATCGATTCTAAAATTTTTATAATTAAAGACAAACGAATTTTCGTTTTGAGGCATCGAAAATACTTTAGCGCTCGAAATAAACGCCAATTACAACATTGTTCTCGGGTTACTCAATAGATGGCGCTTAAATTTTTTATGCTTCCTTCGCTTTTTTTTTCCTCCGTGGAGGAAGTTAAAAGTAATGGAGGAAATTTCTCTTCCTCTTTTTTATAGTGGAAGAGAAAAGCATATTTGTTTTCATGTAAAATTAATTTAGTAGTTACATTGTTCTATTTTTTTAAACAAAATTATTTCCAATACTTTGTTTTTTAATTGCAAATAGCTTGAAGATAATCTAATTAAATTGCCTGGTACCTAAATTAAAAATTATTGTACCTAATAACAGTAATAAAAAAGAAATAAGCTATTAATCATGAAGTGTTGTTTTCAAAAATTCTGAAACTATGAGTTTGCAACTTATTATTTAATTTCCAAAATTTTCAATGAATCGCCAGATCAGATAGGGTTTGAGCCGATTAAGAAGTCACAAGAAAACCAGTTTTTCAGAGACCTCATTGTGCAGTTTTTTTCTTTTTCTTTTTCTTTTTTTTTTTTTTTATGGGCTTCTGAAGCATTTACCAAGTTCATAATTTAGGTAATTTTTTCATTTTGAAGAACACAATCAACGTCAGATTTCGACCAAATTTAATTTATGATAAGAATCTGTCCGTGAATAAGACTTTTGCGGCAGCAACAACCATTCTGATACAACACCCTTATATTTATTAGTAATCACGCTCACCTATATTCTATAATCTTTGTGACTTCAACAATCATTACTTTTTAGTAGTAAGTTACCGCCAGGACGAGTAAACAGTAGTAACAGAAAGTTACTAGCCAGGTCGAAAGCAGAACTGCATACAATATACCGACGGTTATGACATCCAGAGACTGCAATTTCTTCCTCGTCATGGATTCATCTGTCTGGAATAGTCGATAACCGAGCTGGAAACAAATGGCATCTCATGGAAGCTCAGAGTACCAACCCACTGATAGCTCTGGTTGGTGTGCTAAATAAATTTTAGCTACTAGTTTTCTTGGTACTCTCCGCTTCAATGACACGACATCTGCTTCCAGTTCGGTTATTGACTATTTCAGACTAATGAGTTCATAATAAGGACGAAACTGCAGTCTCTGGATGTCATTACCGGGCTGTCGGTATATTGTATGTTTTCCTTTCTTTTATTTAAAGCTAAAACAAGCAATGCCACTTGCAATTGAAGTACAATTAAATTAATTTAAAATTGTTGTACATTCCTTAACAACAATCTCTTTACGTGTTCAAAGTGTTGCTGGGCTCGAGCTGAAAGTCAGATAAATTTTTCTGAAAGAGAGAATGTTCTGCGAAATATTTTCTTCACATGTCCTAAGATGAGATTTCATAAACATATATCTTCTAAAAAAGTATGTGAAGCGGAATCGTCCTTGTTCTCCCGACAGTAAGTTGTTTATTCCATATATCAATAAATATTGATAAATATCTTATTATCCATGTAAGCAGAAAAAAGTGTAGGAACTATATTCATGAGCAGTAAAACCCAGATTTAACGTTTCTCAAAACACTGTGTTAAAAAGTATGGTACGAGAAAAATGTTAAATACGGGAAATACATAGCAGCAAAACTGATGGTAGGATCAGATGAAACAACGTTAAATGTGGGAAAAACGTAGACTCGGGGGACGTAAAATCGGGGTTTCGCTGTAGTCTGAAATTCCGTCTAATTTTCCGGATTCACCGAAAAGAAAAAGAAGCACTGGAGTTGAGCTCCCATGCAAATTGCACTCTGTATTTAAGAAATCAATACAATTCCATATTGAATAGTATTTCATGAGGAATATTGAACCGATTTGATCCACTCTCTTATCAGTACTTTTTGCATGGAGGCTCAGCTCCAATACTTATCTTCAATCTTTTATGAAATTTCAAGTATGAAACTGTGTTCAAGCTATGGATGTACAAAGATAAGGTCTGGAGACGATACACTTCAAAACATGCGTGGAATGCTACACCAAAAGATGATACTAATTTGCAGACTGTTGAATATTTTGGCGCAACATGTGCAAGAAAGCACCAATTCTTGTTTTCTGTTACACCAAAATATTATATAATTAAAGCAGCATTCTTTGGAGCCAGCAAACTGCCACCATCTTTTAGTGCGACATGATTTTTTTTTTTAAACATATTAGGTTTCTTGCACTTCCTTTGTTAGTTTTTAACCATTGACTTGTATATAAGTCCTAATTTTTGTTGTAAAACTAACAAAAGTAGTTCCGACGGTTTTTGGATGTAGTGTCACTGACCAAAAATTTCCCGAACGCCATTTCCGAATAGCCACCGTAAAATTCATGCTCGAAGCTCCATTTCTTTAACTTTACGTCCATCGAAGCGAACCGAAAGTTTCCCTTCTCTACTTTCAGGCTCGATAGAGTAAATTTTTTACGCGATTTCCTTCGTTCGCTTTTCTGGGCCATTCTCACAAAATTCAGGAAACTCCCGAAAACGAAATAAGTGCAAGTTACGTAATCATCCCACCCGTTTCCCATTTCTTTCTCTTATTTGCCTGTCCCCCTTCCCCTCTCCAGCTTGGGGCGCCCCCCAACCTCCAGAGCAAGTTCTTTGATAAACAGAAAACCCAGCCGTGGCTTTTCTTTCCGTTCCTCCCCTAAAACCCCTCGCTCGCTTCTCTTTGTATTTGGGGGTATAAATCTTTCAGGCTGTTTTTCCTTTTTAAAACGTGCCCTAATGCGCTTCCAATCACTGTAATGCACGCTTGCTTTCCTATCTTTTCTCCCGGTCCTCGGACTCCTTTGGACAAGGGCTCGTACACATATTGAACATCGAGATTTCACTTCACTTTTTCAATCCCATTACGGCCAAGTAAACACAACTGTAGTTAGCTCTAATGAGTAAAGAAAAAAACTCCTACTTGTTCATTGCTCGAATTACAGTAGACTACCGTTACAGCGAGCTTCGATAGAACGAATGTACCCAATAATTCTGAAGCAAATACTTGACTAAGGAGTACCTAAGCACTTTATGTAACGTGTTGCTGTAGTGTCTTTTTCAAGGTATTGAAAAAACTGTCTGCTATTCACTTCAATCAGTCACACAAATATCGAGTACAGAGTAAGAATTTATGGGATTCATTGAACTGTGCTTCCGACTTCTTTTTTATTACCCCGAAAGAGACATCGCAGTGCAACGAGCATATGTAACGAGTAAGTCTTTAAATAAAAGACTTACTCGTTACATATGCAACTCATTTCAATCAATCCCAGAAATATCGAGTAAAGAAAATCTGGGTAAACACTAGGGAGAGATGAGTCATTTTTTGTTTTGCTCCAATTACATTAGACGATCGTTATAGCGAGCTTCGATAGAGCAAATGTGCAGAATAAGTGCATAGAGTGACATATGTGACTACGAGTAAAAAGACTTTTATTTAACGTGTTGCTGTGATTTATCTTTCAGGGTGGTAAAAAAAGTCTGCAGCACATTTCTATGAATCCCATAAATATTAAGGCAAGAAAATCAGACTAAACACTAAATGATAACTCGTTTTTAATAATCACAGTAAGTAGAACGAATTCGAACTTCAATAGAACGAATAAACACAAAAGTGATGTTTATGACTTTATGACTATGAGTAAGCATGTCACGCAACGTGTTGCTTCAAACAATTTAAAGAGTGTGCTATTCATTTCAATCGATCCCATAATCATCAAGTAATGACAATTTGAGTCAAGGCTGTTAAGAGAGATAGTTTTTTTTTATAATCACAGCTATAGAAAGAATTTTCGATTCCCTAATCGTTCCAAAAAAAAAGGGGGGGGGGTCTCAAACAGAGGAATTGACTGTTTAAGTTTTGACAAATATAGCTCGTTTTTCTGTATGGTTTTGCCCTGTTACTATTTCATACAACATTTTTTTTTTTTTTTTGAAGAGTGGGCTTCCAGGGATAAAACAATGTCTAATTGCATATTTCAATCAATCCTCATAAATATCTCGTAAACAGGATTACAGCTCATGTTAATATTTATTGAGGTATGACTCGGTTTTACTACTTGCATCACATCAGAAACACAGGACTTAGACAAAGAATATGGATAGTACGAAGCCCTCGCATTAAACATTTTGTAATAGTTAATCAATTATGCTGGATAATCATTTCAGTCAGTATCACATATAGCCAACGATTCCTTCAGGGATGTTACAAAATGCATGACATTTTCTTGAAGACTTTTAATAATGTTGCAATTTGTTGTCTCAAAGTTACCGTAGCTGAAGTGTTGAATGTAATTTACATTTTGAGAGAAAATATTTTCGTAAGAGTCTTTTAATCGTCATCTTTAAATAATTTTTAAAACATTTTAAGAATTTGCACAAAAGGCACATGGTACCGAATCATTAAAGACAATTTCAGCATTATCTTCTTTTTAAACGTTGTTTCAATTGAATCAACTTTAAATGAAAAATCTCGGTGCGACTTTTATGGAACATTTTTATTGTGTTTCAAATGTATGTTAAAATTCGTACTTCCCTACTATAAGATCAAAATTTTTTAAATATAATCAAAATTTATTTAATAGATGAATCTACAACTCTTTACGCAGTCCATCGTAACTGTAATTTACAAAAGTAAACAAAATAAGTTTTCACAATTTCTTTGTCTATAATATTTTCTCTTATAAATCATTAATTGATTACTGATTATTAATAGCACATTAACTGGAAGAGGATATCATTTTGTTGAATTTTTTTTATTGTTGTGTAGATACATGAGACTAATGAGTTTCATAAATGTCGTAATTATAATCAAGAAAAGCAATAGAATCCATTCTCTCCGATAAATTCAAGTTACTTCAGATTTTAACAATTTTGAATGTTTTTTCCAATGCTGAAAAAAAAAAGACCATTTCACGAAAAAGTCAACCCTTTGTCCCGCACGTGACGGTTCATATATTTCATTAAAAAGTAATAATTTTAAAGGGTAATGACGAAATTTTTTGCGGAAGAAATCACACATAAACTTGTAATTTGTTAAGCAGAAAAAAATTGTTCATTAATTTTTTAAAGTATTATTTTTCGTTAAATATATGAGGCGTCACGTGCGGGACAAAATGGCCGCTTTCCGTGGAATGCCCCGAAAGCCGTTTTGTTTTCAAAGCAATCACTTTATAACGACAACCTGCTAAATAAATGTGCATAAATGTATTTACTCAATATAATGTATAAGAAAAGCTTCAATAAAACCTCCTTTGGAATTTTCTACACTATATATTTTCCCACACTAAGTATGAAAACTGACAATTCAAGAAGACACTATTCTTCTAAAAAAAAAAAAGTGTCGCGAAACTTGAAATAGGCCGCGCGTGGAGTTTCAAATTCATTTTATAATCCCCAATATGCAAACATGCAATTTAGGTTAACAGACTGGAAGAAGTCTTCTAGAGAGTGTTTGAATGTCGATTTATAACCCTATGCTTCATTCCTCATCGCGATAGGTAAACAGTTGGTGTGAAAAAATCCTTCAATGTTTGCATACTCCCTTTTTCAGCAGATCCCATCGCTAGAGCCATTCTCCCCCCAACTCCAGCTTTTTTCTCCCCCTTCCAAAGGCTAGATCTGTGCTTGTAATGAGATTGAATTGTCCAATAGGGAGCGAGGAAATGCAACCGACAGCAATGGAGACATTTTTCCAACTGCCCCGTTCCCCTCACATGGTATTTATCTTGTATTTTTACCATTTTTCTCCAGAAACAGATTTTTATCGGGCGCTAAAATCTGCAATCTGAGAACGGATGAACGGAGTAAAACGTTTCAGTTTATTTCAATGAGGAGAAAACGGGAAAAATCTTCTGTTTCAATCTTCGCTATTCATGATTTAAAACCACGCTATTAAGAGATCATTTCCCTTTTTTTTTCTCTCTCTCCTGAAAGTTTGGCTTTGGCAGATAGATTTCCATGCTTGCTGTGGTTTTACTGTATTAACTAAGTCTGTTTCATTCAATTTTTTTCGAAGTATAAAGAAAAGACTTCTCTGCAATGAACATTTCAAATTTCTATGTTATTTCCGAATGTTTTTATTTTTATTATAAAGATAGTTGGAAGAGAATAAAGCAAGTTTCCTAAAATCTACATAAATAACGTGCATTTTAATGAAATTTAAGCTTTATTTTTGTACTTTATTTTTCTGGTCTAAAATCTGCAATCTGAGAACGGATGAACGGAGTAAAACGTTTCAGTTTATTTCAATGAGGAGAAAACGGGAAAAATCTTCTGTTTCAATCTTCGCTATTCATGATTTAAAACCACGCTATTAAGAGATCATTTTCCTTTTTTTTTTCTCTCTCCTGAAAGTTTGGCTTTGGCAGATAGATTTCCATGCTTGCTGTGGTTTTACTGTATTAACTAAGTCTGTTTTATTCAATTTTTTTCGAAGTATAAAGAAAAGACTTCTCTGCAATGAACATTTCAAATTTCGATATTATTTCCGAATGTTTTTATTTTTATTATAAAGATAGTTGGAAGAGAATAAAGCAAGTTTCCTAAAATCTACATAAATAATGTGCATTTTAATGAAATTTAAGCTTTATTTTTGTACTTTATTTTTCTGGTTTAAAATCTGCAATCTGAGAACGAATGAACAGAGTAAAACGTTTCAGTTTATTTCAATGAGGAGAAAACTGGGAAAATCTTCTGTTGATTACATCACTGTTCATGATTTAAAAACACGCTATTAAGAGATCATTGTTCTTTTTTTTCCTTTTTTTCTCTTAAGATTTGACTTTTTGCAGATAGATTTCAATGCTTGCTGTGGTTTAACTTCATTAACAAATCACCCCTCCCCCTCGAAATATAAAGAAAAGACATTGCAGCAATGAACATTTCAAATTTCTGTACTATTTTTTTATCTTAGGGTTCATTTATTTTAACTTTCCTATCAGTTTAAAATGTAATTTATCGTTTAAAAATGATAGATTGAAAACTCGACGAATTTAAAACATAAAATATATTTCATATTGAAATTATTATAGAATGTGTTGTCGTAATTTCAATAGTATAGAATCAATTTTAAAATTTACTACAATGTTACTTCAAAAGGAAACACTTAATACTTCTTTTTAAATAACACTGTTACGTCATTTTTCATTATCTATTATTTCTCTTTCAAGTTTTTTATAATTTATTTATTTATTTTTTTCAATTTTATTTCAAAGCTTTATTATTTTCTTCTAAAATAGAACAAATTTTTGAATTTTATTTGCAACCGTAGCTCTTCCGAAACTTTAGCGAAATTATTCTTAAACGCCATTTTTTGATATTAAATTACTATACTAAGGAAAATTGCTTTGACATTTTTGTTTTTAAACCCAATGTGAATGAGATGATGCAGAAAAACTGGATGATGTGATTTTTATTTATATATTTTTCTTTTTTTTCAATCTTACTTCAAAATAAAAAAATAATGTCTTAAAATAATCTTTAAATGTGCTTGCTGTTGTTTGAGAACCGCTGATCTATTCTATATGCTCGTTAAAGATTGTTTCGAAATTTTGAATCCAACAGAGCGAAATTTTTCAATATGATTGGAAACTCAATCATTAAATTTTTACCTGGGTATCGGGATTGTTCTTTGATCGGAAATTATGTAACAATCATAATAGTTTTGATTAAATCTACTTTTACTGTTTAAACAATTTTCAGGTACAAATGTAAAGCCCTGAATTAAGTGATAGCATACTTGATTCGAGCGCAAAGTTAAAAATACATTTCTTTCTGTATCCAATTTTTTGCAGTTAATTATATTATACCTTGGTATTGGGATTGTTATTTGATAGGAAATCGGGAAACAATTGTTATAGTTTAGATTATATTTATTTTCGCCGTTGAAAACAAAAAATTGGTATGCAAATGTAAGGCTCTGATAAATTGATGGTTTTGTTTTTTCGAAAACTATATGCTCGCTAAATATTATTTGGAAGACTCTGCGACCAACAGGCGGAAACTTTTCAATATTATTGGAAACTTCGTCATTACATTTCACATGGGTATCGGAATTAAATTTTTCAATATGAATGGAAACTAAGAAATTACATTTTACCATAGCATCGGGATTGTTCTTTGATATGAAAAATTATGAAACAATCATAATCGTCAGATTAAATCTCTTTTCTCTGCTGAAAAATTTTTGGGTGTACAAATGTAAGGCTCTGCATAAATTGATGGCACAGTTTATTCGAGCGCGAAGTTAAAAATACATTTCTTACTGGCTGTGCCTTTCGGAGTTCGGATATTCTTAGCTATTGCTTATAAGTCACAGCTTGGTCATAAATCTTGCAAGATCCTCTCCCAATCCTACACGAAGGAAAAAGGAAGAGTTTGGGGAATTGCAGAATAGTAGGGAATTTGCGCAAAGTACGATGTAAAATGCTCTTCATGAGATTACACCTCATAAGCGAAATGTATTTACTCATTATTATTATTGTTTTTTTTTTTTTTTGAATTGCCTTTTTAAAATTTGACCATGCTTAAAATTCTCAGTTTCCTTATTATGCAAAACACGTATAGGTTTTAAAAAAGGAAAATGATTTTGTGAAGTGCACACAGTGGCGCGACCTGAATTTCTTCAGAATTTTTTGAAAAAAAAATGGGGAAATGTATTTAGAACATTAATTATTGTTACGACTACAACATAATAAACACTTCAACAATAGTTCCCCTACGCCCCCTCCCCTCTTGCCGTATAAGAACGTATTGCAGGCATTTTAAAAAATTAATATTAATTTCTAAAGGTTGAGCAAATTGTGGTTTTTGTGACAGTTGTGACTTTTTTGCTGGTATTTTATACGGCTCATCATTTTCAAATGAGTAGACACCCCCCCCCCTTTTTTCTGGATTTCAAGGTTTAAAAATACATAAATAAAGAGTCAAATTTGAGTCAGAATTTCTGCTTTTCTGCCCCCTCCCCCCTCTGGTTCCAGTATTGCGTGAGATTATGTTCGAGTGTTTGTTTTTTCATAATCATTACGAAATAATTTATAAGTGGAAGGGGTAGGTCACAAAATGGGATTTTTTCTTTTTTTTTTTCAAATTCCTTTCATTGTTTGTTAAAAACACACTAACGACATTATTTTCAATTTATGTATTAACCTTTTCAAAATACAATGTCGCATAAAATTCAGGTATATTTGGAAAATTAAAGGCTTTGAGAATGCCATTTATGATAATTCTATATCTATATTAAGGTGAATAAATCATTGATCATTCCTTTCCCTACTACATAGCGTCGATCACTAACCGTAATTGAGGTGAAGGGGAAAAGATAAACGTTTCTTCAATTTTGACATCTACTATAAATAATGCATGTTTAGATTGTTTTAATTCAATGTTTTCTGTCTAATTTATTAAAAACAACATCTAGAGTTTTCGTTGTGACACCTGGGAAGCGTAATTCTAGCGTGCACATGACACTCACATCTATGCTGCCGTGCTAAACACAAAAGTATCTGCAGCTGAGCTCAAACTAACTGCTATTGAAAGTTTTACACCTCTATATATTTGATTCAGATTCCACTTTTTTTTATATATTTTTAAAAAATATTTCCCATTCGCAAACAACAATAAAACAATATGTAGGCAAAACATGTCATTATAAAGAATCACCTCGTGACAATAACTCAATTTTGACAAAAAGTCTAGATACGACTATTGCGCTTAGCACGGTGGTACATTTAAATTATCATGACTGTATGTTTGCCAATATTTTAACTCATAGTGTGCAGAAAACGGTGACGTACAGAACTATAAACAGAGCGAGATGCGACGTATATAACCCTCTTAGAATAAATAGAGAACGTACAGCAACCTAATCCACTTGGTTCGTCGCAGAGGGATTACAGACGTCGGGCAAGTCGAAGCCATCGATTTTTCTGGAATAGATGCCCTCAGATATTGGGAACGACCATTTCCTGTAGGCCGGAGAAGCCTATACCGGATAAAACTCGGAAACTTTTTCCTTCGGCTTGATCAGATTAAATCACGTGAAAGACTGGGATTGCAGATGGAAATTCCATCTGGATACGTAAGCGATGAAGGGGCCTTCAAATTTACAATTGACTCGAAACTCTTTAATATGTACGTTTTGGCGACTCGTCAGAGAACGTTCACATGCGTGCGAAAATGCATCTTGTAGTTTTGTTTAGGATATATGCAGTCCAATCCCGTTACAACGAATTTCAAAGACTGCAAATTTTGTTCGTTGTAACCGGAATTTCGTTATGATGGAATTGAAGGGCTCGGGGCAGAAATGTGACAAGCCACAAGGAATAACTTTTCGATCAAAATTTTTGTTTCTCATAGCTAAAATTGAAATAAACATAACAATTGATTTTCTCACTTGGAGAAAAACATATCTGGGTTTAGTATTGCAGAATATAGAATGTATAATACCTTTGAAAATTTCTACAAATATTTTTTTTAATCGGAAATTGGCCTGCTGAAAAATTTCATCATGTGGCACATCACATTTTTGTCCCGAGCCCTCTAATTCTAGTAATGTACTACTAGGAAGTAAAGTGGAACTAAAAAATTATTTCATTAAAACGGATATTTTGTTGTATCTGTATTCATTGTAGCAGGATTTACCCTAATATTGCTCAATTCATTTTCTTGGTTGTGACGTTTTTTACGCATATATTTTGCAGTGTATTACCTACTCATTTAACATGCACGTTTTGGGGACTCGTTAGATAACGTCGCCATGTGTACGGAAATGTATATATAGTTGTTTTAATTGTAGTAATATTTAGGATAAATACAGGGCAACGAATTTCAAGGGACCGCATTTTTTATTCGTTGTAACGGAAATTTCGTTGTAATGGAATTCAAGCTATGTAATCACAAGTAATTCAGGACAGAAAATTTATTTAACTGAAACGGATATTTTGTTGTATTGGTATTCGTTGTGACGGGATTTCACTGTAGCACACAATCTATTTCCACGGATATGATTATTTACGCATATATTTTTCACTTTTTAAACTTTGCCTTTTAGTTGTGATATTATATTTAAATATAAGGAACCATTGCGTATCATGATATGAAGTATCAACTTTTTTCAAAATAAGGTCACACCTGCAACACGTGCAAAACATTAATTTGTAAATTCAAGAATACTTCTTAATATTTACTGATATATTAGACAGTAGATAACTTTTTACAAAATGTTTTTTTTTTCGAATGTATGAGGAATTTAAAATAAAAAATAGTGATATTATATTTGAATGTAAGGAACCATTATGTATCATATTATGAAGTATCAACTTTTTTCAAATAAAGGTCATGCCGTCAACACGTGCAAAACATTTGAGAATATGAGAATTAAAAACCACAGTTTAAATTTGCAGGAATCAATGAATATATGTGTCCATTTGCAAAAGTGTCTCATTTTTGCAAATGAGTTGAGCAATGTGCAAAAATATAGACAGGGTTATTAACAAAAGGTAAAAATATTCCTCGACATTTTTGGACAAGTGGCACTAATTTTAGAGGAGTGAAATGTACGAAAACAGTAAAACCAAAATAGTGATTAATTCCATTACAAAAACTTGACGTTTTGAGGATGAAGTGAAATATGACAGGGAATGAAGAGATGATGTATTATTTTTTCCCTTTAGAAAATTAAATAAAGAAATTTCTTCGTATGCTATATGTTCGTAAAGGTTAGGTATTTTTGAATTTGGTAGTTTTGATTTAATAAATTTAATTATTTTTACTATACAAAAGAACAGTGAACGAATTATGTGCCCTCCCCCCTTTTTTTAAACGTATTACTAATGCTGTATAGTGAGCTGCATTTTATTTTCATTCTTAGTTTTAAAATTTAATTTTGTTTTCTTTTGTTAACAGGGGATAAAAATAAAAGAGTTTTGAATTTTAGTTGAATAAAATGATTGTAACCTAAGTGTGCTCTCTTCTTAAAATTAAGAGCCATTAAATAGCATTGCACAATTTGTAAACTAATTAATTTATTTATTTTAACCTTTCAGTTGTTTTATGAGAACAAATATTTTTTCGTATGGTAATTTTTTTAAGCAAAAAAATCACGCTTTTACAAATTTGATGTTGGTGCAAGAGAATGTCTAGTTGTGAACGATCTTCTATTTATTCATACATTTAAAAAAGAAAAAAATCAATCGTTTTAGTTCGGTGAAGGTTTGCAATAACTTTTTCTGCGATTTTGTATTTTGTTAATTTTATCTATTTATTTAATTTTGTCTGAGAATGATTTGAATATTAATTTTTACTGAACACAAATTTGATAAGTTTTCGTACGCATATAAAATTATAAAATATTGAGAAATATTTTTAATCTTTTTCAGTGACACGTGAAATGCACGCAACAAGTTGAAAATTCTTAAACTTTGTTTTTATATATTTTTTCATTAGCGGGGGTAATACATCACACAGAATAACACGTGATATAAGTAAAAAAAAAAAAAAAAAAGAGCAACAAAAGCATAAAAAGGGCAGAGATGTGAAGAAGCAATTTCTTCAAATTTTTGAACATAACAATTATATATATAGATAAAAGCGTATTACTGAATGTAAATAAAATGTGAACGAATTACGTTCACTTCTAATTTTTTATTAAATTCTGATCATTGGAATATAGATAACTTGAGGCTAGCTAAATTATTTGTGTAATTTTACGAACTTTATTGCAAATTATTTTTCAAAATTTTCCATGTGCAGCTAAATTAATTTAATGTATGTTTTGTAAAAACAATATCCGAGCCTAACACCTAAAACAATACTAATAATAATATCAGTATTAACAAACAAATAAATGAAACACATAAAATACTAATAATAGTGGTCATGTCTGTAAGAAATCATAATATATATTTTTTTAATTTTTGGAAATGTTTCAAATAAATAAAAGCAACAAAGTTCATTTTCAGGATTTTATGTTTATAATGCATATGAATAAGTTCATCAACATACCAATGCTAGATAAATAGCAAAATTTTTATTTTAAACCAGGTAATTTTAGAGAGCGGCGTTGAAAATACCCCCTATTATTTCATTAGCTGGTCTATAAAATGTCATGTTAATTCTTTTAATTTTTGCGCTTAAATATTTATATCAAGCAGAATCGAGTGTACTAGTTAAATAATTTTTAATTCAAAAATTTTTGGAACTGTATTGTAGCTACTTTGTGCAAAATATTTTGAATTTACTCCGCTACGCAACAATATTGGATATTGAGATATAATATATATATATATATAATTTTTTTTTTTAATTTTAATTATACATAAATAAAAAATTACAAACGGAAAAACTTTTTGATATGGTTGAAAATATTTTCATAACTGAAATACATTTTAAAACATCGAGATTTTGATTTTTTCATTAATTTCCACATGCAAGAAATAATATATGGCTTACCTCTAACAAAGTTATCCAATTATTTATCACTAATATTATCCACAGAATGTTTAATTGCACAGATATAAAAATTAATCCGTGTTGACGCAGCACTAATGTTAGTTTTTTAAGAATATTCTGTTTTAGGTGGAAGACTAGACAGAACGTAACCTTGAACCGAATAGGGGGTTTTACGTCACGTGGGGCAATAATAGTGATTAAAGAACGGCCCTAGGTCTGTCATCAGGGTGTTTTATGATGCTGTAAATGGTGACGTAACGAAACCGGCCGAACATAGGATAATAGCTTGTTTGGCAAATCGGGGGGCTTTGCATCTGATAGTGTCTTGAGAGCCTTTGGCTCTTGGGGACTAGGGCCAGCTATAATTTACAAGGTTGTAAAACTTGCTTCCTACTTCCCCTGATGAATGCGCGCAGGCGATTGGGATTGCATCTGTGTTGCTTTCTTTGGACATTTAACCTGAAATCTTTTAAAAGCTTCTTTTGTGCGTTTCTAATCGCTCAATGCATTTTCGGTAGAGGATATAGTTGTGAGATTATCTAAAGAAATCTTCACTTTCGTTTTGTACCACATCTTTTTTCTAAGCGTTTTTGCTTTTCCAATCATATAGAGATAATGAGCGTTGATGATATAGAAGAAATGATTATTGTGTTTTCAAGAACGGTAGGGATTGCTTTTAACAAGATGAGGTTTACAAATGTGTTTGTTACTTTTCATAACATTTGTTATGAATTATAGTGTAAAAGTTCTTAATAATTTTTTTTTTTGTTTAATTCAATCATAATTATGTTTTTTAAACTATAGATGATTATTGTAACATAATTATAATTTCATACTGCTTTAATGTTGTAAGCATTGTTTTATGCACTCTTTACAAAACCAATGCTTTTGATTGTGAATTATTTACGATTTAACAAACGAGCTATCCAACATTTTATTTAAAATGAGTTTGATTAAATGTAAATATCGATTTATTGAACGGATTTATGAAATATTCTTGTTTCGGTTTGCGAAATTTCTTCGTTCAAATTATACAGATAATTTTAATGAATTTCTTTGATCTTGATGCTATCATTATAAAAATTATTCATTTATTCGAGTCATGTACGCATTTGATTTTTAAAGCGTTTATGTACTGAAAATACTAGTTTCGATTTAAAAAAAATTTCAGATCAATATTACAATAAAAATAAAATTACGTCCATGCGGAGTTTTTAAAAATGCATCAGGTTGTAGATAGCTTTATTTTGCTAATTTTAATTTTAATCATGTCACGCTATAATTTCACTTGTGGTAGAAATTCCTAAAAATTTTCAGTTGTTGTTTTGAGACACATTATTATTACTTATTTATTTATTCCTTTTTTTTTTTTTTTTTTTTTTGAGGGGAGAGGGGAGAGACTGAAAAAGAAGACATTCAGTATAATATGACTTCAAATTATTTTTTTTTCAATTAAAAGCTTTCAGAATTTTAAATATTGAGTGCACTGAATATTTTTGCAGGCGCAAATTTACATCAAAAGTTACTTTCGAGTTTTCAAAAACTGTGCCTGAGAATGATAATTATCAGTCGGTTATGTTTTGAAACAAATTTTTAAAAATATTTTTTCGGTGACGCACAAAACAGAAACCTTTCTTTTCCTCGGCTGGAAATGATTGAGCTGGCGGTGTAGTTCACGTAAACCTTTATTTGTTCGCAAGGGACCATTTTGAATGCAAGTTTTCAGAATTTCAAATGTGCATGATAGGTTTCAGTCGGTTATGTTTTAAAACAAATTTTAAAATTAAAAAAAAAGTTTTGTTTGACGTAAAAAGCAGGGCTTTCAGTACAACATGACTTTTAAATACATGTAAGGGACTATTTAATGAAAATTTCCAGAATTTTACAAACCGGCTCTGGGTTTTCTAATATATGGCATTTCAATAAGTTTGACATAACGGCGTTTTATTCAATCTCAATTTTAGTACCAATGCTGAGTGCACTAAATATTTTTGAACGCAAAAAATACATCTGAAGATTCCCAGAAATGTATGCTGATAACTTTTAGTTAATTATATTTTGAAACACAATTTAAAAACCTTTATTTGGTGTCATAAAAAGCAAGACCTTCACTACAACATGAATTTTAAATGCAAAGGACCATTTTCTAATGAAAGTTTCAACAATTTTAAAAATCCGCACTGAGGTTTCCGACACAGCATGGCATTTAAAAAAGAATTTGACATAACGGCGTTTCATTCAATCTCAATTTTATGCCAATGTTTTGTTAGACTAGAGAACGGTGTGGTTTGTAATTTCAAGTATTTATTCAATGAAGGGTACGCCAAATATGAAATTTATTGCCAATCGTGAAGGACTACAAAGCTTCGCAGCGTACCAAACGCACATGGCGAGCTGGTCGGTGTGTGTTGGAGATATATACAAATCTGAGCACACAAAACAGAAAAAGTCCTTTTTTTCCTCACTGGATGAGTGAATAGGAGTCGAAGTTATGAATAGGTTGCATTCAACCCCTCAGGCGGGGAGATTTCATACTTTACATTCATAAATGGTGGTACCGCACAATGGATCCAGGGCTGCATTCTTCATGCTTTGGTCCTTGAGGGCCTCGTCTTCCATTTTTTTTCCCTCTCTCCCTGCTGCTTTTTTTCCAGTCGTGATGCCTCTGCAAAAAGAAAAAGACAGGGACGAGGAGAAATATCAACAAAAATTTTCACGGTTTCATCGCTGATTTTTATCGCTTATATATCTGTGTTAGTTCCCGAGTTTGTAGATCGAGCAGAAAAGTTCTATTTTTGTACCCCGACTCACTTGGATACAATCGAATGTAGCTTCTTTTCTCGCGTCATGTTAAATCCGTGCTATTTCTAAAACGGCTTGCTTGCATAAGCGATAGGAATGCTTTCATTGCATGTTCTACATTTATGTTGTGGCTTGATTAGGTGTGCTCGTACTTTTTGACATGTGATTAAAGAAAGAACTTCATTTTTGTTTAGAATGACATCAACTATATTTTGTTATTGAGTATACGTATTCTTTAATTTAAAAAAAAAATGTTTTTCGATGTACTCAGTTATTCCAATTGCCCAAAAATAACTAATTATTATTGCATATTCTGCACATATATTGCGGCTTGATTAGGTGCGAAAGTTATAATTGACACGCGATTAAAGAAAGAATTTTAATTTTTTGATTAGAATGACACCAAATATAGTTTGTTATTGTGTATACGCATTCTTAAAAAAAGATTGCTTTTCTATATACTCATTTTGTGTATCGCAATAATTCGTAAATTCAACTATACAGGAACTCTTAATTTTCGTTGGATATTCTGCACATATATTGTGGCTTGATTAGATGCGCTAGTTATTTTCGACATGCGATTACGGAAAGAATTGCACATTTGTTTGGAATGACATCAACTATATTTTTTATTACCTATAGGAACTCTTTTATTTAAAAACAGATTATTTATTTATTCATTTTGTGTATTGCAGCAATTCATAAACTTAATTATGCAAAAAATAATAATTTTCATTGCACATTCTCTGCACATATATTGTGACTTAATTAGGTGCGCTCGTTATTTTCGACATGCGATTAACATAAAAAAATTGCAATTTTGTTTGGAATGAAATCAACTATATTTTGTTATTAAGCATACGAACTCTTTAATTAAAAATAGATTATTTATTTATTCATATCGTGTATTGCCGTAATTGGTAAATTCAATTCGCAAAAAATAATTAATTTTAACTACATGTTCTACTCATATAACATGGCGTGATTAGGTGCGCTCGTCATTTTTGGCAACCAATTAAAGAATTTGCCTTTCTGTTTAGCATCATCTGTTAGTCATCAACCATCTCTTGTTATTAAGTGTACGTATTGTTTTATAAATAAATAAATAAAAATATATTATTTATATTAAGAAGCAGAATGAATAATAAATAAATAATTATAAAAATATATTATTTATTTATTATTCAATTTGCGTATTGCAGTAATTTTTAAATTCAACTGCGATAAAAGAAGTAATTTTAAAACTGTTTTACAGACATTTACGTGTTAAATATTTCTTATTTAAAGGAAAATTGGCTTTTGATTTATTAAGAGAAGAATTCTGCTTCTGGCAGCTAAGGTTGCTATGTTATATGATTGATAATTTTAAATACAAAGTAGTTAATGTTTCAAATGTTATGAAAGAAGACGCAAAGGCCAAATGCTTGCTGTCATTAAATATCGAGCGTAGAGTATTTTTTCGAAGTTGCAGCGAAATGGAACAGAGCACTTTGATTTTGTATATCATTTAATACTTTTATCATCAAAACAGTGGGGAACAAAAGATATATTGACAGAGAAATGATTTAAAAAAAAATATATTATACAAAAAATGCAATAATGATGAAAAATAAGCAAGATAATGATACATATAAAAATGTGATGTGAAAACTGTTTTGCGAGGAAACAATACAAGGGAATTCGTACAAGGTCCAAGTTAAGCATGTGTGAACGCAAAAGATTCGATACATTATATCTTTTAAAATTATCAATTAATGATGAATACAGTAATGATCTTCATGCGAACTAACTTCATTGCAAGAGCAGTTTTTTTTTTTTTTTCAGTTTTAAACTTTGACCTCATTACGATATTAAGTTCGGATGTAAAGTAAGATTCTGAAAAAACGGATCCACTTTCTGTTATTATGATGTTCAAAAATAATTTAGTTCTCCATATTATTTTTAACTTTGAAAATTTGACATTAAAAAAATGTGTTTTGAACTTTTTTTATTTATGCATGTTATTTAAACTGCTTTGAATTTCGTAATGAGGTCAAAAGTTTATCCTTGCAGCCTAGAAACATGCACTAAGCGACATATTCAGAATTATTTCCAATTTCGAAGTTTGCAGCTGGAGTACGCTTTGTAAAATATACAAAGAGAAAAAGCCCAACTATAGCAATTGTACATATAAAGCAACGAAAAGTTTTCTTTCCGTTTAGATGAAAAGAAAGATTTTTTTTTTAAGGAAGGAGATGATTTTTCAATTCACTGTTTTCAGCCTATTCATAGACATACTTACAGAATATATAGATTAGAACAAAAAAAAAAAAAAAAGGAGCAGAAGAAAGAAGCCATTCTATATTTGAGGTTTACAAAATTTTATTCTTGTTACATGTTAAGATAAAATCAAATTTTGGAGCCAGTTTTATAATGGGGACTTCTAATCACAGGTTAAATTGAACAATTTTGGTAACACTGCTGCTCAAAAACCATTGCTATGTACTTATTACTTTGACAAAAATATTAGGCATTTTCTAACAGGATTTTTTTTAATGTAATTCAATCAAACTAGAGGCGCTAGAATCTGGTTTAAATTATATATACATATTTTTTTATAATATTATTCATACAGCAGTACATTTACAAAACAGGTAATTCATATTTTCAGTCAAAGAATAAATATGATTGATAAGTCCAATAACTTATGTAAGAACTATGCAGGCCAGAATTTTTATATACACGCTCAAAAACGTTAACTGTTTTGATATGGGACAGTATTAGAAAATTTAACTACATAAAGACATAACAAAAAGCAAATTTACAGTGATGACCTGGAAAATTTTGCAATACAAATTATTTTGGATGGAATTGTTCATTATAGAAATAAAAAAATATTCGAGTGTTGAGACTTTTCACGGAAATTAATTCTAGGAAGTGACTTTTCTTTTTACTCGAAGAAAGCTTGGAAATACCCCCTAAGGAAGTAATCAAGCAATAAAAGAGCAGGGGGGAGAGGGCAGGAGAGAAAAAAAAAATCATCTACTGTGCAATTTCTTTTTTTTTTTTTTTTTCATTTTTAAGTAAAAGGTGAAGTGAAAAAAAAAAAAAAAAAACTAAAATAAATAAAAGATAAAAAAGTTCTAATGTTTTCTTAAATAACATTTTTTCTTCATATTTTTCTAATGCCTTGCTAATTTATTCATTGAACAACTATTTGGGTTATATTTCAGAAAAAAGCTTGTATTATTCTTTTATTTATTACAATCCAATAAATGAAGCAATACATACTATATTATTATGTATAAAATTAATGTTAAATAATTTAAATATATGATTGTAAATTTTCATTAAAAAGCAAAATATATTTAATATTTAGTAGAAAAATACAAAAAAAAAAAATCTACATAAAGTTTTGTAAGGTATAAATGAAAGAAATAGTTTTACTACTGAGAAAAAAAAAAGAAAAAACATACTACATTTGTAATGGTAAAAAAATAAAATACTAAGGACATCAAGTATTACAATTCACCCCGAGTATAAACTCAATTCGAAAAGTGAATATCGTGTTAGTAATTCTTTAGAAACACGTGGGGATGAGGATCTAAAAAGTCAGAAATTCTGATCTAATGAAGGAATTTATGGAAAATACAAGCTGAGCTTCGCAAGATGCATTAGGAAAGGATTAGAAGACAGCGTTCAAGAATAGAAAGAGAAGGGGAAATTTACTTTGCAGAAGTGATATTAAATCAAGAAGACGAACCTCCATGGTCTCTTGAGTCTTCAGAGCAGGAATTCAGCTTTTCTTTCTTCATCTATTTCCACCACAAGTTTATGTTCATTATCATGCTTAATCAGAAGGAGGCTTGATTCAACGTAATTTACTGAAAATGATTAGTTTCAAGTATATTAGTAAAATTGTAACAAAACAAACATATACAGCCATAACAAATACTTTTAACAAACATACGTTAATGGTGTCATTACAAATGCAGTTCAATTGGGAAAAAAAAAAAAAATGGAAGGGCTCGGGGCAGAAATGTGACAAGCCAACGAGCGACTATTCGATCAAATTTTTTTGTTTCTCATTACAAAAATTGAAATCACCATGACATGGATTATGTCATTTGGAGAAATTATCTGGTTTTAGTATTGCAGAATACAGAATGTATAACACCTTGGAGAACTTCTACAAATGCTTTTAATAAGTTGGAAACTGGTCAACTGAAAATTCACATCTAGTCGCATATCACATTCTTCCCCCAAGCCCTTCAATTACTGATACATGAGGAATTTAAATGTAACAAAATAATATTATAAATCTGAAAAAGCAGGGCTCAAATAGATAATTTTTGATAGCATGAATGAAATTACGTCATACTCTAGTAAAAATGCCATTATGGCAATACATGAGTTGAATACCTGTTAAAATTTTGTAATAATATGCCTAAAGAAAATGCAGTATATCAAGAAGGAACCTCGTTATACCATTTTATTAAAAAACATATCAGGAAAACACTTCGTTTAGAAACTAACTGTAGTAAATGTATTTGGGTGCTTCTACGGGTAAACTAACATTTTTAGAGCAAAACTGTGTATTTTGCAACATTCACTGCAAAATATACGTTGTGCAAACGATCTTTTCTCCTCGACTATTGTATTTTTTAAGTTAACGTATATTTTGTGTTAAGCGTTACAAAATACTTAATGTTTTGCACTTAAAATGTTTTTCAGTTACCCGTGTAATTGCCCATTTAAATAATTGGTCATTTAATGTCTCTTATTACCTAAATACCACATATTCATAGCTAAACATATAACATTATTTTTTTAGTAAACAAATGAGACTGAAGTTTTAACTTTCTTCCTGAATATGTTATAGTAGTATTACATACGCCCTAACATGTATTTATGTAATGTAACACTGAAAAAACTATAGCTAATTCTACAAGTATTTAAGAAAAAATGCTTACATAGAATATACATCTTAATACATGTAACGTATAAGAAATTTTTATGACTACCAATATTTTTCTGAATACTGAAGATGATAAATTTAAACTCAATTAGCATTTTAGCAAATCATATGTGAGTCAATTGCGTCGTATGTAGTTTCAACACATTTTCCAATGTTGTAAATACATACTAGCATATTTAAGAAACTATTAAAGCACATAGGAAAAGATAACACCTATCAAAAAGTAGATATAAATCATTGAGTAAAGCGCAAATCAAATCAAAGGAAACGGAAACACAATTAAGAAATTTATTGCAACACTATTCTAAACTTTACGAGATAAAATAACACAAAACACATTTAAAATAAAAAATAGCATTAGAAGATCCTGCAGAAGATTAAATACACATACTTCAAGATACTTCGTTAGTTTAAAAATTTATTGAAGATGTGGTAAGGTAAGTATGGTAAGTATCAATTTCAACTCTATTGAACTACCCATGATCAAGTTAGTATTACTTAAAATTTTACTGAAAACTATATGTAAACTTTTTAATATTTCAAACATTACTGCAGGCATATTAGAGTTAAATGAATTAATTGACTAGGATTGAAATTTATTGAAAATCATATGTATGCGTGCTTGTAAATTTTTACATTAACTATACTTTGATTAAAGTCAGATATTTAAAGTTTCAGATAGCGCTTTAACACACGCGCGCACAAATCATTGTAATTATTTTAAATAAACACAAAAAATAACTGTCAGGAAAGGAAAAAATCATTTTACGATTAAAAAACTGTTGCCGTGTTTTAGTGGCTAGAATTCAATGGAGATATATTATGATTATTTCAAAAATAAAAATCACTTTTGTTCTCGATATTCATTGTGTTGGACTAAAAACACAATTGTGTTCTTAGATATCTGACTGGAAAGCAATATTTTAAATCTTGAATGTTTACGCCTGGATCATTAATTAAAATTTCTATCAAGTGCCTCTCAAAGTGTCTGTAAGATAGTTGTGAAATAATAAGTATAGAAAACTAAATATTATTTAAAAAAAAATAATGAATAAAAGCAAATAAATAAAAGTAAATAAATAAAAGTAAATAAATAAAAATGAAAAATTAATAATTGAAATGTTGGTTATAATTTAAATGAATTATTAGTTTCTAAAATATTTATTTAGGTTTAAAATTAATTCAATCTATTTTTCAGCACCCCATTCAGGACTATTGTTGTAAAGAAAAATTAATATTATTTGTTTGAAACATTTAATTGCCTGGTATTCTCACGGCATTTTATTTTTCAGATAACAAGAAGTGCTTTGTTCAATTTGGAGTACCTTTTGTATGAGGAAGCTTCTAGAACATGATTGAGAAAATTAGATCAACTTGCAGTGCTGAACTGGTGTACAGCTGACTAAATGCCATTTGATAAGTTACCATATTTCATATTTGATTATCCTTTTCTTTCGTATTGCATTTATCAACATAACATTTTTCCCCCTTGAATACAGTTAATTCTATGCAGGTTGAGCTGAAAAACCTTACGCCACCTCTGAAGAAGGACCTCTAATATTGAAAAGCTTAAAGTTATCAGCTTAAATTAAAATAACATCTCCGTTTCAATCAAATTAAATAGGATGTTATTACATGAGCAAGCGACACCATATAAGTTTTAAAAGGTCTTCTCTACGGAAAACTACATTGCAAAAAGTGTGGTATGTTGCACTAAAAGATGGTACAATTTGCTGGTTTCAAAGATCGTACTAAGTTCACTATATTTTGGTGCAACATACACAAAAAAGCACCAAAACCCAATAAAATTATGCACCATTCTTTGTACTGATATTCAAAGGGTTGCGCTTAATTTTACCATATTTTTTGTTGTTTTTGCTTTTTTGACAATGTAAGGCTAGGTAAAAAATTATAATTTTATTATGAGTGGATAGGTACGTATTTAAAAATTAAATAAATCACATAAAGATTTTAAAACGCAGCGTGTCATGAGTTGTATTTTAAGAGCAACCTTGTTAAGGAAGAGTTACTGATCATACTTGTCTGCTTGAAAATGCACTTAACAGAGGTATCAGCTGGAATCTTAGATCCCCCGCATGGGATGGGATCTGTTTAGTGTCATTTGACTTTTCACAAAGCCTACCGCTATCTGTTTTCTTGAAACCGACAGCTATCTGAACAAGTACTACTATCACAGTCTTCAAGTACTAGATTGATCTTGAGGGAAAGAGTTCCAGCCATGCGATTCAGTTGAACACAGAACCGGATTCACCTTTAGAGCTTCTGAGGCTCGTCCTGAGCCAAAAAAAAAATCTATTGTTGACAAACATCGTTCATTTCTTTAAATTAATTATCTGCAAGTTGGTTAACTGTTAATTCTGTATGTAATTTAAAAACTACATGTGTTCAGTAATTATTCCCATATGTACGAGTATTTGTACTGTATACATACTGTGGACCAGTGTTGCAACGAGAAGACGTTGAGGGTCAAACCTCCAAGAGCCCTAGGTTTTTACCTGTCCTAGTTTGATAGTTTATATACTGTTAAGGACTGTCCTGATCCCTCCCCCCCCTAAAAAAAAGTAAAAATACGTCATCAGACAGCGCTAGGGCTGTCTACTGTAAAAATCTTAGATTATTTTTTGTACGTACCATGAACTATAGGTATGCATTTGTTCCCTTTAAATTATTAAAATTTTTCAGTTTGATTTTTTTTTTGGTGTATATAACAGGTTATTGGAAATAGGCTCTGATATAAATTGATCAATGTCATTTGAATTACCAAAATTGACATCCAGTTAAAACTAAAACTTTAATCCTCAATTAAAAGGCCATTTTTTCATTAATTTATTGCGGAAGTATGTTTTTTTTCTTCTAATTCTTGAAAGAAGCAGTTAATTGAAGAAGTGACATAATTTCCAAGACCGGTATTTAATATCTGTAGTTGGTTAATTATTTAACAGTACATTGCAGAATGAAGGTAACTTCAGATTGAATGCTTTCGACGCATGCTGAGAAAATTTGGTTGTTAAAAATGCTTTGCAGATGACTAAAAGGAAAGTTTTTAAAACTGTTAAAGATTGCAGAGTTTTGAAAAGAATAGTCATAAATAATGAAATAATTTTTTATGAAGAAATATATCTTTAATCATGCATGAAGACAAGAGTCCCAGACTATTGGAACCTCCGCAAAATTCTAAAAAAATCGTTCGAAAATTCTGAAATTAAGATTGGACTGCGCCCCTCTTCGATTCGCTTGCCAATCCCCGGACGCCAATGGCGGGTGACAATTGATGATTTGAATATTTTAATCCCTGGATACATAACCTTAAAGCGATACAATGAAAGAATCCCTTATCAGTCCCCTTATTCTCCTGCAAAGTGTAATTATAGTACAACTATAAAGACCATTTAACCAAAGAAAAGAGAAACAAATGAGTAAGGTGGTCAAAGAGAATTTTCAAATACATTAAAAAGTGAAGGTGATCAAGGAAAATTTTCACTTCTGAAAAGAATTCCTGATATAACACTGCTATTTTCTCTCTTATAAAGAAGCTGCTTATCGAAATCACGCATCTTAAATCTATTATTTTGAATTACTGAGAAGTGAGCATGGGTCTTTCGGACAAAATCGTATGTCGATCGATATATTGAGATCATCACAAAAACTGTAGATCGTAACCATTATCGGATCCAATTTTCAATTTTCAAGCGAACTTAATAATGAAAGTCTAACAGTTCGGACGCTTAATAAAAGCGTAAAAACAATTACACAATCAAATTTAAAAAGTTTGGAAGAACATAAATATTTAGATAACATTCCATCATTATCTCCATATCGAGCGGAGTATTTTTTTAGTACCTTTCCCACAATATTAAATCATGGAAACAAAATATAAAGCTTTGAAGACAAAGGTCAACTTTCATTATGGCAACTGCGGAAGTCGTAATAAGGGATGCAAATTGTATGCATGTATCAGCAGTTCCTGTTGTCCTTCAAAAATACAATAAATAAGTATAAAGAATATGAACCAAAGAAGATAAAAAAATATATTGAGTAATTTTAAAATTTTGAGATTCTTAAAAAAAAGGAATAAATAATTATAGATCCTGAAAAATATTCTTTTATGAATAACAAATCCACAAGGACGGTACTTTAGTGGTTTCTTTTCAAGGAAGCATATTCGAATAAGGAGTGTACTTTTATACATGTATCTACATTCAAGGAAAGAGTTCCCTTTTCCCTGTTGCTTGTGGTAAAAATATTCCGGAAGTCCTAGCAGAAATCTTAGCAGTGCTTCAGCTTCAGCAACCGGACATGCTTCTCCAAGTAAAGGATGGAGACTTGCATCGTAAATTTCCAGACAGACATTTACGGTCACTTGCCGTTGATCTCCCGTCGTTTTATTATAAGGTGGATGGTTCTTTCTTTCTATTCCGCGGATGTCTTGATCTACCTAACAGTTTGTTTGTTTTTGTTTTTTTTTTTCTTCTTCCCCATGTTTTAGTCTTTTAATCTACGAGATCGTTTCACCCTTTTGGGCTACAGTTGGGAGATTTGCATGCTATAGAAATATCCTTGTAAGGAGAAGCAAGGGGCGGAACTGTTGTCTCTTTTTTGCTAACGATGTTTTTGTTTTTATGTCTCAGCTTTAAAATGATGAACGGAATTATATGAAAGGGAAGTTCTTCCGAATCTTCTCTTTTTTTTACATTCAAATTAAGTACTTTTATCTACTTGTTTGTTATTTCACAAAAATTATATGTGAATCTGAGTAAAACATATTTTCAATGAAAGCTATTGACCTTTGTAAGTATACTAACCGACATGGAAAATTTAAAACACAATTAATAGTATAACCAATGACAATGCTCCATTTCTTTTAGTTGGTGAATCCTAATATTCAGTTTGAATCTGGTCGTAATGTCTAATTTTTAAAGGCATTTTGGGTTATGGGGAGATGATGGGGATTTTGGGTTGGGGGAGATGATTTAATGGGAATTTTTTATTACATATTTTCGTTTAGTGTTAATAATTACGCATTTTCAACCGAAATTCTTTTTACCTAGACTTTTTGTTTAAAAATGCCAAAAAAAAAAAAAAAAAAAATGCCATGTAGGATTTCTTTGAAAAAATCGATAATAATTTTCTCATTTGCTTTCATGTAACGCTCAGCAGTGTACGAAGTGTGCTAATGTTGCTATTATTTCTGTGAGAAATTATTTAGGAACAAATAAGAAAAGCTTCACAAACTATTTTATCAACATTTGTTTTGCGTACAAAATTTAATTCATGAAGCACATTTCAAAATTTTCAAAATTTCGAGAGGCAGATTCAAAGTGGAGAAAAAAAAACACAGAGCGCCATAAGAAGTTTTTCAGTGGTTCAAGTTATTTATAAAATCCCTTTAAAATTTCAGAACCAGATTAGCGGGACAGGTTTTGGTTGCTCTACATTTTGGAGGAGAAAGGAGATAAATATTTATATGTGAAACAAAATGTTACAAAGATACAAGCTCATTTAAGTCCACTTTTAATCCTGATCAAATTTATGAGATGCTATAGGGTAGGTATAGCTAGTGCATAAGCACCGACTTCGTCAGAGCAAGCCGAAAATGGTACTTAGTGATAAAATCATGAGACTCTCAATGTATTCATATTTACGAAGGGGACGCTGGTACCCCTCACTCTCAAATCCGAGATTTTTGGTGCAAAATAAAAAAATATATATCTTTACTTTTTAATCTCTTCTTTCAACATAAAGTTTTCTTAAAATTAAAGTCCATCAAACTAATTTTAAACCCCTTAATTTAAAAATAAACATAAAAAATCGTTTTCCTTAAAAGGATTAAAACCAAAATCTTCAACATTACCAGTGAGGTCGCTTGAGAAATGTTTTCTAATGAATTTTAATGAACAATATTTGAAGAGTAATTCAGTTGAAGTAAAACATCAGTGATCCAAACCCCAAATTCCAACATTATTTTTTTATTAGTATTTTGTAACTTCACACAAAAAGTTATTACAAGACTAAGAATGAATATGTTGCAAAGTCATAATTTGTCTAAAGTTATAATGACATTTGATTTGGTATTTAAGAATGAATTAGACACAGGGAAATTATTTTTCTTTTGCAAGCTCCTCTTATGTGACAAACTTCATTTTTTTTAGTTGTTCTTATGATTGAACAAATACAATATTCAATGATACAGCAAATCATTCAAAACTTCCATTTTGGATGCTGGACCAAAAATGGCCGATATCTTAGATTATTATTATTATTATTTTTTTTTTTTTGGAGGGGGAGGAGGGATTTGGAATGTCTTGTTCGGTCCATCCCTGGTCCTTCTGGACTGTTACATCTAAAATGGTTTTAAGAGTTTCTAAAAAACATAAATACTTCAATTCTTAAGCCCCCCCCCCCTCAATATATCTCAATTTATATTTTACCTATCGAATTTCAACAAAAATGGAGCACAGCTTTGGAGGAAGGTTATGCGTCTAAAGCAAATTTTTCATCAAACCAAAATCCCTATTATATCTCCTAACTGTATCTTGGGGTTTTGGTGGGGTTAAACCTCCTCCAGAAACCTTAATTCTAAGCAATATTTCAAATCTTATTATCGGACAGTGACCACCGAGGGTGGTGGTGGAGCAGAATGTTCCATTGAATCATTTAGTGGATTATTATTATTTTTTTTTTTTTTTGGAATTTTGAGGGATTGGACAGTATTTGGGAGGAGAGAAATGCATTGCTTTTTTTTTGGGGGGGGGGATGGTCACCCCAAAATATATAACCAATAATCGTCGCCAGGAAAACGATATATAAAAAAAATGCAATTGCTCCTCGATTGAAAAATTTTCTGAATCCGCCCTTGGCTTATGACCATCCCACAAGAAAGTTCTGACTCACTCCAGGAGAAAATTCTGGCTGCGCTAATGGTAAACGCTTTTTCAATGTACCTATGTGCCCTCCTCTCGTTTTCTCCAAGCATTAAGATTTTTTAAATGGAAGCTTTTGGGGGTAGTGCTAAACAATTTTCAAGAAATTAACATTTCTAAAAGATTACTTTAATGCTTGCTGAATTGTCCACATTTTGGTACAGAAGGAGGATTTACAACTTTACAACTGCTGCTTGTTATCACAAAAAGTAATTTGCGTAAAATATAGATATTCATCATTGAATGTGTTTAGAAGTTGTATTAATTGATCAGTCTTATGTTTTAAATTCGGGGGGGAATAATTAAAATCGGCACTCTTCGTTTGTTGAATCTAAAGTACAGTGAAATCCAATTGCAAAACACTTCAAGGGATCTCAAAGTTTGTTCGTTGTAACGGAAATTTCGTTATAATGGAACTCAAGTAATGTAATTGAATCGGCACTGAAAATTTATTTCGTTGAAATAGATATTTCGTTACATTGGTGTTCGTTGTAACGGGATTTTCACTGTATAACATGTATGACATATTTGTATCATTAATTTTATATTTTCTCATACCACACCAATTTATTTTTCACTTGTCTTTTTCAGTTACAGAAAGAAAAAGATGATATTTGAAGAAAAACAATATTCGTGTGCCTATATTTCTCAAATTTTTAAGGAAGATTTCTGCATTTGGAAAAGTATCAGGTAAAACATTTTACAAACTTTTTAATTGAAATTGCTTAACGAAGCATTTGAGTTTTAGTGCATCATTTTTCAGTCCATTGCTTCCCTTCAGATGAGATTTTTTAATATCACAAAAAAACTCTCTAATATATTTTAACCCTAAAGAGTTAGGCCTTCATATTCGGAAGTCAACAGCTGTAGCAAAACAGCCGATTTTCTTGTCTATGTGGGGAATGCGTTTTAATTAGCCTTTGAATTTACGAATATCATGAGAACAATTCTGCAATTAACGAATATCATTTCTAGAACTTTTTCTAAAATAATAAACGCTGTTGTACTGCACGCTAGCTACTGTAAAAGCATCTAAGCATTTTTAACGCAGTTTATTTGCCGAAAAACTTCTTTTTGGTGCAAAGACTGCCCACACGCACAAACAAACGTAACATTTTTAAACTCATGTCTTTGACTCTATTTGTAACAGATAAAATACAGAATACTAGCTCCGTGCGAAGGAACAGAAGCAGGCTCTCTACAGAAGAAATTTAAAAACCCAGTTTTTAAGTTTTTTCTCCCTTGATTATTATCAAAAATGCTCTCGCTCCCTCCCCTCTCCAAAAAAGAAAAAAAAGGAGAAAATAACGGATATGATAGTGCGATTTATCTTGTTAAAATAAAGTTTTTTTTTCTTGATATCAACGCCACGCAACTGAGGTTAAAAATCCTACCCCTAATAGGTTTACACATATATTCATGGAAATTTCGATCAGCATTCAGCTTAGGAAAATAAATCTTTCAAAAGCTACATTTTCTGGCATATGGGAGGATCGAACCCATGGGCCATGGGTTTAAACGCGTTATTATCAATACGCTCCTACCAACTGTGTTAATGGATCTCCATCTCGAGCTGCTATACGCTAATCCAGTGTGCAATAAAGCTGCAAAATTTCTAGAAATCGATGCCTCTATATAGATTATGTATTTTTTGTATTATTTAAGTATTATTTGTCCCTTTGAGCAGGAATTAGTAAATGGAGGGTGCAAACCCAATCATTGGCTTAGCAAAAGCTGAGGCAAGGATCCTAAGTCACGTGACTCAACAACGACGAATGGTTGACACGTTTTGCGTGAAACTAGATTTCGTCCAATGCTTTGCTTTAAAATCTATCACGTGACTTTTTGCGTCTTCGGTTCACGAATGAAAGTCTTCACTCATTCCATTTTATATCTTTTCAATGATTTGTCCCCAAAATTTTTGATTATAACATGGTCAACGCTCCCTGGAAACTAAGAAAACAAAAGCAAAATCGAGCTTTTATCAATAGTTTGTTTGAAATCAATAGCATTTTAATGACCTCAAAGAGTTACTCAGCTATACAGCTATACTCGTGCATTCAGGAATTTAGAATGGTATAAAAAAAATTAAATGTGTTTTTTGTTAGCAAAGTACATGTTAGGAGAAATATATTAATGACTTTTTTCATTTGTATCCCCATCAGTCGAAGAAATTCCTGCAGAGATGAAACTCTGAAAAATGGCTGCCTCGGAATTTTTCTAATCCAGACTTACTGGGAAAAAAAATATGTAAACGTCAATTCTACGAAACAAGATTTGCTCAACTCGGTTGTTCACAGTAAAAGAAAAATCCATAAGCGATAAAAGCATCAGATGCCTACTTTCTCATAAAAGTAAAAACAATAGCAAGGAAGATGAACAAAGTGTCGTTAAAAAAATAAAAATAGCAATAACATAAATTAAATTTTACTTCACCTTTCCTATGGACAAAATGCAATGTCTCGGAAGAAAATCATTGCTTTTGTTATGACGTTTTGGGGAAAATTTTGTCTGTCTGATCACATATCCATGAAGTAAATTTCATGTCAGATCTTATTTTCGTAATAGTACCTAATTCAGAGTATGCAAATAATTATTGCTCTGCAAATACTTTATTATTTTATTAACTTTTAATATGTTTTGATTTGGGCGTTAATTAAGTTTGGAAGTACTAGGAGGAATTTTTATTATAGTTTGGATCAGTTAAAAAGATTTTTGACCTTGGACGAGTTCGTTTACGTTGAAAGAGGACAAATTCTTAGCATGACAAAACGCCGTTAATAACTATCGGCAACGCAAAACGGTTTTCCTCACCCTTATTTTAACAAATGAATCATTTAAGAATCAGCTCATCGGCAGTCAAATTATTAGAGGCAGATGAGATTCAGTTCTGCTTTTCATACACATTTAAAAACAGGATGTGTGATTGTGTCTGTATTTATGTTGAAAACGTCGAAGAAATTTTTTACTGTTCTTTCAGTCATCTCTGGTGCTTAATTATTGTTACTATTTTAAATACAAATTTTACTGGAAAGAAGATCAATAAACTTTCCGACTAAAAAAAATCATAACAGAATTTCGAATACATTTATTTTTTTCATCACAATTTTTCGGCACTACTGTCCTTACTCTAATGAGAATTTTTAGGAATTGTTGTTCTGGCTCTTTTGGAGTCTTTTTGGAATAATTATTCTTATTCTAATAGAAATTTTCGTTATTCAGGAACTGTTGTCCTTGTTTTTAGTGGGACTTCATATCGTGACAACTGACGTTATTTAGAAACAATTCTGATGAGAATATTAATAAAGTGGTTTCGTCACTCTGGTGACGATTTTAGACATTTCTTTAATCATCGTAGAGATTCTTGCAGTGATAACTGACGCTGATTATTAGCTTTTAGTCAAATAGGGGTCATGAATTGCGGTCTTTATTCTGAGGACATTTTTAGAGGGATTTTATAATCATTAAAAAAAATGGGGTTGGTCATTACTTATAGACCTTCAATTACTGTTTTCTTTAACTATGTCTGTGGTCCTTATTCTGCGGTAATTGTTATTTATTTTAGAACTTTAGAGAAAGTTGCCTGGCGGAGATTTTTTGGAATATGATCTTATTTTAAAGTGACTTTTAGGGAATCTGTCCTTTATTTTAAGGTATTGTTGCCCTCGATTTTTGAGGGAATTTGAGGCAGTTTGATAACGTTAACTGGAAATTATCATGGCCATTCCTAATTGGAGTTATAAAAGACCGTTTTCTTTTATCCTATGGAAGTTTTTTGGGGAGTGCTGTCCAGGCCCGTCTTGGGCAATCAATGCGGTTTCAAATCATAGTGTAATTGTAATTTTGCTTTTCAATGTGCTTTTTCAATTTTTGATCTTTTGACCCTCCCCCCCCCCCCTCCCACTCGGAAAACTTTGACAGGACAGACCTAGTGTTGTCATTACTCTGATTGGGGAATTAACAGGAACTGCTGTAATTTTTCTACTTAGGTATTAGGGAGTGTTGTCCATATATTGATGGCGATTTTTAGAGACTGCATAGATATATATATATATCTCTCTTGTGCAACATCCCTTTTTTGCACCTCTTGCAGTTGTATGTTAATTTTCAAAATCCTTTTTTTACAAAAGTATACATAAAAGTTATTCTTGGTATGGTTATCCTTATTCTGATGGAGATAAGAGAGATTGTGTTCATGGGAACTATTGTACATAACCTAACCCAGATTTTTTTTTATTTTGCCATCCCTTATCTGATTTGGATTTTTATAACTGACATTATTTAGGAGTTGTTGTCCTTGTAGTGAGAATTTTAGTGACTCCGGTAATGAGGATTTTTAAATGAACTGTTGACCTTACTCTATTTCTTGTCTTAGGGACTGTTGTCCTTTGTCTCATAGAGATTTTTGGAGACTACACATTCACTTTTGCAACATCTCAGCTATGCGTCAGTTGCACACTAATTTTCTAAATCCTACCAAAAGTACATAATCATTACTCTTAGAATTGTCTTCACTCTGTTTCAGGTTATAGATGAAATGTTTATCTCTTCAGTAGTGTTTTTAGAGACTATACTTCTTATCCTTATGGGGATTTTTAGATAATGCTGTCCTTATTCTAAATGGGATTTTTACAGATACTACTGACATTATTTATGAACTGTTGTCCTCACTGTAGTAGGAATTTGAGGGAATGTTCCTATTTGTATTTATAAGTATTTATGTAGCCTTTAAAACGTTTATCACTATTATTTGAAGGGCGGTTGTAGGTATTCACCACTTCAATTTATAATAGTGATATTTAAAAAAATTTGTTTTTCTTGAAACTGTACGCTGAGGAACTATGGTATTTCGGTTCAGTCTGCTCATTTCTAACTGAAAAGGTAGATGACATTGTATCATCAAATCTTGTTAAATATTGCTTTTAATAATGAGTATACAGGCTTTGGTAAAACTTACCATGTCTGTTTGTAAGATTTTACATTCAAATGGGAAACGGATGGTAAACCAAAAAATTGCAAAACGATTGCCATAGAATTAGATGAGAAACTGTTTAAAGTATCGAAAAAAACTATAGTAAATTATACCGAAAATTAAACGATTGCGGTGCCGTTGATACACCACGTGATTTACAGTGCGAAGCTCATTACACTGTGTTTCCCTTAACTCTATGTGTCCCCTTTGCGAAGATCCCGAGATCGAACATGCTGCTCGCGTCTCGTGCTTTTTAACTCTCGTTTATTCTCTCGTAAAAATTTTACAATAAAATAGGATTTTACGGTAAAAGTACAGACAAGGAATATAATAGAGAGATAGGACCCCATCCAACCGGTTAAACCACACATAGTGATAGGTACGGGAGACCCTGGAGTGTTAAATGTAGTATAATGTAGAGGAATGGGAAACAGAAACATGAATCTAGCAATTTTATAAGTAGATCCATGATTTTTTTGAAGCATTGCTATAACGCAGCAGACCACTTGATAATTCACGAAAAGGAAATAATGCAAGGAACATTTGGGTTACATTATCTCAAAAAAAAAAAAAAAAGAGAGAAATGGTCACATTTTGCAGTAAAGAGTTAAAATAATGGAAAATGGGACGTGAATTTTTATGTCTCCATATGATTTTCAGTAAATGTTGGCTCAAAACGAACGTACGAGAATCACAGTATTCGTTGTGAGTGTAGTAACACAAATTAGCCTTTAGCATGGAAAGAATGGAATTTGATATTAGCAAAAGAGAGAGTATATAAGAGCTACGTATAATAAATAGGAACGTTCCAAAAAAAAGTGAGTGCCATAAAAATTGACAGCAATGGTCAATGAAGTTAATTTGCCTACGTAATAGTTATGCTGAAATTTTTAAATTGTTGCAATTACATGTTTACAAGCGAACTCATTTTTCTGCATGTACCAATTCTATTATATTAAGCAAACTGAATATCAATGTGTTTGAAAATAGACTAACCTCATGAACAGTACAGCTATGAATAATTTTATTAATACTTTAAAGGCAGATATTGCAATGAATGCTTGCATGCTGATAAATGTAACAATTCAATTTCCAAAATTATTTTTCGGTTAAAACAGTAATGTCAAAATACCACTGGAGTTTGTTTCAATTCCTTAATTAGCAGTAGAATGACTGTAGTAAAGTAACTCAGAAGACAGCATGATTGATACAAGTGTTCTAAGTGGATCAGAAGGATTCTATTTTGAAAAAGGATATTTAAATACTGTATTTAAATTATTGTATATTTTTACTACTACCAGATAGGAGAGATGGCACATTGTTTTTGCTTCCACATAGCCCCAATTGAAATTTTTTATTGCCTTAAAGAGTTGCAATAGAAATCACATAACTGTTAGTTTTTGATTGATTTGCCAAGCTTTGAAAAAGTACCCAGTTTGTGACTGCAAATAAAATCGTGAGTGAGCCAGATTTACTCTCACAGTTGTAAAACAACAATTAGTATCTTAAGTGGGAATCTATTCCTTGAGTGAAATATTTTATGTCTTACATTATCAATACGTTTCATATTTTTATATGAATTATAATATTTGTTATTCCTTTTTCAGGGGCGCAGAAAAGAAGATGAAAAAAATTAGGAAGTTTGTCTTGTATTTTTGTTCCAGACACAGGTATATTCATGTGTTACAGTTTTAACACATCAACAAACAACTTTTATGTATATACACAATTACTTCAATAAATATGAATAAATGTACACAAATTATGTTGCATGTTTTATTTATGACTCACTGCATGTTATACTGTCTTGATGATACACATCACATGAAAATTACACAACTGATACAATGTAATATTTTTGAATATGTCATATTGTTCACATGAAGTTACAAATTGTGAATTTTCATTCAACTGCATTAGTTCGTTCATATGAAATTCCATTTTGTAAATGTTCATTCTTTTGCAAAAAAATTAGAAAATATTTAAGTTATCGATCGTGATATGCTAAATATGAAAGTTTAATAATTTGTATTAAAAAGCACTTGTCCGTTAAATTAGTGTCTACAAATAAACTTCACCAATGCCAAAAATAAAATGTAGCCAGAGAGAGAAATGTTAAATCTAAGTGTAGTGAACACTATAAATAACTAAAATGTAAATTAATAATGTACATTAATGCATATAGCACCGATTTGAAGTACCACTAACACCACTGCATAGGTCATGTCTGAGTTGTTACAATACAAAGAATTTGTAAATTAAATATCCTCTTCGTGAGTCGTGGTTTTAGTTTCAGTTGGATTCATCGCTTAACGTGACAACTTGAGAAACCAAAAGTTTGCTTATATAAACTAGCTATTGAGCATTAACAATAGGTCTTAAAAATAAAACCCCCAATCCCAGTTTTGATTAACATATAATAAGTATTTCTTCATGCTCAAAGACAATCAACGCAGTTTAAAGTGGAAACTAAACACTAGTGGCGCAGTTTCAATTTCTCTTTAATGCAACAAAATTTATATATGAGACAAAAAGTTTTGCATATTAATACTGTTTATTTACTTTTCGATTAAATATATCTGTAGAAATAAAAATAAAATATAGCCTCAACATGAAACGAAACTCTAGTCTCAACGTACAAAACACTCAATTTACAAGCAACGAAACTACAGTAAATGAAAACAATTCTTTCTGTTTGATTAAAAACCCTTTTCAAAAAGTTTTTTTTTTGCATACAACTTGGACTTCTTTACATGAATGTATTTCTTTAATTATTAAGGCAAACTAGATAGTTTGAGCGAAACTACCCACCACTCCATTAGTTTGAATTTATTAACGGCAAAAACAATATGAATTAAAAACGAAACCAAATCTTTGTGTATTAATACATTACTTTCAGCATAACAAAAAATGAAAACGAAACAAAACCCTTGTCCTTCTTTGAACAGTTAAGATTTGCATTTAACACACATATAAAGCAAAATAATATTTGACTATGATCAAACAAATGTAGCTTTAAACGAAACTGAACTCTAGTCCTCCAGTTTCAATGTACTTGCAACACAAACGCAGTAAAGGAACAAAATTCTTTCTGTATCAGTAAAAACTAATTAGCTTTAAAAGGAAACGAAGCCATTGCTCTTTTTCTCGCAGTTTTGATTTGCTTACAACAGGGATTTATTATCAATGTATTTCTTTTTTTTTTCCTATGAAGGCAAACTCTGTAGCTTTAAAGCGAAATAATTGGAAAAATAATATATGGATTGAAAACGAAACTAAATCTTAATACACTTCTTTCTATATGACTGAAAACCATATAACTTTTAAAGGAAACTAAATCCTTGTCTCTGTTAATAGTTTTGATTTACATATAAGAAAGAGAGAGTGCATAAAAGTATTTCTGCATGAATAAGAATAATATAGCTTTAAAACGAAACTAAACTCGAGTTCTAAAGTTCAAAAAAAAAAAATTCAGTAAAGAAAAAAATCTTTCTGGAGGATTAAAAACTTAGTATAGCTTCAAACAAAAATTAAACTGTTGTCCTTTTTCTCGCAGTTTTGATTTGCATATATTGAGGGTTTATTGTATCAGTGTATCACTTTATTTATGAATGCTATGTAGCTTTAAAATGGAACCACTCCCTATTCTACAGCTTAAATTTATTTACAAAAGAAATTATATGGATTGAAAACAAAACTATATATTTGTGTATCAATACATTTCTTTCTGCATGACTGAAAACTACATAGTTTGAAAACGAAACTAAACCCTTGTCCCTTTTAAGTTTTGATTTGTACATAACAAAGAGAGAGAGAGCTCAAAAGTATTTCTATATGAATGAAAATAATATAGCTTGAAAACGAAACTAAATTAGCCCTACATTTTCAGCAAACTTTCAACAAAAATTCAGTGAATTAAAGTATGTTTCTGGATTATTAAAAACTAAATAGCTTTAAAAGAAAACTAAATCATTTTTCTCTCAGTTTTGATTTGCATGCAGCAAGGGTTTTTGCATCAGGTATTTCTTTTTTTATGAATGATGCAAACTATGTAGCTTCAAACCTAACTACACCCTATTCGATAGTTTAAATGCATTTGAAAAAAATTACAAGGATTTCAAAGGAAACTAAACCTTTCTGTATTAATGCATTTCTTCATGCGTGACTGAAAGCTATATAGCTTTAAAACGAAACTAACCCCTTGTCCCTTTTAACAGTTTTGCTTTACATATAACAAAGTGAGAGTGCATTAGAATATTTATGTGTGAATAAAAATAACATAGTTTCAAAACCAAACTAAACTCTAGTACTACAATTTCGACTTACTTGCAACAAAAATACAGTAAAGGAAAGTATTTCTTTCTGGATGCTTAAAAACTATGTATATTTCAAATGAAACAACTTTGTCGGACAGTGTTGATTTACATACCACAAAGATAAAGTGCATTAAATTATTTCGTTGTGTATGAATATATAGTTTCAAAACTAGTGGTGGGTTGCAACCCAAGGTAGTCAGGTCTTAGATCTCAGCATAGACGATGCTAAAACGAAAGTACATCTTTGCTGTCGTCTGCTGACGTTGTAACAATTGCCTGAAGTCATTAATAGTGATTTTGATGCACGCAAGTCTGACATCTCCTTTTAAATGATGCCTGCCATGCATAAAAGAAGTTTTTGAAAAAATAAAAAATATTAATTTCATGAAATGCTTTCAAATTTTATGCATTCAATAAAGAAAATGTTAAGAAAACACGTACTGGCAGGAACTTATAGCAGGATTAAAATGGAGGGAGCAAATCCAATCATTGGCTTAGCAAAAACTGACCCAAGGACCCCAAATCACGTGACTAAAAAACGACGAATGGTTGGCACGTTTTGCGTGAAACAAGCGAAAAAAAGCCGATTTCGTCCAATGCTTTACTTTAAAATCTATGACGTGACATGGGGTCTGGGTTTCATGAAGGAAAGTCTTCACTCCCTCCATGTTATCTCATCTCGATGGGCAGGTAGCAGCATTTTCTGATCCTGGGGACATTCAATTCTGCGTAGATTACATTCTTCGGTTCTAAATGAACCAGTGCAAATATTAAACAAAAAGTATTATATTTCAAAGAATCTTGCAGCAATACTTTAAGCATTTCTTTATTTTAATTCATCAAAGTTTTACAGTCCCTATCACTGCTGAAATTGATTAATTTTAGAATGTGTAACCGGCTCAAGTTTAGGAAATGCACCATATTGTGCAAGATCGAATTGCATTTATATGAGACATAATCAAACAGCTATTACTCACTCAGCGTGCTTTCTCGACCTAACTCCTATTTTGCACTCAAATAAAGTATGGAATTAATTTGTGATTTTGAAAGTTTGATCACCTACGAATTTTTATATCTAGGGAGTAAAAGCTTATTGTAGTGCATTTCATTAGAGAGAAAAAGGAGCATTTCCTAAAAAAACACTCTTTGAATTTAACTTATTAGACTGTGAATGTTAACTCAACTGCAAACTTTTGTATTTTTATTGCTTACAGTGATTTGATGAAATAAGTTCTTACTCTAATAATGTTGTTAGATTAATAAAAAAATTAGAATTATTGAGAGATCAGGATGTATACAAAGAACTAACACAACGAGAAGTTTAAAATGAAACTCTCTTGTTAGCAAGGAAATTTGAACCTGGATATTTTTTATTCAGAACCTTTGAAAAACGACATTGGGCACTAAATGCAACATGAACACTTCTATCTATTTACCTTATAGAAACAAAATACTACCTATAATAATAAAATCAGTCATATACACACTAAACATTTCAGTTTAAAGTTTATCTTCAGGCGGTTGATTAAAAATAGAATTTGGATATTTCCCTTAACTCAACATTTTAAGCAGAATATTAACACTTTGATTCAAAGCTTAAACTATTGGCAGGAAATTAGTAACAACTAGCTGGGGAATACACACACACACACAAAGATACCTATTGCCACATAATCGGCATTATAGGTCAAGGATCTAATGTTTTATCCACACTAATTTATTACCCATTAAAAATTAGAGCTATTATTTATGAACATTTCAAAATCCTCTATCTACCCCAAAGAATAAATTATAAAAAATTTACAATACAATATTTGAATTTAAACTGTTATTGATTTAAATTTTTAATCAATATTTATTTTCAAAAATCATTTTATTTTCGAAAATATGAACATTTTAATTATTTATTTCCACGATTCCGTTATTTCAAGCAGTGGTGGAAGGGAAGGGGATGCGGGATACACCCGTCGCCCCCAATAAGCAGCAATTTTCCCATGTTTTGACCATAGGAAGTTTAAAACTGCCCCCCACCCCCAATCTAAACATGTTCCCATCCGAGCTTTTCTGATTACGCCACAAATGGTAAAGCACTGTCTTAAATCGTTTTCTGATAAACTACAATAACTTATAACAACAGCTCCAGAAAAAATGTAGAGGTGAAGATTAATTCGAGCTGTCACCATCATCAAATTAAAATCGCAACTAATGTTAACTCGTATCTAAAAACAAAGCAGTTCAATTTACCTCAACATGACGAAAGACAAATAGCCAGTTACAATAATTTTTTTTTTCAAATAGCAAACAAACGTAATTTTCTTGGTCAATTCCCCCCCCCCCCATTAACTAACGAGTTTTCTTTCGCTATCATACAATGAAGAGATAGCTGTTTCGAGGCTTCAGTGAACTCCTGTCGGGAAGCGGAGCTATGTGAAGAAAACTAACATGTAGGAATGGATAACCAGTATCTGAATATAGATAAACAGTAAACAAACAAAATGTCACCGCTTCTCAACAGATGACAATATAGTATAGTCGCATATTAAATAACCATCGGAAAATGTAAAAAAAAAAAAAAACACTAACGGAAAAAAAAAGACATGCATAAATTAAATCCTTATCAGGAAAGTTGAAAGCGGGTGAAAAAATGAAATTGAAGCGTGGAAAAGCGCGAGTGTCATACACAATGCGCTCTCACACAAGCCCTAACTCAATACTGGAAAAAAAATCGGTCCCGACTTCAGATTTGAGACGCACAAGGCTGGCTGATTGTCCCGCCCTCCGCTTTGCGCCGCCTCCGTAGAAGATACGAGCCTTCCTCTGGCAGAGATTGGTTTAAGGGATATCGTTTCAACAGCCATAGAACGTCCTCAAACTTTCGTGTGACCACACATCGCTTCCCTGGCCCGAGTCCCTTTCAAAAGGTAAACCATTGCAATTTCTTTATGACACTGCTTTGCTCCCTAGGCCCATAAACATGTAGAATGGCTATCTAAATTTAGTTTCTTTTGTACTGGCTGGCTTTGCCGTCAGCCTGGATCATTTCCAGCGCTATTAGATAGGAATCCAATATTGTCCACGTTTTTTTTTTCCCCTTTTCATTGAATACCCTATTAAGATCATCCACTTTTATTTACAATGTAGAGTGTCCATATTTTTCCCCCCTAATGTTGTCAGAGATGTCACAACCTGTCATTTCCTAATAGAGATGTCAAAATATAGAAACAGAGCTCGCTTCGCCGTCAGCCCAGATCATTTCCAGTACTTTTTGATAGGAATCCAATATTGCCCGCATTTTTTTTCTTTCCATTGAATACCCCATCAAAATCATTTGCTTAGTGAGGAGTGTCCGCATTTTTTTTTTTTTTTGCTAATGTTGTCAGAGTTGTCACAACCCGTTATTTCCTGATGGAGATGTCAAAACACAGAAACAGAACTCGCTTTGCTGGTGGTGAACGTAAACAGAAATTACAAATGAAAAAAGTTTCGACAAAACAGCCCTCGTTTTCAACTAACTAAAACGAACCAAAATTATAATCCACGGTTACAACTCTTCACTTCCCGTAAATTTAATGACGTTAATTGTGATAGTAGTACAATTACACAAAGACCGAGCGCATGTTGTTCAAGGTAAACGAAATGTAAGGCAGGAAACTACAAACAAAATTCCGAGGAAACAAAATCACAATTTTCCCTCAAAACAAACCAAAATTGTATAATCTGTATTCCTAAGAAATGCAACACTACATGTGTAGAAAATGATAACAGTCTGTAACTGCAAGGGTGATATATAACGTAGTAATCATAACAGTTTGTAATCCCCTTATGTAAACTAACAAAACCAGCAGCCAACAAACAAAATAAATTTCGCCAGACAAATCTATCGCAAAAGAAAACAAACAAAGCACTAAGATGTTAGCTTGTATAGTTGATTTTGTGAACGGAATTTAGAACAAAAAAGGCAATAGTCCAGTAAATTAACCCAAAAACATTTTGCAAAACACATTTATCGTGCAATTAAAATGGATATTTCTCCATATGAAAACTTATTGTGAAAAATTATTGAAAAAAAGAAAAAAAAACGGAAGAATTGACAATAGAGAAAGTAAAAATTAAAGAAACAGGTTTAAATGTTTACAGGAGAGTATTGTCTTAGTAATTTATATTTTTGAAAAAAAAAAATACCTCAGTATCTCTCGATTTAGTTAAAAAATATTAGCAATTATAGAACAACAACTAACGTTCGTTAAAAATTAATGATCATACCACAGATTTTTGCTGAGAATTAGTATATAGAGAAAGAAAAATGTGAGATGATTAGGAATTGAAACTAGAAATTTCGTGTTACAGGACTGAACAGCGAAACCACGCTTCTAGGTGTCATTATTGTTGCAAAAATCAGCGGAAAAACGCGTCCATGTGTCATTATTAGCGCAAAAATACATTAACATACTATGTGCTTTAATGGTACAAAAATAAAACGAATCCACTACTTTTTCTTGTTGATAAAATATATGTTTTGATGCAATACATACGTTAAAAGCAATGTATTTATAAATCTAACGCAGAAAAAAAAAACACTTAATCTTTGTAAGTGACTGTTTCATCCAGTTAATGAAAACCTGTATATAAGCAAAGATTGGAATTAAGACACCAAATACCACTCTGTACAATATAGACATAATTACAGAAACAACTAAAGGAAATCAAACCTAGACCATATTTGTTTCTCTGCCGTTATTAAAATATAATATGAAAATTTCGCTCACAAAGATGACAAAGCAGTTTCAACACAGGTAGTTTCAGCATAACTAATGTACACCATTTACAATAAAAGTTAAGACAAAGATGCATAGGAATCAATTCATAAAAAGTAAGACACTATTGGCAATGATAACACCAAACGCAATTCACAAATGTGGGACTTCCTTAAGAGAAATAATAACCCGATTTAAAAAAATGTTTGCCCAAATTGCTCATCTAGATACCAAAAGTATAGCAAAAAGAATAGTAGAATGTCCATTTTGTATTGTGATTATAAAAAGCTATCTTTATCTGTTGAAGTTCTTTCTGCAATGTTTAGTGTGTAACGTAACACATTTTAAATTTACATACGTTTTTGCATAATAATTATGAAAAATTCTTTGTCCTAAAAATCAGAATGAATGCAAATTTTCAAAAAAAAAAGGGGGGGGATCTCCAAAAGTAATTGTAAACAGAATAAAATTTAAAAAAAAAAAAACGAAACGCGAGATTTTAAATACTAAATGTATATGACTGTCAATAGAAAAGGTAGTTGTTTAGTTTTAAAAATACAAACCAAATATTTTCCTGAAAACGCATATAAGTGATTAAAAAAAATAATAAAATAAAAAACAGAAATGCTAAACTGCAAATTAATTTAAATACAAATTTATAACAAGTTTTCATTTGATGAAATCTAAACCTTAATTATGTTTTGTTCTGCTCCATATCTTCATAACAATAACACTGAGAAGTTGTATAAAATATTTAATGGTTCTGCTATGCTACTTAATGCATCCCAATTTCAATAACGAATAATGTTTTGTGAAATAAAATGAAACATTTATATAATTGAATATTATAGATCAAGATAAGTGTTATAGATCGACAAAAGCAATAGAGCTTTTTTATTTTTCAACTAATCAGCATTTTAATTGTTCCATTTGTAAAAAGATTCTTTAAAACAAGCAAGATACTTATAGGAAAAAAAAAACTTAACTGACTTTTGAAGCCAAGAATATGTCAATGCTTTTCATTAACAAAATAAGCATTACGTTTCAATAAAAGAATCAACAAATGAAATCGCATGCATATTTTTCATGCTTGAATTTCTCGACTATTAAGTGATAATGCGATGCATTTGAAATGATGATATAGTTAAAATCAAAATGTTCCTGGTGATATATTATGCCCCCCTATTTTTCTTTTGTTTCAGTTTAGTTATTTTTGCAGTTTCATAATTATAGCATTACAAAGAAAGAAAAAGAGTGAAAATCAACTAACTTTATATTTTCTATTCTGTGACTTCTATCGAAAACAAAGCACTTACAGGACACTCATGGACATTAAGGTTCAAATCAATTTAAAACAAACTTGAGCTGTCATTATCTAAGTTTAGTATCTAATGGCTATGCAAAAGTAGTAAATATTTTTAGATATGACTTTTAAAATGTCTTGTTTTACCCACGAAACTACTTTCAGTTCCATGAAGTTAATTTCCTATGAGCAAAATTGTATATAGCAGTGAAAAAAAATATTTCTGCATAGGGTTGATTTACTAAGCAACATATTTATTTATATTGCAAAAATTATAAATTTTATTCAAGTAACAATATGTTGGGAAATAACCACTTAATAAAGATAGGTTCTTCTCCATGCAAAACTTCCTAAGTTTTGTTAATAAATCAACTTGTAAAGAGGAGGGTCTCAATTTCAGAAAATGCTCCCAATAAACTTTTAAGTACCTGACTAGAACGCTATTATTACCTGTTGTGTGATGGGCTGTAATTGAAGTTAATGGGCAGTTAATTTGACACAACTAGTGGGTACAGAACAAGCAGAAAACAGTGTTTTGGCTATGCGAAAATACATTATTTTTGCATTAAGGAGGACTTCTCATAAGTCCTTTTAATTTTAAATCAAGCTTAAATATTAGAAATATTTTAGGTTGAAATCAGTAATATTAATTTTTACATATAATACATGAAAATAAGCAACTGTTAGTTCATCATTCATTACACAATTAAAAATGATACCAAGCTTTTTATTCAGTTTTCCAATTCTTTCTTGCTGGAGTATTAATGTTTATAAATTTTACAGAAAACAGATTATCATTCAATGTATAGTATATGATATGACATTTTAAAATAAAAATCAGTAATACACCCATAAGAAGTTATATTCGTAGCTGCTCACCGCTGTTCTTTTTTTTCTCTCAATAGAAGATAATTGAATTGAATTGAAAACATTGTCAGTCATTGTATACATGCACAGAGGTATTTTTACACCATGCGTTGCTAAAAGAAATGTACTGAAATTGTTTTTTTTAATCAATGTATAATAGACATTTTAGCAACATTAGAGGAGTCGTGGAGTTGAATATTTATTGCATTAAGAATTTTCGTTAATCATTGAAAACAAAATACAGTTTATTTAAGCCAAAGGGAATAAAACGCTATCCTTTAGTTACAGTTAAAGATACATTGAAGAGAGAAAAAGAAAGTACTACATACATGAAATGATAAAACTATCATTAAGCATAACGGTTACTAAAACAAAATGAACCTTGGGTTCTTTAACTTATACATCTCTTGATATAATCCTAGCAAAAATGTGACTTATGTTTTTGTAATATTTTCTGCGAAATCGATTTACATCAGTTTTTTTTTTCGTAAGCTAAACTAATACAAGCTCAGTTTAGAGGTAATCTTAAGTAGTGTTATTTCAGAAAAAGCTATACCGTTATAAACCTTTCTGGACGCCCAGTTTCCTTTAGATTTTCTAATGAAACAAGCAATATATGTGTGTGCTTTTAGTGTAGATTATGATTCTGAAAGTATCAGCAAAGTATAATATCACATATTGTCGTTGAAATTCAAAGAGAGTTTTGAGATAAGTTCATTTAATTTTATATCATAAATTTTATCCCAACAAAAAGATATACAAGTTATAGGCACTTGATGAAGTGTGCAAATAATTATTGAGCAATTGATATTGATACTGGTTAAGATAAAATAAGTGAAACAAAAGTTACTTTCGATAAGTTTGCACTGTTTGAATTAAAAGGCAATATTTATTCCTCCAAGATGTCAAAACTTATATTGCTACAAAGTATTCCAATAGCTGTAGTTGCAAACAATCAGTTGTAGTAGTAGTAGATGAGACACTTACACAAAATAAAGTTTTTGATTCTATTTACGGTGTGGATATCTCATAACTAACACGTTTCAGTTGTGACAAAACAGATTTGGTTTATTGTTCATGCATAAGATTTTTAAGAGCATGTACACTTTGTTTTTAGGAATAACCCTACATTTTGGTTACTGATACTTTTGTTGACAACACTGCTAATTAATCCATTATACCAGAAACATTCATCTCATGGAAAAACCAATTATTTTTATAGAAAACCGCGGAAAAAATCATTACAATTCAAAATCAATATTGAATATCAGTGGGAAAAATTTTAGTGATACATTTGGCTGCATACTATTCTTGAATTTTTAAGCAAAAAATACGAAACGTAGTTTTTTTTAAGCGAAAATTTCGTAATGGATAAAATGAGCCGAATGGCTAGTAAAGCTGAAGCCGCCGTGGGTGCTCAAATCGCGGCAGACGCAGCGATATTTCATCAGCAACATCTTTTCTTGCATCGTTTTCCGTTATTTTGAACAACATTTCAATGGAAAATAAATTTGACTTAGGTTTGCATTCAACTTTTTGAATGGACTGTTTTACAGTTAGTTTAAAGGAAAATATTATCACTAAAGCAGTGTACTGTTGAGAAAAGCATACTTCTGTATTATGCCTTTTTCAATTGGAAGGAAAATTAAATACATTGCATGCTTTACAGAGAAAAACGCCCAAATATTCTATTGAAGTGAATTTGTTTTCTGACAGCAATAAACAGTGAGATTTATGAAATCACTTTAATGCGCTTGGTCTCAAACGAAAATAACAACAAACTGTAAAATGGTTATAAAATGAAAACAATTTATTGTAACATAATTGAGTTTTGATTGTTTAACAGAAGAGTCAATGCCATGCAAAATTACAGTGCACAACAATTAGTTTACATATAAGCAATAATGTCCCTAACTCAAGCAAAAAAGAAAGTTAAATAAATGTAATTTCAAATATGTATATATCAGTAGAGTGTGTGATCATTTCTACTGGAGTTGCAGGCTCATTTTTTCACTCAGAAATTTAGAACAAAAAAATAAACAAAATGAGTGTCAAACACGTTACACCCTGCGCAACGAAAGAAATAGCAACTGCTGAAACGAACTTTATATATCTACCGCAATACAAATAATAAAAATAATAATTATAATGTGCAGTAAGGCAAATATTTTACTGTGGAACTGTTGAAATTTCGCTGCAAGGTAGATGCAAATTTTTTGACTGGAACCTTTCTTCTTCTCATATTATTGCTGATTTTACTGTTTGCTTCTATCTTTCTTGAGGTAGTGTACACATGTGCTAGTTTTCAGTTATTTCAACCGAAAACATTGAGTTTTGCATCACTACAGTCATAAATATGCCTATATTAAACAGGCAAGGTAGTAAAATAAAACGCCTAATTAAAAAAAAAAACAACTGTTTTAATTTAGTTTCTATTTTTAGAGAGTGTGAGACGCATTCTTTATTTTTAGAAAACATAATAAATTGATGAATGATGTTTGCAGCAAATGAATGAAATTTTCGTTTTAATTTAAAATTTTTGGTCACGATGAAAGTATTTTACCTATGGGCGATTTAAAGCAGCACATGTTCAATGAAGTTGGATACTTTCCAAAAGGGTTTGGCGGTAGTTGTTATGATGCGTATTTCCGGGTTGTAAAATGCCATCTGTGTATTTTTTTTCCTCTTGCGCTTTACATACTGATATAATGTTTTTAAAAAGATGTTAAAAAAGCAGATCCAAGAATCTACAGCTCCAAGTTTTGATGGAAGAATAAATTTCGAAGCTCTCGTTTTTTATAAGCAGTATCATATAACCTCTTCACATACGAAAAAAAAAAAAAAAAAACACTATTCAAAAAAGTTATTTCTTTGTTGTACTGACGACTCTTGTAACGTAAAGATAATTGAGGGAAAAAATTAATCTTTTGGCTAAAAGAACTATTTTAGAAACTTGGATTTAAAAAAATACATCAACAAGTTTTTCATAAAAACAAAACTTATTTCAGCCTAATTGCAAGTTTGAGACAAAATAAATCACTTTAATGTCTAAAATTCAAAATAGAAGAGGAAATAAGTTTTGAACCTTTTTCTGAAGATAATCATCAGCAATTTTTGCTTGAGGAAAACCTTTTAAACAATGTAACCTATGCTGCCATATACATAACGATAATGAAATTAGAAAGTTTTCAATAGAAAGTCACAGTTTAAAATAATTTTCGAGCAAAATATATTTTTTTTTTTTTTGAGATTTTTTAAGACTGTATCCAATCAGGTACTCATGGAATAAAGAGGAGCAATAGGTTACACAAAATCAGGAAAAAAGCTTAATATCTATTCTCAAGACATATTTAAAATTATGTTTTTAAAAGTAGGCGCACATGGTTAATTATTTTTTATGTATTGAATGCTAGAACGAGATTTAAAAGTGATCAATAATTTACACTAACTATCTAACCCCAATTTAGCGATTATCAAGGGATTGAAAAAAGTTATCGTTAAATTAAGGATATCGTTAAATACAGGAGCATAGACATTCAATGTAGTCAAATTCGGAATAGTGAAATGTATCATTAAATTGAGGAAATCGTTAAATCGGGTATCAATAAATCGAAGTTATTCTGCATTATTAGCGTAGGTTAGCGATGCATTAGTTGGGTCTAATTGTCTTATGTTTCATAACCTTTAGTCTTTTAACTGCAGATTTTTCTATTAAATTATGTGAAATAGAATGATGAGAATTGTTTCCACGCTAGTAATATGTAAGTCCACAAAAAAGAATCACGAACCTAAACTATGGTCATGCCTGTTGTTCAATTAATCAGTGCAAGCAACAAAACACAATATATCAATTTTTAACTAGCATTTCGAAAATAGTCATATCTAAATGAGCTTCACTGTATTATTGCACGACTAAAGATTCGCTTTATATAAACTTTTCATAAAAATGGAGGAATATAATGAATCTTACTACAAGCTATTTGACTTGCGCATGTATTTCATAGCAAAGTGAAAAAAAGTCAAGAGAAAAAAAATGTTTTCAAGGATCATTGATTGAACCTTTTTTTTTTTTTGTTATCTTCATTTTTATAGCAGACAGTGTACTTAATAAATTCTATGTGCGGTAATAAGTTTAGACAAAAATTATTTTCCCTAAAAGAGGTGGATGAAAAATAACGCACATTTAGTTTTTGAGTTTGAAGGAGGCAGACAATCACATTTTCAATTGGAAGGTGTTATGCAAAAATGAGTTGACCCACAAAAATTTAAATGATTTATTCACATCGGTTGATAGATAAATTGACATACTATAAGATGCAAAAAAGAGTAAGCCAAATTCTGTATTACTATGCCATCTAATGAACAAAATGCCAACCCACTTCCAAGAGGGCATTCATGTTTAACTTTGAATTTAATTTACTCAAACTTACTGCTTGGTAGGTTGAACCAATTTTGCATAATACCGTCCACACACAATTACGTTATTTCTTTATAATCGTTCAAACTATAATTTGCTGTTGCTTTTGTAGTTATTATTTTTTTATTGTTCTACATAATAGCATATGTTTTAATTTTCGTTGAAATAATAAATAAAAAGAAGGTAAGCTTTCAAATGAGCCGTGTTCAACATGAAAGTAAACATATGATTTTTTTCATTGTAAAAGTAATATGAAGGATTACGCATTTACGGGCGTCATAAAATATTTTGTTAATGACTGTAGTTTATATGAATATTATTATACTTAAAAATCATAAGTAAAAAAGATATGCATTGTAGACGAATTCCAAAGAGAATTTTGCAATTAGTTCATCTAGCTCTAAAATTAGTTCAGGTATAACAATTGCATACTTTAGCGAGTACGAAGAGCATCTCTTAATAACGTGACCCTGATTTTCAATACATATTCATCTTTTTTGAAGAAATGCTTACACCTTTTCCTTTAATTTTTTTTTCTGGATACAGAATTGACAAACCTAACGTATAGATAATAAATCATAACTTTAATGTTGAACATAACTTAAAATACAGTAAAACCTGTGTAAGATGACCATCTGCTTCTGTGGTGCATGCATGACTTTAGTGGTTAACTTAGATAAGTAGCTAACCATGACTGATGATCCATCCATGACTGATTCTGTACCTGACAATAGCGGTCAACTTACAAGGGTGGTTAACAACTATTTTGTATTTATTTTAAAGCTATATGTATGTTATTGTTGTGGTGTTCAGCATAACCAAACCGATAAGGAGAAAGAAAGGTTAGCTCGCGATTGAATTACAAAATTCGTAAAACTCTGCCATAGTGGCATTTCATGTATTATCAGTTTGAAATTTCTAGTAGGGTAAGATCACTATTTCTGGACCTATTTAAGCTTATTGACTGAATGCGAGAATGGGAATTAGCTAAAAAGCTCCTCACTCAATTATAAATTCAGTTACAGTTATAGCAACTTGAATTAAGAACGAAGTTTTCTTGAATAAGTAAAAGAGTAAGGTTTAATTAAAAACTAGTGCCTTTGCCCTATGTGATCAAGTTTTACCACGGTATTGATTTATATATTTCCATTCTTACCATTTTTAAACATTCTGCAAATAGTGCTATAAGCGACATTAAGAAAGCCCACTTTCTGGTAAGTTAATTAAATATTAAGGGAAAAATGAGCCTCTCTCAATCCATTCGCAAAAATAAGTTATTTCTCTCCCTATATTTGCATTTTATTCTCGAAATGTTAAACTTAGGCATTTAATTGTGATATATTCAAGTATAAGGAACTATTATGTATCATAATATGAAGTATCCATTTTCCAGCAAAAATGTTTGTACTTGAAAAATAATGATGCGTACGAGTTGCGGGCATAACTCTACGGCCCGCAACACGTACAAATCCCTATATTGTAAAATCAAGTAAACTTTTCAGAAAGTTGATACTTCATGTCACTAGCGCAGCCAGAAATACCTCCTAGAGGGTTTTTTTTTTTTTTTTTTGATCAAAAATACCATCTGGCAGGAATTTTTAAAAACAAATATACCTTCGGATGTTTTTTTTTTTGATTAAAACAACCTTTTCATATGTATTAAATACTGTATTAAAATTTGCATTTATGTTAAAACCAATGTCTCTGGAGGGTGTTTTCACCCCCTAAACCCACCCTTCGCTGCGCCACTGCTTCATATTATGATACAAAATGATGCCTTACGCTCGAATATATCTTTATCAAATGCCTAAGATCAAAATTCCGGGAATAAAATGCAAATACATGCGTAAAAATGTCGCATTTGTACTAATGGATTGAGTAAGCTTGTAAAAGAAAAATAAATATTGCGAGAAGGAATTTCATAGCTGAAAGAATTTTTCTATTTCCTACAAGGTAAGATATTTTGTGTTTTCTGTTTAAACGAACGAAAACCCCACATAATATTGAATAAAGTATTCTTCTATTTACTCCGAATGCTTTTAATTTATTAATGACTTATACTTCGTTATTGATTACTTTTGAAACTGATATTTAAAAAGAGGCCTAAAAAAGCTTCGAAGACAAGTATTGCCTTAATTAATAAGAATTAAAATAGTTAATAGCTGAGTTTTTATGCAGGGACATCCCGAACTGAAATTTTTGGGAGCGCGGAAATTCTCAACTCGCCAAATATAACAAATTTCATCGAATGATGATAATTTTGCCGAATAGAACGACAACTTTTGCCGAATGATGATATTTTTGCCGAATCGTCAGACAAAATTTGCCGGTTAGGGAAATTTTTGAGAGGTCAGAGTGACCTCCCATCAGGGCGCCCTTCAGTAAGACATTTTTCGATATATATTTAAACTTTTCTTCAACAAACGAAAACGCCACAAAATCTTGAATAAATTCTTCTCTTTTATAAGAATGCGTTACTCTATTAATGACTTACATTTTATTTTTGATTAAATGTTTTGTGATTTTAAAACTTTCCGAAACTGATATTTAAAATCAAGATCTTAAAAAGCTTCGAAGGTCAATGTTGTCTAAGCATTAAAAGAGTAAACTGGCAGTGTTTTATTATTAAAAGGGATATAATAAAAAAAAGTTGGTCATGGCAAATAATTGCTTTTAAAGATATTTAGTCCAGTAACACTGTTCATTTGAGAAACGTATACATCAAAGAAAGAAACAGAAAGATAAAGAAGTTAAAAAATCGGAATAAAAAAGCCATTTCTTTTTGCTTTTCAGAGGCAAAGAAAATAACGATGAAAGCTATGCGGCCACTATCAAAATCATAAATCATATGAGAAAATAAAGCGTTGTTTTTCTTCCAGTTTTCTTATTTCATTTTTTAAGGTGGCGCTAACTGATCTGCTGACTTTCAAATGAGGGACGTTTGGCGAAAGTGTAAAAAAGCTTCCTATCCCCCAAAATGTATGAGTTCGCGCATTAAGCTCATATTATCGTTTCCAGCTTTCGGCCATTATATAAAGCTTTTATATGTCGACCAACTTAACCCTAGCAGAAAGACTGAGATATACCAAAGGGGGGAGGTGGAATACGAACATTACACTACCATAAACCGTTTCTGACACGCCATAAAATGGCCATAAATGCCACCAGACTCGTCCAATTTCGCTCAATCGCGCTTAGAAGAGAGGACAGCACCTCACGGGACTTTATAGAACTACGAGTACTAGTGCTTTAGAGAGGTCTGAGTACTATACCCCAATAGAACGGACTCAGGATCCCTAAGAGGGACCTCAAGCTTTAAAATATTTTCTTTTTTTAATTTAAGCTTTATTTCCTCAGACGAATGCACTTTTATATTCTTATCGGTTGCCGAGTAGCTGTCCCCTTTTCTCTTCTAAATCGCGTAAAAAATGTTTTTTCGCGAGAAAACTTTGGGGGTAATGTGAACGGCTTTTTTTTTTCAAATGAGGTTTTGAATAGCGGAGATTATGATTTTGTCTACTATTGGCTGCTGGGCGAAAACTTGGGAATGGTTTCCTTTCCGAGGCCAGCAACGTGTGCATCAGGTTTTAAATTATTTATCAGTTTCCGATGGGGATATTATGCTTTCGAAAGTTTTTGAGAAATAAGGTTGCGATTGCAAATCTCCATTGTGATTGAAAATTGCGCGCCCTGCTAGTCGTAAAACTGACAAAACAAAAATAAATTTTCTGCTTTGTCTTTTTTTTTTTAATGGTACTATGAGACTGGATGCATGTAAATATCAAATTTTTACCGGAATACAGCGAAAAATTTTACAATTTAACAAAATTATACGCCAAAAACAACGATTTTTAACGAAGTTTCATACATAAAGAAATTAATTCAGCCAACAACGTTTCACGCATTACTAATTATGCTCGTAGGTTGTGTATTTACTTCGAATTTTTGCGAACTTGTCTGAACGTAATCAAAAAATAAAAGCTCCGAGGACGGCTCCCCATTCCCCAGAAAAGCTTTTATTTTTAAGATACATTTGCAAACCTAATATGGCACTTCATATCTATGTCAGGACTGCCAAGCAACCACTCCCCCCTCCACCAGAAGAAAAATTCTGGCTAATGACATACAAAAAGAAATGTAGATTATTTCTCCATATGTGCAGCACAATTGAAAGAAAAAAGTTGAATCATTAAATTGTTGCTTTATTTCCATTATTTTTGAAAGTAAATCATCTTTAGTTAATAATAATAGGTCTAGGTGTACAAATGAATTTATTTTGCTTGTGCTCATTTAAAAACGATAAACAATCACTCGTAAAATAAAAAGTCTTCTTTTTTCTTTCGAATTCAGAGATAAGTCTCATCTAGGGTAGCTCTGGTAAGTTGAAGCTTGACCTTGAAAATGTTTACTTCCTTTTTGGGAATTCGGGGATACGGGGAATGTTATTGATGCGGATTAGTGTTGGAATGCCTTTGTAAAAAATTACTCCTAATAAAAAGAACTCAACTCAGCACCAATTCCACTACTACCCAAAGAAAAAGTAAACGTTGTCAAGGCCACACTTCAACTTATCAGAGCCAGACAATAACACAACTAGAATTCCTATACATCCTGAGTAAGGTAGTGATGAATAACTGTCGATAGTTTTCTACAATTAAACCGTTCATTTCACAAACCAGCCAAGCGACAAACTCAAATTTTGAAACAGCATTTTTACCTTCGTATTAAAATGTTTCTATAAGGATTACAATTTACAATGTTTAAACTAAAAGGAACAGATATTTAGGTATATTTTTTTTAATAAACAATGTTGTAATCATTATTGAATAATTTAATGTGGTGATATAAAAGTTTTTTTTTTTTTAATAATCAATTTTGTCGCTTGACCGGTTTCTGAAATAAACGATTCAATTGATCTTATCGATAGTTATTTTTGAAATCGAATATTGTTTATGAGTAATTAAATTTAATTTTTTTTGTTTTGCATTACCCCAATATCATCTATAATTTACGCTATCATACCAAAAACATTATTTTTCAAAAGTAAAATTGAAGCATACAGGTCATGCGCCAGATAAACTGAATTCTATATAAAATGAACAGAGGCCTCATTTTCTGTCTATTGAAGAAAGATGGTCATTAATGTGAAATGGCAACTAAATCGAAGCTAATTCTGACTAATATTTGTAAATATATTTCAATACGAAAATGTTCGTACATTTAGTGTTTGTATTTGTTTATTTATATGAACGTATACCTGAAGTATCTAAAGCGTACATTGTAACGTAACAGTATGTGTAAATTAAACTTTAGCTATAACGTAAATCATGAGCTGCTCATTAATAAATTCAAGTTTTAAAATTTGAAAAGTTCTGTGGATTAATCCACAGCTTTATTCAAAACTATCGATAGTATTGCTGCCGTGGGCAGATAAAGGCAGTAACTGCAAATTTTTCATTTTGCATTTTTGTCACCTGTTGTACGTTAACTTTATTGTACCAGCTTGCTTATTTGGTTTCCACTGAAAAAAAAGTCTAATTCCAACATTTCCCTATTGTTAGAATTGAATCCAACACACATTTCTTCAAATGTCTCGAAAATTCATTTTTGCAGATACTGCCGTTTACCTGCACACGGCCGATTGGTTTCTTGCTATCGGAAGTTTGATGCTGTGAAAGCATCTTTTTCAATTTATAAAGTTATTTTTTCAATCCCAAGGTATCATTTTATGGTTCCAATACAAAAATTTAAGCTTATGATAGTCACATAAAGAGAAATATTTAAGTCTCAGGATAATTATTATCAGTTTAAAATGACGATAAGTAGCACACACATACTAACTTTCAACTATGGTCTTATCTTTCCAAGAAGCAGTAGGACTACTGGAAAGATAAAGATGAAACTAGCTTTTTCTGATAGAAAAGGAAAAAAAAATCTTGAAACATGTTCTCAGAAGGGAAGAACCCTGAAGGTAGGGGAGGTCTCAGGGTCTTAATTGTTACGCTCAGCCCTAAATTATTCCCCATCGCTGACGTCTTTATAATCCCCCCAAGTTAGCGCGCAGGAGGGTATATGTTATACCTGGAAGAAAAGTTTGTTTTAGAACACCCTCCAGGCAAACCTTAAAAGCTCTCTTTGGACAATGGACGTTATGTCACTTGGTCTAAGAGAAGACGCCAGAGAAAGAGGAATAAGCACTTCGAAAATTTGCGAGACCCACACACGCAGACGATATTTCAGAAAGCTTTCTGAAGATAAAAAAAAAAAAACACAGGTGTCTAGTCGCGATCAACATTTTTAGAGCTTGCGTTACACGCACATCACGCTTGCAAGTTCAGCAATAATTTTTAAATAAAATTATGATGCAATAATTAGGGGTGCCCCAAACTTAACTAGAAGGGCGGAAATTCTCAATTTCGCGAAAGGAATTCCAAATTTTACCGAATGATAAAATACGGGTACGCACACATAAGTACTTTATAACGAAAAGGGACATTTGGGCATTTAAAAACTTAAGATTGCAATTTCGGCTCCAAATTTGCCGAATTGCAAAACAAGATTTGCCGCTATTTTCGAATTTTCGCAACTTTTTGTTAAATAAAATTAGTAATTGCTTTTAAAGTAAAGGTATCCCTCGTGCAACACTGTTAATTCGTTCCGTGTAATATCGATTTATAAATATTTTTTTAGTTATTTTCTAACCTAATTAATCATGTACATATCATAAATCATGTCAATGTGTACCGTGTTGTATCGAAACCATGTTCCGTGTTATATTGAAACCGTGTTATACGAGACCTTGAAATAATGTAAATCAAGGAATGTGTACCACGTTATATCGAAAACAAGTCATAAGGTGCAAATTTTATAATTGCTGAAATTTCGGCTCAATGGAATATACAAACGAAAAACTGGCTTCCAGACCATACAAAGACCCACTGATTTAAAAATAAGAGGTGTTATAAATAATAAAACTTAATTATTTTACATACCTCAAATTAAAACTGTTATGCACCAAGAAGAGAAAACAACATCAACTCTCTTTACTAAGAACAAAACGCATTCTATACGAAAAAAAACTCTTTACTATAGCAATAAAGTTCGTCTGAGCAACAACAACAAAACAAAAAATAAAATAAAATAAATAGCATTGTTCTATTTATTTTATTTCATATTTTGTTTTGACTACATTTTTTATTTATCGTTTGCCAAATTTAGCTTATGTTTAATCCTATTGTTATTTTCTTACAATGCATTGGAAACAAAATAATTTTCATTTTTTTGCTTTTAGAGCAATGATGAAAAAAATAATGTATGTATTTAAAAGTTAAAAGTTAGTGTTATACAGGGAAAGTGCCGAAGACGGGCAATTTTTCGTAAAAGTTTCATAAAAACAAAGCTAAAATTTATTACAGTGATTATCATACATTTTTTTCAACAGTGTATTGACCAAAAACGAAATTCCTTCTTTTAAAATTCGTGTTGCATCAAAACCGAGTAGTATTTAAAATCAAATTTTGTACCGTGTAATATCGAAACCGTGTTGTAGAAGTACCGTGTTATACGAGGGACGCCTGTATATAACGTTTCTGGGTGATTCTTAAAACGAGAGAGACTATTTGAACTTAAAACGTTCAAACTAATTTAGCAGGCTTTCTAGAAATTTTTAAGCTTTAGATAGGTTCGATCCGTTATTTTTCTTTGTTTCAACCAGAATATTACTCACTTTCAATAAAAAACACTTTAAAACAGCAGAATCAAACTCTAAAATGTCATTACAAAGGATGTACGCAGCAAAAATGAATTTAAAGATTCATTCAAAGAACCAAAAATTCACTTTTAAAAATAAATTTATAATGTTTAGAAAAGATGATCAAAGTTTGTCATATTCATATTTTATAAAGTGCTAACATCTGGTTATTATTTAACTTTTCATTTTTGCAAGCATTTATTTAAAAAATCAAGTTTATCCTACGAAGCATATAGCCATTTTAGATTAGCGTGCAAACAGAAGCGTCTGCGGTACTTCGGGAACAAGAGTTAAACATTAGATGAGTACATCAATTTTGTGTTGAAAAATTGATAGCAATTTTCATAATAAATTTGTAATTAAAAATTCTTATTTTACTGACTTACAATGGTATGTTTAAAAGCCATAGTTCGGAATTTTGTGTTGCAATTATTGCATGGTTTATTACATTATTTTGTTCAAATTTGTCGCCAGCATAGGTTTTCCTATATCATTAGAATGAATAGTAATTTACATAATAATTTTGCAATTAATTATTTTTATTTTACTGATTTGTATATTACTATGTTTAAATGCCACAGAAAGGAATTTTGTATTGCAATTATAGTATGGTTTATAATCTCATTTAAGCTAAGTTTAAATTTATCTTTAGAATGGGTTTTCCTGTCTATGCTTAGGACACAAATAGCACATCAATTATTTTTTGAAGTGAAAATTGAAAAACACACTTTATTTGCAAATCTTTTTTTTTCAAACATTTTACTAACAACAAAAATTAAAGACTTTATTTTTGGGTAAAAATTCTCCTATTTTGAGAATCACCGTAATATTAGTATTAATAACGCTGTGTTGAGTCACCCCTCCCCCAGGTTAAAACTTCAATTAGAGTTACCTATTGTAAGGAGAAGTGAAAAAGATTCTGACGGGGAAAAATAATTTTACGAAATTATATGAACTCCAAATAGCGAAATTTTGCAATACAAGTCTGAAAAAATAAAGAAGATTTGAAGATAAACTGGTTAACCACTCTTCCTAAATTATGAAGAATGAATTTACTTCACTTGTTGCGATACTCACTTCAAAGGATTCTTCTGAAACATGATTTTATTCAACCTAATTTTAAAGGTTAATTATTATTAGCAAAGCAGAGATTCTCCTTTTAAAAAATGAATAAAAAGCGTGGCAATAGCACAGCCTGTATTTTCCAGGAAAGTCGTTATTCGTTAGTGGATGTCAAAGTGACGTACTGCTCGGAAGTGAATTATTGCGGTAAGTTATTAGAGGAGTGTTTAGTTGTCATACTCGCGGCAGGAAATTACGCAGACCAGTCTCGTTTGCATGAGATACGAGAGCAAGAAAGAAACGCCAGATTAAGAAATTTGCTAACTAGTTCTCTTCTGTTTGAAATTTTCTTCAAGTTAAGGTTTTAACCAGTTCTGTTTTCGGATCATTTGTGGTAAAATATAGCTAATACATGTACATCATAATTGGAGTTTGCTGCGATCAGTAAACTCCGCGTCTAATAAATATTTTCATTTATTTGCATATAGATAATTCCGCTTTTTCTTAGTTCAGTAGAGTGTCGTTAATGCGAATTTCTCGGATGACTTTCCCGACCCATAATTTTTTTTTATTAATCCTTCATTTCATGAATTTAAAACTGTTGCATCAGATCTTTTATATTTTTTAAAAATTCTGTGTTTATGTTTTTAACTCTGAATATCTCTCTATTATGTTTTTTTAATATATTTTATAAAATGTTGTTATAGAAGGTTTTTTTTTTTTCTTCCTAAAGCTAAATTTTTATCTACCATAGTTAATTTTTATGCTTCTTGCTCGGCTTCAATTTTTGCAGCATTTAAGTCTTGTAAATAAACAAGTAAGCAAAATTAAGAACGTAATTTCTGTTTGTTCATTTTTAAAACCCTTTCATTGATTATACTACTCTTCCTAAGAATTTCAGAAAAGTTCTCCCCCCCCCCAAAAAAAAAAGAAAAGAAATAAAATTTGATGTCTTATCAATATTTAACGAATTATTTAAAAAAAAACCTGAGATGTTTTTCAAAAATATTGAATAAACATTTTAGACTACGGTTATAAGAGGAGGAAATGTATGTCGGTCTTTCGAAACTTCATTCAAAGAAAGTACAAGAATTTCAACTACTGTTTTTTTTTTTTTTTTTTTTGTTCGTTTGTTTGTTAAACTCCTTCTAGTATTTAATTTTTCAAGAGGCTTGAAAAATTATCGGCCGTATAACCTTCAATTTTATTAATTATTTAAATTATAATATTTTTGATGAAATTTGACGAAGTTGGAACATATTCCCGTGGAAATTCGTGAACTACTGTGGACATAATTTTGAAGTTTTGTTAGTACGAATAAAATCAGTCAGAAATAGTCTTCTGCCAAGATGATATTTTTGTAGCGAGGTTATAGAGGGCAAACAAACAAGCAGACTCCTGTTCAACTTTTAACAAGATGCTTATAGAAAAACTACTGATTTTTAAATTTTTTATTGCATAGCAGAAATAAAAATGAAAAAAAAAAAAAAAAAAAAAGAAGAAATAAATAAACTTTTTAACAGCTGCAATAACAGCGAGCCTCTTCACCAGTTAAGGTTCAAAGTAAACTAGATCGAGCACAAGTAAAGTACATGGTATTACGTAGGTAAATTTTGCTTCTCACACAATAAAGTTGCAGCTACTGTCTGAAAAATATGAAACTACAAGAGTAATTTACGCATACAACTATTATGTAAATACATCTCAAAATTTTTGTCAAGCGCATTTTTGCAATTTACATTTCAAAAAAAACAAAAAAGTTTAGCATCATAGAAAGTTAAAAAAAAAAAAATTCTGTATGTTAAAAATCAAAACAATACACATCCCTTCCTTCTATTTCATCCATATATTTTTTTTTTTTACAGAATTGCTCAATATTATAGGTTTTAGTGTTTTCGCATGTATCAAACAGATATCCAGTTAATCTATCTGTTTTAGTGTCTCCTCTAGAAATGCCCAGGAAAATTTTCACGTTTCAAAAGAGAGAAAAAAAAAAGCAGGAAAAACCTCAGCTATTACTCTGGCTACCATAGTGCTTTTATTGTAACCATTGCGAATTTAATGAAAGATTCATCTCACGGAATTAATGATGAGTTCCTAAATATTTTTATGAAACTCGAATATCAAGGGAAGGGTAGACAATTTAATTTGATATAGATCAAGCAATCTTTCTCATTTTTGCATTCATTAGTTTTAAAAAGTGATTATATATTTTATTCCAACTGTTTGTAGGTACGCCTAAAATTCGCATGTATAATTTTGTTGCACAGCGAGCAAGTTAAAGGTACGATACAAATTAATAAACTTGCAAAATTTTATTTCGTTGTCCGAATGAAAGGGAAACAAAAAGAAATGCGTTGTTACGATTTCATCCACTGGAAATCTATGATCACTACAATGCTGTTTTATAATGAGCTGAAAGTACTTACGTAACTTATCGCAAAAAAAAAAAAAAAAAAGTTTAATTTAAGACTAGATTCCTAGAAAATGCGAAGAAGTCGAGTAAGATTAGACGTGAGGACCGAACTTGCACTTTAAGATGTATGCAAATTGAGACGCGGCAAAAAAAAGAAAAAAAAAAAAAAAAAGGGTTTTCTTTTTACTGCTGTTTATTAGACATAAATTTGTCCTCCGTATTTAAGTAAGCGTGACTTGCGGACGATCTTTTGACACTCAACCGAGGACCACGTGTGCTGAAAGGAACCGTTCGTTCTGCGCTTTGCCACCAGCTGCTAACATAGGTTTTTTTTACTTCTAGGAAATATAAAATTTGGGCTTACGTTAATCACAAGGAAGGAGGTAGGGGGAAAGAAAGAAACTATTATGAGTATTACAAATTATTTAGAAATTGCAAATGCATTTTGAATGTTTTCCAGTTGATTTTTATAAATATTAAGTTTTCAAACCCTGGATAATTAGTGAAATTTGGAGAGAAAAAAAAAACAGCTGTTTACCCACAGTGGAAAAAAAAAACGATTACTTCTTTAAAAAATATCTTTGGACTGGCATTAGTCACAAGGAAGAGAAAAAGGTTTTTAAAAAGTCATACAGAGTACTACTAATCACATAGAAATTACGAGTGATTGTTCTCGAGTAGATATTTGATGAATGTTCATTGGTTCAAATATCTTGAATGATCAGTGAAGTTTCGTAAAAAACAGCTGCCACTAGCTATTAACATTCAGTGAAAATATTTTGCTTACTTCAATGACACATGGAATTTGTGTTTGCATAAATCACAAGAAGGGGGGGGGGGGGGGGGTTAAAAAAACATAAATACCATTACTCATTGTTTAGGAAATAATGAATGAATGTTTTCTGTGAAATCTGTGTCAAAACGAATTTTGGTAATCGAATTGAAGCCAAAACATCAATTAATTCATTGCACTTGTTGAAATACACTAACATCATCCTTACGTATCTGCTATATTTTCCCTTAAAAAGCCTTTTAGGATATCTTTTTTTCCTTTTTTTTTTTTTTTTGAACCTTCCACCACCACATATCACAAGAAAACAAAAAGCTACGTAACAAAAGAGAATAAGGCAACATGACATGCACATGGAAATTTTTAAGTTACGAATTTTTATTAATTAACTATAGAAAAAATGTCTTTCTAAAACAATTTTTGTAACCAATTAGACCACAACATCCCAACATCAATCAATTAAAACTACTAGTTGAACTACAGCCTTACGTATCTGGTCTATTTTCCATTAAGAGCATTGTGGGATATCTGTTTTATTGAGGCTTTTCCGATCACATACTACAAGACAGCAAAAAAGTTACGTAACAAAAGAGAATAAGGCTACATGCGCATGGGAGCGCTTTGTATTCAGGCGTCGCAAAACAGTAAAAATTACAAAACGACAACCGGAAACAAATGGGTATTGGTAGTGTTAATGGAAACAAATGGCCGTACTGGAGCTCTACTAGGTTGATAGCGGAAATACCCCAGGGTGCATTACTAAATCGGGAACTGCGGCCAATAACAAGTTCCCTATCCAACATGGATTGGGGGAATTGTGTTCTTTATGTGGTGAAGAAATATTTTTTTCCTTTTGAAGTGGATTCGATATTTTTAATGATCTACTGAATGAATTAATTTAAATGCATTAATTAGAGCTATTTTTGTTGTGGAACTATCCGCAGAACTAATTACAAGCAGTGTTATTTACAGCAAGTCTTTGTTAGAGGAAATTATGTACAGGGGGGTGTCCCTCGTATAACATGGTTAATTCGTTTCGTGTAGTATAGAAACCGTGTTATACGAGACTTTTTTACTTATTTTTAATACTAATCATGTATGTGCATGAGAAAAATAAGCTTATAAGATGTATCGTGTTATATCGAAACCGTGTTATACGAGACTTAGAAATAATGTAAAACAAGGGATGTGTATATACCATGTTGTATCGAAACCAAGTTTCATAAAAATAAAGTATTACAGTTATTAACAAAAATTAACAGAATGTATTAAACAAAAATGAAATTCCATCTTTTTTAAATATAACATCCGTGTTGTATCAAAACCACAAAGCATTAAATTCAAGTTTCGTACCGCGTAATATTGAAACCGTGTTATAATAATAGCAAATTTGCTACCGTGTAATATCGAAACCGTGTTGTAAAATTACACTGTTATACGAGGGACGTCTGTATTTAATGTTGGTTGATTTTTAGGTGCATTAAATGGAGTTTCTATAGCAGGGCGTTGATTAGTAGATATTAACTTTCCAACAATGGTTTTTCTAAGAGGAAAAACAGTCATTAAATATTTTTTAAACTTTTGATTGGGTTATTGTTCGTTTTTAACTTTTACATGTGTATATTTTTTAAATCTTATGTTAGTAGATGGAATATAGCAATGTTTTTAGCAATAATTTAAATCTATGTCTGAGTATCATTCATATTTTTTAGCTATTGCATACAGTAGTAACATTTTTTACCTATTATTCGGATTATCCGTGGTTTTCGCTTATCCGTGGTTACCGTGCCACCCTATTCCGCGGATAATCAGGAGTTAACTGTATATTGATACTAGGGACACGTCGCGGAAACACTCGCCTCTTCCTACGTCATCCAGTTGAACCCTTGCCCTACTTTGAACGAGCAACAAAAATATCGCAAAAAGACAATACACTAATTGAAGAGCTTGCTGCAAACGAGAGGTAGCTATAATTTCAAGATTTGCATTGGAGCTTAAAACACCAATTCATTTTTACTTTTTCATATTTGAATAAATTAAAAAAAAAAAAGAAGTATCATTTTTAATCGTTATAGGAGGAGTTCAATCGAAATCGACAAAAATTGATACTAAACCCTTCCAGTCAGGATAGAAAAAAAAATCTACTGCAAGGTATCATACAGATAGGTTTCCTATCGTTTGAATGTCATCTAAAACAGGAACAGTCATTTACTGTATCTTCGTGCCATGTCCGTTAACTTTGCACTACTTAAATTTTTTTCAGTAGATTTGACTAAAAAAAGGGAGAAAACCCAGTGTTGCACTCTAAAGTTAAGGTTACGAAAAATAAATATTCTACTTTTCTTCACAAAGAAAAAAGGTGAAAGTATTATGCATAGCTTATTGTATCAATCAATAATTCTGAAGTTACTGTTTGGAAGCTATTTTTGAAGGGGAAATTGCTTTTCCTACATTATAGTATTATATGCAATACAGTTGAGTTCCGACTTACGCGAGGGATGCGTTCCAAGACTCCTCGCGTAAGTCGAAATTTCGCGTTGTGGAAAAATATATGTTCATAACTTTTTTAGAACCGTACCGAATTCTTTTAGACACTTATAAACACCCCACAAACTGCTTTAAAGCATTCCTCAACTATACATTACAGTTTCTTACATAAAGAACAGAACTTTTACTGTATTTAAAAAATAAAAAGGGTTTTATTCAACATGAAATACTTAAAGATGTACAAAATGAATGACCAATGGGATGGAAAGACATAAAACAGCACGGTACGCGCAGTATGTAGTAATAATAAAATGGTGCACTATAATAGTACTGTACACTGTACAGTAGATACAGTAACATATTTATGAGTTAAAAAAAGGAAGATAATGATAATTTATGCTCTCTGATCATTTGTGGCTCAATTTGTGACAACAGTCCCTCTTCCTGATCTATTTTAATCGATAATACAAGAGCAGCTTCTATTTTCATTTTACTTACTTTGCTAGACTGATCTGCAAGCTTAAATATTGAAACTAAGTTCTGAACTTTTACGGATATCGTTTTGTTTTGACCTTTAATTGTACGTGTGAAAGATCCACTCATATTAATAGTTGCGCTACTGTCGGCGTTTTGTAGTTCTTCAAGCATCTCGAGAATCTTAGCCTATATTTTTTTAAATCAGAAACTTTTTTTTCTTCCCATCTTCACAAAGTGTAGATAAAGGTGCCACTAAGGAACCAATATATTTCATCAACTTTAATATTTAGAATGAAAAAAATAAATGAAAGATGCTGAGCGGTTATTTGATGCACTAACAACTCGATGCGTAGACTAGTTTGATGTGGGAACTTTCGCTCTCAGTGATGCTTAAAGGGATGTAATAACATTCACGAAATCAATATTTAGTAGCCAATAACGAAACCGATACTTCCTTCTAAAAAAATCGCGTTAGCTTTAAAATTTGTTGTTTAAAAATCGCGTTATATCCATTTCGCGTAAGTCGTTGTAGAGGGAGTCGACTGTATTATAAATAATTGAAGTATTTTGATGTTGTGAGGGTAGAAGGAGGGAGTTTTTGAACGTTTACAAAATTTTGTTTCTATTTTAAATGATTTTTATTAAAACAATTAATTTTTTTATCCCTTTATTACTGATGTAGCTCATAGTTTCCCTAAATGGTAGGATAACTTTGAACCTGGCTAAAAATTCATTTCATTAATTATGATTTCTTATTATTGGAGGGATTCTTATTATTTAGGAGTTTTTCTTCCCTTTTATGTCACCAAATGCAATAAAACTATTAAAATATGAGTGGGGCAATTAGGGGTGGATAAGCTCAGCCCAGAGGGACTTGTATATAAATGTGAACTACGTTTAAATAAGTGTAATTTTACTGCTCTTTATACACATGCATTCACCAAAAATGTTTCCCCCTAATTATAGCTATCAATAAGCGTTATTGATAAAATAAGGAGGATATCTATCAGCAGGATTAAAGAAAAATAAATACTGTAAAAGCACTTATTTTCGCGAAAATGAAGACATCGGCGATTTCGCAAGCTGAAAATTTTGCGAAATTTAAAGACAAAATTTTAATTTTCAGAAATGGAAAGAAAATAATATTTCTTGAGGCTTAAATTTTCACGATTACGACGGGTTGGCGAAAATAAGTGCTTTTACAGAAGTTAAAAGGAATCACAAAAAAGTCTATGAAAAAGGATATTGAAATTTTATTGCATTCATTATTTAGTTATCTTTTTAAGGTACCTGATAGTCTCGTCATTAATTTAAATGATTGATATTTTTTCCCCCATCCAGCATTTAAACTGTTTAACAAGGAAAGTGTCTATAAAATATTTACTTCGAGCTTTACATAAGTAATGTTTTCTCAATAAATATATGTTAAAGTTTTAACACTGCATTAATGTTAGCACATTTTTTTCTCTCTAACGGGTCGATTTCGAAATACAAACAAACATAGTGATTTTAAATCAATTCAACGTCAATCATACTTCTAACGACAAAGTTAAATATTTAGAGACTACATAAGAATGCATGCTCCAAAATACGCATCAAAAATAATTGCGTAATAACGATTTAAATGAAGAGGGATATTGATTTTTGTGGGAATGCTACAATTGAATAGTAGTAACTAACTGAAAAGCGAAATTGGGGAAGGGATCCCTTTAAAGCAATTTAATTAGTAATATATACTATTATATGCAGTAATAATAGTACCTTACCTGCGAAGTTTTTTTTTTAATTACTTGTTTTCCATTTTTCCCGTTAATCGTCCACAAAATAAAGAGCGCTATCTACAATAATTCTTTTGCAACCTAAAACCAAAATAATAGCGCAATATTTTTTATCAGACAAGTTTTAAAATTATATGCGGTAAACGTTCAAAAAAGACGTAAAAGTAATTTGTCAAGAAAATCCGAAAAATATGTTTCATATAGAGCTGTAATTCCCAAAACAGAATTTTACTCTGATGCTGATTTTCATGCATAATAGATGATACTAAATTATTCAAAAAGAGTGCTAATTAAATATTCAACCTCATTAGTATTTTTAAAGCAGTATCCAAGCATTTTAAATACCTACAGCTGATATGATTCAGACTAACCTTACTCAATCACAATGCCAGCCCAGACTTGAACAATAGACTTGCTTTCATAATCACGCTAATCTCTTCTAAAGGGTACGCATGCGCTCTGAAATGTGGAACATGTGAAAAAAAAAACCTGCTTTTCATAGGGGGCTCTCTCCCCGCCTACTTGCGACATTCCCCCCAAATGTCACTGACCAATAGAGATATAGCATGATCGCTCTTGCAAATTTGAATAAGAATATCCCTAGGGGATAGAATATCAAGCAGGGGGGTTGCATTACCTGGGTGAGCTATCGCCTTCTCGGCGAGAAGTATTGAGTTAAAAAAAAAAAAAAAAAAAGAATATTTGATGGTCGTTACCCTACTTTCTTGCGGTTTGTCATTCTCTTAAAATGTGTTTGTATAATTTCGCTGCATTGCTGTTCCACATGTTTATTTGGAACGCGATCTCAACATATTTCACTAATTTTTTTTACAAATATTTACCCCTTTCATGCCGTGTATTATGACTGTTCATGGCGGACCTTCTCCTTTATTTTTTTGAAAATTGTATCTATAACGATCCACGTTATCATTGGTACAAATATTTTTTTAGATACTTGATTAGCAAACGATATAAATCCTAAAGAAGAAAAAAACTAAATAGTCTTATTTTATTCACTTTCATTTATTTTGATGACTTAGTATACTATCAACCCTTGTAATGAACAGGAGATATTACACTGTTAAAATTACGAGTTGCATATGACACCTTTTCGTGTGAAATGTTTTAGCTCCAGCGGCACTTCTTAATAGTGCCTAGGGGGGCAAAGGGGGTACCGCTGGTGCTACAGCGTCTTAAGTCTAAAATGTGCCATATGCAACTCGCAGTTTTAACAGTGCACCGAAAGATATTTTATCAGATGAATCAAAAAAAGAAAACCTGAAGAACAAAAATTCTGAATCATGGGAGTATTTACTTCTAATATTAAAAACCCAACTTTCTCCGTCAAAAATCAGACGTTTAGTTTTAAATTCAGCTCAACTTGTGAATTTCAAAAACTTTTTCTTGCATAGTTAGATATTTTTTTGGTCAATACTATCACGCTACAAAGCGCTATTTAGCGGATCCCGTTCCATTAGATCGAAAACTGATATCAAAAACCCGTTCAATTTCAAATCCAGTGTAATTCTGAAATTTTACAATGAAAATGCACGGGAAATAGCAAAAAAGAACTAACTGCGTTACCCGACAACACAAAGGACCCTGCGTCAAAGGACCTCCATGCCAATTTTGTTAAAGATTCAACGTAAACAGACATTTGTATAAGGAAAACCACCTATTTATATTCTTTAGTTTGGCAAAGATCTGACGTAAACTGTGAATTTGTATAAGGAAGATACACACACACACATACAGCCGTTTTTATGCATATAGATTGTTTGTTTTAATACTAAATCCCTCAATTTTATACGTAAACAAAAACTGCCATTTGAAACCAAGTTTAAAAACTCACCACATTTCATAATATTTTTCTTTTCAAACTTATTTTTGAAATTAATAACACCTACGGTACAGTTCTCGAACGATAAAGGTAAATACGTAGTAGTTGAGTGTCAAAATCCACTAAAATCCACAAACTCTTAACCATCCAAAGTTGAGGAAACTGCATATGTGCGACAGATATTTGAACAGCTCAAGAAATATCGATAGTTATCTGATAGATTGTGTGCGCGAATCGAATTCACGTGTTTAAAATTACTTTCAATACTAAACTTTCGACAATCGAACTGCCCGGGGGAGGGGGGAGGAGACATTAGATATTGCCCTAATGTCCCATCAAATGCATCTTGATGTTTTCACAAGTCATTATCCTGTTTAGTTGCTTCAATTCTTTTGACCAAAAAAAAAAAAAAAAAATGAACTGTCTTTTTATTTTTCACCGAAAACGGTGAAAAATAAAGCCTTACATATGAAATTCAATAAAGTCTTGAGGGAGTTATGGCGTTATCACAAAAAATCCTTTGAGAAATATATATAATTAATTTATTTTGAAATTTCCTCCTTCCGATTTGTCAGCAAAATATAACGTCATTTGTTTTATACAAACTAAATGCGTACATACATTTACTAAACGACTTTCGCAACAAATTAATTTTTTATGCACAGAGATTGCGTTCACGGAGTGGATAAGCAAAACAACAATATTTGTACAAATTAATACGAAGTCTTATGTTTTATGTTATAGATGCCTATTACAAGATTGAAATTCACATTTCCACTCCTAAATGAGGCTCAACTGAAATTGAATTTTTAAAGCGTTTTTTTGAGTACTTTTTTACTTTTTGAAAACACAGCGCATATAGACTTCTATTTTAATTTAGATTTTTCATTTTTTTTTTTTTTTTGGTATTGTGTAAAGGATTATTCCAAGATTTAGGTTCACATTTACGATTTAAGAAAGAAAAAAAAAAAAAAACGGCTCAACCAAGTATTATTATTACTATTTTTTTTTTAAATACTTTTTTTATTTCTTTTTACAGTTCAATAATAGGAATAAATTTTAAAACAACAAACTGATTTTTAGAAAACACAGCGTACAAGGATTTTGATTATTATGATTTAATTTTGTAGCAGTTTAGCCAAGGTTTAAATTCATTCACGATCAAAACATTTCGCTGAACCGTGTAGAATTTCAATACTTTTTTTAAAAAGAAGTTCCTTTCTTTTTAGAATCAAAAAAATTAAAATAAATTTCACAAAGAATTTAGCCTATTCCATTTGCTTTTGTAGCGGTTTAGCCAACGTTTAAATTCACATTTACGATGAAAAATTCGGCTGAACCAAGTAGAATTTAAATAGGTGTTTTCTTTTTTTTTTAAATACTTTTTAATTTTTTTCGAACTTCTACAGTAAGTATAAATTTTAAAACAACAAGCTGCTTTTTTTGAAAACACAATGTTCAAGGAATTTAGACTATTACGCTTTGTTTTTGTAGCTGTTTAGCCAAGGTTTAAATTCACATTCACGATAGAAAATGTGGCTGAACGAGTGGAATTTGAATATTTAAAAAAAATATTTCTTAATTTTTTTAATAACTTTAAAAATAAAAATCAATTTCACAAGCAATTTAGACTATTCAATTTACTTTTGTAGCGGTTTAGCCAAGGTTTAAATTCACATTCACGATCAAAACTTTGGCTGAACCGAGTAGAATTTGAACATGTTTTTTTTTCTTTTTAAAATAGTTTTTCATTTTTTTTCAGAATTTCAACAATAAGAATAAATTTAGAAATAACAAGCAGCTCGTTTTTCGAAAACATAACGCACAAGGAATTTCGACTTCCATACTAAATAATGATTTGCAGCGCTCACTCCCAAATTCACGATCAAAAATATCGCTCAACCAAGTATAAATGTTTAATACATTTTTAAAATCCCCCCCCCTTTTTTTTCATTTTACCAATAAGAATAAATTTCAAAAGAACAAACAGCTCATCTTCTGAAAACAGTACGCACATGGAATTAACACTTTTAAATTGTACTATTATTAATGATTTACAATTTTCGGGATCTATTATAAGGTTTAAATTCACTTTTGCGATCAAAAATACACTACTACCAAGTAACAATTTTTAATGCATTTTTTAAAAATTGTTTTTATATTTTTTGAGAACATATTGTGCACTGCGCAAGCTGCGCACTATGCTGCATAGCGCACGTGCTCGTCGGTGCCATGCTGAACTGACGAATGTGAAAATTGGCACTCTTCAGGAGAGACAAAACAATAATTTTTATCCACCTGACACGTTTACTTATTTTCAATTTTTATAGAGAACTTTACGAGTAAAACTATTGTTTGAAGTAGTTATAGCAAGTAGGTAGCCCTTTTTGAGTATTACGACAAACCATCGAGTTTAAGAAACGCGATTTTTCACATTCATTAGTTTTATACCTCAGAGTCAGAAGGACATAAGACACATTATGGTAATTTTACAGGACTTTTTTCTGGCGTATGCAAAGGATGGGACGAGCGCTCTATTAACCCTTGTGAAGAATTGAAAAGGATTAAAAAAAAAAGAATTACGTTCACATGGCTCGATGGCCTCTACATGTAATGAACTAATAAACGGAAAATCGCAATTTTTGAACTCACGCCAGTCTGGCTCTGAGAAACAGATTTTAGCATGGTGCCGACAGTATCATTTATACTTTTATACTAGTAATGAGATTTTTATCTACATCTTACGTTATTATTATTATTTTGAATTTTCAGTTGTTGATGATTGGATAAGTGGAGCTATGTTAATGTTATTTTTAAAATAAAAAGAAATGCATTGAAAAAACATCTGAAAACTACAATATTAAAAGTAATATAAACGATAGTTTTTATAGAAGACATGATAATTTAGTCGTGCAAAAAAAAAAAAAAATAATAATTTTGATCATCAGCATTTGCTGTTTGTAGTATAGTGGTTGAACCAGATGATAAAATTGGTTGTGCTTGAAAAAAGCTAATAGACCTTTGGATAACGCACATACACGTAAGCTTTAAAAATGTACCGCAAAACTAACGCTTTCAGCTCGGTTGCGTCAAACCCTCAAAAATACCTTAATTATCAATAAGCATTTTTTAAAATATCAGTGTGTAAGTGTGTGTTTGTTTGCATCAATACTTTTTTTCTGCTTAACGATTTTTCAATGACTTTTCTCGATCGCCTCGTCGCTAGCAGAAAAATAATTTTACGAGAGAGTTTCAGAACACAATATGCTATTCATAACTGATAATCATATGCGGTGAAGTAGGCTTGATGCATTGTGGACAATGTATCAAGCCTACTAAATGTGGACAATGTATCAAGCACTGTATGTTTTTTTTTTTTTACAGAATTACTTTTTGTAAAGTTTTGTTTTCATTTGATATTTTTTAACATATTGAATAATGCTGGTGCAAGATTTAGCTTGTATTTCTTACTGACTCATTCATAGCCAAAACTGATTTTTGCTGTAATTAAAATAACTGCTTTTCAAATGACAAGTAAACGTATCATCTTTATACACATAAATAATTCGTCGAAAGAGCCGAAGATCTAACAGAATAAAAATAGATTCGGGAGCGCTTAGATGTTTCACCTTTTTATCTCCTATACATTTGTTGCTAGTTGATCAAGTTGCTTTTGCTGAATCATTAGCCTTTATAGTGAAAATTGAATTTTACTGTGTCTAATGATAATCAAACGTTTCCTCTGAGTTATATTTCGCATAGATATTCATTGAAAGAGAAGATCTTAGGTAATAACAATATATTGCGGATCTCAAGAACAATTGGCTCAGACGTTTCATCCAAAACCTCCAATGCTTTTGTTGTTTGATCAAGTAGGTGAGGATGAACCCGAATCGACAGCAAACATTAGAAATCATGCGAATCCTTTGGCGTCTTTTTCCTGCATTTTTTGAACTTGGCGATTTTTAACTTTCCTATAGCAACCATGCGAAGGGATTCCCCCAACCCTATTGTGGAATGACATTGACGAATCTGCAGCGAATAATGACCAGGAATAGGGGGATCTTCAATGGGTACAGTTGTTTCAGGCCTCTGAAATCAGTTCCGTCATCAGAGAGCATGTGCTGCTAAGTAAACGAGTTATTGCAGGGTGAGGAGGATCCAGGAAATCGATAGGGCACGGTCGCATATGACTTAATACACATCAAACATTCGACTACGAGTGGGGCATATTTTTTAATGCATTAGCTCTGAGGAGGGCTTGTTTAACCAGGGTGCCATTAATCCACTCCTCGAAGTTGATGTCACGTAGCACAACTGGACGTTTTGATTTATTTGTTGTAATGCATGTTCAATGTTATTTAGTTTTTCTGAGTAGTTCAATTTCATGATTGGGTATGGCTACCAAAGTTAATGTTTAAACTTTACGATTTACCAATTATTTTGTTTCAAATTGAAAGGCACATGGTTTAATAGGTGCTAAATTTTAACAATTCTTTAAATTAGGTACTTCTTCAAATTAGTAGTGCGTTTTCTTCGAATTCCATAAGGCTAACCATATATCCTTCTAATATATCTTGCTTTAATGATTTTTATTTCTTTTAAATATTGTCATAATAACGCAGAAGAGTTTAAAATGCGAAATATTAAGTGAGCATTTGAAAAATTGAACTATTGCAAGTGACGACTATTCAACGTAGGGATGACATTCTCAGAGTTCTGGTATTCAAAACAACTGCGTAGGTGTCTGAAATTTTGAAGGTGGCATTAAAAAATGTAGTAAAAGAAAGTTCTGCCAGCATACATTTTTCTATGTAGCAGAATTCTAAACGCGATGCTAAGACATCCGCCACAGGCCCTGAGTTTTAACATAATTACCAATTCTAATACGGTAGTTTACACACATATAAGGACTTTCAATTTTAAAAAAAGAACTAAACAGAAGGTAGCTCTGGTTGCGCTAGTGAGTGACAAAAATACTTAAATTTGTGAAGTGAAAAGTATTTAAATACATTTGGTTATGAATTACACCTTCTCGGCTATTTTTGCTGCTCAACTTTGGTGTTTCCATTGACCCTATGCACATTGCACCCTGGAGTCAATGGAAACAACTAAGCTTGACCTTGACATACTTCCCATCATTTTTGAAGAAAATATACACTAGATTTTGATTTAAGAAGCAAATTTGTCAGTATGTTTAAGTAAATTCAACCTGTAGTTGAATTTGCGAAATATTTCCTATAAAAAGATTTTTAGTTACAATTGGAGGTAGTATATGACCCATGGCACATAGGTTGAATATTGTAAATCCAGAGCTTTTAAGGCTCCAAGTTGTGACAGTTTTATACCTACATGGAACTCATGAAGGCAACCAGAGTTGCAATTTATCTTTTCTATGCGGTAAACGAAAACAAACTGAGGTAAATAAAAACAGGATTTCATTCATAGTAGGTGTGAAATAGGTATAGTGGGGCTCTGGTTAGTTGAGTTATAACATTGGCAATATTTAATTCTTTTTCGAATAATAGGGAAATGTAATGGAGCTGGGTTATTTTTGTAGTAGTTTTGCTAACATATTCCAACTCGAACACGCTCCAACAACGCTTTCCTTTTTTTACTGAACCCACAAAAAGAGGTTAACACTGCCAAGGTCATATAGCTCAACTGCATAAAGTTAAAATTGTCATACCCAGTTGAAATTGTCTTGGATGAAATGCACAAAATTTTTCCTGCCATTTAAGACAGAGCTAGGTCTAAATTTAAATTTTGAAATTTTACTTCCAATTACCGCTACATGCGAAAACTAACTTTTAATTATGAACTATGATTTTTTAAACTCAGTGAATAAAGTGGAAAGTGATTGTGAATTTTATACTAAGGGAAAAAAAAAACATTAGATTCGGCAAACATTTATCACTGATTTCCAAGGCAGTATGTGAATTTAAAATAATTCCCAGGACCCAGCCTACATCCATTTCTAGAAAATTATTCTTAAATACAATTGAATATTCTATGGGGTCTTTGTTTCCATCATTCTACTAGACTATCAATGTTTATGATACAGATTATGTATCCCACGATAAGGGAAACTAGGTTTTATTATGGTTTTGTAGATTTTATTCGCGATCACATTTGGTGAGAATGTCAAGAAGGTTATCAAAACACTGCTTTTTACAAAAGGAACAAGTTTTTTGATCGAAAGTTACATTTGGTAACAATCTGACACTATTACGAATGTTAAGTAAGAATATTTGCGTAATCTTGACCGATAAAATTCGATTTTCAAAATGTGTTAGTTAAAACTGTTTTTACTAAGATGAGTTGAAGTAAAAAAAATATTGAAAAATTCTCAATTGATGGTAATAAAAGTTAAAAAATATTTGTAAAACTTAAAGAGCAATGAGCCTTTCTGTGGTGACAATTTCTTTGCTTTAGCAGGAGCTGTATATAATTTCATCCCTGACTAATTAAAATCAAAACGCAGTTTGAACTAACTAATAAGCTAAGAGTGACGATTAGAAACCATTTTGATAACAGGATCATTCCACGTCAAATCACCAAAATTAAATAGACGGCCGTGCCATCATGTCTCAGATTTTGTCGATTATTTTTTTACGAATAGATATCTATGAAATGAGCTCAAGTTATTTTTCTTTGATTTTTTGAATGAAAATTACGCTTTAGAGATTCTTTTCAAACTATCGATTTTTGATTACTTTTTGGAGTCACCATTTTGGTATAAGTTTAGAAAATATCTCTAATTTCTTTATTTCCAACTAATTAAGCTGAACTTGGTATCAATTTCAAGCTAATACTTTTCTCTTCCAGTATAAAGGACAAAAAGCATTCTGTGAATAGTGCGGTGCCGCCACTCTGAAGCTAAAGTCAGTTTTTATGCTTTTTCATTTGGGAGATTTAATACGTCATATCTCCGGAGTACCATCTAATATCTGCTTCAATTTTTTTTTTTTTTTTTTTTTTTTTTTTTGTACTGTATATTTAAATTATTTTCTGCTATGTAGAAAAAATCGAGAGTGTTTTTTGTTGTTTTGAAATAAAAAGAAATAAAGTATTTTTTGAAGAGAATTTACTTCTGCGCTTACTTAATTTCTGAAAAGTTTTTGGACGTTTTTAAGCTTAAAAAATCCTTAAAATGATAGAAAACTGGTATTTGAAGTAAATTCTCTGCAAAAAAAAGCTTTATTTTTTATTTCAAAACAACAGAAAACCTCCCTCATAATTTTTTCTACATAGCAGGAAAATAATTCAAATGTGCTACAAAAAATTGGAAGCAGATATTGGTTGGTATGACTTATTAAATCTCCCAAATGAGAAAGCATAAAAACTGACTTTAGATAAGGAGTGGCAACATCCCACCACTCCCAGAAAACATTTTGTTTTTTATACTGAAAGAGAAAGTATTCGCTTAAAATTGATATCTAATTCAGCTTAAAAATAAAGACGTTAGATTTTCTAAATTCATACCAAAAAGGTGACTCCGAAAAGTTATCAAAAATCGAAATTTTGAAAAAAAATTCTCCCGGGCGTAATTTTTATTCAAAAAAATCTAAAAAAAAAATAATTTGAACGTATTTTATAGATATCTATGTATTTAAAAAAATAATTGACAAAGTCTGAGACATGACGGCACATGGCATTAGGCGATTTGACGTGAAATGGACCCAGAAGCGATATAAGTTATTGCAAATTAGTCCCAAGGTGGAGAACCTGTGAACACAATATCAGGGAAAGATACGAACAGTTCCGACTTACTAAGATTACTGTATGGTCTTTAAGTTTAAAAAAATGTGTGAGCATTTAAAATTATTGTTTTTCAATAGTCAGTTTCAATAAATTACATATTTTTAAAACTAAATAGTTGGTCAGCAAAATTATAATATAGAATAGTTACAGGAACTAAAAAGACCGCGAACTATTTTAACTCAAATAAGAACTTAAATTGAAAACCATTTAAAAAAATGTACTATCATACTCTATATAGAACTTAGTTCTACGGATAAGCTGCACATATACATAATAAAATATTCTATGAACTGTGCAGTCTTGCAATTTTTTCAATGGTATATCGAGTGAAGTATAGTATATAATGTACGCTGATTTTTTTTTTGTTAAATATTTTTTGAATTAACTGTGCAGATCAGAAACGCTACAAAACTTAAAAAATTTAAATGCCCGCAGGGCTTGTAATCAGTAGGTTCTTTTCACAACGTTTTGGATCGCAGTCCAGTCAATTATTGAAATAACTCTTCTTCAAGCAAAATCACTGCTTTGCTGTTATTTCTAGTTTATAATGTTTAGCAAAAAATTATATGGAAGTATTTAATATAAAAACAGTTTCGATTTGCATGGTATATGTTTAAATCTGCGTTTCTCGGCAAATGTCGCATTAAGATCTTCCCACATTTAATTAGAGCAGAGAGCCCTTAGTCATTAGGGATAATTGCTTTGTCATTGTGATTTTTCACTTATTATTTCTCTTCCTCAATCATTACAATTTTCCCTGCTTACTTAGTTTTCTCCTTAGTTATTTGGATCTAAAACAAAATTTTTAAAAATATTTCATTTAGTTTATGTTTTTTTGTTTTATAGAAACGTTCTGCAATCATAAATACAAAAATATGCAAAGCGCACTTTTTTTATTATTTATTCTTTGTATCTTTTCAGGCGTAAAATTAAATAATCTTGGGTCTCGGGGAGACTCATAGAAGAAGAAATGGTATAAAAGTCATTTATCTCGATTTATTCTTCAAAAGTTATTTTACGTAAGTAATACATTACATACATATGTTTCTTTTTATTTATCAATCTTAAGAAATATTTAACTTGACTTTGTTTACGTTAAAAGTTGGAACAGATTGAGCTGAGAGTGATATATGAATTATTTTACTTAAAAAAAGATTTGCTTTATATTAAATACAGTACCAAGTCTTCATTTTTTTTCTTAAACTATTGGTCTTGAACTTTAAGAGCATTTTAATTCAGAAAGACTGCCATTTTACAAATAGGAGTAAGAGGTGAACAAAATTCAAAAGGAATACAAACGTTGCTGATTTACTGAGTTCTCCCATCATTTACTTATGAAGGTGCTCATGAGAGGGGTGGAAGATCCAGATATAAGGTCCAAATTTAAAAGGTCCACAAACAGGAGATTCACGTCTAAAAGTCCTGACCGACAGAAGACCCGGCGGATCTAAGATCCAGTGGACGTACGATTAGTATCCAAAAGATTCGACGGATTTACAGATTCACGGATAGAAGGTCCTGTTTTTATGGCAATCAGTACATAAGATCTGGTGGATATCAGAGATGAGTTCGGGCTCATTTTTGGAAGCCCGAGCCCGAAAATTTGAAAACAGAGCCCGCCCGAGCCCAGGGATATTGTCTCGTTTCAAAATTCGAGCCCGCCCGAGCCCGAGTCAAAAACTCTCAAAACCGAACCCACTAGAGTCCGACATGGTTCTGCTGTAGTTTCATTTTAAGTCAACCAAAATGGGTTCTTATATTTCAACAGTGATTGGTTCAAAACATTTTTTATAAATCTGTCTATTAATAAAGATCATTTTATTAAAACTTTTCTCAAAATGCTCTATTTCAGATGAATTAGTATATTATTTATTGTAATAGTAATTGCAAACAAACATGTTATAAATAACTGTTAATTAATTTTTTGTCTTTTTTTTTTAATTTTCATGTGAGGCAAATATAATTTAAATATCCTTTTTTTTTGAAAAAACTAATAGTACACATTTATTGCCCCAAAAAGAAATTTTAAAATTAAAATTGAATACTTTATAGGGGGGTTACCTTATACATAGGGTTTAAGTTTCATACATTTTTACACTAGAGCAAAGTAAAATTTAAAAAAGAATCCATTTTCAATAGAAAAAGTATATTTGTATGGAAATTGAAGATTAAAAATCTTATCATGAACCCGAGCCCGAAACCTATTTCAAGTTCTAGAGCCCGAGCCCGCTTCGGGCCCTGGCTTGGGCTCAGGCTCTCGGGCCCGGGCTTAGCCCGTCTCATCTCTAGTGGATATACTAGGGGTGCCAGTCCTTCCCGTATTACCACGAAAATTCCCCCCAAAACGAGAAATCCCCACAAAAAAAAAAAAAAAAAAAAAAAAAAAAAAAAAAAAAAAACCTCCCCCCTAAAATTTCAATGACCCAGTCATATGATCCATATCTAAAAGGTCCGACAGATCTACAGATGCACGAGCCGCAGGTCTGTTTTTTGGACAGAGAACTTAAGATCCAGTTTTCTGGGTAGGTTGGATATATGTCCGTATTTGAAGTTAGTTCTTGTCTCAAACTGACCGTTAAATTACAAACTTGCAGTATTTTGCCACTGAATAATTCCAGCAGTTTCTTTGCAATTGAATTGAGCATCAGTTAATCTGCTGAGAAAGAAAGGCAGCTAAAATAATTATTCTCCGGAAAATTATGATCATTTCAGAAATAAATGTGTATTATTCAATGTAGCTGGTATTACTGGCAATACTTATTAGTGTTTGGTACCATTCTTAGAGAAAAATTTGCTTTTCTAATAGAAATATCCTTATACACCATTTTCTCCTCACATGCTATAGGAAGAATATAAGAGAGTGGGGAAAGTCAAGAACAGCGAAGTGAAAATCTTTCCCACTAATGTCCCTTGTCTTTGTCTATGAGGATTGCCTGCGTTCTAAGAAGTAATCCTCTCCTTACCTCCTCCTCCCCATTTGGGACACCCGTCCCCTTCACATGTCCATCAGATTTAGGTCCATCTTTGCCCCCCTCAAAAAAAAGATGTTCCCCTTTACAGAGAAAAACGTTTTCTGCTTAGTTTACAATTCAGTTCTGTCCCCACATTTTACAGCAGAGTTGTGAAAAAAACTCCGTACCACTTCTTTAAAAAGATCTTCCTTTGATCAGTTTAAAAAAACAGTACGATTCAATCAAATATTTGAAAATGTTCTTTTATATGATTTAAAGGCAACATATCTGGTTTTACAACGAGGTAAGCAAGTAATTTTGAGAAATCTCTTTTTTCCCCTTCTATTTGCACAGATGAGATTTTTTTTTAATATTTAAAACATATATATATGTGTATATTATATATATTTTTAAAAGTTATTGTCAGTATATCTCTACGTTATAGGAATTTTGCTATTGTTATAGTTTTACTTAGCATTAGCGGCGTACCACGCTGTTAAAAGTTAAAATAATAATAATAATATCAATGAACAAATGAATAAAAATGACAAAAAAATTAAAAAGAAAACGCTATCTTAAAATATTATTTAATAGTATCTGATAATTTATATTAATAAGATTACCTAACTAAGGTTCTCCGAAAAGTTTGTTTCAAACATTATTTTACAGCAAAAATTATTCAGTATATTAAAGAAATCAATCGCAAGCTTAAGCTTTGAAAATAAATAAATAAATAAAAAAATAAAAAGTACATAAATAAGCATGACATTTTTATAGGTGCCGTTCGTTGTACGAAACAAAAATAATAGTTTAAAAATTTAAAATTTCATTATAAAAATTTTAATCCGTCAAATGTTTTTAAGGGAGAAACAACTGGGGGGGGGGAGGTTTTTTCCACAAATATTATATTTAAAATAAATTTAGAGGCTAAGGACATAACGCTGGGAGAAAGAAGTGTGACCCAAACCTAATCTTTTTCTTGCACATAGCCAAGAGTAGTCTACAAATCCGTTTTTAGAACTTCAATTTCAGAAAAATATTGGGAACAGTCCTCGAACCCACATCCGCCAAACATCATCGAAGATGGTTTGCTTGCGTTTTTGATACTTCAATTCTGAAACATTTCTGATTGAGAGTACCAGATCCGTCATCCCTTTCCCTAACGTTATTAAAGAAGACTTAAAATTGCGCACTTAGCATTTCAATTTCGAAATCGTTAATAACCTGACATTCAATAAAACAAATATTTTATTATATGCATTTTCATGTGAAAAACTTGCATTTGTTATAGATTAAGATTCCTGTAATTTAATTGACATCATTTTAAAGTTTATGTTTTAAATTTTGAACGAAAAAAGTTTGGAATGAAATTAGAAATTTCTTGTTATTTATTTAGCAAATGGCACAAATTGACCATTAATTAAACATCTAAAAAGCTTTTTTGCGGATAAAAGCTTGCAATTCAAAATTAAATTGCAAATATAAATTTTTATCCCATTTGTTTCATGTATATATTTATTAGGAGAAACAAAATTTCTTGATTTTATTAAACAAATTATTAAATTGTAAAACACATAGCATTTTTTGTACCTATATGTTCACGCCCGAAGACCAGAAAACTTCAATTATAATCACAATATTCTTTGAGCCCAAAGCTTGATACACGACGCTGAAAACTCAGTGTGAAGATTTACAATTATATGTGTATTCGGATACTATGATTATGAAACCACCCCCCAGCTCTCTAAATCCGTGAATGATCATTACAATGCCTAAAGTAAACAAAACTCATTTTTTGGTATCAGCGCAATTCAAGTCCGAGTTAATATCTGATCGTCCCTGAATAAATCGCATTGTCTGAAGGATGACTTACTAGGAAGGGTGCTAGCTCAAGATAAGGCTACAAGGTATGGAGGCTTTCCGCATCATGCACCATTTGATAAGGTACAAATGTGCACCTAACACATGTTTCCGATAACTGCCGATCATAAATCTTTGGCTCTTGATCCCCTTAAGCATTAGATCCACTGCGCTTATTGGTTGTAAAATACGACCTTGTCATACATTGGCAGCTTCGAGATTTATCCGATGACCGGAAATTTTATGCCCCGTCAGAAACAAAGAGAAAGATGTTGGATGGTTCATGCCTTCTGTTATGTATGGTGTATTGACAAGGGTTAAGACGCGGCTTGTCTTACCAAAAGTTTTAGATTAGTAGGAGTTATTGGCGAAAACTTACTGATGCGGGGGTGACTGGGTTTCAATGTATTAAACCACTTTTTAGCTCTTCCTATGTTTTAGGGGTATCTACGAGGAGGAGGTCATGGCGTAGATTGCGTCATTGGAATTTTTATGGGTGGGGGAGGGTCTTTGAGAGTATTTTTTTTCACTTTTGGAGGTATTTGAGGCCCTCTGCTACTTGAATAGCAAAATCACTATTAATTTCTTTAACTGTTACAACAAGTTTCAAGTCTAATGGTAATACTGTAAACAGTAGTTTCATGTACAGTATCTTTTAATTGAAAACTGCAAATATTCTACATCAGAGCCTTAACTGACTAATTTCAGGTCTGAAATAGGGTTTAATTTCTAGGGGGGAACGTCCCACTTTACTTCAGATACCAGGGGGGATTTTTTGAATTTGAGGGAGAATTTTTATAAGTTCTGAAAATTTGTTTAGAATTTTTTAATAAATCATTTTTATTTTATTTTCTATTTATTCATTTTTAAATTATAATTTGTTTAGTGTAATATCAACCCCACATTTTCAAATAATTATTCAGTAATTTTGCAATTTTATTTTATTATTTCATTTTTAATAAAACATTTTACAACTATGTAACATACACATACACTCAATTATTTTTTTAAATAGACCATTTTCTGGATCGAATTATCCGAATGGGGTTCGGTCCCCATTGATTAGAATAATATTTCTACTGCACAGACTTTTTTCTGACAATCAAAAAGTCTAAGTAAAAAATTTCCTATATACCTATTGAAAACGGACTGTCCTTTTCAGCAGCTTTCGGATCGCATTTCGACCGGCGGATCGGAATCAGTTGATGTCGGCGGATCGGAATCGGTTGACGTCGGCGGATCGGAATCGGTTGACGTCGGCGGATCGGAATCGGTTGACGTCGGCGGATCGGAATCGGTTGATGTCGGCGGATCGGAATCCGTTGATGTCGTCGGATCGGAATCGGTTGATGTCGGCGGATCGGAATCCGTTGATGTAGTCGGATCGGAATCGGTTGATGTCGGCGGATCGGAATTCGTTGATGCCGGCGAATCGGAATTCGTCGATGTAACTTGTATTGCTTTGAATTGACGGACGCTTTATTAAATTGTTTCCATCTTTCCAAAATGAAAATATATTTTGAAATTTTTTTTTTTTATCTTCTCCGCGTTTCCGGTCTGGGATTCGTTATCGAGTTTAAGAATTTAGGGGGGGGGGGAGGGGAATCCCGCACGGACCTTTCGATTGCGCGGGATTTACCGATTTTGTGCGCGTTTCGCGCAATCCCGCTCTCTATTTCAAACCCTGATAATTATTCATAAAATTTACTGGTTTGTGCATTTGCTCTTGGAATGGTTAAATAAAGTATTTGGGCTTAGTTTCCAAAACAGCTGAAAGTTTCGAGTTCAGCCAAGATGCTTTTTGTTTGAGGCGTTAAATTGCAATATAAGGTAAAAATATTTCCAAGTGGCAATTCGTAAAAAAGTATAACAAAACTATAACTACAATATTGGCAATGAAAATGAATTGAACAACGTTAAGAACACACTTTTTTACAAAAATTTGCAGAAACGTGTTTCAGCGTTATAAGGAAACCCTTTTTCAAAGCAAACAATGTCCACGTATGAATAAAAAGAGAGCCAACGATTGCAAAAGCGCACATCTTTTGCGTTGAAAAAAGAATTATTTTTTCTCCGAAACATGTGTTAGCCTTTTTTAAAACAAATTTGTGCAAATTTTTAGCGTTATTTAATTTAATTCTACTTTTAGGCAAAGAGGTTTTTGTTTCCCAATACTAGCAGTAATTACGACAATGGAAGAAAGAAAATAGAATCGGCCTATAATGCCGAAATATTTTTATGCATTGAGTAGTCGAAAAGCATTTCTTTCCCTCTTTCTTTTTTTTAAAATCAATAAATTCAACTTAATTGGTTTTCATAATTACCAACCAAAAGATATGATTATCATTCATGATTACAAAACTCTATAGCGCTCATCCCACGAGAGCGACAACGCACCCCCCTCCAGTGCTATGGACCCCCCCCCCCCCAAAAAAAAAAAGTAAACAGGATCCCTTTGGAGAAAAAGAAATGTCTGAAAAGAAAGTCTGTGCAATGACTCTTTCCCCTCTCTTGGGCACCCCTGCATAATTTACCTAAATTCTACAAAGAACTGAGGAAAATGAAGTTCTACGGAAAGCGAAATGATGCGACAGAATTCAAGTAGTTGAGGTATGGTTTGAAGTTTCGATTACACTATCAAACGCTTTGGGGAAGTTGACTAATATCCACTTGAATAATTGGTTCAACAATTTGGAAATGAATTTATATAGTTTTAAATTAAGGCAATTAAATAGACTGTCTCAGGTTGACAGGGGCTCTCTGAATTGAGCCCCTGCCAAGTTGGTGTATTAGTAATGTTATGTCATTTCTAGATTTTTATTTTGATTTTTTGTTCTGTTTATTATAAGCGTATGTAAATTTCCTTTTGTACTCCGAAAGAAAAAAAAAACTTTTCGATAGTTAAAATGTGCACATATATTATTTTACGCAAGCCTTATGCGTATTACATGAAGTAATAAAAATATCCTGCCATAATGACGTCAATCGCATGTCAAAACTGTGAAAGAAAAAATCTAATCTAATCATCTATATATAATTAAAGAACTCTTTAAAATCAATCAAATACGCTATAGCTAAGAGCTTAAATTTAGATTTCAAGGACATAATATTTGATTTGGAGTTCGGGCAAACACGATAGGCACGAAAAGAAATCGTCAATTTTCGGCAAGTGGCAACTCGAAGTAGATACCCAGGACAAAAAAAAAAAAAAAGTTTGAGCTAGACATTCATGTTACTCCTTGATATGAAACCCCGATTTAATGTTTAACCCTAAAACTACGCGATAGCTTTTGGTAAAAAAATTAATGTATGAAATTTGTACATAGAAAAAATGGGGCAACTACACAGAAAAAGTTTGTTTAGGAGTTCTAAAACAAAGGAGCGATGCTCCGTTTCCAATTGTTCTGTTCTTTTTTAAAACTAATTTTAAAACTTAGTTTACTGATCGTTTTAACTACTCAAAAGGTTTTTTTTTTGGTTCATGTTTGGAACATATGAAGACAAATAGCATAAAACAGGTTTGTTATTAAACAAAAAATAACTAATTGTGAACTGCATTGAAAATGTGCATAATTGTGTGACTGTGTAGGTAGATGTTTTACATATTGATATTAATAACATAAAATATCTTACCTTCGTTTGGGGAAATGTAAGTAAATGATAGGGAATGTTGCTTTTTCAGGAATACTTGCCTGGAAAACATTAAAATGCATTTCAGTGCTTAAAATTTCAATTGCAACAAATAATGCATAATGAGTTACACAAAGATAGTTTTGTTGTATATAATAAGAATAACTCTCTTAGAGTATACTTTTTACATTTATACATTTAAAGACTAAGTTTTCTCAATATTGCTAAATCATAGTAATTTCTTTTTTAGAAGAATAAGTAATTTAATACATATTTCTTCGAATGATGGATGAGGGTTCGAAGTTAGGATACGAAAATTAGGCGTCATTGGCACCTAATGTTTTGGTTTTAGTTTCGTCTAAATGAGGTAATTCTTATGCACTTGCTACGAAGTATCTCAAAACATCTCAGTTTGACTAGTGAAATTACACTTAAAAGTGAGGGTTGCATATAGCACCTAACATATAGCTTTATAGCACCATGGCACCCTTAAAGACTCCATTTGGCACCCTATGGCACCTCCAAGGTTGTCATTTGGTGACTACTAAAACAATTAAGGGCACCATAGGGTGCCAAATGGCATTATTAAGGGGGTTGCCTCTGGTGCTACAACGTTGCACCCCAAAAGTTGCTCTATGCAACCCGCAATTTTAACAGTGTATGGATAGGTATGTAAGAAGAGTTATTAAAATCCAGTTTCTGGTCAAATGTTTTGTGCAATTGGCAATGATATTTAGATGTATGGTATCATGTGTAGAGATGCCTATTTTCACGAATACTCAGCGAAATAAAATGCAGGACAGTCGGCTTAACCATTAAAACTATAGTCCTCAGATAATTATTTTTTATAAAAATAAGTGCCAAAAATAACGATTAAAATTTGGTCGTCAAGGTCAATTTTTCGTTAGCAAAGTATTGGGGGGTGGGGGGAGTTATCTCGTTTTTTATTTCAAACAAATAAGTTTTTGAAAGTTTTTATTTTTAATCAATGACGTAAACACCCAACAACTTTTTGCTGTGTAGTGTGTAAATTTTCAATCTCGGATAGATAGAAAATCAGTTTTTGAGCAAAATGTTTGGAGCTGGCATTTTGGCTAACGGATGAATTTTCCAGTTTTATGTCATATAGATCGTGATAAAGCGAAGTCAGATGGTGCAATATTAGGTGAGTATGGTGGGTGAAGCAGCCCCCCTCAGCTCATTAATGTTTAAGAGTTCGCCAGGAGCAGTGTGGTCCTGAATAATCATGTTTCAGGATCGCCCCATCTCTGCTAATAATAGTGGAAATATTCTCTCCACAAATTGCACCATGATTTTAACTCTTCTTCCAATCACTAAAACGCTTTCTATGAGGCAAAAACTTGAAAATTTAGCTTGTATCCAAGATGTCATTTTCAGACATTTTGACCAAAAAATTTGCCAAAAATTGATCAAAAATTTTGGGATTAAAAATCTGCATAGTAGATGGCAAATGGCTGTTGATAATGTGAGTAATTACATCGTTGACAAAAAATAAAAATTCAAAACATATATTTGTTTGAAAAAAAAAACACATTCTTTCCGGTACCCTTAATAGTACAGGTGCAACTAACGACAGCTAATGTCCATGTCAACATTTTATTGATTAATCTTAGTTTTACAGACATAAATGAAAGAAAATATGTATGGAAAAAAAACACGATTAAAAAATAAAGAAAAAATATTTGAAAGTATTGATTGTATCTATTCCGTTTGAATTAAAATTCAATCTAGTTTGCCATAAGCTTTTCGTCAAATTATCTCAAAATCTTTTCCACGAGCGTCATGAAGAAGAAAAAGAAAGAATGAAACAAATTTCTTACATCCGCGTCTATCTTCAAAATGATAGTAACAGACGCTTTCAAGTCTTGGAAGATTTGTACGATCAGCCAATTACTTTTATTGAAGAAAACTAGACGAAATTGGAAATCTTTGCCAACGGATTTTACGAACTGCAATTTCACGTCAAAGTTTCCTCTCTTCAATTTCTTATCTACAATTTTGGACTTAAGGATTGAGACTTTCCAAAATAGCAGGGTAAAAAAAAACAAAAAACTTTTACACAAAGAAAGTTATTTCAGCTGTGTAAAAACATTGTATTATTTTCTTTTACTCTATTTCAATGCTTGAGTGAGCTTCAGTGTGGTTAAAAATACTATATGTTTTTCACGAGGTTTCTACGGGTTGGCTTTGTATATCATACAAAAGAAAAGTATTTTTATACAATATGCCTCTTCACTTTGTCAAATCACTCAAGCAGAAGCTAAACGTTTAATGCAAATGAACCTACCAGAACCAATAGCTCACAAATCTATGCATTGATGAATGGATTTCGCATAATTCGAAACACGTGTCTAATGAAAAAAATTAAATAAATACCTTTGTAGCGAGAAATAACAGGAAATGTCTAACGTTGTTAGCAATCAATAAACAGATTACTGGATACACGTGTTTCGGGGTTTCCAGGAACTCCTTTTTCAATTGAAAGTTGTGAGCTTTTAGGTGTGGACCTTTTACCTGATGTCTTTATACATCCATAAGCTCACAACTTTGAATTGGAAAAGGGGTTCCTGGAAACCCCGAAACACGTGTATTAAGAAATCTTTATTAGTGCTAAACAACGTTGAGTATTTCCTGTTACGTGTCTTTTGTTTTAGTGCTTAATTCAGCATTTCTTAATTTTTCTGTTTCTTATTTTACTTTACAAAACCTAATTATGCAAACTCTCTTCAGTAATTTTCATGGCAAAAAGTATACTAAGATGGGTGAAAATATACTAATATGAAAGCAAGAATAAAAATACAATATTAAAAAGAAATAATTCTTTTTCATTTATCCACTTTTTTATGGTCCTGCCTCTCTTCTTTTTTGCAATAGTGATTCTTTTTTCGGTGATTGTTCTTTTCCTGCTATGGTCTTGAGCATTTGTTAAGGCATTTTTTACAGTACCAATTACCTGAAAATATAAGTGAATATTATCGGATGTAACAGCTTCATACATTACTATAAAAACTTAATAAACTTTCTGACCCATAATTGTTTATCTACCAAATCGAGAACATTATTGCTGGGATTTTTTTACAAACTAGTGATTAATTTCTTTAAAAAGCATTCACACAAATATGTTGAAAGTAGATAATATCTTCTTTAAAATTGAATTTAGTAGCTAAACCATTTTTTATTCCTTAACTATTTTGAGTTAAGGCACTTTTGGGAACGAAATTTTTTTCCAGGCCCCCTTTTATAAGTAAAAATGTTATTATGAATGAGTAACAGACAAACATAAATTAAACCCTCATTTTATTTATATTGCAGGGGCACCTCGAAATATTGCAAAAGATTATTTTTAATAATATATTTCTAATTATTCGCAAGTTGTTGCAAAGTGTGCCTCTGTAAAGATTTCATGGCTCCCTGCAGAGACGCAGTACTCAATTTGGGAACAACTGGTCGACAATATGAAATAAAGAGACTCAGATAATAATAAATGGACTATGGAGACCTCCCCTCCCCGTTCGCTTCACTCGCCTACCCTTGTATAGAATTGGCGAGTGGTTGGTGACCCCCCCCCCAATAAAAAGGAATGCTTGATAGCTCAAAAAAACCTTGAAATTAAGTTAAGGTATCAAAGCTAATTCCAAAATGAAAAAAAAAAAAAAGGATTAAGGGAGAGAGTCTACTGACAGAAAGAAAAATCTCAATGATTTACAGAATTAAGGGGCAAACTCTAGCGACTAAGAAAAATTTTTAATCACGAAGTGCAAAATGTTTGTGAAATCCTACTAACCAGAAATGTTTTAGTGACTAGGGGAAAATTTTGACAAATTCGATGGAAGTTTCTATGAACAAGAGAAAAAATTAATCTAATACTCCACTGGTTGCAGGGAAACTTCTAATGCCTAAGAGGGAAGTTTTGGTGTGTGATAAAACGATTTAGAGAGAAAATTTTTAATGACTAAGAATTCTTTTGACATTAGAAATCTCCAAGAACACTAGTTTATTTGCAATTCCAACACCATAAAAGTATAGTTTCCATTCCACATCATTTATTAATGATTATTTGAAAAACTTAATTTTTTTACAAAAATTTTCCAGAACAGTGCCAGATCGAGGAGGAGCAAGCCGGGGTCCTGGCCAGGGTGGCAATCTCAGGAGGGTGGGAGGGGCAATTCCTCCACTTTTTGTGCTTCTTTTCGTTGAAAATCGATATAAAAACTCGAAAGAAAATGGCTAATGCCGGTAGTTACAAGTTTTTGTACCGGCTCTGGTATTTGAAACAAAATCTTAGACCCAGTCAGAGCAGCAGAGATCCGAAAATTTTGAAGCAAATGTAAAGTTTAATAAGTTTATCCGTCAATTAAAGTCTTTAAAGGTGAGATTGGCTTACAAGATTCCCCGAAAAATTACAAATGTTTTGGTGCCAGGATGGAATTTCAGCTTACTTTTGCCCTTGCAGAGCTAGAATAACAATAACATAGATAGACAGATAGAGAGATACAGCTGAATTTTTATATAGTAGATGCTTTCGTTATTTGAAGCATTTATTTTATCATATCACTTGAAAGCATTAAAAAAAAAACCCTCAAGGTTATATGAATTGGTAAACAAAACAATGTTCGAATTACAACTCTAATAATTCGTTCGACATTCATTTCTCGTACACCATTTTTCCTCCAAGAAAGATTAGATCAAAATAAGAATATGATACTTCACGAGCTCCAGTGTCCATGACTGTGACAGCGTTCGATATCGGATCCCCAACTTGGTAGCTTTGAAATTCAAACTTCAGTACCTGCAAAAACAAATAATTAAATAAATTAATGCACATTATTCTCGTATGCTAAACTGTTTTCACACAAGATCCATATTACCTACAGGCAATTTATTCGATTAATTTCATGTATTTTCCATAGAAATTGTTCAATATATTTGGGAAATTGTATTAGGTTGTACATTTTTTCTAGTGAAAGCGACAAATTTTCAGCAACCCTCCAATTATTGGCTTAGCAAAAGCTCACCCAAAGACCCCAAGTCACGTGACTAAACAACGCCGAATGGTTGGCACGTTTTGCATGAAACAAGCGAAATAAACCGATTTCTTCAAAAATGCTTTGCTTTAAAATCTATCACGTGACTTGGTGTCTTGACTTCACGAATGAAAGTCTTCACTCTCTCTGTTTTATCGCTTCTCAATGGTCTTGATTATTTCGTAACTAATTCGTAACGTAAATGAGGCACACAAATTTGCAACGAAATTTACAGTAGTAATATAAAAAGAGGCTATTCGAGCACAATACGATTCTATTTACTCTTTTATACATATTTCCCGTATCGAACTTAAGAAAGAGTTTACAGAACTCATTTTTTTTTATTGAGCAATCACGATTGCTTATTGTTCTCATTTGACTGTTTTGATGTCCTATCTTTTTATTTTCCCACCGCCACCCTCCGCACCCTGTCACCGTCGACCGGCTCCTCACGATGCTGCTCCTAGAGCGAAAGCCGTCTCCAGGTTGCATCCATGTCCTACACACACGCGCATACATACGCAGCTACGCACACACACGCAGCTACACACACACACGCGCATACATACGCAGCTACACACACACGCGCATACATACGCAGCTACACACACACACACGCGCATACACACATACACACAACTACCCACACATTCATGCCTGCACACTGACACAAACACATACACATACCCCCCCCCCACACACACACATACACACATTCATATACACAACTACCCAGACACGTATGCCAGCACACAGACAAACGCACATGCCACACACACATACACATATCCCTACACACAAACACACACGCCTACATACACACACTTGTGATTGCGAAAAACATAATTTGAATTCAAGATGTCAAAATTCAAATTAATTTTTTTCTTTTTTTTTTTTAATGTGCTTCTAAATGTGATGATATCTCTAGCTACAAAAATTGCGAAGATAGTTGACTAAACTGGGACGTGGTAGCGTTCAGATATAATCAATAGCTACACATTAGTAAAATTTCATAATTTAAAAGAAAAAATTTTCGAACTCTTAATTTAGACTACGAAAAGCAACCAGTAATCGTAAAATCATAAATGTTTTGGCACATATTGCATGAGAATAAATCAGTGAAAAATAATATGCAAAAAATGAGGCTAGATGTGAAAAATCAGATTGTAATTATTTTTCATTGCCAAGTTCCTCCAAAGTGGTTGCTTTTTTTAGGGGGGTGGGAGGGGGGACTGCAAAATATGTTACCATAATTCTGGGACACATATTGTAGTATTTGAGGATAAATCAGTTAAGAATAGTATTACGTTAAACTTTGCTTTTCTCCAATGCTTTTATTATCTTTATTATTTTATTATTATTATTATTTATTTATTATTATTATTATTATTTTTTTTTTTGGAGTTATGTCACTTATGTTACTGGTGTGCCACTTTATAACTCTGTAAATATGGTAAAACTTCAAACCGAAATGCACACATGTGTTTTATAGTCAAGTGAGGAACACCTAATAAAGTGTGGGATGGCGATATGCGTATATACGAAAAGTGCATAATAGAGTAAGACAAAAGGTCAATTTGGTATCATTACACTAATGCGAAAAACGGTCAAAGATTATTGTCTTTGAAACCTTTTCGATACATTCAATCGTCCATTTGGAAACATACAAATAAATGGGTTAAAACACGAAGTTTTACTGGCGTTTTTGCATATAAATTTACTTTTCGCGAAATGCAGGCCCGTCATTTAGGGGATTCAGGAGGCGGCACTTGCCCTCCCCCCCAGCTTTGAGAAGTTGGTGTTAATTACATATATGCGATGCACAAGCGCAACCAGAATTTAACTTATGGGAACAGGTGGAGGGGGGGTCATAGGTTAATGTTGAAAACCAAGGGTTTTTGGGAGAAGGGGGGAGAGTTTGACCCCCAATTCAACGTCACTGCGCTGCGTTGTAGGCGTAGTTTTATGAGGTTTTTCTATATAATATGCATCGAGTATATCGTCTTGTCAAAGCAGCAGTAGGTTATTTTATTGTTATGCCTGAGGTTAGCTGTCTAAGCTACGATACATCCTTTGCTCTTTCCCCCGGAAAATTTTGAAAGTGCGGACCTGGCGAAACAATAAATATTTTTCATAGCCAGAAAATACGACCCACCCGAAAACCAAGGCTTTTATTTAAGTACAATTTTAAATTAATTTTTATGGACTATTTTTAGTTTCAATAGTGGAATTTTAATATTAAAACTGTATCGCACATTTTATGATTATAATCTAACGAAGATTCATTTGTCCCAATGCATTCTGATCATGAAAATTCTGTACCTCTCTGCCAGAAGGACGTAAGACACATTATGATAATTTTACAGGAGAGGTATCCAAACTATTTTCTGGCGCATGCAAAGGATGGGAGCGCGCTCTTTTAAACCTGGTCAAAAAATGAAAATGATTTTTCAAAAATAATTACGTTCACATGGATCGATGCGGAATTGGTTTCCACATACAATGCACTAATAAACTGAAAATCGCAATTTTTGGACTTACGTCAGTTTGGTTCTGAGGTACAGAATTTTCGACTGCAATTTTATCCCACATTTGAAGACTATTTTATGTTTGGAATTTCTCCTATACGATGAGGTAATGTTTTAAACAACCTTCTCTGATTCAAAAACAAGTAAACAGTATTCGATACACGGTAAATAGACATTATTCTTATTTTCTAGATACTTCCTACTTCCTTGTTTTACATTTTGATTTAAATGCCATTAAACGTACGAGGGCATAAATAACGCTCTCGTAAACTTATTCATTCCCGTATTTAATATAAATGCCCTTTTATTAACCCTAAGCAGCGCAAATTTTGAGGTCTCTTAAAAGTCGTTTAGTATTTATAGTTGCTATATTTCCCCCTAGATTGTTTAACTACTTGAGACAGCTGTCTTACTTATTCAATTGTCTGGGCAATCTCGGACAAAAATTTGAAGTACACATCTCAACTATGCGATCTTCACCTATCTTTAATCTTTGTGTATAAAAATGGATGTTTATATGTCCGTGTGTGAGAGTGTTCCTCTTACAAATTTACAGTTTACGTCTTTCCCAGATTCGGCACTTCTTTCTTTGATGCTTGAGAATTCACATAGGTTTTTTCTCTCTCCCTATGGGTGTAGAAACTCCCTTTAGGAGGTTTTCTCCGGGAAAATCCGTGCAACGGAATGTTTACGTTTATTATTATTAATGACTGCATTTTTACGAAAAACAATTCAAAGAGGTCTAAATTCAAATTTTGAGTCATAAAATTGCTCTTTTCTGCATGTTGATGGGACATTTTACGCAACTTTTTATGATGAGAACACGTCTTTAAATTTGCTACCGTATGGGGGCAATCCAAAAAACCTAATGATAACAAAATCGGGGGATATAGTTTTGCATTGTAGTTTCAAATCTATCCTCTACATCCAAAATAAATTAATTAAATAATATAAAATAAAATAAAATGGGACAAAAAAATCCTTTTTCACTTAAAATACATTCGCTGCGTCCTGTTTTTCTTTTCGTTTTCCGAAACAACAAGTTATTTGAACAAACATACGGATACACCTTTAAACTGACACGAACGCTTTTACAAATGTTTAAAACTTAATAAAAAAATTTTCTCGGGGAATAAACAATCATTCCATCTTCAATTGCAGTAAACGTTTTCTTGGATTGAATCTAAGTCGGATACTTGACAATAAAAACTTGAAAATAAAATTTACGTTCAAATTTCAAAATACTGCTACTGTAGTAGGAGAGACAAAAATTTTGATAGTTGATTCTGCAACTTCAGGCATACTTCTGACCATAAGCCATAATACCAAGGCTGCGGAGTAGGAGTCTGACTGATTTTGAAATACCCCCAGGAGTAGGATTCCTTAAAATTCCAGCAGTCGGAGTCCGTCATTTTCTCTCCGATTCTTTAGCTCTGCCATCCTGCGGAGTCGGAGCCGGAATGAGTTTTGAGAAAAGCACTAGGTAGCTTTCAAATTCAAGGAGTCACAGTTGGTCATTTCAATTCGAATCCGCATCTCTCGGTAAAATACATAACTTAAATTCAGAAAACTTATGTTTCAATAAAATGTAGAAGTTTTTTTTTTTTTTTTTGTTTCCAATGGGGCTGTATAAGAGACTCATCTCAAGAGGCGTCTGAGCCGTAACCAGAACTAGTGCGCTCCCCAAATTGATAGATTATTCACCACACTTGATTCAGATTAGGATTTGGCCGTTAGAATTCTGTTCCCTTGATCTTAATTTCCCCCCTTCCTCATAATGCTTTCAATTTTTCGTTCTCAATCGTAAAAAATAGGAGGGATAGTATGGTCGGATAATTAGGTAATTCAGTTTACTGAAGTTCGGATAACCAGTGTTCTGTTGTACATGTAATTTATGATGTGTAGTTTATAAATGAAAAATATTTTTTCAAGTTACTATGTATACTATTTTCATTATAATTTTGCAAATCATAAGAGTGTACTAACTGCTAAAAAATAATGAGAGTTAGATAGTTTCATTAAGTTACCGCCCTATAGCCAGGGCTAAGGCAGAAATACATGAAATACACCGCCAGCTCAGTCATTCCAGCCGAGGACTGCAGTTTCGTGCTTATTAGCACTCATCAGGCCGGCATAGGAAATGACTGAGCTGGAGGTGGAAAATCTCTTAAGGAAGCCAAGAGTGCCAAACAAACTGGTAGCAGATATGGAATAAGCACTGACCAGACGAGTGACCGGAACAATAGTTCGGTTCAACTCTAAGATTGAAGGCAAGGCAAGGTATTTTCAGTAAGTTACCGCCCTATAGTCAGGGTTAAGGCAGAAGTACATGAAATACACCGCCAGCTCAGTCATTCCAGCCGAGGACTGCAGTTTCGTGCTTATTAGCACACATCAGCCCGGCATAGGAAGTAAATGAGCTAGAGGTGGAAAATCTCTTAAGGAAGCCAAGAGTGCCAAACAAGCTTACCTCCAGCTCAGTTACTTCCTATGCCGGGCTGATGAGTGCTAATAAGCACGACACTGCAGTCCTCGGCTGGAATGACTGAGCTGGCGGTGCATTTCACGTAAAGTTAGGTAGGTTACAGTGATCGTCTAAACTAAGTAACTGAGTGCTACCTCACTTGACCTTGATTTTCCCCTTCTCCAAAACCTTCATGCTGTTATAAGTTTGAGGAATGTTTTCAAAAAAGGAAGATATGTTCAGAAACTGTGCAGTTTAATAAATTAAAATTCGGATAATCGGACCGTTCTGTAAATTTACCTTCAAATAATTGGGGAGTTCAGAAACTAAGTTCAGATAATCGGACATTTCTGTAAATTTAAGTTTGGATTATTGGACAGTTCATAAATTAATGTTCTGATAATCGGCATTTTCTGGTGTGCCTAAAACTTTTGATCCGCAGTTTCTATTCCTTGAAGTAACTACTACACAAGGGCGCCCATATAGAGGGGCCAGAGGGGGGGGGGCTAGAGCCCCCCTTAGAAATTAGAACTTCCTTGCTTTTAGTTCTTTTTTCTTTGCAAAAATGTAAAAGCATTTCTTTTCCAACCATTAATGAATAAAATGTTAAAAATGTCAAATTTTAATGACTCTAATCTGTCCTGAAATCTGCTTCCATGGGGAAACTATCCTGCTAAACCATGTTTAAAATATCTGAGCCCCCCTCCCCCTTTTCAGTTTTGCATATGGGCGCCCATGCTACTACATATTATTTTTATGCAAATCAGAAGAGTGTACTGACGGTTACAAATTCTGCAAGCTCTCCCTAGTTAAGTAACTGCGTGTTACCTCCATTTTAAATGACTGTATTAATCTCATCCCGGTACACGAAGGCTGCTTTTCTATCAGCCTACACCGAAAACGGCGACTTTTTAAATTCTGCCATTGGAGTATTTAGAAGTAAAGCGACAGGTCTCCAATCCGTCTTGTCGACTAAGGCTCCGATCAATACGGGAGTTTTATTTTTACGAGCATTGCTTTCCCAGTCCCCGTTAACGAATTTTAAGCGCTGTTTCCTGGAATTTATAGTTCCCACTTTACTGTTATGGCCCATCGGGCTTAGGAAAGCTGACTGACTTCAATCTATACGCCAGATTGAGGAGAAAAAGAAAAAAAAAAGTCCTCCGAGTTAAAAAATAAATCAAATGAAAATAAAACGGGTGTCTATGATGACTGCTGAAACGGGATACACACTAAATTTTTCGAATGTGTCAGTTTCAAATGAAAGGGACTGGTCGAAAAAAAAAACGCCAGCCGGCGAAATGCAACTAAATTGGAAAGAAATATGAGCGTTAAATTTACCTTGACCGCAGTCAATTTACTGGGATCATATATTTGACAGGGTGTTAATAATTTTTAAACATTCCCTGGATCAATTTTTATCCCTGTCACTACTTCTTAATTTTGACATAATTGCGCCGATTATTGAAAAGCGTAATGCAGGAGTTTTACGAGCTCACTAATTTGTTCTTTTAACAAACTAATTAATTTTATATGGTATTTTAATGAATAGTTATCGCTTTTCTTGCGATGGACTTGTTGCAAGGTGTTGTATAAATTGAATGACATTTTAATAATAATAAAAGCTAAGCAAGCAAGTTTTCTTTATAGAACATACACACGTTCGTACCGTTAGTTTTCGATTTTCTAATAGACAGTTTAAAGATACATTATCTAAAATTCGAGCATGCGAAATGTAACTAAATTAGTAAGAATAATGAGGCTTACATTTACCTTAACCGCAGTTCATTTACTGGGATCACATATTTGACAAATTGTTAGTAGTTTTTAAACGTTCCCTAGATCAATTTTATTCCATGCCACAAATTTTTAATCTAAACCTAATTGCACCGATTATTGAAAAGTGGAGTGTAAGTGTTTTAGAGGCTGACTAATTTATTCTTTTAAACGGTCTTTTAATGAATAGGGATAGCTTTTCTTGCGATGGACTTTTTTTAATGTTATGTAAGGTTAACTGCCGTTTTAATCGTTTTAATAGTAGAGAAAACTAGGGAGACTTGACCCAATTTTTTTTTTGTACGAAATAATATTATATCTATAAATATATATATATATATATCTATCTATATATATATATATATATATAGTTTGCATATTATTATGGCTAAAAACAATAGCAAAAGTCCAAGTAGAAATGGTACAAAAAAATTATATTCCTCCAGTCTTCATATGGGTCAGGTGTCCCTAGATCTAGGGAGGTTTCACCCAACACTTAGGGAGACATGACCCATCTTCATGAATGTAAGAAGGTTCATAGATCCTGAAATCAAAAAGACATGTTTGTTGGTGTTTTTTGTTTTAATAAGTGATACTTGAAGTGAATGAACAAATGTTAACTCTTTAGGGGAAGTGTTACACATTTTTAAAAAAATTTTCTTACTTCACATCAGCAGAAGAGCAGAAGTCTAATTCAAAACTTTATCTGCTCAGACCTAAACAATATTTCAGTTATTTTAATGAGTAACAAATCATTGGGCTTAAAGATTATCAGTATTTTAGTTATTTGTCAAATAAAAGCAATTTATTCAACCAAAATATTTTAGTTATTCATTATGTAAAAAAAAAATCTGACTTTTATATTCACAATATTAGAGTCAGTGCTGAAATAAAATTAATCATTAGGCAAAAATCACAATATTGAAGCTATTCATAAACAAAAATTCATTGAAAAAACATCAAATTAAATAAAAACATCAAATTATTATTTGGGTCAAGTTTCCCTAGTTAGCCAGGGTCAAAGCTCCCTAAGCAGCTTACATTTTTATCAACTTAAAGCAATAAAATCAAATCATTAGGCTCACATCCCAATATTTTAGCTATTCATAAACAAAAATTCATTGAAAAAGCATCAAATGAAACAAAAAAAAAAAAAAAAAAAAATCAAAATTAGTCCTTGGATTAAGTCTCCCTTGTTAGCTTGGGTCAAAGCTCCCTAGGTAGGAGATTAAAAGGATAATAAATAGGTAAAAGAAAGGATAATAAGGCTCAAAATCTGATTTTGGGTAACCTCTTGTGTTAGTCACAACAACCTTATTTTTAGGCATGTAATTACTTCACAAGGTTTTGCCACGCTTCATTCTGTAGTTCATGATGTCAAACTTCAATTATTGTTGCTTTAAATATGTCTTTTACACTGTAAGAAGATCAGTTTAATTAAAAAATATGATTGTCTTGTAAGATTTCTCTAATTTGCTATATTTTTTGCCAGTTGTGTATTTCGCGAATCAATCCATGAACCGATATTTATAGTATACGAAGCTTACTAAGAGCATTCAGTTTCTCGAAGCTTTGCTTTCATCTTTTCACGAAGCTAATGACCAGCAAATTTTCATTAAACCCAGCTTGAAATTATAAACACCAGTGCACCAAAGTATATTCATGTCGGACAAAGTTGATTAGAAATTGTATAGAATGGAAAAATTAGTCTACCAGATTATCTAATGGGGGATTTCGTAAAAAGTCATAGTCTCTAAATAATAGACAGTTTAATAGAAAATGTGCTGCCTATTCGTTGATGTCATGAGGCGGCAATGGTGGAGGGCCGATGAGAGGCCATGTCAGCCTAGTTGGAAACTAGGGGCCCGACCCTTGAGAGGCCCCGAACCGGATTGGAGTTCAAGTAGTATTCATTTTGTAAGGTGGGGAGAGGAGTTCCCAATAACCACAGTGACAAGGGGGCCGCCGTGGCTCTCGGCAGCCCTGAATGGTGGTCTACCACGGGGGGGGGGGGGGGTGAAACTTGTCTCTCAATAAGATCGGCTGTCTTTTTTAACAATGTGCGATATTTATCTTTGAAATATTTCGATATTGAGGGTATACGCTGGTTTGTGTTAATTGGAAGAAAAATTCCCGCTTCATTCAATTATCTATAACTATCATAAAAATTCTTTATCCAGTTTAAAAAGTTTTTTTTTTTTTTTTTTTTAAATTCAGAAGTGACCAGTTGTATCTCATTAAGAAAGACTTTATTTATCTTCAATGTGTCGCGATCTAAGCGTTTAGACACTGGTTTGGATGTACAATTGAAGAAAAAAAAATTGAATCAAAATTTAAAGAAATTATACTTGATTAAAATTTTCAAATTAAGTGAAAAAACAGCTTTTTACTTTACTAAGCAATTGTTTTTCGGAATTTAAAGTGACTTGCAAATTTTGCGAAATTAAAAACTTTAATAAAAATATAGCTTTACTAAAAATTAATTTAAAAAAATCTAATCTATTACTTAAGCAGTTTAGCGGATATAATAATCGTATTTTTTTTTAAAATGATTTATCAGGAAAAAAAATGTAACAAGGTTTTAATTTCTTTAAAGTATACAGGGCTATAATATATGTATTGTGAATGAATATCTTTAGTGCAAAAAAATTGAAAGTTTGAACTTATGAAATTTCGTGAGTAGTAGAGGAATGTAGAGCAAAGTGGAATAGTTAAAATAACTTGCCTTTTTCAAAATGAACAAATAGGAAATTTGTTTTGAAAATTACAATACATAAAAAGAGAACAATGCATTTTATAATAAGGCTTGCTTTGAAAGATTACTTTTTATTTTTGGCAGCAAACTTGCGCCTTCAACAAAATGGAATTTTTTAACTTTTTTTTTTCATGTATCAAAGTGAAAAATAAATTATTTCTCGAAATAAAATACTTTTTATTCAATTATTGAAATGAATGAGTAAATAAAAGAATTACCGAATATTTAAAAAGATAATGAAACAATAATCGAATAAATAAATATGTATGAGAAATAATAAATTATTGAATTAAATAGTGACTGAATAAGAAAATGAGTGAATTAGTAAATATACCAGTAAATTATGAAAGGAAGGAGAGTAAATGACTTAATCAATAAATAAATATGTAAATGATTTTAATAATTGATTTAATAAGTAAACGTAAATTAACTATTTCACTTTGCCGGCATGCACTTGACAGAACATCGAAAATTCAAATGGCATATATTTAATAAATAAATACTGCAACGATTATATTAGTATGTCTCAATTTCCATTTAAAATATTTAGAGAAATAACTTTATTATTATATATGTTACTATTACATGTGTTATTATAAAATGTGTTTCATTATCATCTATGCATTAAGAAAAATAATTTTTTACTTTCAACAAAATATTTCAATATGAGTATTAATTTTTGAAAAACGCTTGAATTATACTATGCTTTGATCCTCAATGGTAATTTTTCCTGACTGGAATAGATTACAAGTGTTATTACATAGTTAAAATATTACCAGAGAAAGGGCGCTAAAAATAGAGCAAATATTTCACTATTTCACTTTGTCCCACATTCCTCTACGTCGAAAGTTTGTTTAAATCAGTAAATCATTCGTTCGCGCATGCACTCCTCTACTAAAAAAAAAAAAAACTGATCATTTATATACTTTTTAACCACATTGACTATTTATAAACAAAGTCGCATAGGCAGCATGTTTAAATACTCTCATAAAATTAGCATTTGAATTATTTGTAAGACAATGCTCTCAAGATTTAATATTTATTTGGAAACCGTAGAATTATTCATTAAAGAATTTAATTTTTTCTAAAAAAATCTGGCCGCTACGAAAAGAAACGTAATAGATATTGCTGAAAAATAAATAAATAAATAAAATCCAAAGTTCCTAAGAATCGAATTAAAACAATGATTACAATACGAAACATTACAAATAACTCTAGAATGCGAAAGTAGAGGGCAGTACGTGTATAGCCTTCTTCCAAACTTTTCGTACCTTACCTTACGTCATTGACAGGTGGGTGTGTCCGTGTGTCTGCTATAGTTTTTCCAAACAAAAAGGAATGAAAACAAGTCTTTTCTTCGGAGTAATATGGGCTGCTGTTTGCTAAAAATAAACAAAATACATTGATGACAAGAAAAAAAAATGACACTCATTATAAATAAATGACACCTGCCAGTGGTTTTTGCTATTTTGATTTCGAGAAATTCTGAATCAAGATATTTAAAAAAAATACTGTCCCAGATGCTTAGCCTCGGGAACTAGGTTTTTGGTTTGTTAATTATTCCTTGAGTTTTAGTAATGAAAGGGTGCCCAAAAGGGCGGACTTTGGCACAGACTGCGATGTTGAATTTTTTAGGAGGATTTTCTTAAAGGTTATATTAAAGTTTTTTTTTTGGGGGGGGGGAGAGGTGAGAAGGGGGAGTTTCGTTCTTGTTAGGAGAGGCTCCGTAGTATTTGAGGGATGCACCATCGCTCCTGGGGGGGGGGGGGGCACCTCTGAGTAATGTACAAATGTTCGGTAAAGAGATGCAGCAAAAAAAAAAAAGTGTCGGTTTTTCTTCTTGTCTGTTTTATTTAGATGATTGGCCCGAACCATTCTTAATATTTTAACTAAGGTTTTTTATTTCACTGCAAAAAAAAGTGGAAGAACCTTTTCTAAGGCAAACTGAGAGCAGTAAGAATTAAAGTTGCTGGATACCATAATAATCAAAGGTTTATTTTCAAAAAAATAGTTGACAAATTAAAAAAAAATAGTTGACTACACCAATAGCATATACACACACATTAATTAAATAAATAAAATAAAATTAAAATAAAATAAATACTTTAATAATAAATCAACAAATAAATTTAAATAGATAGTTTTAAAAGTTTTTTAAATCCCCCCCCCGAATATCTTGATCGTACAACTTGCGCCATACTCCTCCCATGTGGGCACCCCCTAGCACTTTTAGTCGTCATTATTAAGTTTCCGGACTAGTGACAAGAAACAGCTTCAAGTGAACACTTTGAATGGATAGGGGGAGTGGGCCTGATTTCAATTTTTGCTATTCTTTCAAATTTAGACTTAACTGGAGTGCAGTCCATAAAAACCCAATTTCATACATTTTAAGCTGCGTTTAAGACAAACATAAACAGCAAAATACAAAAAACTTAATTCTATTTAAATATTTTAAAACTAACATTTTTGTTCCAAACCTCCCTCACATGAGGAAGGTGAGAACTAGAATACACCTCCGCACATAAGGGAGTACTGGAATAAGGTATGAAAAGATTTAATTTAGTGACTATTGTATTTTGATGAATTAAAACTAAAAAAGTAGGACTGAGCAATCCCCTAAATATGTGTAGTTTCATTACGATTTCATTTTTCTCTACTACATGGAAATCATTTTTTCTGCCTGTAAGTATAACTTTGTTCTTATTCATTCTTACTCATATACGGAATACTCCATAAACCGTCCATACCCATATCTCTGTATACGGTTATCTTTACCGTGAGAGCCGAGTTTAAAATCTTCATTAAAGTTGCCATATCTTGTATACTTTTATTTTCTTTTCATAATCAATTCCACTGCTTGCAAAATTAAAAAAGAACAGAAAGAAACAAACAAAGGAAAACGAAGAAAAGAGAGCTAGTAGTAATTTTCCTTTCTAATTGAGAGTAACAAAAATATCCATTAATTGAAATTAGGTGGTTAATATGGTTTCTTCTTGAAATTACTTTTATGTATAATACTAAATGTTTCCAAACACTTATATCCTTCAGTAAGTACTCGAGAAAAAGTGGAATTTTGTTTTATAGTTTTGGTGAAGGGAAATTCCTATACTTTTACATTGAATATTACTACATTATACTATCAGTAATGCAATTTAGACAATATAATAATGTACTGCCGTAAACAGGTAAACGACGGTATCTGTACAAATGATTTTTCGAGACATTTGAAGAAGCGCGTTTTGGATTCAATACCAATAGTAGGGAAATGTTGGAATTAGACGTTTTTTCAGCGGAAACCAAATAAACAAGATTGTACAATAAAGCTAGAGATGTACAATAAAGCAACAGATGACAGAAATGCAAGAAAAAGAAATATGAAAAATTTGTAGTTACACCGCCCTTTAAATGCTCACGGCAGTATACAGGGGTCGACTGGCCCACCGGCCCGGTGCGTCCTTGAACCAATGCGCCTTTTTTGCACCCCGAACCAGTGAGCCTTCGGTGTTATCACGTCCTCGCACTAGAACGACTTTTAATTAATTAGTTAATTAATTTTTCTTGCGTGGAACTGGTACGTTTTGTCTTTTTTTTTTTTTTTTGTGTCCTTGAACCTGCGCACCCTTTGGGAGTCAAGGTTGACGCCCTTTTGGGGGACCCAGTTCGCCCCTGTATTTATACATATACAGGGTACATATGCAAAAATGTTCAAAATTAGATGTAGGGTTAAGATATTAAAAAATTGAAACAAACATAAAAAGGAATGAAAAAATACAAAATTTAACTTTTTATACAAGCCCTAGGTCCCCTAACTTGTATTTAGGGAAATAACCTCCATTGAAAAATAATTCTAACACAAAAATTTTGACATTAGTACGTCCAATATTCACCGACTTTTGAAACGCAGCGTTTTGTGACGTACACTACTTCACACTAGCCGTCAATAACTCCTTTTGGGGGGAAATATAGCAGTTAACAAGGGTTTAAAATTATATTTGTGCATAGAGTGGTTTTTCAAATTGATCGAGGTTTTGTAGTGTGCTTTTGCGTATCATGGCATAACAATTCCATTTATTTTTGAATAGCAATGAAAAATATAAATGCTTTGTTTTTTTACTTCGACAACCTGTCATTCTGCTGAAAGAGCGATAAGTTCTAATTTCATCTTCTAAATGATCCCTTAAAACCTAAAACTAGTATATTTCCTTGAATTGTGGTCGCACAAATGTCAAATTTTTTGTGTTAGTAATATTTTTCAATGGAGATTATTTCTCTAAATATTAGTTAGGGGACCTAGGGTCCGTATAAAAAGTTAAATTTTGTATTTTTTGAGTCAGTTTTATTTTCGCTTTAAACTTAATATCGTAACTCTGCATCCGATTTTGAACATTTTTGTAATTGGAAGTATGCATCTAGGACTAACGGTTGCGAAAATAGAGGTCTTGCAGGTTAAAACGGAACACTAAATAATACATTTTTTATAAACTTAATATCGTCAACTTTTTAATTTGATTGCAAAATCCTAACACTTAATTTTAATAAAAGATATTTAGCTGAATAAAAACTCAAAAATAAGAGAACAAAAGAGAATAACATCGGTTAGGGAGGAATGTGATGTGTTCCATTCTTCCCGATGCTGGGCTTTTTTTATTTTTCTTTGAGTAATACTTCTCACATAAAGCACGCTACATTTAGGGTTAATTTGTCTATTAGTTCACAATCTTTGAACTTGTTGCAATGTTTAAAATTTTTATTTCACAATAAACGCTACAGTGAAAATCATTGAGAAAGTTAGAACTTTTGTTTACTTCAGAGGTATAAAAATAAGGTTTTCTGTTTTAACCACAAACATTACGGCAATTCGTGTAACAATTATTATAGCATTATTTTGTAGGTGCTACATGTGGTTGAAAAATAAGAAATACATCTTTTTTTTTTATTTAGACTTAAATGCTGGTGTCCCGTTCCTACCGCTGTTGGATTCCTTCCGACTTTCCAAATGTTAATCACCAAAAGTAACTTTGATGATAATTCTACGGACTTTTATGTAAGATAAAAAATGAAAACGACGTTGTAAAAAATCATGCTTCGGAGAAATACAAGGCTCAAAATATTTCAAAAGGGTTACACGTTTTTTATCTCGCTTAAAATCAGCGTGAGATTTGTTTTTAATTTTTTTTTACCTTTAATTTTTTTTTCCTTCGTTTAAGTACTTCAGTGGTATAAGGGTTTGTCTTGTATGTATCCAATTAAAACTAGATAAGCATGATTAAAATCAATGATAAAGATTTCAGTACCATTTAATAAGGGGGTGTTGGAGATGCTTCAAAAATATTTTGAATAATTCTCAATTATTTACTTTTGCGTTAGCATAATAACTAGCTTCACGCAAAACAGGACATACATTTTGCCCAAAATTGATCTGTAACAAATGCCATTGGCTCCAGATTTCATTTACAATGACAGGAAATCGATAAAGAACTTAAAGGAAAAAATACACTGTAACACTCTGTTGCAGATGATATCTATTTTATTCACGCAATAAAACCATTCTAGCAGGATTTACATTCTGTGAAAGAGAACAATTTGCAACGTCAAAGATTTGAATGAATCGGCTTACATCTGAAATCAAAATTTTGGTTAAAAACATTACTGATTTATAAAAGCACATATTGTTCATGGAAAATGTAAGCGAACTGTTTTGCTGTCAGTTGTTGCTTGATTGAGAAAAGAAGTAGTTTTATCGATGTATAAAATATCATACTCATTTGAAGTCGGTGCTTGAAATAAGGGCTACACAGTTAAGTTTACCACAGTATTTTTTATTATTAGTAAAGCATTCAAATGTTATCTTTGGTGAGATTTGGTTTAATTTCTGATAGTGCATTCAATTATTAATAATTAAAAACTATTAACTTCTACTTGTAGAAACTTATAACTCTACACAAGAGAAATATCCGTCCAGACAAAAGTGTTTTTTAGAGCGTTTTGGCTGGAAAGAACGCACAAGTACTATTTTTTGTTTACCACTCTCGGTTTTCCCAAAAAATGTACTTCTTACGGGTTTGTTTTTCTGATAAATTAGGAACTTCATTCCTGGCAAAAAAAAAAAAAAAAAAAAACATATCACATGAAACCGTTGTGAATCCGCAATGTGTCTTTCTTCTATCACCATTTCACATTTAACTCTTTCTGATGGAAACACTTGTAAATGCTCTAGACCAGTGATGCTCAACTTGTTTCTACTCACGGGTGGCGTCTAACATTAAAATGAATCCAGCGGGTCAGAATACAAATAAAGCTTTTAAAAGATTCTGATTAACATGGAAAAACCCGGAAATGGCGAAAAACTAAAGAGTTGTTGTCCTCATTGCTTGATGGTTGTCCTTTTAATGAGAAGTTTGTTTCTGTTTTCCAGAAACCAATTTCTGAGTTATTTGGCTGGAAATTTGTTAAATTTTGACAAATCAACTGCATATAAGAAACCTAAATACAATAAAGAAAAATTCTTTGCCGGTTTCACGAAGAAGTGAATTGATTCGACTCGGCAGGGATTGCTGCTGAATTGTTCAAAACGGTTTCGCAGTTGCTCTGGGATATTTCAGTACGTGGTTTTCAATTCGTTACATTGAATAAAACAAGGGACCATACAGGTCTACTACGCGGACCACATTAGGCCAGTGGATCGTAGATTGAGCACCACTGCTCTAGGTAAAGAGTATCTTTCTTGCATCTGAAGAACGAATTCAAAACTTTTATTCAGGCTAGGTTTTTATTGGCTCTCATACAAGGAGCAGTTTTGCACAATAAAGAGTTTGCAAATTACCTGCAGAAGCAGATAAAAAAAAAAAAAAGACTTCAAATCAGTATGTACTTTTCATATAAAAAAAGGAATAACATGTAAAAGTGGCAGATGATAGACCATTTTGGTTTCGATATATGAGTTAAGCATATAATCACATATAGTTTAACTTTGATTTAACCCACCTATACCCGATTTAACAATTTCCTCTCAATTTTACTGATACATTTCACTGGCCTAGATTTGACTGCATTGAATGTCTATGCACCTCGATTTAATGATATCCTGGATTTAACGATAACTTTTCCCAGTCCCTTGACAATCGTTGAATCGTGGTTATACTGTAGTTTCATCTAAAAAACAAGAAAAAAAAAAGGTTCAAATATGCTCTACGGTGTTAAGCAGAATTCATAATCTTTTCATATTAGTTCAGAAATGCTTAAATTTTAATGTTGATTTAACTCAATTGAATAAATTGCTATCCAAGTCCGTCGATATTCTCAAAGAAACAGATGAATATGTTTCTGTAAGTAGGTAATCTAGAAATTTCTTCAGTTTTGATGCAAGCCGATACCAGAGAAAATTTTAATAATCCATCCTCGAAAAAGTATACTAAGAGCTTTAACATTTTATGCTAACTTATACAAAAGCAAACTGGTTCAGGGTGAATCCGGGGAACCTGGACACCAGGTACATCCTGATACATTTATGAAAATCCCTTATAAATATATGAAAACCGCTATCATAAAGTTATAAAATTTGTTAACGTTGGGAAAACCATTTTAAGATTTTTATAAAACGTTTAAACGTTATATGTAGGGGAGGGTGGCACAAAGCGGGTAGGCCTTCGTAAGCACGCATCGTGTTTAGATGAACATCCTCGAGTTTTTATCAGTCCCAGCGAAGCAGCAGTGTAGCGGTATGGCGCGACCATCCTTTAAATAAAAAAAATATATACATTTCTAAAAAAAAAGTTTTGTAACTTGTGATTAGTCGAAGATCAGCTTATGCTTTTGTTTGTCAATAATATTACGTTATTCTGACATCATCCACTTACTAACTGCGATAGTCATTTCGTTTGTTTCTTTTTTAAATTTAAAGTTATAATTATGGAAATAAAATACGTGCCTTTGGGCAAAGCGGGTGTAGGATTTAATCATATATTTATTTATAATTTCTTGACTTGTTTGCAGACTTAGATTTTCTATTTCAATAGGATAAGTATAACTTTAATAAGTTATTTCTTAGGATGGCCATTAATTAGTCTATTAATTTAATCAGTTATTTCTTTATGTTTTATAAACAAATGTGCTGACTCTAAATTGGATAAGTACAACTGGTTTTTATTTTTTTATATAATGGCAGGTAGCTAGTCAACTATTTTAATGATTTATAACTTCATATTTGATTGGCAAATGTGCCAAACCACAATTAGTTAAGCTTACCCACTCTGGGCTCCCTGATAGGATAAAGCGGGTTTTTCAAATGTGTATAAAAATTGATAATAAATAAATATGTATTAGGTTTGAAACAATACAAAAATCACTTTTTATTTTGAAGTTCAAGAACCCTGCTAGGAAATAAAGTCGAAATTGCTGCGATAAATATCCAAAAACTACAATTTTCGATCGTTCTTCGAAAACCTACCCGTTTTGGGCCACCGTCCCATGCATACTATCTGGGTGGCAATTTTTAATAGACATACTGTTAAAACGGAAGGTTGAATACGGAACATCTTCAGGTGAAACGTTGTAGATTAGCGCACCCCCCTAAGGGAGTCATTTGGCTACCCTTAATGGTGCCAGAGGGAGCCAAATGGCACTATAAAAGGTGCTATAGGATGCAAAATGGCTCTTTTAAGGGTGCCATACGGTTCCTTAGGTAGCCAAATGGCACCCTTATGGGGTGATGCTGGTGCTATAATCTTTCATACTAAAAGGTGCCAATCGCAACTCGCAGTTTTAACAGTGCTGGATAGAAAGATCAGACATTTATCACATCCCTCCATTGAGAAGAGATAAAATGGAGGGAGTTAAGAATTTCATTCGCGAAGCAAAGATCTCAAGTCACGTGATAGGTTTTAAAGCAAATTGGATGAAATCGGCTTTCTTTGGCTAGTTTCACGCAACACATGTCAACCATTCGTCGTTGTTGTGTCACGTGACTTGGCGTCTTTGCCTAAGTTTTTGATAAGTCAATGATTGGACTTGTTCCCTTCATTTACTAATTAATGCTCTAAGCATCTCTCTATTTGTTTCTATATTTGAACAGGAATTCAGAGTCGAGCCCTGTAGGTACCTGTCAACAACCCCCGCAGTTAAGGTAGAAGCTAGGGAGGGCTTCATGTTTTTAATTATACTTGTTTAACTTATGGTGGCTTCAAATGTGAAGTTTCTTGAAACCTGAGCCTCGACCAACATTTAGTTCAGTAGTTCGCAATCAGTGTTGCCGAATATGCAGATTACCATGATGTATTTACCTCCCCAGAAACTTTTCCTAAATTTCAAAATCAGCAAGCCTTCTTCGCAAAGTTTCAGCCTAGTTCGAAATTTTTATAACATTGGGTTTAAGCTGAACCCATCTAGATTATTAACATGACGTTTTAAGCCCTCAGTTATTCGAAACTTCGGGCAAAGTCAATGGATATTTTTTGTGTTCCAGATTGAACCATGTTTTGGGTTAATTTTCAGTTCTGTAAAAGGTTAAGAGGGAATAAAAAAGGTTTCGTTCAACTGAATGTAACTGAAACGAAATACAAACCATTCTACGTTTCAGATTTATTTTTTCTTTTATAGTGATGTAAAGAGCTTAATTTTAAGAACACCAAGAGGTTTACGCAAATTCGATAACATGTAATTTCATGAAGCTCTGAATATTCACAAAAAATATTGTTAGAAAATGTATCAAACTGTTCAGCAGATTTGTGTACGGCAATAATCTTGATTTTTTTTTTTTTTTGGAAATGGATCATTGTAATAGTATTACATACATAGGAGAATAGGATGTAAGGGAAATAAATATGTTTTTAGTAACATAAAGTCACCATTTCAATTCGTCTTAAATGATAAAACTGATTACAAGAAAAAAGAACGTTAAGGCTATTGCTGAAAAGTGTTTCTTGTCAGTAAACCACAAAGATCAAAATAATAAGTTAATATGTATCATACATTAATAAAAAAATATATATATGTACTTTGCGTACTAGCCCTGAAAAGTACAAATTGATGCTATTTTTTGAACGTTAATCATATCTTATGTTTGAAAGAAAAAGAGAGAGAGATTAATGCTGTTTTGAGTTTTTATTTATTTCAAGTGTAAACCAAACACTGAGAAAAGGTACTCATGTGTCAAAAATTGACATTTTTTGTCACATCTCCTCTCCTTCTTGTCCCCCAAGAGGAAAATATATAGTAAAAACATAAATTACCCAATTACGTTATCTGAAAATTCATCTTAGCCACCGAACCAACAAACTATGGAACTAAAGAAAATCCTGTGGTCAAAACGTGGATGGTAGCATGATTTGAGTCCTATAATTATCCAATAATAATAGTGTGGAAAAGATTTAGCTATTATTATATAGACATAATTTTTTGATGCGCTTAATTATGGTTTTCAATGTATCATTACTTTAATTATTGATAATGAAAGAAGATATTCCTCATTAGGCTACTAGGTTATGGTGGTTTTTAGCAAGTTCCATCTCTTGTTGACATTTCATAATTTCTTACATGTGTTAAAATAAGAATGGGAAAAAAATAAATAGGTCTTCCAATTTTGTGTAAAAACACTTTATTTTTAAAACTTTTGCAGACTTCGTATCAGTTACCGACTTTTTTTTCAATCGGGAGACAGACAAAAAAAAAAAAAAACTTTTTTAATGACACGGTTTTTATTTTAAACATTTCTATTTATTTAGGTGTTCACTCAATGATGATTTGAAACAAAATTAAAAATATTATTATTTACTGGGGGGGGGGGGAATGATGCTTTTTAATAGGAAAGAAAAGTTTATAGAATGCAAACATTAAGCTTTCTGAAAATGACAACATATACATGAAGTGTTATAGTTTTCTGGTTATTGCGCGGCATTCTGTGCATGTTACACAAAATTTTTGCCATTGATACTAGTAAGGTATTTCTTTAAAAGAAACCTTAAAAACCGTTAAATATACTCAATAACATAAATTCAAGAATTACAACAATTATAAATCAACTTTATTTGACGTTATTTGCAAAAATAGTTACCAAATAATTAGGTTTCAAAATCCTAAATCTATCTCTTTCCCATAAAATCGTTACACTCTTCAAATCCAATTGTAAAAAATTAGAAAATAACATCAAGATACTACCCCAAAACAGTTTTAAAAAACTTTCTTCAGACGTGCACGCGTGCAGAAGCGATTTTCTATTATTTACACGACGGGGCAAACAAAAAAAAAAAAAAAAAAAAAAACTCAAAATGCTCCACCGTTCAACCTACAAATGGTCAAATAAATGCACCATTCTTGCAAATTCTTACGTAAAATAACTCCCTGAATCCAAATATGACTACCCATTTGCCCTCATCACCCATTACGTTTTGAAGATGGCTCCAAACTTCTTTCAGGTTTCGACAGTTTCATATCCATTACTTTTGTTTGGAGGGGAAGGGAGCATTGTATTAGCCGTTTACATTCTTTTGAGGGGATTGAAAGGTGACAAGTTCAAAAGTATAAACATTCGTAACAAAGAGGGAGACTGGGGGGAAGGGTATTTCACCCTAATTTTTTTTTTAAATCACCAAAAACCATCTTTTTTTCCTGAATTCTTTTCTCTTATTTTTCGGTGCAAAACCAGATATAGTAAGCCCCACTTTTAAGAGACACGGGTCCAAAAAAAAAAAAAAAAAAAAAGAAAAAAGAAAAAAGAAATAAATAAATAATAATAATAATAATAAATAAAAAATCACGGTGCAAAATTACAAAAAAAAAAAATCTTGGAAACATCGCATGTTGCATACGACTCGCATTGCAGATTTTTAGCAATTATCTTTCTCGTATTAACATTTATTCAAGTTACATTCACAGACATAGTAAAAATTTAACGTGAAGTTAGGTATATTTGTAATATAATATTAATGCATGTTTATATTTCTGAGAATGCACAGCCTCCATTGCTTATCATTTCTTCATATAGTAGTGTTACTCTCTTTCTTCAGTTTGCTACAAGCTACTTAAACTTGAACTTGAGAATAGTGGGGTAGTAACAAAAAAAAAAAAAAAAAGCGAAATTTTAATCTTAGAATTTTACACAACTCAAAATAATTGTGAAAGGTAATAAATTTAATGTATTTTTTATCCTGCACACCTCGCTTTTTTGCACTGAAGAAAGCTTCCCTTGTAACCTAGGAACGCATGTTTATAATTTTCATAAAAAAAGTGTGCATAACATTCTTGGAATAGTTCTATTGCCCAGTAGACAAAGGAACCATTCACAACTCATCTTAAAGATCATTTACGTTTTCTATCAAAAAATAAATTTAAGATAGAAAATGTAGCAATTGAAACACAAAATGTTGGTAACTTTGATACACAATTTCTTTATGTTTAACTGTCCAGTCATATTGTAGTAATGTTAACATCTAGTGTAATAAAAATTGAAAAAACCTCATCAAGTTCTATACAATAAGAAATAATGATTGAAAGAACCATTCAAAAATGAATTATTACTCTGGTTCAATATAATCCTACCACTTACGTTGATTTAACTGCAAAAAATACTGGCAACATGGATGCAAGAGCTTTTTACCGTAATATTTTAGGAACGTTTGTAACAAAGAACCATGTGAAAAGTTGTGATATAAAATGCATTACCTTATAAAAGCGGAACAATTTTGAACCAGAAATATAGATTTTTATAAATTTTTAAAACTCTCCAATTTTAATTCACTGCATTTCTATAATTTATCATATTGCACAGAAAATCACAGGACGAAAGATATCAACAACTTTGAATCGGCATTCAAGAGTCGCTTTCAAAAAGTAACTTTGGAATTATTGGATTAATACAACAATCTGTTTACAGTGTTGCCAAAGTTTTTCGTATAATAGAAAAGCAAAAAATAAATATTATAACCGTGCCAACAGTGTGAAGAACATGGCCTCCTTTTTAAATTTTCTTTTCAACCAAAATATACCAAAAAAAAAAAAAATGATGTGGTGCAAATTTGACGCACATTTTTTTAAAGATACTCTTTATGACAAAAAATTCTCCAAGTATATTTAAGCTCTTTTTCCCCTTTTTGAATGCTTGAAATATCATTGGAAAATGCTTTTATACGTTTTGTGTTATATGCGAGTCTTTTCTAAAAGCATATTTTTGAAAAAAAGATACTCTGAAAATAAGATACACTTCAAGTGAGTTGCAAGGTATAGTAAAATTAATTTATCTAATTTATATTAGTCAATAAATTTTACTCGGCTTTAGTCAATAATTAGTTATCAATATAGTTAAAACAATATGTGCAAGGAGAAATCAAAGAATATTGCTTGAAAAAACAGTAGCTGATAGCATACATGGGACTTACTTGAAGTGGTATAACATAATATAACTGGTTGTGGTACAAAGACATCTATGAGAACTAGGTCAGTAAATTAAAATTTTTGGTGAACAGATGGGGCTGTTTTACAGCAGTTTTGAAAATAGTTCTGATTTTAGTTAAAATAATACATATTTCTTGCTTTAAATAAACGGATAATTAAAACAAAATAAATATCTTAAAAGTAGGCAGCATAAATATAGACATTTGGCTACATAGATCATAAATGTAAAAAAAAAAAAAAAAAAAATCCGAAATACTAAGGCGAAACAAGCAATAGTAAATATTTTACGAACTGTAAAAAAAATCCGAAACGTTACTGAGTATTTCCGTGTAACGTTCGGGATTTATTGGCTTTTATACACTTCCTGGTAAAATCAAGTATCATTGTCAAAAAGTTTTCTGAATTGCTACAAGTCGCACGAATGCAGACTTCTCACTATTGTGAAAAATATTTTTATCTCCCAGTTTAAAGATTAACTATGCGTGTTTGTATAGTCAATCATTGGCTTCCGTCTGGGCTTCGGGCCGTCCAGACTGGTTAAGCTCTAAAAGGGAGCAAATAAGTCTATGGACTGCGTAGCTTTGTAAGAATTGCAGGCGAATAAAATTCTTGATATTTGCTTGCAATTTTGTCTTGGCTTTGACCATGTTTGCAATACTGCTATTGGAACTTTCTTAATAAATCAGAAAGGTACCAAGGTTTTTTTTATGTCTACCTATGATTACTCCAAAGTTTTAGGTACACGACTGGCTTTAAACGGGAAGATCTCGGAATTTTTCAGGAAGCTTCCTGGATAATTTCAGGAGGGTTACTGAATTTTAGCGGTGAACGTTCCTGGTTTTTGCAAGATATGTTACTGGCAGAAATTGGGCACATCAGCTGCCCATTATTTTCCAGGAACGTTTCTGAATCGTTTTTACAGTGCGCAGTGCCAAAGTTTCAGCTGAAGAATAGGGATATTAGTAAGGATTCTACAATTGGTATATGATGTCTTGAGGAACTAATGCTTAAGTTATTTATTCATATAACCATATCGCACACTTAGAATAGTGTGCATAGTTAACGTATTATTGACTGCATCATAACTAGGGACGCTGGATGGGAGATCAAGGGAGGTCATTGCGACAAACCAAAACTTTCCTTATTCAGCAACTCATTCTGCAAAATTATCATCATTCGGCAAAATTTGGAGTCTACGCGGCAAAATTACCATCATTCGGCGAATTTGGAGCTCCATTCGACAAAATTTGGAGTTTCATCAATCAAAATTATGATAATTTGGCAAATTTGGAGTTCCATTCCAAATTGAGAATTTCTGCACTTACAAAAATTAAGTTTAAGGAGGACGCCCCTAATATAAATAATTGTTTTCAAAAAAAAATAATTTCTGTTATAAATATTTCTGTTTTTCAGTTGTGACACTGTACTGCCGTGTGCAGGAAAACGGTAGTACCTGCAGAAATGAGTTTTCGAGATATTTGAAGAAATGTGTGGTGTATTCAATACTAACAATAGGCAAATTTTGAAATTAGACTTTTTTTTTTGCGCCTTTTTTTCAGTGGAAACCAAATAAGCAAGCTTGTACAAAAAGGTTACCTTTAATAGATGACACTATTGAAAAAAAAAAATGAAAAACGAAACATTTACAGTTATTGCCTTTTACCTGCATACGGTAGTGTACTTCTAGATATGCAATATATGTTTTCGGTGCCTAATCTAGAACTTTAAAAGCAAATTTTGGTAAAAGTTTAGAATCGGCCCAAATCGAAAGAAAAATCTTACCTAAAAAAAGGTGGCACGTCATCCTAGCATCAAGAAGAAATGTCCTTCGTTTTCATAGCAACCGAAAGTCTAATTGATTTTATGTAATTCCACTCAGTTGTACTTTGTGATTTCGGTATTATTACCAGTTTCGTGCCTTACAAAAAAAAGCAACATATATTTAAGTTGTCACTCTAAACCGAATCATGTATTCATTACACCCGTATCTTCACACCAATAAGACAAAGGTTATCATTAAATATTATAATTTTGCATCCGGTCGTGTCCAATAGCTGTTATAACTTTGCACCAGGTGTTAAGAAATTTGGCCGAGGCATAATGAAATGGTTCCAATGTTAGATTATAAAGGTATTACATGAAAAAAGAAATCATTACGGACCCATAAACAATACCATGAGCCTAGAGGGCTTTTTTCTTCGTTTTACGCTGAAGCAAAAGACAAAGTTTAACTAATGGTAGGGCTGTGGGGGGAAATCCCCGCAGATAATAGCAGCTTTCTGAAGCAAACGTAGTAATTTTATGTCCCTTTTCGTTTGAGATTCCTGGGTGGTATTTTACCAAGTTCGTTTGCGAGAGAAATGTTTTTGATTTTTCGATTCCTGTTCGAGGCTTCAAAGATCTGATTCATTTCTGATGGTCACTCCCAAACAAGAGGTGTGAAGCTTGTGCATTCCTTTTTAGCAAGGAACAAATTGCTACAACGTTCATCGCTGATTCTTTTTTTAAGATGGATAACTAGCACCATTTGGTGTCTTCCCAAGTGATGTAATGATGTATCTTTGTATTCCATGTAAAAGATCAGATGATAGATGGGTAAACGAAATTCTGGCAAGTAAAGTTAAAGCCCAGCAATGCTCTACTACAAAATATTTATTTTCTAACGAATATGTTTTTAGATTAATCCTTAACTAGCGAGTGGATTTGTTTTTAACATAAGTGGTGTGTTGGAGTGCATGTAACCTCATATCTTTATAGCTAATGGGCAAGTCACGCAAAATGCAGAAAAATTGAATAGGAAAATTTCCAATTATTTTTGTGGCAATGGTTTAGACACAGCTGAGACTGTACCGTGACTGTGCGTATACGAATACATATATGAAGTCATGTATGTAAATAATGTAGAATCTCGTTTACCCTGTCCCTGTTTGTACAGATCCGCATCAAATTTGTAGAGTTTTCAAAACAACTGATATCCTCTTAAAATAATAGCAACAAAAGAAATAATTTTGAATTATGATAACGAACAAACTATAAGTACCCGCAACACATTTTCGCTTTTTATTTTGATTAAATGCACAACTTCTGCACAGATCGTACAATAAATTCTAGTAATCTAGGATGCATCCTGGAGTACTCACGGGAGGTTACTGTGATCTCCTAAAAATTTTCTTTATTCGGCAAATTCTGTCTGACGATTCGGCAATTTGGAGACACAGTTGCAAGACTGAAATTTTTAAATGCCCGAATATTTCGTTTTATAACATGTACTTATGCGCGCATACGCGTATTTTATCATTCGGCACAATTTGGAGTTTCATTCGGGAAATTAAGAGTTTTCGCCCTCTCAAAAAATGAAGTTCGGGACGCCCCTATGTCCAATCCCCAGTTCCAATGTAATTATTAAACCTTATAGCCTGATTCATTCACGCGCGTTGATTGGACGTTTAGGAATATATTACATTGCTACACCTTATCATAATTTACTGCGAAACAGTGTAAGAAAGAGTTTGGCAGGTATTTAACGGTGAAAATCTCCCCAATGGATTAACGTAGGATTTTATGGGAGTCTCGTCAAATATCGTCAATTTCTCCACATTGAAACTAGATTTGACAACTTTTTTTTTTTTTTTGCGAAAAATTTGCTGCGATATCGCTAAGTTGTCGCCAAACGGTCGCCAATTTATGTTGTCCCTTCACCTACATTACTTTTGTTATTTTGTTGAAATTTGAAATTTGTTGAAATTTTACTGTGTTCAGAATCTCTAATTTTCTCGCTTTTTCGGCGCAAAGAGATAGTTTTTGTCTTTTTTGACAAATTTTTGAAACTTCTTCAGTGAGCGCTATTGTTAAATTTTCTGTATGTCTGAAAATACACGTTTGAAACACATAAGTTAAGAAACACTTTTTTGATTGTATTCTTCCTCAAAAGTTCTTTGAAATAAAGTTTGTTAAAAGTAATTCCAAATTTTTGTTCGGGTTATATTTAGAATAAAATTTTTCCCATAAGCACAACGTTAAAAATTTTTGAACTGTTCAAAATTAAGAGAAATATTGTTCAAAAAAAATAAATAAATAAAAATAAATAAATAAATAAATAAAAGAAAAAATAAATTAATAAATATATTTTTAGTAAAGGCGGAAAGTACCCTGACCAAGATATTTCGAAAAAGAGGGAAAAAAAGTGCTTTGTTCGAATGTTATAACATTTCAGGTATACCTCAAAGTTGATGGGAGAAGGGGAGACAAAAAAAAAAATTTCTTTCTGCATGACCTTTCCTTCATTTTCAAATTCTTACTTTTCAATATTTGTTAAATTCCTGACATTTATTTCTCATCTTGTTTTTTTTCAGCGATATTTTTACGGTACATTAAGCTTTCTTTCTTATCGTTTTTTTTTTCTTCTGGCAAGCTTGCTACAAAGAAAGCAGAAACTATGTTTCTTTTTTCTGCTGCACAGGTGGTGATTTACTTCTGCTGGAAGAGATGATTTTCCTGCGATTGTTACGGATCCATCCTTTAGTCAAATCAGCAAACTTGTTTCGGGATGGAAAAATGCAAATTATCTTTCAGTCCGCCAGATGAAAATTTTCCAAAATTACACGAGCGTGAATGAAACAAAAGTAATGTCTTTCCTTATCTACATAAATTGTTATATAATTATCACAGTGTTACAATTTAGTCGTGAATCTTCTCAGAATATCGAAATGTTTCGTTGGTAAAAGAGGGCTGTTTTCTGTTGGTGGGTAGAGGTGAATCGAAATAGGAATATGAGAGTTTATGAGAAATAAGGTTCTTGGTTGGCTTGCGTACCATTTGTTTTAGTAAGTACAAATTCTACGATAGCTTTATATTAATCGGTTCATGAACAGTTCAGAAATATTTGAATTTGTGTCAGATTGCAAATTTTGTAGCACATCATTAGAAATAAACTTAGATGTTACACCCTAAAATTGGTAAAATCTAGCAAAATTTAGCTGCAAACGTCTTATTGGTGATAAGTTTCGTCAGTGTAATGGAGCTTTTACTAACAGGTGAAACTTATCGCCAATAATGTGGTTGCAGCTTTTTTTTTTAGTTCAAACCAATTTATCGCTGTAACACTGAATTTTATTTTAAACATTAGTGCAATTTCAAACAATTCTTAACCTTCAGTTTTATTCGTAAATTTTTGTCTTTTTTTAAATATTTCTATGACCCAGCTTTATTTCAAGTGTGTATAATTATTGTAGTATACTGCTAAAAACTTTACACTGTTGGTGATAAGTTTCACCAATGTAATGGGGCTTTTACTAACTGATGAAATTTATCACCAATAAGACGTTTGCAGCTACATTTTGTTAGTTTTAAACAATTTCTTGGTGAACATTGATTTTTACTTTAAACTGTAGCACTTCAGACACTTCTTAAGTTCATCAGTTCTATTGGCAATCTTTTGTCTTTCTTGAAATAATTTTGGACTATGTCTTAGCTTTTTTTCAGGTGCTTATATCTTTATTTGAAGGGTTAAAGGGAAAAAAAAATCATGTTTAAAAAAAAATGGCGATAATATAATTATCCGCCCAAAAAATCTTCATTTTTCTCAGCAATGTCTTCTTCTTAGAAATGTCTAGTTCTTTAACTGATTGCAAGTTTCTTTGAAGTGCTCTAATGATTATCTGAAAGACTGCGACTCTGATGAGGTAATAATCTAGAAATCAGATGTGAGAATGGTTAAGATAAACTCCATTCTTGACTACAAATCCGTCCTCAACAATTTAACTTTTAATCTTCCTATAAAAAGAGAATAATTTAACATCCTAAAAAAATTAAATATGTTTTATTTAACTTTTTTTTTTAATGCTGGAGCAATAGTCAATTAAAACTGTTAAATATGCTGCACTTGTTTACTGTAGATGTATACTAACCTTATTTTAAGGATAATATTTATGTTTTTTCAACTTTCAAATAAAAGATTTTTAATCATATGAAACTATGGTATTTGCCTGTTTTTAATGAAAAGTTTGGTCTAAAAATTTAATAATGAAAAGAAATCATGTTATTTGCATGTTTTTAGTGAAAAGCTTGGTATACAAAAATTTAAATGAGCATCAAAATATTTCCGAAGTTTTTAAATAAACAGTACTTGTTGTTGGCGTTTGTATATTTTTGGGGTCTTTAAATTGGAGTTTTATATCTAAACACTTTTTTTGAACGCGTAAAATTTTAATTACATGAATTTAAAAAAAAAAAAAAAGAAAAGAAAAACTTCTATTGCTCTAAAATTGTGTTTACACATTTAGTGTGACTCATTCTAGGAATTACATATTACTTTTTGTGCCACACTCTTTTTGCTTTTGATGAAATTCGGTAGGTAATATGAATCAAAATTCTGGATTTTAAGGTCAACGTAATAGCTTCTGACCCAAGCATTTTCAAATTTTTATCACCTAACCCACAGCCCCCATGCTACAAACTAACTTTGTGCCAAATTTCATGAAAATCGGCCGAACGGTCTAGGCGCTATGCGCGTCACAGAGATCCCGACAGACAGAGATCCGGACAGAGGGACATTCAGCTTTATTATTAGTAAAAGATAAAAGAAGATGGTGTGCCCATCATCCTAGTTTCCGATTCTGCTTATTTTTTTTATTAAGAAGACACTTCCTCTTTAAATGTTAAGTACCCTTATTCTTTTCGTTCTGATGTAATTTTAATGGATAGTGTAACATTACGTTTCAATTAAAAAATAAACTCCTTCTTCGACTCAATTATTTTTAGAGGGGTGGCCGAACATTGGGTACTGAATTCTTATGCATTTCCAATAGTCGGTCATGGCAGATTGACCACTGGTTCTATACTGTTTTGTTGATCTTCCCAGTAGTCAACTGCGTACCTAATATGGATTTTCTAATGTTCATCAAATACTAATTGAAATAAAGTATTGACACAGCGGCAATTTAGCTGTTTTGAGAAAAAATTCCCTTTCTAACGTTATTTCTTCTAAGAAAATGTTTAAACTTTCTGCATAAACCTTTTTTTAACAAAAGGGGGTTATTTCGTCCTTCTATTGCCTCTAATGTTGACTTTTACCTTTAACTTAGAATTCTTGAAAACTGGTGTTGTAAATTTAGTCCATCGTTGCGTTTAGAATAAATGTTCTACTACTTTTAACATGTTATTACCAAATGGTGATTTATCGTCTTTTTTTTTTTTTATCAAACCATCTTACGTTTATAGTTTGATTTTACTAAGGCTACTTATTTTAAATATTGGTAACACTTTTTATTACTGCTTCCATAACCAAATATTTATTTCCTTGATTTTTCTTCTCTAGGAAATCAAAATTCATTTCTTGTTTAAAATAATGCTGACTTAGCTTCAAAATTGCATTATGTACACTGTTAAAAAATTTCCGAAAAATTTACGGTAATTGTTACTGGCATCCATGTTGCCAGTAACTATTACCGCAAAAATCAAATGTTACTGTAAAATTTTACGGTTTCCTCGGTAGGCCACAGCAACCAATTGGCGTTGGGATCGCTTATTTCTCCGGTATAAATTACCGTAAAAATCAGCGATGCGTTAGTCCGCCATTTTACATTAACAATTACCAGAAAATCTTCCTGAATTTTTAACAGTGTAGCTACTAATTCCACTTTAGTTTATTCATCGTTCACTAATATTCTTGTTGAAGGATGCATGATTATCTTCATGACACCCCAAATGCCTGAATTTTCAATTTACCTACATACAGGCCCGTCACTAGGGCAATCAATGGGGGGAGGGGGCAATTGACCCCTCTGGATTTTCACAACATAATGCAATTATGCATTTTTGCTTGTATTTTGATGCTTTTTTTCCTTTAAAATGAACTGAATTCATATCCTTTGCCCCCGCTCCTCCCCCCCCCCTTCCGCCAAAAAACTTTGAAAGCACGGACGAGCCTACATAATTCATCTTACTGCAGTTCGTTCACAACGAAGTATTGTTTTTTTATGATAAATTTTGTTTTAGATGTGACCTTTATTGCTAATCTTTTAAGTAAAAGGATTTTTACTTTTATTGCTTTGAGGTGAAATTATTTCTAAAACTACAATTTTAATTTTGTGTTCGGTATGTTGAAGGTTCGTTGTAATGAACATAGACTAATCAAATGTCAATCATATCGATCAATAATTCGCTTTTTGTCATTCAATTCTATCAACTATTTCGTTCTGTCTTAATGTTAACATAATCAGTTAACACTGAAACCTTTTCGTGCCATGGTGGGGAGAGGGGGGGGGAGAGTCCAAATTCTCCTGTTTTGGAAGTTTTCAAAATGCCTCCCCCCCCCCAAAAAAAAATCCAACTTAACATGGGTCCTTTCCATTCATCAAATTTCTTCTTTCGCAGCATATGATATCATTTTAGTTAATGACGTAGAACAGGAGCTCTCAAACTTTCAGGCTCTGTAGCTCTTTTGAAGACTGACATCAGGTCACCCCCCTCCCGCTCCCTCCGTACGTGCTTAATGCAAGAAATCTAATTGGAAACTGGAGCTGACATGGATAGGTGAAAACTAGTAAATAAAGAAAAATCTATAGTGTCACACACAAAATATAACTCAACTGTTCAAAGCTTTATTTTGAACAGCTTATTACTAGAACTAATGAAATCCAAGGTGAAAAGAAGTAAATACAATTTTTTGTGGTAATTTAGGATTCAAGTGAGGTTGGCGTACACATTAGTCACTTTCACAACATTAATGAGATTTTATTTTATCTGATATATCTTAACGCCCTCCCCCCTGCCTTGAGATTCTTTTGCACCCCCCCCCCCCTCCCCGTAGGATGAGAACCGCTGAAGTAGAAGATAAATAATAAAAATTGTTTTGCATGAGATGCATATTCAAACTGATGGCAGTTTAGAAGATAATATAAAAATGAACATTACGAAGACATCCAGAATGCAAAATTCTTTCGTAATCACTGGAATAATTAATTTTTTAAGTACACTGCTGTATTGTAAGTTTCGCATTCGATTTTGTTCACATTTATTCACTTACACCTCATTAGAGTAACGAAAATGAAACGGTCGACTACTGGCTCATGCATGGCCGAGCACTGGGTTTCTATGGCCGACTTCTGGAGCATTTTCTCGAATTAACAACAGCTTGGTTTTTCAAATTTAAAATATATATATATATATATATATATATATATATATATATATATATATATATATATATATATATATATATTCCAGAAACAAGTTAGTGGATCATTATCAGAAAGGTATAGCTTAAAGGTTTACATTGTTTTTGTTGTTGTATTGGTAGCTGAAATTTATAGGTTAACAAAACTCAACAACTCATCTCTTAAATGGCCGACTACTGGAGCATTTACCCTATGTCTCGGAGACAACTTTTTGCAGGGAAATAATAAAAGTTTTGGAATACATACTATTGATACTCATTACCTTCCAAATTTATTCAAAATCAAAAATAATACGTCACTGCCCAGTTGTTGATTTAATATAGAATGACAATGTAAGAAACTATTTTCATATCTGCGCAGTAAAGTCGTCATTTTTTACGATTTTAAGAAATGTCATCATCATTTTTTCATAATCGTCATGATTGTTTTGAATGTCGTTTTGAAAAAAGAACTTTCCTCGTAGTCGCAAACTAAATTCAAATGTACTTCACACCCCAAACCCCAGCTTGTTTTTCAAATCCGCATTTAACTTGGTGAAATATTGCGAAAGCAATGCAAGAAGAATCATATAAATAACAACCAAGTGCGAACGCAATCGTGTCTTCCTATTTAAACTCTCCCGACAGAATTGATGGCTGCTTCTGTGTTTGTAAACTCTGGTTCATAAATTTTAGTGACAGACGCGTGAAGTTCTCAAGAAAATGGCATTACTTCTAAGGTTTCATCAACAGGAGCTAGTAATGTCTCTAAATCTGACATGCAGGGGCGATTGATGCAACTACAGATATTGAAAGACGATGTTGGCTTTTTATGCCTCATACTGGTTCCACACCGACTGCTACAGCATCATGTCGCTGCTTTTGATGCCACATCAACAGTGAGGATTTATTCCAATGATCCGAAATCCGTGACCATTTCCGCGATCCCTTAGAAAATAGTTTTCAGAGCTAATTGACTAGCTGCATAAAGGCATAAAAATAATTTTAAATAAACCCATTTGAACATCATGTAATTGTCAAAGGTGGTTTCTCAAGTCAAAGGAAATTACGTAAATATAGTGGACCCTCATTTTCCGCGGGCTTATATTATACGGATTTGATTATACGCGGTTTAAGATTTGGCGTCTTTATTTTGTTTTACACATCAGATGAGTCTTGATTTTACGCGGATACGGCATTACAAACAGATAAAATGTTCTCCGCTTTCAAAATCCAAACTCTTGAGATTGGAAATAACATGCAATGAACTGCATTTTAGCACATAAGTACTTATTAGTACACTAGGGGGCCACCACGAACTTGTTCGGGTTAAAAAATTATCTGTCTTAAATAAATGTTATGCAGATTTTTTTGTTATAAAATATCATGGTATGCAATGGTGCACATGGTATCATTGTATACATACGCTTTTTTTTCGTCTTTATGAGGTTTCGAAAGAAATTGATTCACTTCATTTCCTAATCAAGAGAGACCAACCTTTACTTCCCCGTTTCAACGTTATAATCTTCCGATGTGTAACGTTGTACGTTTGACCTTCAGCTTGATGATGTTGATGGCATAAGAACATTTCATTGGAAATTGCAATTACTTATATTAGAAATGGAAATGTGCAAGAACCACAGAGGATTTCGAGATATATTCCTGACTGACCTGCAGCTGGTCCAGTAAGAATAATACGGTAAATTATATTAGTCCATATTGATTTTATTTGGGAGTTGATTTCCATTGTATACATAAGACAAATTAAAGTTTCGCAACGAAATTATTGGAACACCGCCTGTAATTTTAATAGAAAAAATATGGGCTCTTAAATGTGTTCCTAAGATACAGAGATTGTACAGAGTTCCGAAAAAGAGACGACTTTAAACAGGTTTAAAGTGTATCTGTACACGTTTATCAAGGGAACCACAGGAACAGTTTGGAAAGAGTCCCTGGCAAATGCGAAGATGACACCTTTCTCAATGTTTGTCCTAATATTTTAGTTCTTTTAGAATCCACGGCTGCTGGATTCAAACAGGGATTATTAGTCTGGCTGCTGATTTTGGTTAAATTCATTAAAAGTTTTTCAGTTCCACTAGGTAAGCCGATAACCATTAATCTGCGTTCTGGCATCATATTCGAGTCGCTGATCGGTTACTAATTTGGTTGCGTGACTGGAGACTTACTCATTCTGTAGGTTGCAATCATGTATCAGTCTTGTCCGTAACATATAAACAAACACAAAAACTACTCTCTCTCTCTCTCTTTTATATATAAGTATAGATTTTAGAGTGCAAGTTTGTGTCTTTTATACAAAGAAAAAAATTTTTTTTTGATTAGGGTGCAGTGGTTCCGGAAATTACCAGGAACATATAAACATACCAAAGAAACCCTCTCTCTTTAAATATTAATATAGATAAAAAACCTGAAAGGGTAGCCCAAAATGCATGCAACATTACAAAATTTAGAGACACGGATTAATATCGTCTATCTGCACTACTTGAATTCAAAAATTAATTTGCTCGAAGCGAATCCCAGTTATAATTCATTTGAATAAATTTTGATGCATTAACGTTCTGCTACTCAAAATCTTATGCCTTCAACATAATTTTTTCGTCACTTGCTTCTATTCCTTAGCATTAGGTTCAACAGGAACCTTCAACTTTTTTTTGTCATTGCACGTAAGGACAATCAGCGCTTGTGTTTACGTATATAAGAATAGATCAGTACGAATCATAAACTGGTAGCGGAGACAAACTATTAGTTTAAAAAATTAGTATATGTACATATATGCATAATTTATAGCCTATGTCACTCAGTAAGAATGCACCTTTCTTATAGTGAAAGAATTTTTCTAATAGCTGCAGTGGTTCCAGAGATTACCTCGAACATTACAAAAATCCGCCCTCTCTCATTATAATGTTAGTCTAGATAAGCGAGATTGGGCCACTGGAGACATTTTTTGCGGCTGATTCCAGAGCTCTTTCTCAAAAGTAAATTCACTGGAACATGAGTTTTTAGAAGTCACCAAGGGAGACGAAACCAACGAGAATATCGACATCGATTACACACAGCCAAAAACTTCCGCATTGAAAGTTTTGAGCCATTCTTTGCAAACGGCAAATGATTTTTTGTGATTTGTTAGTGAAGGAAGATCTCGTCATGGAAGTGACGCGAGTTATCATGAATGCGTTAATGCCATACAAAGAACTGCAAAGAAAAATAACAAATGACTGCCAAACACTATCATAACCAGCTTTTTTTAATAAACACAAGTATATTCACATTTTCTTTAGTTATTCTATGTAACCTAGCCCCTATTTTAAAACTATTATGAAACATTAATTTACGCGGCATTTTCGTGGAACGTAACCCCCCGCGTAACACGATTTTTTTTTCAAAGTGTAGTGCTCCAAGTCTCACAAGCAAACTAAAAAATAAAATAAATGGATTAAATAATCAATGAAGTACAAAATGTAGATTAATTGTTTTTTTATATTTGTACTGCTGTGCTTCAGATGGAGTATCATACAGTATTATTGATAAACAATAGAAGTCACACATTGTTTTATTTTAAGATACATAGAATCGCCCAATTCCAGCAGCCCACATGCATCCACACACCATAAAGAATGTCTCAAAGCTGAACGAACGTCTTACACAAGATTTCTCACACGGGTTTTACATTCAAGTTCATTTCTTGTCGCTTTAGACAAGCAGTCAGTTCTCTCCCCCCCCCCTCCCCCATGAAACTTATCCTACTCCAACTCTGAGCCGAGCCCCTCCAAGGTCCGGGCCCCTCGTTTCCGACTAGGCTGACCTGGTAGGCCCATGTAAAAATATGTGCTTTGAACCAAAAATATCTCCCTATTGTCCATGAACATTATGCCTGATGAAAAAATCCCTTTAATGTAGACAACACATTTTTACGCGTTATTTTTTTTTTTTTAATGCGTGATGCCTTCAATTTTTTGTTGGCAACCACAGGTTATCAACCTACTCAAAAGCTTCTTGCTCACAAATAAGCCGCTAGTTGCAATCAAGTATAAACGTGACATCTAATGATGGCTGCTTTTCTTTTTACTGCAGTTCCACAAAAAAGTTTAGGAAAAAGCTTTTAAAATCGCATTTCTAAAAGCAACTAACTTTTTTTTCTTCTTCTCAAAGCTCTGTTCAATGTGACGCCTTTTTCTTACGCGGTGACTCAAGGATGTATGACAATTCACCTCGTTTGTGGAGGGTTAAGTGAAAACTAATGGCAAAAAAAGTGACCGTTCTAGTCCAATGAGATACGCATCTTCTGAATAGTTGAAGCCTCGAGAAAATGACCACAAAAAATAGGAAGGGAGAAGCATTAGTGCTTCAGTGCAACAAATGGATGGGCAAGAATCATTTGACCGAATTCATTTCCCATTTATATTTTCTCTTTGGAGGATATTCCTTAGAGAGCGAAAACGACCTAAGAAAGGAAGCTCAATTGTTTTTCCGATTTGTATAATTTAACAATTTTTTACTTGTTTATTGCCGCACACTTGTTTGAATTTCAGAACGATGTTTTTTAAAGTGAAAGCACGACCACTTCTGGTTAAAAAGGAAAAAAAAATTTTTTTTGCTGAAATCCGAGGTCAATTTTTTTCAAGAAAGTTTGAAAGTGAAACCACGCATTGTGCGCGTATGCCCTCATTGCTGTTAGCGTTATTTTACTATTTTGTTTTTCGACCTTCTGAATTATAAAACGTTTTCATGACATATGAACGCAGTATATTTAATAAGATTTTATAAATGAAAAAAATAGCTTATGGGGGGGGGGGGGGGATATTCAGAATAGTGGCGGTATGACTTAAAATCAAATTGTCAAAAGGGGTTATCACCTTCGCTGTTTCTTGTATATAGTTTCAAAAAACAAAATAAGAAAATTTTCTGGCTCATTCCATGCTGTTTTATTTTCACTGCAACTATGTCCTTTCTGCTATCGTATGCTTCATAACAAGTAAAGTTCCCAATTGAGGCCCCCATTCCACGGAAGACTGTCATTTTATCCCGCACGTGACGGTTCATATATTTCATTAAAAAGTAATAATTTTAAAGGGTAAAGATGAAATATTTTGCTTAAGAAATCACACATAAGTTTGTAATTTGTTAAGTAGGAATTGTTTACTCATTAATATTTTAAAGTATTATTTTTAACGAAATATATACGAGGCGTCACGTGCGGGACAAAATGACCTTTTTCCGTGGAATGGCACATTGGCATCTTTAAAAAGCGATGGATAAGAAATTGCGTTTCTACTGGTTTTGAAGATGATTCTTCTATACCGACATTAAAAAAACACTGTATAAAAGCTGTAGTTTTTTAATCTCCAAAAATTATTGGTAATATTTCCAGTTAAAAAAGAAGGGGGGGGGGGAGTCTCTAGCTGCTTATGAATGGAATGATTGTGAAAAATATTATTAAAGGAAAACACTGAAAGTTTGAATTAGCTTTTGATGTTACAACAAACTATCACATACCATAAGAATGAATCATTAAAGTTATGCTTTTTTTTTTTTTTTGACGATGTTCAAAATGTGAAGCAAAATCCTTTCTCCTCGGTATATCGCCGAATACCGGTCATTCAGTTTAATAATAAGCATTTATCTATAGAAAAAAATGTAAAAAAATATGATCACAGTATAGAGAGTCACGGGCGCAGTTAAATTGAAACAAAATGTAACCCATTTATTGTCATCAAATAGATTAAAAAGTCTTGAACAGTTCAAACAATTTCAAAAAAAAAAAAAGTGATCTGGTAGAAATTCAATTGCTGCTGTTTTTGCATTTTGCATATAATAATCAGCAGCAATTACGATTAATTTCAAATCAAGAGAGAGGAGAATGTAATCACTAGATAGAAAAAAAGAAAAACAATCAGGAACGAATTTTTGGTCCAATTTTCAGTCATGATCCACTGAAGACACATAGTATGTCCTATTAATTTGTCCTTAAAGGAAAAAAAAGGGGGCGTTACCCAAAGATCTACCTCGAAAATTGTTTAAGATGTCAAGATGAATGGGACATATAGCTTTTGATACAACAAGAATGATCTCATATAAAAGTAGTTATAGCAGTGAAAGTTACGGAAGTAACAATTCAAAAGTGACTTCTTAAATAATTCTGTGAAATATATTTTAAAGCGCAGACAGACTCTTAGGCCTCTCATTTTTTTACCCTCCAAAATGGTCGTTTTGCAAAGTGGAAAGTTTACTTTATGCATTAAAAATCATTATGAAAGTCCTTGCTCTGTTTCAGGATGCTTCTTCATCTGATATAAACAAATATTTGGAGGCGTATTTTCACTGATCACTCGTCCAGTTTGCAAATATTGAATGCAAGAACAAACTAATGCTTTGAACAATCTTCTGAGAGCCTACATAAGTGGGTTTTAGCACTTCAAGAATCAATTTCTAAGCTGAAATCATTATAATCAAAAGATTTTTGAGCATAAATCTTTCTAGCGCAGATCCCAAGACGAGATCTTAGATCTCAAAACTAGACAGATTACGTCTTGCGCTTGCAGTTAGGAGTAGACAGAAACGCTAAATTTAACCTCGAAATCGTGTGTCATGACTTATTTTGGTGGTGATATAAATGTCATTCAAGCAAAACGAGAAATTTTCTTTTGAAACGTAATTCTTCTTTGCTTAACTTGTTTTCTGATACATAGTTGCTTTCAGTGATAATATCGTCTGAAGTGTCTTTTTGGTTTCTTTGGCGACTTCAATATTATTGCAGTACTACTCAAGATGCAATCTGGTTTTGATACTTTAATGCTTGAACTAAGTTTTGCTTGAGCAATTTCTATCGATTTCTGTTTAAAATAATATTTTCATCTTCGAGTAAACTTTTACTGATTTTATATTTTAGTCTACTTTATAAAACAGTTGTACAGTAAAAATTAATCACTTCCTTCACAGAAACAGAACCCTCATTTTCGAAGATTCTTCAATCGCGAGATAAATTTCGTTCACTTAGACTAGTGGTTCTCAATCTGTGGTCCGCCAGCAATTTTCATGGGGTACGCGAATAGCTAGAGAAAATTAATCTCTATCAAACTATAGTGCACTAAACGATACTCCGGATCTCCGGGTTCCAAAGGATGGTGCAATAAATTTGCCATCCTTCAGGGCAACATACGCAAGTTTTGGGGCTTACTTGCATATGTTGCGCCAAAATATAGTAAAACTAGGCCCCATCGTTAGTAACCAGCAAGTTAGTACCATCTTTTAGGGCGATTTACCTCAAAAGTTTCTACAATATGCGCTTCACACGAAAGTTTCTTGAACACCATCTAAATACAGTGTTTCTATTAAGGATATAGCGTTGTACTTTCTTGAATCTAGTGTCTGGTTTATACTCCCCTTGGTAAATATTAATACATTTTCTTTTCATCTCGAAGTTCTTGCTTTTATACTTCAAAAGTGGTTGAAATTCAGTTATCTGCTGCATATAACTTAGTTAAAATTTTTCATTCCTAAAGTCAAAAGGTAAAGAAAAAATATCGGTTTTTCTTGATAGCCAAAGCAGTGTATTTAACAAAAATAGCAAATCAAAACAACTTTTTCGATCAAAACGAAAGAACAAGAAATGAAAATTTGGAAGTTCGGATGATTCACGTAATCATGAACTATTGTCAAATCTATACAACACGGTTGGCATAAAATACCAACCCTGGATAATATAAAACTGTCAACGATGCAGTTGAATAAATGGAACGAAGGAGAAATTATACAGACAAATGCATCACTTGAGAGAAATTATATTCGAATGTATTTACAAGGGGAAAAAAAGAGGGGGGAGGGCAGGTTTTGTATTTAACCACATTTTTCTTATTACACTGTAAAAAATCTCGGAAAACTCTCTGAATATACAAAAAAGTTTTCCGTAATACACAGATTCGTACGCCCTCCGCAGTTTTCTGCTATAATCAGAAACGTTTCCCGTTTAGCAAGAAAGTAAGAGTCGACGCATGCGCAGATTACACGGCAATTTTATAGTCCAGCAGCAAATCTAAACTGAAACTTTCGAAAGCACGCAATGAAAACAAGTGCTGACTCATGTATGCGAAGTAACACTCATCAAGGGGATTAGTAGAAGTTTTGTTCCTCGCATGAATTCACTGAAGATAATTTTAAAGTCTTATATTTTCTTGCTTATGTATCGTCATGAGATTGAATTTGAAGCTATGTCACTTATTTTTAAGTACGAAGTGCAAATTCTCGACGCATGCTCGCGGAAGGAATACAAACTGAAATTAAAAACCAAATAACTGCCTAGAGGACGCCATGTAAATTCATTGCGTCGCATAACTTGTGTAGGTAATTTACTTTTTTCTTGGATACTTTTCTTCTTTCTACCAAATGGGTAATTTTTGTTGGCAGAATTTTATTCTGTCATAAAAATCACCTTTTTGGTGACCAAAGCCTGCAAAAGACCACCACCGACGAATAGGTAAGTCGCTTTGCAACTCTATTACTTTGAAGAGATTTAGTTCATATAAAAAAATTTAAATAAGTGTTATTGTGTACTTTGTTTTTATGTGTCAATCTCAGTTAATATTTGGCTGAACATTTATGTATCAAGCATTATGAATTAAATGTTATAATATGCAAATTGTCAGGTTTGATAGTTCGTCTTTAAGGTTGCATGTTTTCATTCTCTTGTAAACAGTGTAGCTAGATTGTATGAAGTAAAAAAAAAACTATCTCTTGTAATTAGGAACATAGCGCTTCAGTATTATCTAAATGACGATATCTCTTTAAATATTTGCATTAGCGAAACGCTTTAAATTAGTTAAATGTGTATTAATTTATTTAACAAATAAATACATGTATGTATTTAAAAGTGTCTTCATTTTTTTCGTTTTACGAGCCTCAATTTTACCAAAAGCAAAAAAAAAAAAAAAAAAGACTTAATAAAATAATTTTGTATTTTTACACCATATTAAAGTATTTGACTTATAATTCATATGATACTTTGATTTATAATATATATGATACTTTGATTTATAATGTATATGATGTTGCTTTTTCGAGGGGGGGGGTGCTTCATAGCATTTTATGGGTGCACCATCACTCTTATGGGGGGGGGGGGGTATTCTCGTATATATGAAATGGAATAATCATGTAATAGAGTTCAATGTTTTAATAAATAAAATATATAATGCATTTTGCGCACACTGTAAAAATAAAATCAGTAACCTATTTTGAATAAGTATTTATATTTGTGATGAGCTGGAAAGGGCAAGAACAGAAGAATCAACCCGAATGGTTCCAGCAGGGGGACTTGGTGTCATATTTAAATTCATCAATTTCTCTGTTGGTACTTTTCGGTACACTTTGTTCGTCAGAGAAATTGATTTGAGGTGAACGAATTCCGGAACGCGAAGGGTAGGTAAGTCCTGTCAAATTTTATCCGAAGATAAAAGCTATCAAGTTTGATACAAGATATGTTTTTAAGTTCTGCATTAAAAATACAATATGTTGATAGTTTTGTCTTGAAAATATTGAGAGAAAAACTGAAGTTTAAGATTGTTTAACAAACAATCCCCACTTTTCAGAAGGTACCCCCCACTCCAATTCCCCGACGATTTTGTGATTAGGAGTGAAACTAGTAGATTATTTCATAATTTTTCAAAAATTTATAACTGTGCATATGTTATGCTGTTAACCATGCTATTTGTCATTAGAAATTCCAAAAAAAAAAAAAAAAATCCACGAATGATTCTAAAATTGCTTGTATTATTGCTCTTAGGTATGAAAGAATTGAAACTGATATGGTATGCAATACTATAATAAAGAATTATATTTTAGAAAAAATCACGGAAAAAGGATTCCGAAATTCTCGGAAACGTTTTTGAAAATTGTTTGAAGAATTCCGAAATACTCGGAAACGTTTTCGAAACTTTCATGAACCACAGCTGCACAGAACACTCAGAAACATTTCTGGAAATTACGGAAAGAGGATTCCGAAATACTCAGAAACGTTTCTGAAAATTACGGAAAGAGGATTCCGAAATACTCAGACACGTTTCTGGACATTACAGAAAGAGGATTCCGAAATACTCAGACACGTTTCCGGACATTACAGAAAGAGAATTCCGAAATACTCAGAAACGTTTTCGAAAATTTCATGAACCGCCGCTGCACGATATACTCAGAAACGTTTCCGAATTTTTTTTACAGTGTAGTGCTCATAACCATATCTGTATACATGAAGTGGGTATCATATGGGGTGAGTACATCTGTATACAAAAGTGGCTGTATGTAGGGGAGGAGGGCCAAAAGTAGGTAGGTTTTCGAAGAATGCTCGAAAACTGTAGTTTTTGGATTTTTATCGCAACAATTTCGTTTTATTTCCTAGCAGAGTTTTTGAGCTTCGAAGTGAAAAGTGAGGTTTGTATTATTTCAAACCCAATATTTATTTATTACCAAATTTAACAAACATTTGAAAAACACGCTTTGCCCTACCAGAGGGCCCAAAGCGGGAAAGCTTAACTCATTGTGATTAGGTACAGTTGCCAATCAAATATGAAGTTATAAATGATTAAAATAATTGACTTGCTATCTGCTATTATAAAAAATATATAAAAAAGTCGTACTTATCGAATTTAAAATCAGCACATTTTTTTAATAAAACAAAGAAATAACAGATTAAATTTATAGACTAATTAATTGCCATCCTAAGAAATAACTTATTAAAGTTATACTTATCCTATTGAAATAGAAAATCTAAGTCAGCACACGAGTCAAGAAATTATAAATAAATACATGATTAAATCCTATACCCACTTTGCCCGACCGCTTCGCCCGAAGGCACGTTTTTTTATTTAAATAACTATAGCATTAAATTTAAAAAAGAAACAAACGAAATGACTATCGCAGTTTGTAGGTGGATGGTGTCAGAATAACGTAATATTATTGTCAAAAAAAAAAAAAAAAAAAAAAGCTGGTCTTCGACTATCACAAGTTACAAAACTTCATTTTTTTTAAAGAAATGTTTTATTTTAAGCCTGATTACGCCATGCCACTTCACTGCTGCTTCGCTGGGACTGATTAAAACTCGGGTGTGTTCATGTAAACACGACATACCCACGTATGCATCGCCGCTTACACACCATGGGGGGGGGGGGGACATACGAAGGCCTACCCGCTTTGGTCCACCCTCCCGTGTGTATTTATGTTCCTTATACAATTCCACAGTTCTACATCGGAGCCAGAAGGACGTAAGTCCAAAATTTGCGATTTTCTGTTTATTAGTACATTTGATAAAGAAGCCTATCTCGCAACGAGCCATGTGAACGTAATTCTTAAGAAACAATTCTTTTCAATTTTTTGCCAGAGTAAAATGAGTGCGCGTCCCATCCTTTGCATGTGACATAAAAAAGTTTTTCTCTTCTACTGTAAAATTATCATAATGTGACTTACGTTTGTCTGGTTTTGAGGTACAGAGTTTACATCGTTTCTTTGTCAAATCTGGCACAGAAATTCATATACAGCGGTTTTCGCCTCCTCTCCCCCCCCCCCCCACGGGGGCTAGAAAATCCATGAGACGGAAATGTTTACGCCTATTAATATCAATGATTGAATTTTTGGATTTAAAAGAAAATTCATAAAGATCTCAGAGTTAAATTTTGATATTAAAATTGCTCTTTTCTATACGTTAAAGGGAAATTTTACACTATTTTTCTTTTCTTTTATTTAAACCTGATTGTTGAACATGCGTCACTTGGCACAACTTTTTATTTTCCAGGTAGAACGTGCAAAGCAGATAGTTTTAAATAAAAGCTAATGCAGATCTGATAAGAAATAACAAACAAAGTGAGCTACTGAATCCTTTTTTTAATGATATAAGTTTAATACCGAAATTTATAGCTGCGTCGGACAAAATGTTGTCGTATAAAATTTTAGCTATACTTTAACATTTGATTTTACGGGTCTCAAAGATCTCTCAACTCATTTCCGAATACAGTATTGAAAAATTGAAGAATAACCTCGTAACAACTGTTGTGTAATGTATGGCATTTGTTAGTCTTTTAGGCAGTGATGAAAGTTATGTAATTAGTAAAGCATGGGGCATTTTAGTTTTCACAAATTGAAGTGCAAACGTTCTTCAAATTTTCGGAGCCACTAATCAGTCCTTTACTTCAACGTATCTTGACTTACACAACACTGCATACATTTTAGGGTGGATGTACTCTGTCTAAAACAGGGGAAGGTTTCAAGTAGAATTTAGCAAACCAGAGTGTTCTATAGCAGATTTTGTCGTTTTCGATGAGCCCATCTTTTTTTAATTGCGGCAATAATTTGGCAGAAAACATTTCAAAATTTAAGCAACGTATTATTATTGAACAATGAACAACATTTACGCGCGCATTTCAATACTCTTCAGCTGGTTTGATCTAGTTCTATATTTTCCCCTTTTTGTGTCTTCATGACTCCAACTGGAATCATTGAAGTCAGTAATTCTCGAGAGTAAATCAAAATATTTTAATGATGTCAAGTAGAATGTTACAGTAATTATATTATAAGCTGCATTTCTCTATTTCATGTACACTATTGAAAGGGGGGGGGGGTGAACCACTGTAGCACCGGCGACAATTCCTTAAAGGGGCCATTTTGCTCCTTAACCTCAATGGCATCCTATGGCACGCTTAAAAACGTGTTATTCGAGTCTCTATGGCACCACCTCCTACGCAATCCGCAGTTTTAAATGCGACAAAAAAGAAATTTAATGAACGAAAGAAAATCGTTAACCGAGTAAAGAAGGGTTAATTGTGTAAAAAAGTAATTTTGCATTGAAATGTCTTTACCGCGTTGCATAAATGCTGACTGCGTCACATTGTTTGTTGGTTACGGTGGATAAAGAAGTTTATAAGCTCAAAATACATAAAACACTATTACTATGAATTGCATCAGTCATTATGAAATGAATTTGTATTTATTCAGGGCCTTTTATAGATTTCTGTTTTGGATTAAGTGGGAAAATATTTTTCGAAATTTATACCTTTGTTTTTTCTCAAAATACTACGCCTGAAGAAAGCATTGTATCTATGTATTGTACACTCTTTGAATTGTAATTTTCTGAATACCAATCAGCAGTCACAATTAATTTTCTCTTGGGGGGGGGGCGGTTGAGGATTGGCCGTAACACTGCTTGCATGAATGCAAATTAGCATAATGGTAATATGGCAAAAAACTGAGGGTTATGGGGAGGGAATTAAATCTCCATCCTCTGTATCCCCTTGGTCTACTCTTCTGAAATAAAAATTACACAATAATCAACAAAACTATCATTAAGTGACGGCTGGTTTAGAAAACGTTTCAAAATTCAATGACAGATTCGAATTGTTCCTGTCAGCGACAAAGTCCCACCCTCCTAGTTTGTATTGATTTATTATAATCCTCACTCCAAACGCACGGGAAATAATTATTGTAGATACTCCTCTGCGTTGACATCAACAAGCCGCCCGTGCAATCAAATATCTGAATTTCATGGGTTGGGCTTCAGCAAGCGTTACAAACGGCTGCTTTAGATACACCCCGTCACAGCTACTGAACCACATGCGACAACACTGAGGACATTTAAAATTACTCATACGTTTCTGTCACGCGGTTGAGACGCTTCTGGTTGGCTGAAAAAAAGCCCCGACGCAAACCTCAGGAAACCTATTCTCCAAGGTAAGTTTCAGAGTTGAAACATTTCCGGAATTCATTTAAGCAGGAAACTTATTTATTAGTTTCCTTCCAGTGCCTTAATATATACGAATATAATGTGCATACATATCTATATGCAATTTTGTAACAAACTTGTCGTGTATTAAGTGCTGCAATCTATCAAAAGCCAGCATAAAATTGGCGAAATGCTATAAGTTATACGCTTGTCTTTGGGCATTCTGATGTTGAGAAGTTTCTACATTGGATACATTTAAATATTAAAGTATGACTGTTTAAAGAAAACATGTCATTAAACTCTTGACATGCTCGTGCAGTTATGTCTCGAAGACGTCAACTAATCTATATTGGCGCTTTAAATAAATGAAGTCTCAAAGACGTCACTCTTAATGGCACTGGAAATGAATGACATCTCGGTGATTTCAGCCAACAATGGCTTTGAAGTAAATGACGTTTTGGAGACGGCAGACTGAAAAGGCACTTGAAATTTCTGATGTCAATCCACAATGGTACATGAAGCGTATAATGTCTCAACGATGTCAGTCTACAATGGGATTGAACTCATGAAATGTATGCCGTCTCGATGACATCAAATTTAACAAGGGCCCCCACAACCAAAATTTTTGGGTGGGCAAAACTTCTCAATTTGCCGAACGGAACTTCAAATTTTGCAGAATGATAAAAAACGAGTATGCACACATAAGTACATCTAATGAAAAGATACATTTAGACATTTGAAAATTGTAATATTACAGTTAACTCCCCACATTTGCCGAATAATGAAAATTTTTGGGAGGTCACCGTAAACTCCCATCTGGGCATCCCCGATGGCACATAAAATAAATGACGTCTACCAGGCGTCATAGTATGTCAAGAGGTTAAAGCTATTGCAATTGAGAAGAAAGCGAACTTAAACTGCGTTGATTTTTTCTCCTATCATTTCTACTCATCCTCCATGTTTAGATAACATAAAATTATTTTAGTAATTGGAAACCTTAAACCGGCGGTTTTGCACGTCTTATCACGCCGTAGCAAGATCACGTCGCTAGCGTTTTACACGTATTTTTCTGACACTAAATTTTCGTTGTCAAACGGTCCAAGGCGTAGAATCCTGCGTTTCCTTTCCCCTCTCCTGAGAGCGGCACCCCGGAGCGCAGGGGCCCACCTTCTGTATTCACACATGCAAACAATACCATTTCATCAGGTTGGGGTTTCAAGGTTCAGTGCATCCTTCTTATCAACGCAAAGATTTCTAAGCAAATCTCCTTGCTATTGTAAGCATCTGCTAAAAGCAAAACTTGATTCCAAGAATGAAATATCCACTTCTCTTTCTTCTAAGCTTAAAATTTACATTTAATTAATGATTGTGCTGTAAATGGATGCAACATAATTTAATCGACGACAATGACATTCAATTACATTTCAAATAAATTAATAAATAAAAGCCGTGAGATTTCAAATTGAACAAAAACAAACTAAGTATCCTTTTGGAAGTAAATTTATAGCTACGGCTTTATTCGCTACTAACATATAATTTAGGAACTTTAACTGTTATAAAATCACAATGCTATAAAAAAAACCAAAGAGTACACGTAAAAGATCAATTTTGAACTTTTATGTGCACTTACGTCGCGTTTTACGCACATTTAGGCAGATGTTGTACTCAAAACACATTATAAAAAATATAAAAAAAAAGGGATATTTTTTCAAATTTATTTACTCTAACTGATTGGCCTTGGGTTTTGGTCGCAAATTTCAATTATTAATATCAGAAACATTTTAAATTCACCGATTCTGTCTAATACTTCAGCTTATAATTATTTTAATCACAAAGACAAACAAACATTTATCTCTTGGCATACAATTTCAATTCTGTATAAGTAAAAAAAAAACTAAATAAACAGTATATAGTAAGAGCAAAAATTTTGCACAACACCAGGCAGCTATTGTGTTAACATTTATACAAAAAAAAAAAAAAAACTTCAGTTGTTAGCAAAGAACAATAATATTTTTTTTATTGTTATTAAAAATGGAAAAGTATATGAAAATGAATAGTTTTCAAAAAAAAAAAAATCAAAAATTGAATCGTTTGTAGCTTTTTCTTTTCAATAAAAAATAAAGAGCCTCGGAATTTTTTTCATTGAGAGGGGGAAGAAATTCAGAAGAATGGGACCTGACTCTTAGTAAAGGAAATTTCTATGGATATTATACTTGCTTAAGATCTACAGTATTTTGTAGGAAGATGGAAATGGGGAAATGGTTAAGTGAGAATTTATAACTATTCTTTTATGTAAAAAAAGGAATAATAATAAATAGAGAAAAATAAATAAAGGTTTAAACCGTTTTATAATTAAAATAAAACTTCAGCAGAGCTTAACTATTTGTACTTTATTAAGCGACAAATCCAGAATTTTCATTGACCTCAATTTGCCCAAAGCCTGATATTTATCTCAAATCACTATTTAATCTGTGCGATTGCTTGATACAAGTCATATGATCTTTCAATTCCTTGGAACAACTTAAGCAAAAATAATTATAAAACCTTGATTTTTATAGAAAAATCATAATTCATGCTTCATACTAATTAATAAACCTTTTACGGGGATGAAAATTCGTAAAATTATTTTAACAACTTTTTTGCTGCGACTTTTTTTTTACCACTATAATTTAAAAGTATTTCGTTGTTTACTATTTTTTGCTTTAATTGTGTTTTCATAACTTTGATTTGATACCTAGTTCGGTCACTTAGGTCTTAACTACTAGCAGGGGCACTCCGAAATAAAATGAGAGGGGGGGGGAGAGGTGGATTCTCAAATTTTCGAATGAAGTTCTACTGTTTCCAAATGATAAACATGAGCATGCACATTATATCATACTTACATAACATCTAATGAGAAGCAACATTATGCATCATTAAAAACAATTTTTAAAATTTGAAAGAAGAATCTCAATGTTGCAATAGTGTTTTCACATTTTTCAAATGAGAATTTTTTGGGGAGGTTACACTGTCCTTCTGAGCCTCTCATCGAGGCGCCCCATACTATATCCCATGTGATTGTCAGTGTTTCTTTAATAATAGCTTTGTTAAATACGCCATAATTCAGTGAATGTTGGATTTAGTATTTGTTTTCCGATTTTCAAACGGGATCCTAGACAGTCCCGATTTTCATTCAAAAATCCAGTGTCCCGGCCAGTTTACTTCACGTCTCGGTAAAATATAAGTTTCATTATAGATGACCAAAAAAATATAAAAATAATTAACCGTGAAGGATTATTTAAAATAATAAATTTTTCATTTCTGTACCTCGTAGCCAGACTGACGTAAGTCCAAAAATTTGAATTTTCTGTTTATTACTGCTAGGGTTCGCCGATATATATCCGATATTTGTTCTGAAAATATCATGATATTTTGATATTTTCGATATTTATTTTTCCAACTACGGTATATTCAGTATAAAAATTATATTAATCATAGTAATATAGCTCATTTATTATTAAAAATACCTAAAAAGTTATGCACTATAGTTTTATGATGTATTATTACACATTAATATAACAAAATAATGTATTTTTTTTATTCATAAAATTATTAGTAATGTAACAATTTTAATGCATATTAAAAGTACCTAATTAAATGTTAACCATTGGTTGGAACAAAAGAAAATGTCTTATGACTGTGCCCCTGACTGTTGCATATTGTTTTTTTCTGAATCATATAAGTGTGTAAAAGTAGCTAACAGAAGACAAATGAGTAGAACAGCTAACGCTATATTAACTCTATTAAAATTGACTAAAATGTAAAATGGAATATTAGATATGAATAATTAAAGAAACCTTAATTTTAAATCTGCACATTATAATAATAAATAAAGAGTGATTTGAGGATGCATTTACTATTTTGAAGACATTAGTTTGCGTTGATTGAAAATATCGGATATTTTACATATTTTCGAAAATTGCACTCACATGACATATTTTTTTCTCTCCTGTAAAGTAGCGTATGTGAATCACGTTAGTTTAGCTCTGAGGTACAGATTTGTAATTTATGAGCTATAAAATTACTATCGGATTTGCTTGTAAGGAATTTTACAAAAAGATTTAAAACAAAAAAGACTTTCTAAAAAAGTCCTAGCCAATGCAATAAACAAGTAAATATTGTTCAAAATTCAATTCCTCATTTCTTGCTGAAGTAACTTCAAAAGATTAACGTTTACAAAATAAATTGTTTAAATGTATCTGCTTGCGTCATGTATCATTTATTATTCCTGGTTTAGGCTGATAATTAGTAATCATTTATCCATAGCATTGAGAATAAACTACCTTCTAAAACACTCTGAAAACCAGCCGGGGTGTGTACCTTTTGAAATACCCACGGTGGGGGTGGGGGGGGGGGGGTTTGGTTGAACATTTCGGAAATAAGGCAAGTCTAGGTATACCGCTATTACGATCACTTAGTCTTAAATATGGCGAGATTCGAAACATAAAAATGCACAAATAAAGAAAAAAATATACATATACAAACATAGTATGTAAAAAGTATGCATAGATGTATAAATTTGCAGTGCTTTTTTCCCCCAGCGTTAAAAGAAAAACAACGAATTGCTGTTGCGCGGAAGGGGGGAGGGAATTCCTTTATTGCTTTTTATTATTACGTATCATTTCAGGTTATACAAAACATTACAATCATAACTAAATGCATTTAGCTATTTCATATTGAAATAACTTGTTCCAAATATTGTTTTATAAATGTTGAATATGAGAAGTTAAATTCAATAATAAAATATGTGAATAGTAATTTAGAGCAGTAGTAGGAGATAGCAATTCCAGAGATTTAAAATCTAGATTATTACTTCATAAATATTACAGAAAGTTGTGATTAGTAAAACACGACGACTGAAAGAAATTCAACTCGTTTGCTACACGTGTTGAAGGGAGAAATGGGCGGGACGGACCTTGGCAGCATGTGTGGAGGAGTTCCACTCTTCCCTGCGACACGCGTTGAAAAGAAAGGGGTTGAGCTTTGACAGCACGTCCTGCTCAAAGGGGATTAAGTGCTTTTTATCTCCTTCCGAAAGGGGGAGGGAATTTCAAGATAAAAAGTATTGACCATTTCGAGCAGATAGCCTTGTTCCCAAGGTGACCTTTTCCAGGTGAAATTCCGCTCGTATGTCAAACCGCCAGAGAGTTAAATCTTTTTCAATGTCTTTGAAACCTCGCTGTATTAAATTTTGTGAAGAAGATTAGATTTCAAATGCAATTTCGATATGAATCCCGAAATCATGCGAAGAATTTCACATTTCATATAACAAAGATACTAACAAAAATCATGTAATAAGTATTTTAAAAATATCCTAAAAGCTCAAAAAATACCACAAAAAATCTCAGTAAATACTCGGAAAAAAAAAGTACAAAATTGCAAAAGAAATACAAATGTTCATTTCAAAACGAATTACTTAGTAAAAATATTTTCTTTTCAATACCAGACGCAAAGTGCTAGGATTTTTTGTAAAACTACTGCTAATGATAAAAAAGGATATTTTTTACACATCATAGAAATATAATAAATAACTTAAAGCAAATTCTACGTATTGGGTGAGAAAATACGAATTTCTTCCATTATACTTAAAGAGGTCGCAACTTTTCTTCCATCCAATTGCATTGAAGATCTCGTTTGGAACATAATGCCTACTTCATCACCTATGGTTAAAACCTGTGTTCCAAAATTGATACTTGTTCGTTTTTCTTCCATCGAAGTAAAAAGCAGTAAAAAAACAATCAAGCCTCCCTGTGTGGTCCTAGGAGACACCTCCAAGAGCACATTAGGCATTGCAGAGCAAGCTATAGGACTGCAGTTAAGTTGAAGATAAGCCGATAGTAGACTCAGTCGACCTTTACCTTTAATGAGAGGTTTTTAAGTTACCGGAGCGGACATTAAATGGCTTTACACGTATTACACATTAATGGTCTCCTGGAGCTTGGGTGACGATACTCAAGAACTTCTGTCAGCTACTGGTTGCGAGAAATATTATGTCGTGGGAAGTTTCCCATATCAGCAGGATTCGAGTGTGAAAATTTCAATAGGAAGCTGAGTTTCAGGACGAAGAGGGCATTGGTTTAGTTTCACTTACTTTGGATGAATGCAGCAGAATCAAATTGATTATCCGTAAGCCACTGAAGCAAAATTAATTTGAACTATCTAAACACGATTGATCATGATGGTCGGCTAAATGAAATCTCTTTTTAATAAAGCGGGCTTTCTTATAAAACCCTGTGGCGTGTAGAAATGTACTAAGTGATTCGTCAGTTTTAAATGAAAGTTGATCTAGGTTTCTAAGCATACAGAAGTCAAAGGTTCAATCACTTTAGGTTTTCCTAAAGGTCCAGGATATTTTTAAAAAGCCTTTAAAGAAGTTATGTTTTGTTCATCCTTAATTTAAAGCTCTTTAAAATGTTTTTATATTTCTATTTCACCTAATCCTGTAGAAATAATTAGCGTTCATTTTCTCAAGCTTCGATTTGCACACCATAAACCCATTTAATGCATTAAAGTTTCATAATTGTTAACTTCATATTGTAACATGATTTTAAGGTTTGGAATACATTACTGTTGATATAATATGAGCAGGATTTACGCTGGAACATCTCGTACTGTCAGTTGTAGTTGTAAAATACAGATGGAAGTCCGATAGAAGAATATTTTAGATGAGTTGCAGATAACTTGTCATTTGATATTGCATCGTCATAGTTCCGCATACCAAAGAACACGTGCAGCTGCTGCACAGCAAATCTTTACAATAACGACTGAACATATAAACCGTCATTATTAACCGTTCTATTTAACTGTTACCGATCACTTTTGTTTTTTCCCGTTGAAAAAATTTGGGACTTCGTTCGCGCTCGCGCTCTGTGGTACGCGCGCTCTGTGGTTTTCAAAAGTTGAAGCGCAGTTAATTTGGTCAGCATACTTAATGTGGTTCAGTATTTTCGAACTTTTCCAATTCGCGGTAGCCTTTGAAGAATTAGAATTTTTTCAAGACACCTTTGTCCTTGGCACATATACAACATATACAATAGACTGTACATGCACACACACTTCGCGGCACCTCTCACCTCTCCCTACGATTCCACCTTGGGAACCCTTGGGTTGTACCATCGATAAACATAAATACGCTAGTACCACATTAAGAAATATTGCATTTCTGAAACGAAGTCTATCAGTTTCTTCAAATGTGATATGTGAAAACTTTCCGACTCAAGAGCTAGTCGCCCAAGAAAGTAAAATCCCTCCTAACGGACACCCCTCAAAGGTGGACATCCCTCTTAAGCGGACAATTTTTAATTCTCCCGTTCCAATGCAAATAACATTATTAAACCCCTGTTCTGCGGACACCTCTCTATTGCAGACAAAAAAATGTGTCCCTTTAGTGTCCGCATTAGAAGGATTTTACTGTAGTAATTAATAGCTAGTAGTAATTAATATGCCCAAAGTGGATGCAGTAGGGATCAACGAACGATGCAGCGCAATGTCCATTGTATCAGAAAAGATTTACGTAGTTGAATTGCGAATTTAATTTGAATTGGGAAAACCCAAATTATGTCTTCTGCTATCATGAATTGCGATAAAACCCTTACTCGTTGTGTTTCTTGTTTCTACACATGCCCTTATTGCAATCATAATTGCGAAAAACAGTTAAAATTAGCCAGGGGCAGGATTACGTATGCTGGATATTGGATGATGTGTGCTGAATGTTGGATAATGTGTGCTAGATGCTGTATCATGTGTGCTGGATGCCGGATGACGGATGCTGGATGACGTGTGCTAAATTCTGGATGGTGTGTGCTAGATGTTGTGTGCGTGCTGGTTGTTGTGGGATGGATTATCATTCAGACATTTGAGATATTTGGATAGTTTAGTGCAGTAAAATTCGTAATTGGCAGAAAAAAATGGCATTTGTTCAAATTTAAGGGGGAGGGGGAACGCACGTGTAACAAAATCATCAAAAATTTATATCATCAATACAGAAAAGCAATTTCATGTTTTTCAGTAAATCATTAGTTGCAACTTACAAAAAAGATACTGCGTCCACTACTGTCAAGTAAAGACAGTAAGCAATTCGTGATTGTTATAATAATAATAATAATAAAAACTTTTGAAGCACTAATTAAAGAACTAAAGCATTGAACAGAATAATAGTTCTTTAATTATGTAGTAATTTAAACATACTTAAAAAGGAACAAGAACATAATAACAACGCTTTTAAGTTGAACTTCCCGCATCAGATGCATTCCTTGCATATCAGTAGAATCTGGAAAAATTCTTCCTTGTCTTGAACGTAAAGCAAGTATGCAACTAAGTTTAAACTACAGAAAGTTTATATTTGTTTAACCGCATACATATTCTGGTTGGAAAACGGAAATGCTTGCCATTATGCAATTAAGATTTTAAATTTCGTTAAACAACTCGAAAACATCTACGTTGTATATTTTGCATGCTTTTTTCAAGGAAAACGTTTTGATTGGACTTTTAACAGAAGGAAAAATTCTACTGAAGATAAAATCCATATCAATTCAGGCATGGGGTTACCTCCATTGTCTCAGAAGTTTTCGGATTTAACTTACGTTAAAATACTGAAAAAAAAAAGTTACAGGCAAAAAAAAAAAAAAATCCCTGACTCGAGATACAGCCCGTCGAAGGTGGGAACTTGGCGCCCTTTCCGACAAAAGTTTCAAATATTGAGTTGCGATTTTTTTCTTTGAGAGACAATCATTTTCTCTTTAAGACGATGTGTCTCAGTCGGAAATATTTATTTAAGTTGTTACAACGTTTTCGAAAAGATATTTTTAAATCAATTTTTGAATTTTTTTCAATACGCCAATTTTGAAAAATTTGGTTTTTTAAAGCTGTTAATTAAATACTACTTTCCCTGAGTTTCCACTTTTGAGTTTATCTGGTTTTTGAACAAATGAGATTTTCCAGGAATCAGCAGCAAGTGACCAGAAGTGGGCCATTCCACGGAAAACGGTCATTTTGTCCCTCACGCGACCCCTCATAGATTTCATTAAAATAATAATTTAAAATTACTATCAACAAAATTTTGTTGCTCAAGAAATCACAATCGTGTGTGTGACTGAGAAAACAAATTTGTCATCACTATTTTTATGAAATATGGGAACCGTCACGTGCGGGACAAAATTACCGTTTTCAGTGAAATGACATAATACAGACATAAAAATACATAGATTTAAATGACATACACAAACATTTAAATGACATAATAATACATAGTTTTGTTTTTCAACGGTTTAAATTATTATTACTTAACAAATGAGATATGTTGCCTTTACGTTGGAACCTTAGCTTTCAAACCTACCATTTGTTTCGTGATTGCTGTATTGATAGAACAAAAATATTAAGTAATGCATACAGCAAACTACAAGCGATTGACTTTGGATGTCTTGCACGAGACGCATACAAAAAAATAAAATTTTAAGTAACTAAATTACCCAATAAAAATATAACTGTGTCCGTAGTATCTTTATGTCAATTGTAAAGATTGAAAAATGTGCTTACTCCTGTTTAATTAAAATATTAAGGTCTATTAAAAAATGTTGGTGAATTTATAGAGTCGAATTATCCCGCACGTGACGGTGGCTCAAGTACATTTTCATTTAGTTATACAGTCACAGTTTCACTTTTAGATGACACTTTATCCAGAATTTCTATTTTTGTGAAAGCAAGAAGACTAAACGAATCGTTTGACACTTGAAAGAAGACTCCCTTTTGGCACTAACCTGTAAGGTTATGTGTGGAGAATGGTTTCGGCCAGCAAATCGGCTTAAGACTGTATTCTTGTTTTCATAAAAAATAAATTTCTCGGATCAAGCGGCAATTAAAAATGAAAATGGGATTATACAACTAAATTATAAAGTGTCTGCTGACCACTTGCTACAGAATAAAATTATTGAATTTTCAAGTCTACTTTATATACAGAGTTCTTGAAAAATCCTCATTTTTTAAAATGCTAAAAAAATCAAACCTGTTAAACTCAAAAGTGGAAGCTCTCTTTTTCAGAGAATATAGTACTCAATGATGCAGATTAACAGTACAAAAAAACAAAAACAAAAACAAAAAAAATAAAAATAAATTGGCGTTTTTGAAAATAATTCGAAAATTGATTTGATTTGTTTTTCAAAACGTTGTAGCAGAAAAATTTAAACGCCAAATTGCGAAATGATGTCCATAGTCTTAAAGCAAAAATTGTTTACGTTGAACTGAAACACACACACACGCACAAACTATCGTGCATCATTCAGGAGATAAAGCAGTTTGAAATTTTTATCGAAAAACACAAGTCGGAAACGGCGCCCAAGTAGCCATCTTTGGCGGGGTGTACATCGGACCAGGATTTTTTTGGGGAAAGCATGCCTGGCAAGTTGATCTTTTTTCGTATTTCAACATATGTTAAACTCAAAAAATTCCGAGATTATGAAGGTACGATGTTTTTTTTTAACCTAAATTGACGTGGACTAAGCCTGAAGTTCCTTACCGCATTGTGGGAATTGGAAAACAGAAAAATTGTGAGCTTCATTTTTTTGCGTTTAATAGCTTAATATTACAAAATACTGCCCTAAACTCGTTCGTATGCATACAGAGTTCTATATTACGAACATTTTAATTTTAAATTTGCATTGATTGTGGCAATTGTACACTTAATGTGCTTTATTGCTCTTTATAAAGAAAGGGGGTGCAAATGCATTACAAATATCCGGCTAAGAATTAACTATTTTAGTATTAAAAATAAATGCTTCAATGGTATGTTTTTTTTTTCTGCTGAAAAAAGTTTTTTTTCTTAAAGAAAAAACTAGCTGTTAATACTATAGAAGTACGCGATTATTTATAGGATTTTGCAATTTAAATTTTCCTTGATGCATCGGACAAGCGCTCGCCTCTCTCTCCTCCTTTTGATACTATACCCTGTTGATGCTACACTTAACCTAAATCTTAAGCTTTTTCTGTCAAATAAATTTAGTCAAATTTGTCATATCTGCACATTCTCCTGTTTTTATCATTTGCATCTCGCCAATGGTTAGTATTTAAAACCTAAACTGAGCGTAAATAGATTGTGCAAGTATTTAGTATATTTTACGAGTAAAAAAACGTACGCATAAGAAAATAATGCTGCATTAACTTTAGTAATAGGCGAACTGGAAAGTAATGTTTTTTCTAAACAAATAAATGTTTAGCAAGCTGGTTTTTCAATTCAATTTCAGATCGATGAAAGTCGGGTAATTTGGACCGAAATGTCTGAAGATGGTATTTTGGATATCAGCAATTTTTTCAAGATGGTAGGAGAGCCCCACCCCTCTCCCCCGAATGCCATTAATTTCTCCAGGTTTCGTTTGAGAAGTATTGTCTTGCATAGTCATGTTTCAGAATCATGCTTTTTCTGTTGACATTCAATGGAACAAGCTCCTCCGACATCATACCATCTGATTTCCTTTTATTTCAGTCCCTAAGTGACAAAAATCTTGAAAATATGACTCCAAATCCATAAAAATATGTAACCATCTCCAGATATTTAATCTAAAATCAATTGATTTTCAACAATCCGGTATTTAAAATTTGCTTACTACATAGCATAAAGTTGTTGATAATGAGGGTAGTTACATCATTGATTGGAAAGAAAATTTTAAAAATTTAGGATTTTTAAAAACTGCGTAACTCTTCGGTCAAATGAGGAAATTCGATAAAAAGGACCTAATATATTTTCATTGTACAGTAAACTCCCGATTATCGGCGAAATTCGTTTATCCGCGGTTCGGGTTATCCGCGGGTCATTTCATTATTCTTTTTAACGGTCATTAAATGTTATTTTAAATTCATGATTGTGATATTGTTCGTTTTTAGCTTTTACATATGCCTATTTCTTATCAATGGTAATAGATGGAATGTAGCAATGTTTTTAGCTATAATTTAAATGTATGTGTGAGTGTTATTCATATTTTTTAGCTATTGTATACATTAGTACCGTTTTTCACCTATTATTCGTTTTATCCGCGGTTTTCGCTTATCCGCGGTTACCATGCCACCCTATTCCGCGGGTAATCGAGAGTTTACTGTAGTTGAAAATATACTAAGTATATGAAGTACATAAGCTAATCCTGTAAATACTGCTAAAGCATTTAATTGAATGACTTTATGGCAGCTTCCTTTTATCTAAATAAAACAACTAGTTTGTTTATGATGGGAATTGCTAAAACAACTATTATTATTAACATGTCTTGATGAAAATACGCAATTAACAGCTGGATTTATTTTATCCAATCCTTTAATTACTTATTCTACCGAAACAAATTACAATAAATTACAAATTTTACCATTTTTCATCAAAATACTTGCAAACTAAAGAACACACTGGTACGTTACTTCCAGGTAGCAATTACTTTACAATTGCATTTCCAAAACTATAAAATTTTTAGCTATTTTGTTGTTGCAGTCAAAGATACATTGAATATGTAATGTAATGATCTATTCACTAATAAACTATCCTAAAATTTTAGAGATGACATGCTTTGTCATGCACATAATGTTTCCCTCAAGTGAAAAATGTACTCACCCGTTAAATTGCTGACCCTTACCACTGATTCCATGATTGAAAAAGACCTCAAACTTCAAATATAAGTTGCGTTTTTCTTTCAGGACATCCTAATCATAAGTAAGATATGTTTTATAAGTATGACAAGGCTCACGAAAGTGATGTTGAAAACCATGTCAGCTTCTAGATTTCGATGGATGGCTAACCATTCCCTCTTATTGCGACCCATGAAGAAAAAGGTGCGGCCGAACCATAAGCACCTCATTAGCGAGCAACAAAAAGTGACTCGCCATGCAAAAATTATTCACTACACTTCTCATTGAAGATATGATGTATGGTGTAGGTTTTGCTGGAACACGCTGTCAAGTCGGAACTGTTCCCTCATTTCGTCAAGTGCAATATGCATTATGCAACCTCCTATCCATCTCATCGTGTATTGTCGATCACGTTTCAGAGGATGGACATCTTTGCCACCGTTAATGATGGTCTTCTCCATTTCAACAAGATACTTACAAGCACTTTTATGAGCTGTTTTTTCTTGGTGGATGCAGACCCCTCATCCTCCGCATTTAAGTTTCCACTCGGCAATCGTTTAAACTTATAGGAATGCTATATAATTTTATTTTGGCACTCCTCGGATAATTATTACAGCGTGTAGCTGACTTCTGGAATTCGGCGACTTCTGCTGAAATGCTTATTACAATAATGTTTTAGAACCATTAAACAGCCATTAAACATCTCGTTGGTAATTATCGTGGTTGCGAAAGAAGTAGCGTATAATCAGGTTTAAAGAAAGCTACTTATGGTTTACCATTATTGCACAAAGTATCGGCAGTGCATGGTAATTAATTTAAAAATCGAGTCGTAGCATTTGTCTGACAGAATGTAACTAATTGGCTTTCTTCAACAATCTGCTGTTGCAACTAAACGTTTCTCCGAGTGATGATTCTAAAACCATTAATGTTAAGCAATCGACCAATTAGATGTCTCTTTTTTGAACAGAAAATGATATGATGCTATTAAATTTAAGACTTTCCATGAATTGGGATACGAATTAATTTGCCTTTGCATTTTCAATGAATGTCTTCTTATTTAATGTAATAGTTTAGTATGGAATGAAAGATAACTGTAGTTAAGATTTGAAAAATTCTTAAATTGCAATAAAAACTCAGTTAAATGTGCATATTGTTGCATAGACTTTTAAAATTGCGGGATGCGTATGACACTTTTAAGGTTGAAACGCCGTAGCACCAGCGGCAGCTCTTAAAGGGTGCAATTTAACTCCCTATAGCACCTCCATGGCACCCTAAAAAGTGTCATTTGGCTCCGTATGGCACCCTTGGAGATGTCATAAGATTACATACGGCACCCTTAAGGGCACCATAAGGTGCTAAATGGCACTCTTAAGAAAGTACCACAGATGCTGCAATGTTTCACCCAAAAAAGCGCCTTATGCATCCCGTAGTTTTAAGTACAGTCGGACCTCCATATATCGAAGTAGCAAATTGCCAGAAAAAAATTCGATATATAATAATTTCGATGTATGGAAACGATCTTATTTTATCATAAAAGTCTCTTAAAACATTAAAATAAAAGCTGACTTTCGTGTATGATACCCAATTTATAATTTACACGAGTATCGGATTAATTGAAAGTTAATGATTAAAAAATTAACAGAAATGATATTTTTACGAAAACTATACATCTTCATATTCTTCGGCAATTCAACTTGATCGCATTATTAGGGGATTTTCGTTTTAACAAATGTGATCGAGAGAAAAGTAAAAAATTTATCTACTTAACTTGACTGATTTTTACTGAAGCTAAGAAGACTAGAAATGATAATCTACAAACAAAAGGGATAATTTGAAACTGATTTTATAGTGTTACTGGTTACAGCTAAGTTTTGAAATAAACTTAAGGGAATTTACGAACTTCAGAACGGAACAACGACGTAACTACACACCTTTCAACCCCAGATTTCTTATGAGTTCCGTAGTAACCTTTAGTGGACGTAATTTTCTCCTCTAACCTTCATTTTTCATGAGACAAACAGTCTAAAGAGGAAAAAAAATCTACGAATGTCTCGAAAAAAAATTCGATATATAGGGATTTTTTCGATATATAGAAACTATTTTTCTATATGATGAACATAGATTTTTTTCTGGGATTTCGATATATAGAAAATTTCGATATGTGGAAGTTCGATATAAGGAGTTTAGACTGTATATGCACCTTCAACTGCATATTAGCGCTACTTGCAGTTTTAATAGTATAGGTTCATGCAATGCAAATTTTTTTCAATTTTTCGTCTTAGTACGGAGTTTTGTGCGAGATGCTTCCGTCCACAGATAAAAAAAAAACCTTTCATATCATTAAATGCAGAGATTTATACCAGTTCACGACTTAAAATCGATTTTTTATCATTTCAGAATGATGATACTCATTTTTTAAAACTATAAAGCATGAACTATTTCTCGCTTCGATACATATGAAATTATACCGCAGCGACGTCGAACTGAAAAAACTGCCTCTAATTATCGTGATTATTATGTAAACTTTATAGTAAAAAATAAACGGAAGAAACTTGCATAATCATAAAATTACTTAATCTGCGGTTTTCAATGAATACATCTCCCAATTTAGTTTCAAGTGATGGTTTTGTACCAGATATTACGACTTTAAAAGTTCTGATCATGTGTCGTATGTCATACTTCATCGTAAAGAAATATGCTCTTGAATTTATTTGAAGTAGTAAAAGACTACGAAAGAGTAGCACAGTGACTCAGCCAGAAAAGTTTTATGGGAGGTGTTTTCAAGATCGAAAATTTGCTCTTTTTTTTCTTTTTTTTGCATTCATTCATAATGCCAAAATATTAAATATATTTAATCATAGTTCCTACGAATCATTAATTAATCATTTATAACTTTCGCTTAAAAATAATTAATAATTCTTATTGATATCTCAATGAATTTTAAACGAAGAATGGGACAAAGCATAGTATGTTTATAATTCATTTTACTTGAATATTTTATTCATTTTTGTGGGTTTTTTTCTCAAAAGCGTTTAAAACCTCCTCTTCAAATACATCAATGTCTTTATGAATGTCAAATGCTAGCAAATAACGGTTTCGATATTTCGATGAGAATTGGGAAGGAGGATCTGAAAATCCCGTATGGTCAAGATTTCCCTAAAAAGGATTTATGCAGTACTGGAAGTGCTGAGCAACCAAGATAGACTGTTGCGCTTTATTGAGACCATTTTAACTCTCTTATACCCGCAAGGATGCTCATCATGAAATATTATTTGTATATTTAAGAATTGGAAAGTAATTCGCGACTGCTTCTAGACATTAAAAACAGTAACATGATGTGTTGAAACTTTTCCCGCTTAGAAAAGTTTAAATCCAGGGTTGCCAACTGCTCCGCAAAAAATGGCGAAACTCCACGGCTCCGCAAAGAAATTATTTTCCTCCTCATTTCCCGGCCGGTCGTTTTCAATCTTATATTTTGCTATTATCATGTCAAACATATAAATATGGGAAATTAAAGATGCTTATACTCAAAGATTGAAATAGTGTTTAAAGTTGTTTTATTAATTAACAATAATAATTTTTATACTTGTACAATTTTAGTTAAGTGGTTTTAGTTATTTTTATTAATTTTTATTCAAAACTCCGAACTGCTCCGCAAAATTTCGAACTGCTCCTCAATATCACCACAGATGCTCCTCAAATTGTTCCTCCAAGGTTGGCAACCCTGAAATACTATTTTTTTTCTTTGATTTGTATGGGGGATTTTCGAGTATAATGTGTGCGATTTCTGAAAGGGGTTTTAACTTTAAAACCCCTCCCGTGGTTGCGCCACTGGTGTAGCAGGTTTTATAGTGCAATGTTTTCAGCATTTTTTTAATAAATCGATTTCACATTGTAAATTGATCCATCATTTAATGAAAATTACCTTTTTAAATAATTTTTATTTTTTTCCACTATCATAACCCTATCATAACAGAATATAAAAATTAGCCTACCTAAGCAGGTTTGAAAATTAAATAGAAGATTTGTTTCCATATTTTTCTTTCACCCCTCGTCGTTAAAAATACATATGTATGCATTCTTTAGATTATCAAGGGCCGTTTTGTGTTTAAATAAAGACATTAAATTGCTCATCATCCTTACTCTACAGCCATACATGTAGAAGAGAAAAAAATCTGAATTTATTCTTTACCTTCTTACTATCTTTTAATTTTGCTGAATTTCAGTTATCGTAGTATATGCTGTACCTTTTTATTATTTTTCTGAGATTCGCAAGAGTTTGCATTAAATAGATCAAATTGTTCAGTACTATTTGTTTTGGAAACTTATTTTATTCGCCTTAGACAATGTTTCGAAGCAGTTTTATTTTAATGATTTTTCAATTTATAACTTAAAGAAAATTATACTTACCTGTTTATTTTTCTTTTTTAGTTGAAGGTAATCAAGATCATTGAGAATGCTGGGTGAACATGACCGGAGAGCAATGGTGTAGTCCTAAAAAAGAAGAGATATTCTTATAGTTAAATGTGAGTACAGAAACTGTCTAAAATAGTTCTTTTTTTTTACTGTATTCTTTTATTTTATATATGTAATCCATTTAGTACGTGAATTACAGGTCAGAAAACTGAAAGATTTATATTGTATTATTATGTAAGGACAGAAATTACCTTAAGTATTTTTTCAGGAAACTTTTTCTATTGAAAAATTTAAACGTAAATAGAACCGCAGGAATAGTGATCTAAAATCTTTTCTTGAGGTCTAGTTACTGAAGATAGGATACAATTCAAACACAAACACTAACATTTTAGTGGATAGAAGAAATACAAGAAAATTAATTAACTAAAGTAATTATTTCACCAAAATTCAGAAAGAAAGAAAAAAAACACATTAAGAAGGGGATGAGGGAATTATTCAATTAGATGTGCTTTGTAGTCATGCAGCAGCATAAGTAGACACTCGTAGTCGTCAAAAAATTATTTCGTCAAAAAATTATTACTTAATACTTTTGTTACTTGATTAGTTGAGATAAAGAAACCAGAAAACACATTTATTTCAAAGTTTGTTTTCGCTTAATATATGCACGTTAAATATCACAGATGGTTTAAATTCCACTTCAAAAACAAAATATTTACATTTGAGCTGGGATAATAATTACAAGCAAACAAAAGTAGCACAAAGATCAAATGATTATTTATGCAGTTTTGGGCACTTTGCAGGTATCTACATATTTATTTTGAACTCCTTTAAAAATTGAGGTTTTTTTTTCAGCTCAGAAATTTCTATTTGTATTATTTGTACTCAGTCAGCTAATTATAAAACGTCCCTGATTGCATTGTTAATCTCGTAGATCACACTTCTATAAAACTAGAAATCTGTCGAAAAAAAAAATGAGGTATGTCCTTCTTTCTTGGAGAGCAGTGTTGCAATAGAATTGAGTACATTTTTAAAACTGCGGGTTGCATATGGCACCTTTTCGGATGAAACGTTGTAGCACCAGCGGTACCTCCTTAAGGGTGCCATATGACTCCCTATGACTTCCTTAAGGATGCAAGAGGGAGACAAATGTCCCCCTTAGAGGACCCAAAGGGTGCCACATGGAACCAATTGACTCCCTGAAGTGTGCCATAGGGAGCCAAATCGCACGTTTTAGGAGGAGCCACGGATGCTACAACGTTTTACCCGAAAAGGTGCCATATGCTACCCGCAGTTTTAAAAATATATGCACTGAGAAAAATGAAGTTTTCAAAAATGAATACAATCATGCTTTCAAATTTTCTTCAAACCTTTTATTTCAAATATGTTTTCAAATAGCGGACTGAATCATTTCATACTCAAAAATGAGTACATAATACACAGTTTTGAAATTATTACATATTCAAAAATGAGCACGAATACCTCAAAAATAAGCACACATGTTGATTTGAGTATTTAATGAGTATTTGAATGTTTCAAATTTGAATACCACGTAGTCGGAACCATTTTGACTCGTGATATGTTCAAATTTGAGTACTTTTTCGTCATTTTTGAAATTGTTTTTAAAGTATGGAATAGCATGGCTTTCGATAGAGAAAAAATAAGCAATGCTCAAGGGCCACGAGGGATGTCGTGTCAATGATGACTATTAATTATCTTTTAAAACATCTGCTTAACAGATTTTTCAGTAAAATAAACGACATCCATGCACACTTCATTGTCTAATACCGTTTTTAGGACATCCTTCACTTCTGCGCCTGTAAGCTATAAAAGTTATCTCTAACGCTGATTTGCACGAAAATCTAAAATAGTGAACTTTACATCTTTGAAAATCATGTTTATATTTTCCAGAAATGTTTATTGTTTCCGTACACCTGATAGAAAATGATCGTGTGGTAATTGTTTTCTCTCTTGTGTGCTGGTACGTCAAACTGTATGAATACTTACTGCATAATAACACGCAATTTTTTATATACTCTCCTTCTAACTTCCGTTAATAAAGCAATGACGTTAGAAAAGTCTGAGTAATGATCATGCGCTAATGCCCTAGTAGACAACTTAAATCCTTATTTCTAAAGCCCCTTCCGTAATAGGACTATGTACTGCATGGGTCAGTACTTCTGGATAATAGTTTTTGAAATTGATTTTACTTTGCAGCATCACGCTAGAGATAGAAAATTAGGATAATAAAATAAGTTGTAAATGCTTATTGATGTTTAAGGCTGCGGTTCCTATATTCCAATCTTGATTATGGATTCGTCTTTACAGTTTAGATATCTATGTATATTCAGTCGAACTCACTTATAAAGAGCTCAAAGCGAACCGTGATATTTGCTCGTTATAACCGAGTGCTCGTAAAAAGCGGGTTTGCGAAAAAATCATAAAAATTCATCATAGTTGCTTTTTCTTCTTCTTTTTAATCACTCTACAGTTCTAAACAAGCTGGTAACTTTGCTTTGACATGTCTGAATGTCTCTTTCTTATGTCATTGTTTTTGAGAAATACACATGAATGTACATATATAATTTTTAAATGTTTCTTTTCTTCACAAATTAAAGAAAAGTGCTGTCATCGCTTGTTCTTGAGATTTACGATTTGTCACTAAATTTGATTGACTTTGGAATGTTAAAGAAAATTTATCAAAAAAGGATTAACTGAGCTAGAAGTCAAAAGAAATTTTGCGAATCACAAAAATATTGATTTTCTCGCTAAATCCGGGTTTTCGTTAAATCAGGGCTCGTTATAAGCGAGCACGACTGTAATACTGCTTATGTGTGTGTGTATATGTTCCTTATACAAATCCACAGTATACGTCGAATCTTTGGCATATTAAAATTTAAACTAACTTTGTTTATTAATAACTTAAAATCTATAACATAAACTTGGTTGAAGATGTCATATTTTCGTCACTTTTAACATTTTTGGCAGCAACACCAACACGTTTTTCTTTCAATAAATACTGAAATTGCATAAAAGTTTCGAATATAACTGCTTAACTATCAGCTTTGTTCAAAATGTAGATGTCATAATTAATATCTTCGTATTTTTTTCATTTCTATAGAAGTTATTATTATAAGAACCTGAAAAGAAGCATTTATTTTACCTTCTCCTAAAAGAAGCTGTCATTTTCCTATTCTGCAAGTTCCGACCGTTTTCACCGATGTCTTGACCATAATTCGAAATAATAAAAAAGGGCAAAATTCATTATCAAATCTGCCAATCTAATTTCGAGAAAGCCATTATCCTTTATTATAGAAGCCGGCACCCCGCCAAAAATTCGAGCAGAGATTTATGAAGTGCAGAAAGCATTGAAGAAGACTCCCACATCACATTTTTTTCCAACAAAAGGAAAACATGTATCTTCAACAAAGAAGTCCATAAAAAGCTATCCATCTTGGAATGCTGGGAGGAGAGGCACTTTCTGCCCTGGAGGGCCCTGAGCATGTAAGAAGTTAGGGGGATGGGACTCGTCCAGAATATTGCCAAGAAAAAAGAAAATAAATTGTCTCATTTGATGCGAGAACAGAAGATTCGGCATCATCAGACAGGTGTTGGCTGGTAGTGCAAAATCAAAGCCTAAACGATCAATTGGTGCCTTAGGTAGGGCATTAGAATTAAATACTTTGGGGGGTTGTATTTAATAATATCTTTTCGTTTCGGAAATACGTTTACAAGGGTTTGCATGGGATTCGCTTGAACCAAATTTGAAAACTGTTCATGGTAATTAGCTTTATGGATGGCCTTCGGATGACTTGAGTCTCTTTCTTTCCATATTAGAATAATAATGTCTGCTGCATGAGGGGGTATAGGCTAAACAGGTTTTGTGAATTACTGCTCTTATCGCTGTTCTGCGAATACAGATGTATTCTGATTTTTATCAGTGGAATGAATCGTGGTTAATTCAAAGGAAATCAGTGTCATCTTTTGCCATATTGAATCAGAAATATATTCTTTTATTTCGCGCAAAACACAAAATCGATTCTGAAACATAGAACTTCCCGCTGATACATGAACTAGCAGAGTTACAATATTTATTCAAAAAATATATAACAATATGAACCCATTTGAATTTGAATTTCATTAACGAATTGTATTTATTCTGTTCGAATCTGAAGAGCATACCAATGTGTAAGCCAGAGGCTCAGCGGGGGAAGGGAACACTTAGATTGCTGGGGCTGAAGGATCTGGTTTTGTTTTCGCTGTCTACAAAACATTTTTTTTCCCTGTAATAAATATGTTACCGTGAATGACCAAAATTAGGGAATGTCAACAATCACCAGTGATTCACCGGAAATATTCGGTGTTTCACCGATGCTATGTGAATGTTGAAATTCGCCGGTAAATGTCGACGTTTATTAGGTTTCGGTCTTTCATAGCAATAAGTATATGGTCTACCATTCTGAGCTATTTTTGTGACTTTTTTTATTTGTACAGGCCATAGACATGGGAACCGGTTTCCATGTCTATGGTACAGGCCCCTTATGTGCACTTTTTTAATGCGTTTTTGTTAACCTTCGCTTTCGACGTAAAATAATTGATTTGTACCATTGTTTTGCATCATCTTTACCAAACTTGCTATATTGTGAATGAATGTCAAAAATCTAGAATTTATCAAAATAGAAGTCACCTTAAGTCAAAGGCTAAAGGGGATCCCATATTTACACTTTTTCCTCTACATAAAATTTTTGTTTTGCTGTTCATTACTATGAGTAACAATTAATGAATCAAGCACTTTCGTTCAAACTAAGAATGACGGATTACCTTACACACGAGAAACATGCTTGAATCTAAAAAAAACATTTAAGTTAAGGTAATCATTCAATAAATAAAAATCTCTATGCAGGTTTTTTAAAATAAACTCCATTTTCAGCAAGTATGTAAATTTATGCAGTTACGTCAATACAATTTCTAATACACAAAAATGTCAGCGCCGTTTGCAATTTAATAGTCTAATTCTTCCTTTCATACGGGATGGAACTTGCAGACTAAAAAAATGCAATAAAAATCTGCTATTCACCGCTACTTTCAGTTAAAAAGACCATGGAAAAAAATCGAATTTCTTTTCCAGGTTCCTCTTCCCTTTCAAGTTCTTTTTTTTTAATTTTTTTAATACTCTCCTGTATCACGATATCTTCTTAATTGGAACTTCAAAGAAAGACAGACTTGAACACGTTTTCTTCTTACGTCGAACCTAAATGCGTCTGTTTGCATTCTTTCTTCAAATCACGTCTTTATCATTAAGTTATTTTTTTTTCATCTGGATGAAGAAAAGTTTTTATGAATGGGACGTGTCGTTACAGTCTTTTTGATTACTAAAAGTTCAGAAGAAAAGTTTTCCCGTTTTTACTCTACCGATGGTATTTTTTGCTTCTTTTTAAAACTTGCTCCGATTTGCTGCATAAAATTTTATCTTGTTTCGATTCGTTTTGTCTTCGGATACATTTTCTCCTTCTTGAAATAAGTTTTACAGTGAAGGAGCGGGCCTGGACATTAATATATAATGAATCAGCGTTATAATTGAAAGTGAAAGGGTTTCAATATTAAGATTTAATGCAACTTTCGTTTGGGTGGAGTGCCTAAAAATAGCGGAGCGAAATAAAGGAATTTAGGGGTTCAAATTGCCTGTCAAGCCATTCTTTGTGTCATGAAACTTTAGTGATAAAAGAAGGCAAAACAGTAGAGAGTAAAAAAAGTATTAGTATTTTTTCCCCCTTCGAGCTAAATGTGAACTACTTTTCTTTTCGTTCTTCGATCTTGAATTTTAATTTCTTAATTTAGCGTTCTGTAGCAAATTTATCGGAAAAGAAAAGAAAAAAAAAACCATTACCATACCTAAATATAGCAAAAAAATCAAGTTATCATTCTCTTACTTTTAATGCTTTTATTAATTAATTTTTGCTTAATTTAAACTTTCCATGCATGTATTTATTTATATTTTATTTAAGATTTTTTTATTCATTTTATATTTAATAATTAGTGTATTTGAAATCAATTCATTACTATTAATTTACTTGCATTTGTTTATTTTTGTTACTTATAAAATTCTACATGTTTATTAGTTACATATTTTTTTCATTCTTTATCTCTTCATTTTTTCAATCATAGTTATTTATTTTGTGTCTGAATGTTATTTCTTATTTTCAGTTTATACTTGCTCGTTTATTAGTTATTCAGATATGCTTATTTATTTACTGGTTTCATTTTTTTGAATTCCTTATTTGTTCATCACTTTTTTTTCCCAATCATACTGATTTGTTTTTTTATTTTACAAATGCCGAACATTTGCGTCCAAGCCATTGGTTTACGAGCACTCCTATACTTTTTAACAGTGTCTTCATATTGCTATAGTACAATACAACTTTTTAAATGTTATAAAGTTGTTTAGAGTCAAATGAAGAACATTCTGGGAAATCCACCAATTTAATCTTGATTAATTATATATCTGTATTTACTTATTATTATTTATTTTTTGACTTATTTCAAGTTTTCAAGATTCAGTTACAGTGAAAACCCGATTTTACGTTCTTCGAATTTACGTTTTCCCCGCTATTTACGTTTTTCTATCAGATTCCGTATACTAATAACGTTAATTTAACCCGGATTGTAAGTTTGTTATGAATGAATTTCCCGCATTTTACGATTTTCCTTGGAAGTAAAAAAAAAGAAGAAAATGTTCTAAAGTAAACAATATATTTCATTTGTGCTTTTTTAACGATAATCCACGTTTTTGAAGGTAATCTATGAAAACAGAAATGCTATCACTTTATCCGTATCCGACCTTATGGACGTTTCGTCCACCAATGAAGATGAACAAGACGAACTGGAAGCACAGCCCGTCGCTTCTTTTAATATTACATTGAAGTGCTCACAAAGAGGGAAAGACAATTTATTTTCCCATTAAGATCAGGAAAACAAAACTTGTAAAGTATTTCGATCCGGGAAAATGCTGTACTAAATGCAATGACTAAAAATCAATTCACTATTACGGTCTGTGTTCAACCTAAGCAGCCGGATTCAAAACTAAATGTTTTAAATGGTCCAAAATGGTATGTATAATGATGTTCTTTTCGTAAAATATAAGATATTATACCTTTTGAAAGAGTCACTTTTACTCCCTTTAGCCTTTTTTCTATTGGATTTTTGCTTTCTATTCATTTCCCGAATTTCATGTTTTCCCGAATTTTACGTTTTTTAACCCAGGCTCTTGAAAAATGTAAAATCAGGGCAAATGCAAAATTGGCACAAATTTTCAGGAAACTGGTTTTGGTCCACTACCTCACTTCTTTAGCATGAAAAATTTTTTTTTCTTCATAACCCCCATCTAGTTTATCGCAAACTTGTGCCAAAGAATATTGCTTTATTTTCATTTATCTCATCTGGAAAATGATGTACGAGTTCATGAGTAGGAATAGGGAACGTATGCCAAGTTCGAGAACATCCTCCAATTTTGTGTGTTTTTAATTCTACAACTAATAAAAACGCTATCTAAGTGGATAGTATTTTATCCATTTTCTTAGACAATAACAGTGGCAAAAAGGCAATTTCTTGAAGAACTTCGTTGGAATTTTATCACAGAAAAAGGCAATTTTTATAGAAAACCATGACTAACCATTGAAGAAAGATTTCCTTGAAACTCCCGCCTACCATGTTCATTACAATTTTCACCCTAAATGCACTTCACAAATATCTTAACAGAGCAAAGTATTGAAATATACGATCTTACTATCAAAATTAATTCTGTTACTATTTATATTTTGACGATTTTTCATCTTCAAGATAATCATTTCAAAAACGAAATCAGACACTGTGCGGCAGGAAAACAAAAACCTCTCAAAATGCTTCTGATACCATTCTTGATGATTTTTTTGTACAGTAACTCCCTGAGTCGGGATATGACTACCGTTTTCTTCCAGCTCCAACCTTTTTTAGAGATGGAGCCCCCTCCCCCACCCCAATGTTTTTAGTTATCGATAGTTTCATGGCCAATATTTTTATTTGGAAGGGGAGAGAACTTTATAATATCCGTTAACATTCTTCTTAGGGGCTAGAGGTGATAAGTTCAAAAACTTGAACATTTATAGCAAGTTGGTAGACTCATGGGAATATTCCTCGATAAAATATTTTTCAAATCATTAGAAACTATCGATTTTTTTACAATCTATCTAACCAAGCTTTAAAAATCGATTCTCATTTTCTTCCACTTACTCAGTAGTCAAAAACATCACTAACATAAAAAAAATTGAAGTCCATCTCTTCTTCAATAAGCAAAACAATAGATAATAGTGTTTAAAATATTTTGTTGATATACATTTAAGTAGTGAAGAAATAAACTATTAGTATTTATTTTTTTCCCCAGCTAAATTTTTAAGTGCTAAAAAACGATGCTGTTAATAACAGAGAGCAATTTTTTTAAGTTCCATCTTTCAAGTTCTCAAGAATCAAAGCGCTGTTTTCAGCTCACGAAATATATTTTTACACAGTTATATTTTTAGAGATTAAACAGCCGGAGCTGTCACAATGGGATTTTTTTTTTCCTGTTTCACAAAACTTCATTTCCTAAAAGAACGGAAATCAGTGATGGAAAAAAAAAGAAGAAAACTTTCTTAGATTTCAAAGCACTAAAAAGTGTCAGGACCGAGGAGAAAAAAAAGTTTTGAAATTGCTAGAGAGCGTCATTTTTAAACGCTAAAAAAGAGGAACCCCGTACATAAGTTTCTCTCACAGAGCTTCATTGTTGAGCAGTGAAGACATCATAGACACTCCCATCCTCAATAGAATCATTTTGAAATGAAGTTCTGATCATTCGAATTAATGCTGTAACAAACGAACCAAATTTCAAAAAACCACTTCTTATTTTTCTCCACTTACCCTATAACAGTCATAAAAAAGGCTGGCAAAACATCTCTAACTTCTCTAATAACAATAATTTTAAAAAACTGAAATTCATCTCTTCTTCAGTGGGAAGAATTATAGCTGTAACATACAAAAGATTTCAAGATACAAAGAAGCTATCATAATCCGAAAATTATAGAAGTTTTCTTTTTTCCAAGTCAATTCGGAGAGAAATCAGAGATAGAAAATCGAAAGAAATTCATGAATTTTAAATCGCTAAAGAGATATCCGTACTAAAAATGCAGTTTTGCAATTGTCGGATAGCTCCATTTTCAAACACTAAAGAAACGGAGTCGTCAATAATTTTTTCTCACAGAGCTCCATTAGGGAAAACTGAAGACATCATAGACGTTTCCATCCTCAACGAATTCATTCTGAAATGAGGATCAAATTATTTGAATTAATACTGTTATAACAAACTAATTTTAAAATCCCTTCTATTTTTCTCCACTTACTCTGTAGTAATACAATAGTTTGGCAATATATCTCTTACTGAAAAAACTTAAATACCTCTCATCTTCAGTGATAAGAATTACGCAGTTGTAAAGTACAAACGTTTTGCAGAAAAAAAAAGAACCCGGAACTATCCCCCATAAACAGAAAAATATATATTATATATATTTTTTTTAATTTTCGAAGCCCAATTTCCAAGCGGAATTTTGAACGGAAATTAGAAAATGAAAATCGTAAATTTCAAGACAAGGTATCAGTACCAAGGTATCAGCACCAAAAAATGCAGTTTTGCAATTGTTAGAGAGCTTCATTTCCAAACACTAAAGAGACAGAGCCATGAATATTTTTTTTCTCACAGAGCTCCATTGCTGAGCACTGAGGACATCGCAGACATTTCCATCCTCAATAGAATCATTCTGAAATGAAGATCTGATCCCTCGAATTAGTCCTGTTACAAACTAACCAAGCTTTAAATGTCGCTTCTCTGTCATTTCCATCCGCTTACCCAGAAGGCATGCTAATGCAGAACTTCTGCACAAAAAATCGCACCAACTTCAAAAAAAAATCTTCCCTTCCCGCTATCCCGAAAACAACAATTTGGAAGAATCATCAAACCAGATGTCACTTGAAGTTGCTACCAGTGCGACCCTGAACAGCTACCTGCTAATTGTCTTCAGAGGGGAGGGGATAAAGGAGGAGTTGCGGCAGCGCTATACGTCGAAATTTGTTGATTTTCTCGTGCGATCTGACGGACAAAAAGATTAGAGTTCGTCTGATATGCTTCAGACACTCCCTTGATTTCTGTACTCCCGCCTGTCTTGTACCACGTGGTTCAGGAAAAAGTCGTTACTTCAGTAGGTTGGAGTAAATCTAAATGTCGTTCCTACTTTATGAAGAGCGTAGGACTAGGAACGTGCTTAGGTAAGTAGTAGTTGCATTGTTTCCTCGTCTTACAGGTCCACCCCTTTTATGTTACTGCATTTCAATTTCATCACATTTGGAATGGGAATTATTGATTTTGGATCTAGTTTCTCTTCATAAGGACGAAAGCTCCCGTATTGCTTTCTCTCCAAATGAGAATTTTCTTACTATGTAAATGTTAAATTTTTCTTTAGTTTTTGATGGTTTTAAATTTATAAAAGAATTCGTTTTTAATTTCGGCCATTCGTTAACAACTCGTTCTTGGATTATGTGTCAGCTTTTCAAAAAAATCAGAACAGTTTTCCAATACTTGGATAGCGACATTGTGGTTTCTTAGAGGTCTTACACACTTTCAGATTTGCATAAAATGTTTCATGTAGATCTTTTCAACCGAAATATATTTTTAAACAAAATGTATTAATCGGATTTTAATGAAAACCATGAATTTTTGAGATTGCTTCTCCTTAGTACGTCTAGGGGATAGCAGTAAAACCGATTTAAAGTGATCTCGTCGTGTTTCTTTCAAGTTACAATTGTGTAACAAAATAAAGGCTGGAATTATTCATTAACTTTAGTGCAATTATGTGGTCACTATCACCTTTTTTCTTTAATAAGTGGTGTCTAACATTAGATAGTAATTGGAAACTAATGTTTGCATTAGTTAACTTTTTCAAAATTATACTATTTCGCGAAAATTTGTCGCAGTTATATTGTACATACGAGTACACTGCGTTAAAAATGTTGCATATTTTTATTTAATCTTAATCGCTTGCAGCTAAATGTTATATTCGTTGTTAAATTTTTAAAGTAGTAAAACAATTTTGCGGTAAACGAAAATTATTCAAAACCGTTTGACATCATCATGAACTCAGTGACAACTGATGTTTGTTTTAGTTGTGAAAATGAAAAAAAAAAAAAAAAGAAATGCTGTAATTTGTTATAGGGAATCTGTACTTATTCAAATAGTGCATTCAAAATCTTATACATTCTTATTTTGTTTTTGACAACTGACGGTGTTAGTTGAGAACTTAACTTATACAATGAAAAAAAAAAACCCCCAATAATTTGAGAGAGTGAAATTATGCTTGCGAAAGCTTGTATTGTGCACTAAAAATGTTACAACATTCTCATTTATTTGTTGACAACTGATGTTTGTTGTGAACTTTTCAAAAAAAAAAAAAGAAAAAAAAAAGAAAAAACAATACGAGAAACTGTAGTACTAAAATATACTTGCAAAAATTCATATTGCGAATTGAAAATGTTACACATTCTCATTTTATTTGTTGACAACTGCTGCATGTATTTGTAAAGAGCTTTTACAAATACCCTGAAAAATTGCATACTTTGTGATAGGGAATTTATACTTGCAAAAATTTGTATAATGCGCTAAAAATATTACACATTCTCAATTATTTATTGACGACTGACCGTTGTTCTTTTTGAAACATTTAACAATTGAAGGGCTTGCTGCAAAAATGAGGTACTTCCTACTGAGGGGTTCTGACCGTTGATCTTTTTGAAACATTTAATAATTGAAGGGCTTGTTACAAAAATGAGGTACTTCCTATTTCAATAATTTAAAAAAGTTTTGCATTATATCTTAAAACACAAATCTACTTTTTTATATTTTAATAACGCACCGTGTACGCTTCTCAGTAGATACATCCTTTTTGCAGCAAACTCCTCAATATTCGAGCTAATTTGTAATAGTAATGGTGTAATTCCGAGAATTTACCTAAGCTTTACACATTATAATTTAATTGCATAAAAGATACCCCCTTTAACAAGATTAATATGAAATTGGTTTCAACAGGGAGGTAAAGAAATGATATTAGATTTTTTCTTAAATGGCAAACGCTATTTTATTGGTTTTTGCTTGGATAAAAGGTAGAGGATATTTTTAATCAAACTGAATTTCAACAATAAATAAATAAATAAATAAATAAGTAAAAATAAAAATTAATTTGAATTTTGACATCTGGAATTAAAATTATGTTTTTCGCAATCACGAGTGTGTGTGTATGTGGGCGTATGTGTTTGTGCCTGTGTGCAGGCATGAGTGTGTGTATGTGTGTGTGTGTGTAGGAGTGCGTGTGTGTATGTGTGTGGTGTTTATGTGTGTGAGTTTGTAGGTGTGTGTATATATGGATGCAACCTGGAGACGGCTTTCGCTAGAGGAGCAGCATCGTGAGGCCGGTCGACGGTGGTGCTGCAGAAGGAGGCGGGGAGAAAATAAAATCAAAGGAATTCAAAACAGTCAAATGAGAACAATGTGATTGCTCAATAATAAACATATTTTTCTTTAGTTAATTAACTAACCAATTTGTTGAAAAGATTTGTGCACTACAATGTCAGGATTCCTATCACTTCTATAAAATGATATAATGGTTGCAAATCTAGACTTAATACACATTACGCAAGGACGTAATCAGACTTTAGTTTCGGGGATCGTTTTACAGAACATATATAATGATAAATTTGTATAACACAAATGTATTAAATATAGAGTATGGCACTTTCAAATTCAGAAAATTTTGACGCTTTTGTTCGTGTCTAAGATCTGAAGCTTAAAAAAAAAAAAAAGACGTAAAAACTAATAATAGAAAAAGTGATATTTTGTGGAAGTAAATAAACTGTGCTTGAGGAGCCGTGTGATTCTGGATAAATGATGAGTGCGAAGGAGAGTGACAAAGAGGACTACGAGGAAAAATTTCATACTTTATTAAAATTAAGAACATTTTCTGACGATTCAGTAATAAAAACTATCTAGAGTCAGGATCAAAAAAATGCACAATATACGAGTACAAGTCTATGCTTTATAAAAAAATTAGAACATCTTCTGACGATTCAGTAATAAAAAAACCATCTGGAGTCAAGTTCAAGAAATGTGTAATATACGAATACAAATCTATTAATACAAAATCGTTTAAATCATACTTGTGGAAGTGTCATCAAGGAAGGAATTGTCAAGAAATAAATTCTACAGAATGTTTAACAGTGTTTGTTGATGAAACATCTCACGTTTCTCAAAAAGGTCAGCTTTCAGTCCGACTAAAGTATAAAGAAAAGGGTAGTATGTGATTCTTGGAAAACTGGAGTCAACTGTAGACCTTACCGGGAAAGGTTTGGCTAAGCTAATTTTAAAGTAATTAAAATGCAACAGTATTAAAATGGAATTTTCTGTACCGCAAGGATATTGATTATGATGATCCAGATGCGACCTAGTGGCTGTTTGCATGGAGCTCAATGGTCTAGCGGGTTTATGAAGGATTTTTAAAGATATGTACATTTTAATGCTGATGGTGTTACCGACAGGTTTTCAAAACCTGAAGGACGATATATTTGTAAAAAATGATGTCAGCAATAACACAAATAAAAACTGCGGAGGCAACACTGAATTTGTACAGTATTCTAATTATACTAATTTCAGTTTTTAAACATAATTGAAAAAAATAATAATAAAATAATAATTAAAATCATATTTTTTAGTAATAAAAAATACATAACGAAAAGGGCTTTCTGGAATGGTTTTGAAAATTTTCGAATGAGGTTTGAACCCTAAAAACCCACCCTTTGTATACAGCACTGATAGTACGTAAAAAACGTCTTAATATGTTGCCCTATAGCAGTTGTAAATAGAGAATTTCCAGTGAATATACACTGAAATTGCTTTAACTATTTAGTAGTTCAACTTATTCACATTACATAAGCAAAATTTAAAAATCAAATAGTTATAATCATCTCTTAAAACTCAAAGTAAAATTTATGACTACATATGTGGGCGTCTCTTTTAATTCAGTATTATTAGCACTTCAAGTCTTCAGTGTCAATTTGTTACTTCATGCATTTTTCTGACGATATTTCTAAGAATTTATTTTTATCTATAATGTCATTTATAATGTAACTTGTTTATAGCTTAAGTTATTCTCCTTTGAAATTACCAAATATAAGATAAAGTGCTCGAAAACTGGCAACCCAAAAAAACTTCCAATAGCTGACATCTTTAAATAAAACGAACATTAAAAGAATTGCCAATTTTCTAAAATAATTTAGAATGAGCTTCTAAAGAAGAAAGACAACTCTTTCAAATTTATTGTAGAAAATTGAAAATACTTCAAAAATCTGTTTTATTTAAAGATAGATGTCAGCTATAGAAACTTCTTGAGGTGTTAGCAGAATAGAACTTTACCTCATACATGATTATTTAATGCAAGACTTGCTTTTTGTCTTCTTTTCCATTTATAATGTAATTCTCTCAAAGGAAAGGATCTTTTCGCTATAGCATATCGTCGCCTCAGAGAAACAGTGGGATATCTTAGTGTTATTCCTGGGATTAGATATCTTATTGTTGCTCTGAGGCGACGATATAGGCATTATTTTTATTGCACATTATTTTGTTGAAACAATCTCCTCCCAGAATGCAGCGTTTAAAACACATCCTATTTTTACTTAGTCAGAATTGATTAAGAATGCTGAAACAGATTTTCTAATGAAACAGAAGAATCTCCCAATCCCATAACACTCTAATTAGTGCAGAAGGCGTTATCCACATGCAGAATGTAAAATAACTTCAACAAACTGATTGTTTACCACAAAAGATGAAAACAACGTTATTAACCCCTTAACGGTCAACATAATTTATAGCATAGAATTTAGTATTTCTTTTAAATTAGTTTAAACTAAGTTAACATTAAATTTAGGGACATTTACAGCAACTTGCTTTCTTATTGAAGCGAAAAACAACTGTTCTATGAATACGACACTGGGTGCTAATGTGTTAAAGCACAAATTAACTAAGTAGCTAGGTAACAGGATTTTATACAAATAAAGCCTATTGATTTCGTTCTTGAGAAATTAAAATTTTTGAAAATGAAATTTATAAAGCAACTAATTGAAGTTATGTGGGATTTTTTTAAAATATATTTTTGGTTACTTTTTACAGTATTCATTACTTTTGAAAACGAAATATATAAATTAATATTTTAAATTTAAACGCAATTTTTGAAGTAAGTATTAGTGCAATACATTTTCCTGCTACTTTCTTATTAATACATTTGTTCGTACACAATTCTGCTGTAAGCTATCTAATTGCTTTTGCGATACCTTTGAACTTTACATTTTGATAGAAGCTATGCTGATTAATAATTAGATTCAGACAAAGCTTAAACAATCATCATTTCAGCCTGCTTATTTATTCTTTCTAAAAGCATCTTGTATACTTGTGTAGCAGATATCCCTAAAGATAGAGCCCTAGGACTTAGAATAGAACTTAGCCCTAAGAATATATTAGGGCTAAGTAATTTTTCTAAAACGCATCCTAAAAACTGTGCCTAAACGTGAGCCACAAAATATTTACTGTTATTATTCAAAATGTGTCTTCAACGCTATCCTATAAATGTGTAAAAAGTGCGTGAAAAAGTGTGCTGAACTAAATATGTGTTCCGAACAGCGATTTTAGAACTGATTTTAAAATTGTTCGAAGAAAGTGTTCTGAAAAAGGAGACGCCCGTGTGAAAAAAAGTGTTCAAAAAGGGTTTGCTTATTTACAGTGTAGTTATTTCAAGCTTCAAATCATTTAATATAGTTGAAAAGTTACATGAATGAACTTACTGTAAGAGTTAGGGGTCTGTAAAAGATTTATGCTATTTTTCATAGCGATTTGAAAGTTTAAATTGACAATGTTTTAAAACTAGAGACTTACTGAATTTTGCCTGAACACCGTTTTTTCAATGCCCTATAATCTAAAAAAAAAAAAAAACACCTACTGAATATTGCAGATCAGAAAATGCGTTAATCTTTTCTATCGATGTTATTTTTAAACCAAAATGAACATCGAATTTGACCGTATTTTTCACTGCACAATCGGTTTTTCTCTGTTTAAAGTAAAATCATGTAATAAAAATATTTTTTACACAATTCATTGGACTTACAAGAAAAGATTTACATTCATTTTTTTTATCTCTAAATATCGTGAATGGTTGACAACAAATGTTATCCAAGATCATATTACCATCGAATTAAAAAGGTATCAAGCATCGACCATCTGCAGTTAGTTCAACATCAGACACCACTTAGTGTTAACTTAATGGTATCATTTTGTTGGACTAAATACGTGTTGAATGTGATTGAACTTTTCAACCACCTAGGCTTAACCCGGTAATTACAGTTATGTGGTCAGTCACGTGCGATTAATATACAGTTGCAGTTTGGATTTATCAGTACGTACCTTCTCAATCGAGCAGGTGGGATTTTTTAAGTTATAAAATAAGCAGCTGCATTACTTGAAGTTTCTTTTCGTCCACGCAATTCTAATGTAAATTTTATTGGGATTTGTCTAATGAGATTTGTCTATATGGAATTTGTCTAATTCGCAAAAGGTACGATTAAAAAGGGACTGTTAATTTTGTTTAAAACATAAAAGTATGTAAATTTATCGCTGTTGTTTTCGATTATATCCATGGCCCAACTAACTAAAAGGAGACCTAAGGCTCAGAATGCTTCGGAGGCTCTGCTTTATCCTTTTAAGTCAAAGCAACATAATAGTTACTCTCATAAAACCAACTAAATAAGAGAAATACTATTGAAATATCAAAAGGAGGTTCGTTTTCAAATAATAAGTTATTAATTTTTATCATTTTCATAAAAAATAAATGACTTTTTTAATGCTATGCATTTTTTTTTAATTCCCCCCCCCCCCCCCAGGAAGATGGGGTCCCAGGCCCAAGCGGCCTGGGTGGTAATCAGACTCTGCTTAGACGAAAGTGGCCTTAACTTGTCCCTTTTAGGACTTAAGTTTTAGGCCTCATCGAGAAGTAGTCTATTGATGCAACTGTCGATACTGAAGTCATAAGTTGATATTGAGCTATTGCTATTGGTCAAAAAACTAAACAAAATGACGTCAGTGGTTTGATCGAGCAAGGAAGATAAACAACACTTTATGGCTTGTGTGTCACCTTTATATTAGGGTACTCCGCCCCCTGCTCGCTTCGCTTGCCAACCCAGTTCGCATCCCGGTTTGTGGTGGTAATTTGCTCTCATGATTTTTCTGAATATGAATAGTTAAAACAACATACAATTACATAAAACAAACGGTATACATTTTTAAGGCAAAGTTGTGCAGTGCCTGATCTACTTTACTCAGCTAGAACGTCATTCATATTTACTACATAGAGCTCATTACTAATAGAAAACTGCATTATCGCGCTTTTAAGTTTTTTTTTTCTTATTTTTTACTAATCATAGAATTAACGTATCTCCGGTCCTAAACAGATTTTTTTTTATATTCGCAACAAATTTTAAAAAGAGAATGTATTTCCATCTCATACGTTTTATCTTGTTCTCAAACTTTTTAAAACGTGTCTCAACATGCACAAATACTTACTGAAACAACATGCAAGTAGTGGCACAACTTATTACGATTTTTGATATGTAATGATAAATACATAGTAGGATGAAATAGACTGCGGGTTGCCTTCCCCTTACTATGTTTTGTGCAGCCTTTGTAAATTTCAATGTTAGAAAAGTAGTATTAACCAGGTAAAGCTGGAATTTATAACGTTGTCTCCGTCATTTTTTCAAATTCAAATAAAAATAATTCGTATTCAAATTCTCGAGTTAGTTAACATCAAAAATTAAACATTTCATTTATAAAAATTGTAAAATACTGTATGAATTATTTATTCAGTATCTTCTTAGTTTTGGCGTTCTTGTTTAAATGTTTCGAGTATGCAAATACATAAAACAATACCTCACTGGATTTTGGTTTATTATATGTAGCGTTACAAAATACATAAAAGAATGCCGCACTTAGGTGTTGATTAGGGTGGTTCAAAAAAATTTTTTTTTTCAGCTAAAGTCCAGGACACTCCCTATTTGTTTTGCACTTACTAATAGTATTATGCTGTAAAAGTTTTTGCTTCTTACACAAATTTTAAGAGGGTGCTCAATGACCCCTTCATTTAACATTAGCCGTAGCATAGAAAATGTCACAAATTTAGGAACATGTAATTTTCCTAGTTGTTTTGTTCTAAATAATTATTTTATTGCAATGTATATGCATATTACTCGTGTATATTATAATATGTAGCATTGTTTTTCCCCAGTTCAATGTATTTTTAATCCCCCTCCCCACACTTATGATGTTTAGCAAAGGGGGTTGAGCACCCTCTTTCAGTTGAAAAAGGAAGCTAAAATTATTCCATTACTATCCTCAAGTCTAAAAATATAGAGAGGTGTTCTGTTATTTAGGAGAAACTTTTTTTACTTGTGTTTTTGAACCACCCTAGTGTTGCTATTCTATTTAGTGTAAGCAAGTACATAAAACAATATATTCTTGGTTATTTTAATATCCTATTTAAAATAGGAAAACAATGCCTCACTAGGTTTTTATAGATCCTAGTCGGCTGAAACAAGCATATAAAACAATGCCACACTTGATTATTTTAACATTCTATTTAGAGCACTAGCGCAGCCAGAAATTCCTTCTAAAGGGGGTTTTTTGGTCACAATAGTTCTTAAACGCATACTAAATACTGTATTTCAATTCGCAATAATATAAAAACACAGACCTCTAGGGAGGGAATTACCCTCAAAACCCCCACTTCGCTGCTCCACTGATTTAGAGTAAAGAATACATAAAACAATTCCTCATTTTATCTGTCACTCTGTCGGAATATAGTGCTTCTGTAATTTTTTTTCCTTTTTTTTTTCTAAATTGAGGAAATTTTACAGTAATGAAACATTTCATACTTTGCTACTTATTTACCTATTTTTCGCTAGGCAGTTTTGGATTGGCATAGGCACCGTTGTAACAGGGGTGCTCACCTAAAGAGGGGGGGGGGGGGGTCATGGCGCAGACTGCACCATTGAACATTTTTGGGTAAAAGGGTGTTTTAAGGGGTATTTTTCACTTTTTTGGGAGAGCTCTTACCTTTGGGCGGTTCTTTTTAAAGGGTGCGCCTTTGCTCTTGAGGGGGGGGGGGGCACCTCTTCGTTGTAAAAAAAACATAGAACTGTTTTTAATATTCATTAAAGTTTCTATGATCAACTGCACTTAAAAATTCACAAAAAGAAAAACAAATAGAAGACAAAAACAGTCTCGAATTTATCGCTATGATCAGATGAATTTTGAAAATAGACTTCAAAATTTTCTACTGCTAACTCCATCTTGATGTAGTACCTTTTAGAACACAGCACTCTTTTTCTTCTTTCTACATTTTTGTGTAAAATGTAAATTGTTACTCGTTACTTTCATAGCTCATAAAGTTTATGCTTACTTGTGGTGAGAACATAGAAATAAGCGAAAGAATAGGGAACTTATGTTTCGGAAAAATATCATAAGTTGTAAATAAATAAAAGTACTACATGAACTTTGCAGTTGGTTTAATTCATTACAACAAGATTCATACCAAAAATTTAAAAATAAATATGGCTCTCTATTTAACTCTATTGGAATTGTGGAATCTGCACGCTTTTTTTTGAGCAATCACGATTGCTAATTGTTTTCACATGACCGTCCTTGGCGTTGTGGTTCCTTTTTCAACTCCACCGTCTTCTGCAGACGCGACTCCTCCCGGTAGCCGCTTCTGCTGGTCGGTGGCGTCCATGTCCTACACACACGCACGCTCATACACACTCACACACCCACACACAAGCCTACACATACACAACTGTACACACGTAACCACCTAAGAGGAGGGACAAGAACCGTTTCTAGCAACAAGTGAGTAGGGTAGTAACCAATAAGTAGGGTCCTGTCGCAACTTGTGATTGCGAAAAACATAATTTGAATTCAAAATTTGAGAATTCAAATTAATTATAAACTTATTATTTTTTCTTTCTTTCTTTGAGTAAATCAACAAACAAAAGTGTAAGTTGAGTGTTTGAGACTCAAACACTTAAACTGTTTGAGTAAATCAATAACAAAATCCTTGAAAACGTTTTAGGTAGTTAAATCTCTCTTTATACCACACATGCGATGAGTAAATTTATTAATCCCCTGACTTGCTATGTCGTCTCGGATACGTCAAAGAGTCCGCAATGGCATACGGAATAAATGACCTCTCGGCGGCATCAGTCTACACAGGCACTTGAAATGAATGACGTTTAGAAGGTGTCATAGGCTGTAATGGCACTTGAAATGAATGGCATTTCGATGGCGTCAAAAAGTCTGTAATGGCACACTTGGAATGAGTGAGATCTCGGAGACATGACTGTACAATGGCACTTGAAATAAATGACGTTTCGTAGACGTCACAGAGTCTATAATGGGACATGGAATGGATAATGTCGTGGAGGCGTCTACAATGCTTCAATAACTTCATAAACTTTTTTATTTTAACTATTTGATAACAATATGCATTGAAATATGATTCAATTAGCAAGCTATGCATCATTCAGTTTATTTTTCCATTTGGCAATGTGCTTTGCAGCTGAATGTGTAAGTTTATTTTATTTTTTAAATCTTTGCATTATACTACGAATAACATGCATAAAAATATTTTCTAGCCTTTTTACTTTTTTGTTATTCAAATTTCTCTTAATGTAACAAATGATAAAATTACAAAAACTAATGACTCAAGTTTTGAATGAGGCGGACTTTTCAGCCGATTTTTTCACAACAACTCCTTACCTTTTAGCATAAATGCTTAAGAATTACATTTAGTACGGGAGAAGGTTCCTCCTAACTACAGTGACGGCTACTGAAGAGCATACTTCCTCTAATCTTTTTTCGCTTAGAGGAGGGTGGGGTACAGTGAGACAAAGCTATACTTTGGATTTTTTAATTATAAACGGGAAATGATGCTAGGTACCCATGAATCTGGGGCAATTTGCCTGGTGTATTCTGGGATATGAAGTTGTTGCTTGGGTTTGTAATGAAATGATCGTTATTTTTCTGATTTCAGGCAAGCAATGTTTTTCTTTTGACTCTCGCATGCATTGATTTATAACTCTTTCTTTTATGAATTAAAATTAGCCATTTGATCATTTTCATTGTTCTACCTATGAAGCTAATTATCGTTGAAAACATTTCGGATAGTCTTTAAACAAAATCCTTAAAATGTTGAATTGAAAGAAAGAAAAAAACAGAGTGGGGTACAGTGAGACAATCGTAGTTGGGGCAGAGTGAGACAATGTAACTGTGCTCCATCCTGAATTCTGATTCGAAAGGGGTGTTTTTTTCTTTAATTTATTTTATGATCTAAGAGTTTTCAACTCGCTGTTTACTTCATCAAAAAGCGAATTAAACCACGTAAGGCAAAAATAGGTACATCTTCTGACAATTAAATGAGAAATTCATTTGTAACTTACCTTCTGATTCCAAGTGACATTTCAGATAAGGTAGATCATAATACAGTAAATTATAGACAAAACGGATACAAAAGAGCCCTTTTGCTCTAGTGTAGCAGTGAGTGTTTTCTTAGGTTCTTAGAGTTTCAGAGGATATCCAAAAATCAAGGAGCGAAAAGGTTGAGGAATAAAAAAAAGAGCATAAAAAGGGTTCAAGTATCATTTGAAATGATACTCCTGGAAAACAAATTTGGGTGGAAGGAAACACAAAAGCTAGAGAAATAACTTTTAAAAAACAAAAATATAGAAAAAAAAATTAATTTGAATTTTGACATCTTGAATTCAAATTATGTTTTTCGCAATCACGAGTGTGTGTATGTAGGCATGTGTGTTTGTGTGTACGGGGTATGCGTGTTTGTGTCTGTGTGCTGGCATAAGTGTGGGGGGGGGGTATGTGTATGTGTGTGTAGGCATATGTGTTTGTGTCTGTGTGCAGGCATGAATGTGTGGGTAGTTGTGTGTATGTGTTTGTGTGTGTAGGTGTATATGTGTGTAGGTGTATGTGTGTAGGTGTATGTGTGTATGTGTTTGTGTGTGTATGTATGTGCTCGTGTGTGTGTAGTTGTGTATGTATGCGCGTGTGTGTAGGACATGGATGCAACCTGGAGACGGCTTTCGCTATAGGTGCAGCATCGTGAGGAGCCCGCCTGTCCACGGTGATGGTGCAGAGGGTGGCGGTGGGAAAAATCAAAGGAACGTCAAAAACAGTCAAATGAAAGCAATAAGCAATCGTGATTGCTCAAAAATGTGGGCTTATTTGACATAACTGATGAGGTAGAAAAAATTAAATGGAGGTTCTGATATTTTTTGAGACTATTTTGATAAGTGCGAAAATCTACCATCTGGGTTTGAAGAGCTAGATTCGTGGGACACTTAAAGTTCTGATAGGATTTCTCATTAAACAGAAATGTTCTAATGATAGTTGATAACGATGGATACTTGTACATTAGTATTTTGCTTGACCATCTGTACCAGATGTTGCACCCGTTCCACATAAAACTATTAAATTGTTGATAACAGCTCCTACGAAATAAATGATACAATGCGAAATGAATATTTTTTGCGGTCTGAAAATTAAAGTTTTATTTAGATGTATGATGAAACTAGAATCTTTTTTTCATTAAGATTTAATTTTTATCGCAAACGTTAAACATATTACGTTCCACTCAACCCTATATGCTCTCTCTCTATGCCTTGTATGCTGTCTCACTGTGTCCCATGCGTGGGGTACAGTGAGACAAAATTTCCTTTTTTTATATTATCTCAATAACTTTAAATAGTAAAAAAAAAAAAATGTGTTTCAAAAGTTTGTACTTAAGCAGCATTACAAATCCACCTTAAAAAAATTCTTACCGAATCAAAGTTTCCAAATTTCTTGATTTTTTTAGTTTTCGTCTCACTGTGCCCCACCCTCCCCTACGTATAGTTCTGAGTCATTTGTCGTGTTTCTCCTTATTTTCAAAATTAATTACGTTGTTTGAGCATGGTTAATTTATTATTTGTTCGTACCCATTTTAATCAATGTTTTGTTTCGAATTTGTTTAAGAAATTGATCGTGTATGTAATGTGTATGGACAAACTTTAGAAGAGGTGAGATGCTAAGGTCTTCTTCACACGAGGCAACTTATTTGAACCAACATTCGAACGGGCGGTTATCAGGATGTGTAACCAGGTAGTAATGTTAAGGAATCACCCGGCATCCTTCACACGACAGTCAACTCATCAGGCTCACCACACATATGTGCCGCTACCATTCTAATCCCAATGAGTTATGTTAAGGAAAGATCTTAAGGTCTCCTTCCTTCACACGAGGCAACTTTTTTGAACTAACTTTCGAATGGGCGGTTATCAGGATGTGTAACCAGGTAGAAATGTTAAGGAATCACCCGACTTCCTTCACATAACGGTCAACTTATCAGGCACACCACACACATATGCCGCTACCATTCCGATCCCAATGAATTGAATCAACTTTTTAGTTGATTCCACTCATCGGAACACAGCCAACATTGCCAAGCGTTCACTCTACACATAGGTAAACTAGATGAGTCAACTCGGTTCAGTTTTAGCAGCAGTCCAGTGTTGAGGAAGTGGAGCTGCTGCTTGAATAAATTCGGCTTATTGGAGGAAATATTGATTCAACTAAGTTGCTTCGCGTAAAGACAACGAAAAACGCCACTTAACTAGTTGACAGGCAACTTTTTGAAAAGTTGATTCAACTAACCGCCTAAGTAGGAGGCCTAAGTAGTATTGTTGGTGACCGTGACATGTATCAACATGGTGAACATGAAGTTTTCCAATAGATTTGAGCACCAGCTAGAATTTCCACCTGGCGGTGTGTGTGGGTAGGAGGACGGGGGGGGGGGGGGGAAGTTACAACCAGTCAAAATTTTATCCAAAGAGTGTCTTCGCTATAGCAGAAATTTACATGTATTTATATTACTCTACTAGGATTTTCAATATAGCAAAGAGCCAAGGGGTATGGGAAAGAGACGACCCCTAAGATCCACTTGTTTTGTACTCTGGGACTTTAACATTCTCTTGTGCTGAAGCTTAAGCTTTGTTAATACGTTATACGTGATTGATTTGATCCAACGTTTCTCAACTTTTCTTTGGACTGAGGACAAGAAAACATTTGAAACAAAAATTACGAAACAGTGAGGGTTTTCTTTAAAAACTTAAGTAAGGAATTAAAGAATTTTTAAATGAGTAAGCCGGGGAATGTGGGGTGAAGTGTGTTAGCGGGCAATGTGAAATTTTTGCAGCTTTATTTTCTCAGCTTACCGTACCCTCTAACTAGAAAGATGTTTATCTATCTTCTTAAACTTGAAAAAAAAAAGAAAAACGCCCGGAAAATTAAGGTGTAATATATAAGTCATTTTCGAATTTTTATACATATATTGTAATATTTTCAATTTATCAAAGATAATTTTTCTTTTTTTCAAATGAAAAATTTATTTTAATTAATATTTAAAGCAGGGGTTCTATACCTTTTATGCTATGAGCCCCCCTTTGAACACTGACGGAAGTTCACGCACTCTCCCAACCCCCTCCCACCCTCAATACGAGGGCAGGAGTCAAAATTTGAAACAGAAGCTAGTTGGAATAGCTGAAGCAGGTTTTTAAATTAAAATATTGATAATTTCGTACACAAATTTAATATTACTAAGCATAACTTTGTTTTGAACATAGTCTTATTAGAACATAGGAAATCAAAGAACTGAATGCAAATAAATAGGAAAGAATCTAGGACCTAGATGAGGTTGATTATCATCCTGAAGAAGAACATTTAAAAGTTGTTTTTGTAATCATTGAAAATTTTTTAGCCATGCTGCCAAAGAATTTTAAGAAGTATTTTCTTGCTGACGACAAACTGATTGCAAGTTACGAGTGGGTTAGAGATCCATTTCATAAGATTTCCGAAGGACTCTCCATTGATGAGGAAGAAAAATTCAGACCTTACGACAGTGGCGAAACCAAAAGACAATTTTATAACAAATCACTATTTGAATTTTGGTCAGGAGTAGAGGATTCTTTTTCCGCACTAAAAAACATGGGCATTTCGCATTCTGTTACTATTTTCAACATCTTGCTTTTGTGAAACTGGATTTTCGGCTGTGACTTTTTTGAAGACAAAATATATATCTCGGCTAAATATAGAAAGAGAACTGAGAGTTGCTATTTCAAATATTAAGCCTTCCTTCAAAAAACTTCGTTCTTCAAGACAGACTCAAGGATGTCACTAATAATTACGAAATTTCTTTTTAATTTGGTATGTTTTTATTTCGTAAGTTTTGACTCAGAAGTTGTTCTTCTTTAATTAATAATATGTTGAAATGTATTTTCTTTTCTATGTCTGCTTTTCCTTCCAGTCAGTTATCAATTCTTTTACATAATATTTTCTCTTGGATAATTTCGCGGCCCCTCTCGAATGTGCTCGCTTCCCTCTAGGGGGGCGTGCCCCACAGGTTGAGAATCTCTGATTTAAAGTATTATCAGTCCAGTGCAGTACTTTGCATGTTTTGATTTATATGATTCACACGATTTGTTAAGTACATGTGGCGACAGTAAAATAGTTCATTTCATTAATTTTTTCATTTACTCACTAAATCATCAACGTATTCATTCATTTGTATTCCATCATTTATCAATTCACTTAATTTTTATATTAATTAATTTATTCGTTTGTTGTTCTATTATTTATTCATTCATTTGCTGAAAAATAATTGTATTAATCAAATAGAAAAATATTTGTTTTTTTATTTATTTTTTCTTGGAATCGACTTTCTGCTAAAAATCAAAAATAATAATTCAATGCAAATTTTATTATAAAATACACTTATTTCTTTATGTAATATAATTTACGAAACAAATTTTTTGTTCGATCATTTTGAAAAAAAAAAAGACAAATAAATAAGTTAACTATCTTACTTTTCTTTTCATTCCCCTACCTTGTTACACTATAAGAGTTCTGTAATGATCTATTCACAGTAACATTTTAATGTACGCATAAGTAATTATTGCAATTATTATGCATCAGAATGAACTTGATTATTATTATTTTTATTTATTTTACTTATTCATTGATTCTTGAAAACTGAATTTTTCAGGGGGACCCGTTAAAAAACTCCTAAACCCGATCAAAGTTTTCTGCGGACTTTTGCCGGTTCGCCGAACCTATGGTTGAGAATCTCTGCTTTGATAGCATAACTACATTTTGTTAAGAACAAACTTGCAAGGCGCGTTGGTTTTCAACGCAGCTCCAACGCAATGCTGGTTTCTCTTGTGAAACTGATTTTCAAGTTAACTGTTTGTTAATTATAGAAAAAATATATTTTTAATAATTTTTTTAGGACAGTTCAACATGCATTGTTAAATCCTCGATTTCAAATAATAGTAAGAAGGTTAAATGTCGATGCGTGAGGGAGCAAGTTCCGCTTGAAAATGAAAACAAAAAAGTCGTGACGCACAGTCAAAACCATAAGTTTGCAGGTTTCATATTGTTTCTGTGCTACTGAATGATACTTTTGAACAGTGATGTTCCCATCAATTTTGCTGAGGGTATACTCCCAGTAATACATTAAGCACAATTTGTGTATGTGATCATATACGTAGTATAATATAAAAATTTATGAAGCTTGAGGGTATACGCTATATGTCTAAAAAATGTTTGAGAGTATACGGCGTATATGAAGCATATCCTGTAGGAACACCATTGCTTTTGAACTCTATTGGGGAGAATAAAATCACTTCAATTCAAAGTTTTTTCAGACGAGCTTTTTTTTTTCTTTCCCTTTTAAGAAACAGCAAAAAAAAAGTTAACTAAATTTCTTAAAGACTGGAGGTAGTATAAATGCTCATTGACTCAGAAAAGTTTCTTCTCTTTTTGTTCTTAAAAATTTTATACCTTTTTGCAATTTAAAAAATATAATAAGTAAATGTGTTTAGTATAATAATAATAATAACATAAATGCACGGGAAATCCTTAGTTGTCTCCAAGTATTTTCAGTAAGTTACCGCTCTATAGCCAGGCCTAAGGCAGAAAAACATGAAATACGCCGCCAGCTCTGTCATTCTAGCCGAGGACTACAGTTTCGTGCTTATTAGCACTCATAGTTATAGAGTGGTAACTTACTGAAAATACCATGCCTTGCCTTCATTCTTCGAGTTGAACCGAATCATTATTTCGGTCACTCGTCTGGTCAATGCTAATTCCAATTTAGCTACCAGTTTGTTTGGCACTCTTGGCTTCCTTAAGAGGTTTTTCTACCTCCAGCTCAGTCACTTCCTAAGCCGGGCTGATGAGTGCTAATAAGCACGAAACTGCAGTCCTCGGCTGAAATGACTGAGCTGGCGTTGTATTTCATGTTGTCTTCAAGTAGTTTGTTTAGAAAATACTCTGAAAATAAAAAATCTTATAATGTATCACATTTATGGCACCTTAACAAAGGAGATCCGATGACCTGAATTATTGCTAGGAGTAAGGGTTTTTGATAGCATCCATTTGCATTACAACTTGCAGTTAACCAATAATTTTCTGAAATATCCCTCTTTATCCTCAGATTTCTTCTTTGAGCCTCATTGCCCCCCCCCCTTCTAGAATGAAAAATGTTTTACATGTAGGGACTATAATGCCCCCCCCCCCATCGGGGGGGGGAAGAAAATTCTGGCTGCATTAATGGATCCTCAATCTGATTGTTTAACGTGATTAATGCCATTTTGAATTTCTTTGCCCACTTATTGTTTTGGAAAATTAAGCGAATAACAACGTTTTTGACAATCTCAGTGCTGTTCCGTTCCTTCTTTGAAAAACAGAAATCTTGTCAAAATCCAGTGTAATAGCATATCCTTTATACCCGTTCTGTATTCAAACCTGAGACAATACTTTTTAGGCTACTCCTGGACAGGTTTATTAATCTTTTTTTTTTGAAATTCTCGCTCCAAAGTTTTTTCGTTTCAACGATGCTTTCGGGAAATTTCATTGGAGAAGTTTTGAGGAATACTGTTGGAGTGGAACTGAGGGGAGGGGGTCATTTTTCAATGCACTTAACACCTCATTGGGACATTTTTCAGAAATTCACTATTTATCAGTCATCTTATAATTGCTTAAGATCGTCGCAAATTAACTCACCCAGACAGTCTCAGAAGATCATTTTAATAGCTTCACATCGTATACTGTCAACTCACTGGGAAATTTTTCAGAAGTTCGAAATTCACATTGACTTATTATTTTGATAACGCACAGACAGATTTATTGCGGATTTGATTGTGTATGACAAAACGTTACGTTATGTAGCAAAACATGGTTTTCCTAGATTCTAAACTTTTCTACAAATCTTATTGCTAAAAAAAATCAGATATTCAAACAATACTGAATAGCTTTATTATACTTTGTAGGTTAATGTCACAGTCGATAGGACGATCAAATTATGAGCCTTTTTTCTTATTTTTACTTGCGATAGCACCTATCGCGTCCTTAGTTGATCATCTTAATCTCCGTGTAAAACAAATTGATGACAGTTGTCTACAAGGTCTGTTTTTTTCTTAATCCTGAATTTGAAACACAAATTTGGCGATGTAACTATAGTTAAAAGCATTTCCGTTTAAAGTCGTAAAACATGAATCAAGATGAACGGAAAATCCCAAGAGGATCTATTTTTCTTTTCTCTGTATTCGCAGGTTCTAATCTCCAAAACTCTCAGCGGACAGTTTATTATAAAGTAGAAACATATTATCATTCGAAGACTGGTGCAGGCACGCATGGTCAACGTTCAACGACGAAAACGTGATTAGATTCTTTTAATGAACTGAAATACAAGACGCAAGTTGAAACAAACGTTATGCCGGATTTTACTTTTTGTTTCTTGGTATTCTTGATCATAGTCTTGAATCCCTCGACGATCTATCTTGTGGTGTATCACTGGAGCGTAGCTGAATCTTCAGTTAATATCTAATCCAGGCAATAAATCATTTTCTAGCCATTGCATGACCAGTTTAGATGCGCTCAGACTTGCTGGACTGTCCCATATCTCCATTTATAGACCTTCAAACAAAACAAGGTCTACTATCTACATCATCGGTAGATAGTTATGCATGTATGTAAACATGGTGGTTGGCGATTGGGCGACGCGTTTCCCAACTAGAGAGTTTCCTACAAAGCCTTTATCATTATATTCCGCCCATCGAACAATGGCTAAGTCTAGGATAGTATTAGGAACAGAAAAATGATTACATGGTATGCGGAATTACATCAGAGTTCTTGTATTAACTTAGGAAAAGTATTCATTATCGGAGTACAAAGGATGTCTGTCATTAAGACTTAAACACGTAATCATAGGTTTTTAGAAGTTCTGTAATTTTGGCTTTTGTTCAGTGGATTTTTTTTTCTTTATAAGCTTGGGATGAAATAAAAGAATTAATATCATGTTGGGAAAAAAATATTAAAAATTACTGGTGGAATGTATACGTGAGAAATAATTTTGTTTTTCAAAATTTTATCTTTCACTAATGTGAAATATTGGCACTTTGTTTTTAAAACTGAAAAAAAAAACTGCAAATTTGGAGCAAATCAGCAGGAATATTAAGCTAGTTTTTTAGGTGAATAAAGGATTTTTTTTCCAACTAAGTCTTTGTCGATCGGTCATTTAAACAGGGAAAGTTAGTCAATTGGTTATTTATAATTTTGCTACTGCAGTGATTTATTCAGCTCTCCTCATACATGTAGGCAGCTCCACTAGTTCAGAAAATTCAACCAGTATGCCTAGTAAAATGAGAAATGTTACCAAGCCAAATTTTAAAATCAAAATTTAGTACCTATTGAAAAATGAAAATAGTTTTCAGTCTCCCAAAAGAACAGCAAGTAAAAATTGAACAATGCAAAACAGACTTTGTTTTCTTCAGATAATAAAATATGTAGCGTTAGGAAACCACTTCAATATTGGAGCACATTTAACCGATTGTTTTCAAAAGTTGTTTTTATTCATTTGTTTTATTATTATTATTATATTTTGTGAAAAGGGAAGACAATCCTTAGTCGTTCGCAAAAAATTTTCATTAATATTTAACTGTGCTCGAGTCAAAAAGCTTTTTTTTTTTTTTTCTTTTGCAAAAAGAGAAAGAAAAAAAAAGAAAGAAAGGAAATAGGGGAAAAAACCTCACTGATCCGTAAAAAAAATCATATGCTTTTTACAATTCACAATGCAAGGTTCTTTTTTTTTTGTTTTGAAATATATAAATAAAAGAGGAAAAGAAAAAAAAAATAAGAAATGATGAAAAAAAAAAAAAAAAACACCAACGGTCCGCGAATTTTTTTCAAAAGCTCTTGCCGGTCCGCGAGTCAAAAAAGGTTGAGAAACACCAGTCTTTGACTAAAGAGGATGGGATAAAAATGCAAGGACAAAGTGTAACATTTTTTACAGACAGGCGTTTCGCTCAGGGGTCAGGAAGAGGGCATATAGAACATTTTCACAATTATTTAAGTCTGTAAGAAATAAAAAGGTTTTTGTACCATTTTCACTCTGAGAAATACACACGTTTGAAACCCAACAATTCGTTTTGAATCATCCAGTAGTAGGTAAAAGTGACCTCACAAACCGCAAAATGTATCATCCTTATTTTACCCTTTTTTTTAATCACAAATTTGATGTATCAGCAACCTAAGTTATTCAGACCATTAACGCCATATTTTACTTTGAGTACGTTTTTCGATGTTAAAGGTTATGAAAAGTCAAAATTCGTCGTGTATCGGGATATAAGTTCATTTTTGCACCCCCTCTACCAGTCTTATACTAATACCAATCAGTTTAGAAAAAAATAAGATAAAGCCTTCAGGATCAAAATTCACGATTCTCCTCACGTTTGTCATGCACGATTCCGAGGTGTAATTTTTTAATTTCCCACTTATTTCCATTTCTTTTGTTCTAATTTTCTGTGTGACTCCCTGGCGCGAAAGTCAAAGCGCGGCCTTTGAACGAAGTAACCACGTGACCGTACGAGGCGGCTTTCCAACCAAAAGCAAAAGGGTCAATTAAGCTAATATCAAGATGTTAATGACCAGAATTCTTTTCCTACGCTCTGCTAATCAACTGCTGGAGTAAGAATAGGTCTGCCCTTCCACTTGAGCAAAGCTTAAACTCATGGTAAGATGCGTCGAGATCCGCGAGAAAAAATAGTGAAACGCTGCATTTAGTTTAATTTTTTTCCCTAGAAATCTTTAATTGAATTCATTGGAGTGTGTTTTGGGTGATGCTTCACTTCAGACAGGTTCCTTTCAACATTGACGAATTTTAGCGAATAAATTCTTCTCAAATGTTTAATTTCTAAGTTCTATTTCTAAGGTCTAGATTTCTAAGTGAGTTCCTCTCTCTTGTATAAATTTGTTTGATATTTTCTAATGAGCTCCCATGAAGTATATTGTAAGATATAAAATACTCAAATTAAATTTTTATCATGATATTTTCTCCAAAAAGTGAGTTTTGACAATGCTTCATCTCGGACAGGTTTGTCTCAACATTGTCAAATTTTAACGAATAAATTCCTCTCACTCATTCGCTATATGCGCTTGTAGATTGAAGGGAAGCATTACCAAAAACCAAGAAGTGTGTTTTGGGCAGTCTTGCGTAATATAGACGAACGCGCGAACAGCGTTTGCAAAAAATTTTGGTTCTGCAGAAATTTTTTTAAAACTGCTAACGTTAAAAAAAAGAGTTAAGGGAATTTAAAAAAAAAACAATTCCAGTTTACTTCTGCTGAAGCCTTTCTCCAAAAGCCTTTTAAAGCACAAGTGTGATAAAAATAATGGTTTTGACAGTTTTCTTAAGTTGGTGAAAAATAAGCACAAACTACATGTTATTGTAAAAAAAAATTAAATGATTTAAAGCACTTTTTTTTTGACTTCTTTCATATTTGAATATAAATTCAATTCCTTATTCAAGGGTGAGTTAGACAAAATAATTAGTTGCAGAAGTTTTTGGAGTCATTGTGTTTGCAGAAAGCTTTTAATTTTATTTAAGTCTGGTTTTGGGTAATGCTTCACTTCAAACAGGTTGCTTTCAACATTGACGATTTTTTGCGAATAAATTCCTCTCAAATGTATGCACTTGCCTAAATTTGTGTGGTATTTTCTAATAAGCCCAACATGTAGTAATTTCTAAAGCAAAAAATACTCAAATTTAATTGCTAAATATTTTCCAATTTTTATCACGATATTTACCTCAAGAAGTGCGTTTTGGGTAATGCTTCTCTTCAGACAGGTTCTTTTTAACATTAACGGATTTTAGCGAATAAATTCTTCTCAAACGTATGATGCACTTGTCCAATTTTGTGTGGTATTTTCTAATGAGCCCACATGTAGTAACTTATAAAATATAAATTACTCAAATTTAACTGCTAAATATTCTCCAGTTTTTATCACAATATTTAATGAATTTTAATTAATAAATTCCTCTCAAATGTAAACAAGTCTAAATTTGTGTGGTATTTTCTAATGAGTTAGGATGTAGTAACTTGTAAAATATAAAATACTCAAATTTAATATGCTAAATATTTTCCACTTTTTATCACGATATTTCTCCAAGAAGTGTTTTGGGTCACTTAAGACAGGTTCCGCTCAACTTCAAATCAAATTGTGAAGTATAAAATGCTCAAAATTAAGTATTAAATACTTGTTAATTTTTATCTCGATATTCTCCCCAGGATGTGTTTTTAGGTATAGTTCACTTCAGGTAGGTTCCTCTCAACGTTAACGAATTTTGAAGAAAACAATTCCTCTTAAACATGCAGCTGTATAAATTTTTTGTGTTAATTTCTAATGAGATCGCAAGTAGTAAATTTTGAAACATAAAATGCTAAAAATTATTAAGTATTATCCGATTTTTAACTTCATATTTCTTCCAAGAAGTGTATTTTAGATGATACTTCACTTCACACAGCTTCCTCTCAGTTTTGATGAATTTGAGAGGATAAATTCTTCTCAAATGAGCGTTTGCCGAAATTTGTGAGATATTTTCTAATAAGCTCGGTAGTAGGAATTACGTAATATATTTTCAAATTCAAGGGTAAAATATTTTCCTATTTTTATCATGATTTTTTCGTCAAGGAGTGTTTTTGGTTGATGCAGACAGGTTCCCCTCAACAACGGCGAATTTTAGCGAATTAATATCCCTCAAATATGCAATAATCTAAATTTTTGCGGAATTTCTAATAAGTTCACAAGTAGAATATTAATGTAAAAAGTTCAAATTTAACTATTAAATATTTTGCTGTTTTTAACACGATATTTTCCCAAAACATCGAGGGAAAAAAATGCTTAGATACTGAATTTTTTGTAAAAATATAGAAACATTTTATTTCTACCGTTTTTCAACTTTTCCCTTGTGAGGGTCTATTTAGTAAGCTCATTAGACCGTGTAGGTAGGACGAGTTAATATATAGTAACGGCAAAATATTTGTAAACAAGTGTAGGGGTTTTAAGAATACGAACCTAAATGTATTTTTCAAGAGTTTCTGATGTTGTATACATAAAAAAAATAATAATAAAAAAAAGACTGGGGACAGAGCCGAATTTAGCTCCTTGTTGCCTCTAGGCAGACTTAAAATCTGCCTCCCCCGCGCTAAATAAAAAGCAACTTACCTTGAATAGTGATCCCGAAATTTAGAAACTCAAGCTTATGAAAAACGATCAGTCCTAATAATTGGTCTAGGGTAGGGTTATTAAAAGATTCCCACTAAACCATTTTACAACCGGCTCACTTAGAGCAAAATATTTTAAAGAAAACAATTTCTCACGACCAAAATCGACCTCAACAAACGTAAACACGGAAGCAAAAGCGGAGAAATTTCTAAATAACTTTGTGTAACAATTCTGATCAACTAGATAATTATTGGAAGAAAAGAATAATTAATTATTTAATCAAATTACAACAACGTCGTTGAATAACTTTCCAGTTCACCACCAAATTAACTGAAGAATGACTAAGGAAAATAGTATTAATCAAAAACGGATTCATCTTTCACGAAATAACTAAACGAACGAAAAACTTCTAAAAACTTAGCAAACAAGTTCTTCGTTTACTAAATAACGTTTTTTAAGCCTTACTATTGCTACCTAAAGCATTTGAATTAACATCTGATCGCTGAATAATTATATTAAGGAAAATAATTTAACATAAGTTATATATATTAACGAAAATAATATAAATCAAAAACGACATCAACCAAATAAATGAGAAAACATTGTCAGGAAGCAGACCAACTTGGTAACAAGTAATCTTTTAGAAACTCTCTTTCTCTTTTTTTTAGGCTTGTAATTTGGTGCTTAAAAGATTAATCGAACAAAATACATAAAAGCATTTTATGACACTAAAGTTGAATCAGTTTTTGTTGTAAGGATGTAAGTCTGACTTAAGCCCTTTCAACAAAAAGCGATTCAATTGAAAATCATATCCATGAAATTCGTTGTTCAAAGACCCTCTTGATCAACAAGATCACTTTGATAGTAATATCTTAATGCACACAATCTCACACGATCAAAATCGACCTCAACTAAGTAAAACATGAAAACAACTTCTAAATACTATTATGTAACAATCCTCAACAATTAGATAATAATTAGAACAAAAGAATACCTGATAGTTTCATCGAATTACTAAATAAAAAACATCGTCGTTGAAAGTACTTTCAAGTTCACAACCACTTTAATTGGAGATTGACTAAGGGAAAGAATATTAATCAAAAACGCATTCATCTTTCAACTAAATACGCAACGAATGAGAGAACAAACGTCTAAAAAACTTATCAACAAGTTATTCTTTTACTAAGTTTCGTTTTTTAAGCCTTATTATTGGCTGCTTGATGCATTTGAATTAACATCTGACCTTTGTGTGTTGCTAAATATTCATGTCTTCAGCCAGGCAAGAAAAGAGCCTATTAAATTTTAACGTTCAAGATTAAACTGGGAATACATGCCTAAATTTTCGTTTGGGGTGACTAACAATGTATAACACTTGCGCAACAATGTAGATTTTTTAACATTTAAAGGTATGGAATGGTCTAGTGCGCAACAATAGCTCTTTTTATTACCTACACGTTTTTGACTTACTAAGTAGCTGTAAGTATTATAGTGCTACAACTTGAATGTAAATGAGCTGCATTGGCATTGAATAAGTGAGTGCTTTTTCTAAGAAATCTAAATGGCAAAAATAATTGACGATTCATTTTTCCTTGCGAGAAGAGAGATTGCCATGAGAAAATAAATCCGATTTTAATTTCAAATGTCTTTATTTTATTTATTTATTTATTTATTTTTAGCAGCTTGAATAAAAATTCCTCTAAATACAATGAATGAAGATTCCTTTCGTTAAATGCTTGAGATTAATACAGTTTTTGGTAATTAAAAGGAATTTATTTTGTTCAATAAAATTCCTATCAGAAACAAAATAAACAGCTTCTGTTTCATTATTATAATTATTTTTGAATTTAGGATTGGATACAGTACTTCTGAATTACAATTAGCTTTTGAGTATTCGATAGAATGTGGCGGAAGGATCGAACGGGAAAGATGAAATTTGGCTATCCGTATTTTCAAAACATATTTTCAGATAAATGTTAAACGCTAAAAAGAAAAAAAAAGAAAAAGAAAAAAGATCAATGTAAAACAACGCTTGAATAAAATCCCAAAATGTAATAAATAATGATGGAAAGAGTTAAAAGGTGTGTGTGTGTGTTTCAGAGGCGGATACAGAAAAATCTTTTGAAGGGGGCACGGGAAATTGAATGTCCCCCCAGCAGCCTTTGATGTTTCATAACAAAGTTTTAATGACTTTATTTTTAATTATGCGTGTTTTTTTTTTTTTTTTTTTTTTTGTTATTTTTATTATTATTTTATTTATTTATTTATTTATTTTTTTTAAAGATTCCTTCAGGTCAATGAATCTATACTTCTAAGTACATGAATATTATGCACTAATATACTTTGAATGTGCACAGAAAATATCTTTAACGTTTTCAGCCATTTAAATACTAAACCCAATATAATGTCACCGAGATGCTAGACTATGAGCGGCTTTACTTAGGAACATTGTCATAATGATTATAACACGAGGGCAAGGTTATTAAATAAACCCATACCTCACTTGAGTTTTTTTTAATGTAATTTATAAAGAAAATCATAACTTTATAACATATAAATTTTACTGAAGAATTCATAAACTATTTTTGTGTGAATTTCAAAACAGTTGCCGATTTGTTCTTAAAGCTATGATACAGTTGAGATAACATACTGATACTACATGTCGTTTCCATTAAAAATCATGGTTTTTCCAAGAAACTACCATATGATTTCTTTCATTTTGCATTTTTTTATAAGCTGAAAAAGAAATCTATAACTTCGCAAATAGGTTCCTGAATCAAAATTACTCTTTTCAATAGGGCCTACCACATTTAAAAAAAAAAAAAAAGTTAATTATTGATTCCATCAAAGAAGAATTAGTTAAAGAATCGCGATAATACGGTCCCTTGAATTCGGAACCAGTGAGTTAAATGTATTCTGCAAAACTCTGGACCTCTGACTCCAATAATACTTCTTTAGCAAACGAAAATGTTTTTATTCAAAATATACTGTGTGCGTTTTGTGTTCTTTTTAATTAACTACGTAAAAAATGCAAAAGAAAGGTCAATTAAAAGGTAATAAATACAATAGTGAAATTAATTAATCCTTTTTGGGGAGGGCACGCCCCCCCCCCCCCCCCCCCAAAATCCGTTACTGGTGTGTTTTTGCTCTGTTAGTCTCTCCCCTCCCCCTTAGTATTTTTTTTTAATGCTTCCTGTTTGTATGGGCACATTTTCATCCTTGACGTCCAACGCCGAGCTGCAGAAACAAGATCAAACGAGTACATGCGGAGTTCAAACATTCTTCATTTTTTACTATGCCGGATATTACGGAGGGTTGGAAACGCACTAGCCGGCTAAAAGAGCTTTATAAAAAAAAAAAAATCGTGTTAAAAATTATAATAATAGCAAATATTCTTTGGTGGAAAATACATTAGTGATCCTCAATTTTAAGTTGTTAATGTGGTATGTTATAGATTGCAATGGTTAGATTTTATACAAAAGTGTTCTTTACGTGAAGACAAAAACAAGTAAGTAACTACAAAGTGTAATCGGTTTACATGCATTTTGCACAATAAATCATTTAAGAATGTTAATTGTTTTCAGTAACAATTGAGTCGCTCAGAAGTAAATGCGTTTAGTCCAGGAAAAAAATGAGAAAATTACTATTTTTCAATGCATTAAATTAAAAAAATTATAGGTGTGTTATATGCATATATAACTTAATCATACGTATGTATGTCTTAATTTAAAAATTATATAATGTTTATGTTCTACATTTTTTTCGTCATGCTGTTATAACTATAATTTATTTGATTGAAAACAGAATACATGAAAAAATGAACTTGCCGCATCAGCACACACACACACGCACACATATGAGCGATTCAATTATCTCTATTATGAATTTAAATCCAAAAAACTACTACCGTTTAATTTTCTCTCTTTCAACATAATTTACTCCTATTTACACTTTTAAATTGAATTTTTATGCAATTTATTAATTTCAAGAGTCTTCTTTGCTATTTTTATACTTTTGTGTATTTACTGTTAAATTTGCGAAATGCAAAATAATACTTTTGTGAGGGGGGGGAAGTCCAAGTCCTTAGAAATAAGAGATGATGCGGTTCATGTATTGGGAAAAATGTCTTCAAAAATTAGCCTTCAAATAAATAAAGTTCAGATACCATTAGTCGAAATATTTCTCTTATTCTCAGCTTAGGTTATAGAGCACTTTTCAAATCAACATTCCCGCCATTTAAAAATTTTCCAGGGGGTCAAAGCGCACATACTCAATTCAAATTACATTAGAAAAACGAAAAAAACTACTCATATGCAGGAAAATACATTTTTTTCATAAAGCCAGGAAGCAATATCGAAAAAGTTTGAAACACCAAATATTTTGGAAAAAAAGAAAAAAGAAAATCCACACACATATTAAATTTTTCGAAAATGACCCCTTTTTTTGTTTGATGAATACATTTTCGCCCATTGGTGTTAGCCTTTGGGCTTAATTTGCATATGCTGGGAGTGCCCACCTAGGGAGGGGGCATTTTTAGGGGGGTGTTTTGTGGAGGGCTTTTGCTTTTGGGGGGGTCTTCGAGATTCTTAAGGGGGCGCCTTTGCTCTTAGGAGGGTGGCACCCCGGCATAGGAGCTCACGAAAGTTAAGCTCCGGGACTTCTTTTGCCTAAAAACTTCATTTAATCCCTCCCAAACCCCACTTTTTAACTCCACTCAAGCTTAAAATTTTGGGAGGAGGAAATGTTCAATTCGCCGAAAGGAATTCCAAATTTTGCCTAATGATGAAATAAGGGTACGCACGTATACGTATATCTAATGAAAAAAAAAGATTAGGGCATTTAAAAATTGAAATACTGCCATTATGTCTCCAAGGTTGCAGAATCGAGAAAATTTGCCAAAAAAGGAGATTTTTGGAAGATCACAGTGACCTCCCATTGTGGCATTCCTGTTCAGGCCATTCAAGCGTAAAAATAAGTTGTAGGCACTTCTGCACTTCTTTGGGTAGAAATTAAACCCTGATCATAATATATTAAAAAAAGAAAAACGAAAAGCGGCTAAAAAAACAAATTTTTTGAAAAACATTAAATTTTTTAAATATTTTATCCATAAAAATTTTACTATTTTATACATATTCCCAAACAGCAAGGTTCACACGCTTCCGTTTTGAAGAAATCATGAATTTTTATTTCCCGTTGTAACTGTTAGCAAAGGCAATAGATGGCGCTACGTGTTACATTTCTCTTCATTTCTGTTTCTCCCATAAATCCACCTCAGCTCATGACAAGTTTGTCACGACCGATATAAACAACGCTAGATTTTTTTTATTTTTTTCACCCATAATATTTTTTCTCCTCCTCCACGGAACAGACAGTTATTTCGTGACTTTTCTCTGCTCGTTTAATCGCAGCTTCTTTGCAAACAACAGCAATTGATTGGACATTTAATGTGGGTACTTGAATTAATGAATATTGATAGCACATAAATTTCATTTCGGGGGATTGAATGTTTAGGATGCACTTAAAATAATAATGTTTGTTTAAAAACATATCATTTTATAGATTTCTTGTTTTGTTTCATTTTATTCTTTTATTTTTATAATATTCCAGACATGGGTCTTAAATTTTGTACAATCAAATTACATACCACTTTGTAAACATAATTTATATTTCTTTTATTTATTTCGTTTTTATAATTTAACAAAACTTGAACTGTTTTGATCGAAAAAATATATATGAAGACTTATCTTATAGGGCCGAATCAACAGCATAAATATCAAACTAAGAAAGTTTCTGATCCAATGCGACAAATTCACTATTTTATCACCCCCCCCCCCCCCAATTATACAGAGAAACTTAATTCGTTCGAATGAATTTCTCTTACATAACAAGCTATACTGCAATAAAACAAAACACTATATATATATATATATATATGTGTGTGTGTGTGTGTGTGTGTGTGTTTTTGCTTACTATAAAAGAACAAAACAAAAAATAGGTTTAACTTTTTTAAAAGAAACGATTACTTTTTCAAGATGCATGAAATGTAAATGAAAAGCCAATAATGAAGTGTTAATAAGTTCTGTCTGACACTGAATTGACTGTTTTGATGAATTAAAATCTTAGCGTAAACTGTGCATTTTCTCCTATTAAAACGGTTTTAGCGGAAGCCAGTTTGTACTCGTAAATTAGATAAATTATAAACATAGGAACATATTGACTACAACATCGATTTAACGATACCTGATTCAACGATTTCCTCAATGTAATGATACATCTCACTGGTTCGAATTGACTGTATTAAATCTCTATGCTCCCCGATTTAACGATATCCTTGATTTAATCAAAACTTTTTCCGGTCCCTTGACAATCGTTAAATCGAGGTTATATTGTAATTAAAAACTATAGTTTAAGTTTTTTTAGAAATAAATACGAAATGAAGAAAAACCGACAATGGAGGAACAGGGAAGATATTTGGTTATTAGCGAAAAGTAAGAATAATGAAAATTTATGATGCATCCCGTGAAAAGTTGTGTCCAAGTTCGCTAAGAACAGACGACTTGGTGATTATTTTTATTGTTGCTAGAGGAAAACAAATGTGTTTATTTAAGCGGAATAAAATATATTAATTTAGTTTTTTTATTTATTATTTTATTTCAAGTTGTAACGTAAATTGTACCGCAGGAAGTATGTTTCAAAGTGGAGCAGGAAAAGAATAATGCGTTTGGTACACGAATAGTTAGCCTATTGTTTCAAAAGTCGGAGAACCATCAAAACTTAGCAACTTATAAAACTTCCAACAGCAACACAAATTTTGACTGTTCTAATAATTGAAAAAACGTTTAATTTCCGTCAATTACAAAGTTGAAACTCATCAAATATTCTCGTGCTTTAAAATTGAATCCACGAGTTTAGTTTAAGCACAGCTTTAACGCTGGCACCCGCAGTGCCGGATCTTTTATTTCCATAAGTCGGGGCAAATCTTGAAACTGCCACCCTTAGCCATCTTCTTTCAAGTTTCTTTTAGCGAAAAAGCAGAAATAGGTTGAAGTTGCCACCCCCAAGTGAAGATGCTGCCCGAGGCAAAGGTCCCATCTCCCCCCCCCCCATATTTGAGGGGCACTGCTGGCACCCTCAAATTATAATTGAAAATATTTCTGAATATTGCATAATCTCCGATTAAAAAAGATCCTACCACCGTGAATCCTAATAAGCTGATAAAAACTGAGATAAATCCGACAGACTAAATGTAATACATTCGCAGAAATATGAATACGAATCAGATAAATACAAAAAAAAAAAAAAAAACACGAAAGGAAATCTTTTCACCACGCTACAAATAAAAAATAATAATAAATAAATAAAAAGAAGAAAGTTTCCGGAAAAGAAATTTCTGAACACACTCCGTAACATTAATATCTATGTATCGCTTGACCGATGAAACCCTGGAAATTTCAGTGATTCATATTTTATGCAAGATGAATCGGCAGATTTGATTTCGAATGATTTTTCATATCCTGCTGTGTGGCGGTTGCTCGTAAATCTTCTTTTCTTCGCTTAAATTTATTACTTTTCTAGTACTGCCGAGGAACTTGTGGATAACCATTTGTTAAACACTGGTATCAAACGACAAAAATCGATTTATTTAAAGCAAAAGAGTTATATGTTTTTTTAACATCACGCTTTTCACGAATTTGTTATGCTCTAAAACTTTGTAAGATTCAAGCTGTCATTGCATATTATCGATAGTTTTTTTTTTTTTTCGTTTTCAGTATTTCAACCTTAACTATTACAGTTTGAAGTTGTTGCATTGAACTATAACATGTATGTCAAATGTTGTGAAAACTAGTTCAGTTTGCGCAAAAGGACGGGACATTTATGTCTTATAAAGTCCACAAGAGATGCATAATTACAATTTCTTTTTTTTTTCCGAAATTTTAAATTAAATTTTTATTTTAAAAACGTTTAGATAATTTATCATTTTACCCTAATGTAATTTTCAAATAAGAAAATAATCTTAAAAAAATTAAAAGCACTGCAATATGAAAACAGATGTATTTTTTAAAAGTTTATTTATATATTTATTTTGCGATTTCAAAAGGAGTTTTCAGAAGTTACTTCTTGAACAATGACTTTCTTCGCTAATATTAAGATTCTGAAGCCTTAACATGGAAAAAATATAACTTAAAAATTATATATATGACAAGTTATGGGCAGGTTTGCCTTGTATTATCAATATCAAGTGCAAACGATATTTCAGGAACGCCATCAGTGGATTCTCAAAATTGCATCTTTCAAGAACATCCACACCACATTTTTTCTAAACATAAGATTTTAACTGCAGTGTGATTTATTATTTCAATGCTTCCCAGGCACCAATAGTAAATTTTCTTAGCATTTAAGATTTTGAAGGGATTCTCTCTTCTAGATTTGACATTGCCGTTTTTATCAGATAGCAGTTTTATTGGTACATATTCATTTCTTAGCTGTTTTTCTATCATATAGATATATTTTTGCAATTAATTAAGATATTTATGATATTTTCAAGCTATGGCTATAAGTAATTTTATTGCCATTCTTAATCAAAATTTTTATTTAGGATTGATGATAAAACATAAGCTAAAGTTAGTAAACGATTAATAAAAAAATCAGCAGTAGAATAGTTCAATTTATTTTTGTTGTTGTTGTTCAGACAAACCTTTTAGATGCGATTTATCCATTTTTTTCAATTTTAAAGTCAAGATACTATAAAATAAGTGTTTTAATATTTTTGAATGTTTTTTCTGTATTTTCTGAAAATAACTGAAATTAGCTAGCTCGACCATTAATAGTTTTTAGGGTCAACATAGTGAAACAAGAGCATTCCAATTTATGTTAAAATATTTATATGTAATAAATCATAATTAAATATTAATACAAGTTTCGCAGATATAAAAGTGCTACTTATAACTTCTAATACCGTCTGAATCAGTGTTATCCATAAGCTAGAGCTGACTTTGGATTTTTGTTGAACTGAAGTACCACAGTTCAACAACCAATCCAAAGTTAAATTAAAAATGAAACCCTTACCCATGCCCATAGCTAGGCATTTTCCCTATTCGCTTATTAATAAAATAATCTTGAACTTAGGCGGCATATGTTATCGTTTTCAATTCCTATTGTTCTGGAGCAATACACAACAGAGCTATAAAACTTGTTTCAAGCGATTTCTTTTACTCAATTTTGAAATAAAGTAGATATAATTTTGTAAGGTTTGTAAATATAGGAACTGAACTTCGCTTAATCTCAAAAATCTTATTGCCTTCGTTATCTAGTAGATCTTATTTACTGTTTTCCATTGAGAATATTATGAAAAATCAATATTTCTGACCAAATTTAAACAAGGATTGAAGTATTAAAAAGTTAATTCAAAAAATACAAAACAAAAGCAACATCCGTGAGTCTCATTTCGCTGCCAGCAGGAAAATATATTTCATTCAAGTCAAGTCAATGTATCCACGAGAATTAATGACTTCCATGCTCAAAGTAAACAAAAAGGCTCGAAAATTCGGAAAATTAGCGTCCAGTTTAATAATGAAAGCGCTAAACCTCGCTGGCAAATTAAGGGAGATATTTTTACATTCGCCAGCTCTGGGCCGTAGGAAATAATGTTTCATTAATTAATCCCAAAACTCAGCGCGGTATGCAACGCATTTGGGGGCACGCTAATTGTAGAAAATCTCCGGGAAATAAATTATGTGTGTCGCTAAAACCTAATCTAGATGATTGTTCTTTTCTGAGATTGATGAAGAAGGAACGCCTACGAACCCAGAGCTAGATGCGAGGGAATTATCTTATGGTAAAGCGAATTTCTAAGGATACCACAAGGCTGAACATCATTGAGCGCATAATTTACTTTGCTGTTATATGGTCAAATTTTCGCTTCAGCTTTTAGTTTGATTGAAAAAATAGGCTTATTTTCTCCATATGTTGATTACAGGAACATTATTTTACTTGTAGTATGTGTTTGTCGAAATAGGATTAGTATTTTTTCGTATCAGTTAGATTAAATATTGTGCTGTGATGTAGCACTGATATAGCACTGCGCACGGCTAAAAATACAGGGTGTCCGAAAAGTTCTCGACACATTTTAAAAGTTCATAGAAAAGCAACGAATTGTCTTATCAATATGCAGTTTGCGCCATAATTCTTCATAGGTTCAAGAATTTTTTTTTATGATATCGTAAGAAAAAAAGGGAAAAAAAAAATAGATATATGCGCAATCGCATTATTGGCGCAGTAAGAATTCGTTTTTCTACTATGACCGTGCAGCTGTCAATGTAATTTACAATTTTTTTTCTCCCTTTTTTTCCCACAATGTCATAAAAATTCTTGAACCTGTGAAGTATTTCGGCGCAAACCACTTATTGAAACTACAATTTGTTGCTTTTTTATGAATTTTTAAATCGTGTCAAGGATTTTTCTGACAACCTGTATAGTGATGTATCAAGTTATAGCTGATAGGGAAATATTAACTCATCCCCTTTTTTTTTTAAATTTCGTATTAGAATCTCTCTCTCCATTCATTTATGCCTTGATTGAAGTTTAAAAAGGGCAGTATAGGGTAAACTGACTCCACACCTAAACACTTATAGCACAATTTCATTTTAAAGATTCACAATGCCGTTAAGAACTAGTATTTAGCCGCATGAGATAAACCATTTTAATTGATATTATTTTAAAAAATTGAGAGAACTTTTACGGTTCAGCCTTAGGTTTCTTGAGGAGGTTGAAATGACAAAAGTACAGCAACCAGTAAATTGAACACCATTATCAGTAGACAAACACATTTTCTTTCCTTTTTTTAAAATATATAGAAAGAAAGTACTACCAATTCATTTGAGGAAAAAAAAAATTGAAACCTTACTAAAAAAATGTTTTCTAAGAAAGTGAGCTGTTCATTCACCCTACTTTTTCAGATAAAATTGGATTTCAAACATCTGCTTAACACTTCAGACGGAACATTTCTCCCCCTCCCCCTGTTTTACTGAACATCCGTCTAAAAGTTACTAGATGGGTTACTTTATTCTGTGCATTTTCGCATATGCTTCACAGCTTTTTTCTTAGTTTTGTTTCGGTTGATTCAAAACAAGTAAAATGCGATGGAGAAAACATTTTTTGTTATTTTGACACTGTACTCGCTTTGTTCATGCCGACTAAACCTATACTCAGAGCACCATTCAAAACTACTATCAGTATTAAAAACTTAGAGCTCGAATTTTTCACAGCAGATTGCATAAAAATGATATTGCGTAATCTAACGAATGATGCGTAAATCATATCAAGAAACACTCTCAACACTGTTAAAAATTTTCCGGAAAATTTACGGTAATTGTTACTGGCATCCATGTTGCCAGTAACTATTACCGTAAAAATCAAATGTTACTGTAAAATTTTACGGTTTCCTCGGTAGGCCACAGCAACCAGTTGGCGCTGGGATCGCTTATTTCTCCGGTATAAATTACCGTAAAAATCAGCGATGCGTCGGCGATGCAATTTTACAGTAACAATTACCAGAAAATCTTCCTGAATTTTTAACAGTGAATGCGTTCGAAAATTATTAACTATGTAATTAAGATTTTAAAATTAAATTTCGTATATGCTTTTAACTTGTGTGTAGATAAGAATATGCTTGACGTATTTTAAATAACTTCAAAAGTAACAGCAAAATTATTTTATGTGATAAAGTTCCAACCAAATAACTCCATTTAATTTCAAATTTCTGCTGCTCTTGTGACAGAAGCATCTCAATATTAACGCTTCAGTACCTATTGGAAACATCTACGAATATAGATCACACATGCACTTCATAAACTAATTCTGAATTTATAAACTTGTGCGAAATTTTCAAATACTTAGTGCTGTAAATCTGAATAATTTTAAAACTATCTCAGAAACATTCCTCGAGCAAACTTGAACACAATCTCTATTTGCAACAAATGTCTTCTCCGGGCAAAACAATTGAACAGAAAGTGGACATTACCACATGAAGAATGAGAATTAAGTTAGAAGATACTAGAAGCGGAATTTCCCAAACTCATTAACCCATCTCGGAGTTAGTAGGATAGTGTCTACCATTTTCCGATTTTCTCCTGGTCCACGAAACTCGAAATTTCCCGTCATTTAATAAAACTCGGCCTATCTACGGGTCAAACTTTAGATTTGTAAGCCAGCTGAAAGCTTTCCAGAATGTCTCCCACGACAAATTTGACAAATTGCACTGTTGCTTTCCGAAGTCCAGTGGTTCTACTTGGGTAAGCGGTTGACCATTGGCAATATTTTTCTGTTTAAAATGTATTATATTCTGCAAATTGATGATTAAACGTATTATAGCTTATATAGCTTAGAGTTTACTATTTGCCTGTATCTCTGTTGGTACTAACCCAAAACTAAAATGGTACCGTGATATTTCGTTAAACATTGTTGTTTTACCATAAATTCTATTGAAAAAAAGTCAGTATATTTTTCCCCCAAATAGAGCTTTTGAGGATGAAATGAAGACTACACTCATTGTAGTGAATATTACATATAATTGCGTTGATCAAAAGTAAATTTGATTCCTATCTTGATCTTTAACAAAAATATTACCTTTTTGTTTTTCTGTGCAGCCATAGAAAAGTCAAAAAATAAGAAGTTTTATTTTGGTGTTTAAATTCAAGTTTTGCGTTTTCTATCTTTAGTTTTACGAGATCGAACGCTATTTCAACAAGACTAATTTTCAAATTATTCATAATTAATACCACATGTTTTTGCTGTTTGAGATTGTAATCAAACTCCGTGCTTTTCTTTATTTTGTAGCTGGAACAGTGAAATTTAGCTCAGCGATTATCTTTAACTATCTAATCCTTGCACCTCAACAATGCGTACATATACCCCCCCCCCTAATTTTTTTTCTTCTCTCTCTCATTCCTATATAAACTTTATCTATTCATCAGCAAATTTCAAACACACCCTAAGCGTAATAACCCTGAAATTAAATAGGTCTTTCCCCTGTTTCATGTCTGTGCACCGTTCAAGGGCAAAACGTGTTTTATTAATTATCAGACACAGTAGCCATAGGTGGTTCGTTCTAGGAAAGCAACCTGTGAGTGGAGGCGTTAAAAAAGCATAGTGTGGGTTTCGGGCTTTTGTCGGTGGGGGAAGTTATTAAAGAAAAAAAATCTTTATTTCTTGTTTTTTCAGTTCAATGTGATGAAAACTAATGGTGAGTAACTGCCGATAGTATTTTCAATTTTTCGGCAATTTTGTTCTTTCGAATTTTCCCTATGATATTTTTAGTATCGATGGTAGTACTCAAGTCGAAACTACAACTAATGTTAAGTTAAAATTTTCTATTTACCACTTTCCTAATTCCTTTTTAGCCGTAGTTGCTTTTTGTTGTTTTGGGAAAGAACTCTGTGAGTGGCGGCGTTAAAAATGTTTACTGTAAGTTTGGTGCTTTTAGTTGCTATGTTATTTTTAAAAAAATCGACTTTTTAATTCGATATGAATGAAAACTAATAGTGACTAACTATCGATAACATTTTCAATTTATCAAAAAAAAAAAAAAAAAAAAAAAAGTAAAATTTTATCGTGAATATTTTTACTGTCGATGGTACTAACGAATTCGAAATCATAATAAAGATTGAAGTTTTTAGCTCTTCACTTTCTAAATTCCTTTTGCTACTGCCTATGTTTCACGTCTTTAAGGTAAGTGCTCTAAATAGGGTTCAGGGCCTAATATATTGCTCATTTATGATTCAATTGGCCACATTTTTTTGCTCATTCATCAAATGGCTCATTGAAAATAAGGAATATATCATTTAACGTGAAAAGTGTAAGTTTAAATTAGTCTGTCAGCAGTTTAGCAGCAAAAGACGAATTGGCCTTATCAGGAACGAGGATCCCTAATAAGGCCAACTTTCAAAAAACGCCAAAAGAGACTATCAAACTAAACAAAATTGAAAAATTCTTTATTTTCGATATAAAAATATATTAAACCATATTTAATAAATTCAAAAACATTATGAAAAACTCCATATTTACTTCTATGGAAAAGAGAAAAAATAATCGTCATATTCGAGCATTGATACGACGTCATTTTCTGTTTTTGGTCACCCTGCGCAACTCGCTCGCCTATAGCCAGACGACAATTTTTGTGCTGTGCAATTTTGTTGAATCTCAACTATTGAAAAAAAAAAAAATCTTAAAACTAGAAGTCCATTTAAAAAATGCAATTGAATTGTAGCTTTTACTAAATAAGAAATAAAGTAATCGCTGTGTAATTATTAATAAATTCGGAAATTATGATTCATCAACGGCCATTCCTCAATTGTTGTCATTATTTCATCGATTCATCACAAATCTTCACAGCTTCACACTTTAAATTACTTGACTCTGAATTGATTTTGTTGAAGATATGGAAGGAATGATGGACCGTCGAATTCATCTTCCATCGATAACTCCTGATCTATAATTGAGTTTTCCCGATAATGTAGCACCGAAATTTCTCCACTTAGAATGTTATTCCAATAAACACTTTTTTTTAAACAATTTTTATGGCGATTGTTGATGTAAATTGTGTCGAAAAATGACAAAATATTGCTTTTGAACATATGCATACTATTAAAATCTGTTCGCGTCCGTCTGTCTGTTTGTCTGTGCATATGAAGATCGATCCTCTCGAGAACCGCTGCGAATCGAAAGTCGAACGAGATACCGATCAATTCGAAATTTTCCAAAGAAAACAATAGGATCAATCTCGTAATTGTACGACTTTAATTAGCGAGATATTAATTAAAACGATGATTAACATTACGCTATTTAGGAATATTTATTTCATTCCTTTTGCCATTTTGCATATGGGTGAGCAAATAAAATTCTAATAATTGTTTTACAAGAGATTTTTTTGGCTGCCGTCCAAATCTTAATACAACGTTTCCATCTAGAATTTCATTTTAAACTAGTTTGAAATTGCTTGCTCCTATTCGGACATAGCCTTTATTTTATCGTCTGTCCTTTTTTTTATATATTTTTTACAGCCAACGTTCTTAACTTTTTTCAGCATATGAAAGTTGTTTCTTTAGGTTATGTTTATTTATTATAGTGTAAGTTTATCATTGACCAGCCTCATATTTTGGTACATTTAGGATGTGCGACTAATTATGCTTATTATGTTGGACTTTTTCCCGTCACATGGGTGAGTTTTCGAGAATTGTAATATCTCTCTTTTTCCCTCCTGTTTTTACTTTTGAAATACATTTTGTATCGTTAAAAGAACACGTTAAATTAAGATTGTCTGGATTTCTTTAAGTGAAACAGTTGAACAAAAAAGATTGTTTTTAAGGATTTTAACTAAAGCTTAATTGGAATCTGACGACTTGGTATTAAATTAATGCTTATTGGTATTTATTAAGTCTTGGTGCTTTAGTTTCACGTAATCAACCCAACAGTATGTGTGATTTTATATTAAAAGCTATTATAATTGTACATAAATATTTCAGACATAATCTATCAGATGTAATTCAATTTAACGTGAGCAGAGATTATAGTTAATAATGCATATATTTTCATCTTTTCTGCTAGGTGAAAATACTCATAACTTGTATCATTGATAACTATGATTAACGTTAATGAGATTTTCGCCAAAAATATGATCTACTGGTGTTTTGCAAACCTTGCTTTAAGCGTATTTATTTATTCCTTAACGCTTTAGAAAATGATGTCAGAGTAATACAAAAAAGAAAAAAAAACAACTGGACATCTCTTTCATTTTTTAGGTAGCCCGTGCAACGTCGGGCACGTAGCTACTATAAGTGAAATTCTGTGATCTCCATGCACACTCTCAGAAATACATCCGCAAGTTTCACGAACTTTTCGTCGTATATTTCACGACGCCCCCACGACGGGGCTTGCAAAAATGCCCCGATTAAACTTTGTCAAGTTGATGAATATTTCGTGAGATTTGAGCATGAGTTTCTGACAGTTTAAACGACGAAAGTCTTGAGAATCTTTCGTCGGATATTTCACGAAATGGTTTTGTGAAAATACCCTGATTAAATTTTTCGTCAAGTTGACGAACATTTTGTGAGATTTGAGCATGAGTTTTTGACCGCTCAAACGACGAAAGCCTCACGAACTTTTTGTCGTATATCGCGAAATGGCTTGCGACAATGCCCGGTTAAACTTTTTGTCAAAGTGACGAACATTTCGTTGAATTTGAGCATAAGTTTCTGATCCAGCAAGGAAAGAATCGTCATAAATGACAAAATTCGTCCAACAATGGAAGAGTCCTCGAAAGTGAGCGATGCATTTCTGAGAGTGAGCATGATTTTAAAAAAAAATGACTATACTGAATGGAAGAATCAGAAAATACAATAAAAATAAGCCTAGACAAAGTAAAAATAATTTTGATAAGAATACTTTCAGCATGATGGGAAAAGTATTCCTTTAAGTGATTTAATTTCTCTGACTGATTTAAAAGTAATATCGTAGTTGGAATGAGAGATAATATGAGGCAGTGAGATGCAAAGAGATGTAAGTAGCAAAATTTAAAATTTGGAGATAACCAGTACAAATGGTAGGTGAACCCCTCCTCTGTCTTGGGGCAAGAGGTAGTACTAGTAGAATTGGTAGGTGCTGCTGTGCAGCATGATTTAGGAAAAAAAATCAATGAAAGCCTACCCAGGACGTCATCTTTAAAGTCGTTTTACTCAGAACTTGAAAATGCCCACTTACATCCCTTTGCTTCTCATATTATTTCAAACGCCAAACATCTAGAAGTTTAAGAAACATAACAAAACTTAACAGTTGAAAATTGAGTGATCCAATGAATACGATACTAAGCACTTGAGTTAACAATCACCATAAAGAAAGATTTGAAATAAAAGTTGTGTTGCCTCTTCTCGGAGGAAAAAAAGGAAATAGAGAATCACAGAGAAAATTATAATTTTTTTCTTATTCACAGCTAAAAATGTTTTATTTTGTCGTAATGCTACCCATTTTTTAACTGTAGGTGTTGGTACGTAATTACAGGCGTTAACTACAACTGCGAGACCAAGACAAGTATCTATCTTGAAATTTTTCTAGGGAGCTAAAACCTCACGAAAAAGTCACTTAGCTAAAGGTTTCCTTTTTGATGACATATTTTAATATTACAAAGTTTATGATGTGTTACTTAGTAGCTCTCCGCTGTCACCAGGAAATCACGCCACTTGTATCTGTTGCCTTCATTAGCATAGTTACTTATGTCTTGCATACGGCGAGTGAACAATCGTCTCTGTTTCGTGCTGCGTGTTTTCCTGCATTTTGCTGCATACCAATCTTTGTTATCCATCAAGAGTCTATCTACGAGTACATCATCTCAAGGACCTACTATTTCGTTGCCGTAATTGATGATTCATTTGATTGGCAGAAATCTTTGTATTAAATTTTGGTGAGCGTTAGCTAAGTTTTTCGAGAGGTAAAACTGATGAAAAAAAAGCGTAACTGATGCTCACTTTTCGTAGACACTTTCCGAAATCATTAAGTCTGTTGCATGTAACGAAGTAGCTCTCTAGTATCATCGGAAATCGTGACGCTTGTTTATGTTGATTTCATCAATATCATTGTTGCTGTTGATTGATATTTCGTTTTTGCAACTGATGATTCATTTGGCAGATAATCCTCGTAGTAAATTCTGGCGAACCCCATGAAAAAGTTTTTAGAATCACAAATTTTGTAATATGTTACGATGTTTATTAATAATATTACAATTTATATCTTACATACAGCGATGCAGCGATGGTCACTCTCTCAAGCTGCTTGTTTTCCATTATTTTGCTACATACCAATCTCTGTTATTGATATATTTTGGCACGAATTAATATTTCGTTTTCGTAACTGATGATTCATTTGGTACGCATCTTTATAGTTAAGGCTCGGGTAATTTTTATTCATGAAGTGACAACTCTTAAAGTTTCTTGAGAACGTAGCGTAGGCACTATTTTTCAAACTTAAAGTACTTATATAAATCACGCACTGATTAACCATGTTCACGCTTTCAACAAACCTTTCAAATGCAACCTCCCACTTGGTTAAACTTGACTGCTATCATTTGAACTTCCTTTGCGTTTGTCCTACTTCGTAGACGGACGCCTTGAATTCAAAAGTTAGCCCATGTAGACTTCTTTGCAGTTTCAAGTGACCTTTGAGTAAGAGGAATGGCTACAAGATAAGGCTCTATCGAGTTAAAGAGAGTGAAAGACCCTTCGAGATAAACGGTGATGGCTTGACACCATTGGTGGTCGCCGGCTAGCATTGCAGTAATAAACACCTGCTAGATGTCTGCACAAAAATGAAACACGTTTGCCGAAATGAGATAGAAAGAAAGATGCGTTTTTTTCTGTTTCGTTTCTTATTCGGTAACAATGCCTCGGGTAAAACTTCGAGGAGCTATTTTTCATGAGCAAGAATTCAAATTATGGAGGAATATAGACCTGTCATTTACGGAGGAGGGGGGGGGGGGGTAATTTCTCCATGACTTTCAGAACATAAGGTATTCTACCTTTTTTTTTTTGGCCGTAGATAAAATTATCATAGATTTTTAAATTTCGTATGATTTAATCGTACCCTGTTCGTTTTTATTTTTTATTTAAGCCTACATTTTGTTCGAAAATAATTTGGTTTTCATGCAAAATGTAATACTTGGTTTAAAGCAGTGATTAACTGATAGGGACTGACTCCTATGTAGGTGAATGTGGGGCAAAGTGAAATGGTGAAGTATTTACTGTTTTTAGCGCCACGTGTCTGGTAATATTTTAACTAAATATTTGTAGTCTATTCCATCCAGGTAAAAGTTACATCTGAAGATCAAAGCACATCATAACACAAGCAACCTGCAAAATTTATACTCATATTGTAATTTGTTGCAAGACAAAAAATATTTCTCTTATAACAAAAATGATAAAGTTCCCCTTTTTGGTGCAATATTTATTTATTAATTATTAATATTAAGCTTATTTATATTTTAAGTGATTTGTGCGATTTGTCAAGATTATGCGAGGAAAAGTGAAATAGTTTGCTTCATTTTCTTATTCAATCCTTTATTATCGCTTACGTATTCATTTATTAATTCATTCATTTATATTCCTTCATTTAATAATTCACTTCTTTATTCATTCATTTACTTAATTTCTTATTCATTCACTCATTTGTTTTTATTGCTCCCCCCCCCCCCCCCAAACATTAACGTATTCATTATTTTTTTTTATTCGCTTACTGCTTCATTATCTTTTTATTCATTTATTCTTTCTTTTATTAACTCATTCATTTCATCAAAACATATTCATAGTAATCAAATAGAAAAATATTTTATTTTTCACTTTGCTATCATGAAAAAAAAAGTGAAAATTTTCCACCTTTTTTTTGGAAGTTACAAACTTACTGCCAAAAATAAAAATAAAAATGTTTCAATGATAGTTTTACAAAAAAAAATATATATATATAATATTCTTTCCTTACGTACTGTAATTTTTGAAATAAATTTCCAATTTGTTCATTTTGAAAAAGGTAAGTTATCGTACATATTTAATTTTGCCTCACATTCCCTTACTTCTTTCTCTTTCTTCACTTGCATGAAAGCCGGGTACTGTCCCTGTAAAAGTAAACATGGGGATCTTTACAGGGGTGGCCAAATTTGTTTGCTAAAAAAATTTTAAACCATGTTAAAAGTGTTCGCATGCCACTATGAGAAAAAAACATTGAATGAAATATATTAATGACGCGAGACACACTGGATATTTTGATTTAATACAATAGTTCAGAGTAACTTTGAGTCATTGTCGTTAATTTTGTGGCACTTAAAAATTTTTAATATTAAAAAAAAGAAACCTAGAAGGCCCAGAGCGGTATTCACCTAGCAAGTTTTCGAAATGAGATTTCTACTCTTTATTTTTCAAAAGAGAAGTTGGTAATATTGTACACAGCTCATTGCATCATTCAATATTTTTTTATTGCTGAAAATGTTCTCCCTCCATTTTAATATTCAACGCAATATTAAAAAGGACATAAATCTTGTGAGGTGAAGAGTAAAAACAGAATTTTTAAGCATTTAGAAATACATCCAAACATGTTTCTGTAGGGACCAAAAAAAAAAAAAAAAAATAGCGCGTTTTTTTTCCCTTTGTTTTGTTTTTGCTTTTTTTTTTTAATTTTTATCTTATGATGCGGTGTTCGCATAAAAAAAAGTCTCATGTAGAAAATAACTCCTTGGCCTTACGATATAACTCGGAATTGCTTCTTTAAATGAATTCAAGATACGGCAGCTATACTTTGAATCTCTCCAAACCATTTATAGTCTAATTTTCAAATACACATAAAATTTTATTTACATATGAGGCAGTGAGAAGCAAAGGGATGCAAGTGGACATTTTTAAGTTTCGAGTAAAACACGTTTAAAGATTAGCTCCTTGGTAGACTTTCATTGGAATTTTTTTCTAAATTATGCTGTATAGCAGCAATTACCAGGGCTACTAGTACCATATCTCGCCCCAAGACAGAGGATAGGTTCACCTACAATGTGTACTGATTATCTCCAAATTTTTAATTTTGCCACTTACATCCCTTTGCTTCTCACTTCCTCACACGTTCTTATTTTACACATACAAAACTATTCAAAACGTATTATTCAAACCATTATCCTTCGTAGTCTGACAACACGCGAACTTTCTTGCGGTAAACCGGTTCAAAATCACATTCTTTACTTGAATATACTGCCTCGCACACGTTTTACAGATAAATTCGTCAGTTACATCTCACTTTAATTGAAATTTACATATACCGTACAGAAAAAAAAAGACCGCAGAAAAACAGGTTTGTATACATACTAAAACCTGTTTTTGCGCGATTTTTTTTTGTGAGGTATATATGAAAATTTCAATCTAATTGGGACTCAATTGACTAACTTATAGGATAAACTAGTAGGGATAATTTTGAGCGAATTTTTTTTATGCGGTCCCTATCTACCGTACAAAAGTTTCATTGTTTTTTTGTTAAAATAATTTTTCTTGCATCCCATTTCTGACGTGACTCAAAATTACCCTAAATGAAAGGAAAGCTTAAAACCAGACTAATAATTCGTTTAAAATGATTTAACAATTATTATTTCCTAATTTTGGACACTTGTACACTAGTTTATGAGTGTTTCTTCCGTTTTATATAGCTACAAATACAATAAAACTTAAAATATAAGTGTGGCAGTTTTACATAGAGAAATTGTAGCTCGATGTTACCCTGAATAACTGTGCTGGTTTTATATGCAACTAAAACTACATCAACGCCAGGTTCTGGGAACGTTTCTTTACTTTTAATATATTTAACGAAAACATCACGTCAGAGTGCAAAAACTGAATTTCTTCCTAGAGCTCTTGAACACGTAAATTACCAGTGCTGAAATGAACGTCACAGAAAAAATACTCCAGGAATGAAACAAAAGGGGGAAAGGAAGGGGAAAGGATGGCTTGAAGACAAACTATTTAAAAATGAAAGAAGTTTCCTTAATGCCCTTGCACGCACTTTTGTTGCACAGTATCATATGGTTTGGTAAATTTTTCTTCTTCAAAGTGGGTATTATTTTGAGCAAAAGTTTTTAAATGAAATGAATGAAAGTTTACGTACGAGTTCAGTTTTTCAAAAAAAATTCTTAAAGTTTATCTCATAAATATATCAAGTATTGTTTCACTCATTTTTTCCCTAGAAAAAATGTTTTTCATATATTTTAGGTCAAGCTTAGACGCCCGAAATATTGAGACTCTAAGAGAATTCACTAGAATTTAGTAAAACATCCTCTAGAAAATTTCAGTATTTAACCGAAGACTTCTTTATTTTAATGATTAAAAATGTAATTTCATTGTTTAAAAATCCTTCGTTCTACCACTTTCGAATTTTTTTTCCGTTATAAGCAACAGTTATCTGCTATCTAGTAATAGCTTTAGATTTTTTGAAGAACTTAAGTGTTTGGGCCATTCCTTGGAACAATGGGGATTTTGTCTTGCACGTAACAGCTAATATATTTCATTAAAACATTTTTGTTTAATGTAATGAATATTTGTTTATTAACTTTTAAATTTTATTTTTTTAATGAAATCCATATAATTCCCATTTAATGCATTGAATGTTTACAGGCTATTTCAACACATTGTTTCATATTCATTTTACTGAGAAATTTTTAATTGTTTTGTTCACATCTTGAAACTATTTTTTCTTTTTTTTTTCTCTTTGATGAAATAAACCACAAAATACATCGAATTATAAAATCGCAAATCAGTCTGACTGTAAATGACTTCAAACAGACAGATTAGCAAAGAAAATGTAAAACTTCGTATATTTCACAATTCATAGGTTGAGGTTGAAAACTTTACTAAGTTTCAGAAATGTTGAACAGTTCATGTATATGAAAGTGGGAAGCGTGTTGAAATATTTGACTATTAACAGTTTAGTTTGCTTTGAATTATTATCTGACATTGATCACGTTCTAAAAGAAATACGATGTTAAGTAAGGAATATCAATTTATGTGTTAACCAATCAACTCAATGCATATTTCAGTGAAATGCACTTCCTAATACTATACAAAACTTCCTCGCAGACCGTAGAATAGCTTTCTTTTTTATTTTTTGCCCAAAAAAGAATTTTATCTCCTCTTTGAACATCCTACCATCTATTGAGCGTTAGTGTTTGAGTAACGATCACAATCATGAAAAATGTTCTTTTTTTAAAGCAAATTTTGAAGTGTACGTTTAGCAAGGAATTCTTGAATAGTGGAAAAAAAAGATAGTCATTTCTAGATTCAGCGCTGACACACACTCACGAATCAAATTAGGGAATTTAAGAAAGACAGCGTCATCGGCTAGTGCAATCAGAATATTATTGATTGAAAATTGATAACTTGTTCTCAGGTGGTGAAACACGCAGCGGTATTTTAATTAGAAAACACATTTATGTGTCCCGCTGAATACGTCTAATAAGTTTTATATACATCTAGAAAATTTCCTTCATAATTTACGCTTGATATGGGCACTCTTCGAAATTAGGGACCTGAAAGGAGAGTTTTGTCTGAATCGTCTTTCGTAAAATTATGCATAGGTTTTTCTACTTATTGCAATCATACCACATTCAAGCATTATTTTTATAAGTTATACTTGAGAAATTACCGTTACGTTTTCTGTAAAACGGTATTTAAGGCAACACCTAGAAGTTCTGAGGAGAAAACAGTTTATTCGTCTATGGTTTCTTCGATGATTTTAAGACTCAATAATTCTTAAGTTAACTTTTTCTGTAACTCATGCATAAAATCCTTGAAATTTAGTTATTGACGCACACATATTAGATTTAAATCAGTGACTTATTTATTACTAAATACGTATAAGTAATAAATGTTGAAACTTGAATTTGATAAATGTGCGAAGAAAGAGTGCTTTATACGATGACTCGTATCTAAGTTACGCGGAACAAATGTATAAAAATATAGGAAAAATAAAATGTGTAAATATAAGAAAAACAAATTCTTCAGAAGAAATGCGAAATTTATCAATTGACAAAACTGAGTAACAGATAGCAATTCTTATGCATGCAATACAAAATACTGTTACAAGATGTTATGTTTAATTGATTTTAACATTATTTTGAAACGAACCTAAAAACGAGGTAGTAGCAAAAAGTATCCTGAATGGGTGATGTACCAGAATTAGCTTTTCTAGTTTCTAGGCCTTAATAGTAATAATATGAAAACTGCGTATTGCTTAGTGCTTAGTTGGGCTTTTTGTCATATTTATTAAATATTGATTACTTACTTCGCATTTCGTATTAATTATTTACTTATTTACTTAAATTTCGCAACTGTTTAGCTCCCTAACTGCCGTCCTCCAACTTTCTGGGATTCCGAATAAGTTTATGATGAAGATGGACTCGACTTCTATTAGTGTATAAACTTCAACTTTGCTTCAATTAAAATTTGAAGATTTCCAAAAACAGTAATTAATATTTTTGGTTCAGTAACGGATATTATGTATCTTGTCCTTTACTGAGCAAAAAGCTGCTAACAAAATATTCTTTCTAGGAAACTTCCAAATTGCTTTATTATGGAAGTAGAGTCCATAATTCTTCATCAAGATATGGTAATGAAACAAGGATCTAACATTTTTAGAGGCTTTGTAGGGTGTTTTGTGCAGTATTTGCTACGTCTCTAAAATTGGAACTGCCGGCGTTTGATACTATGGTGAGGTTTTCAATGATCTAATGTATGAGATAATTTCACTAGATAGTCTTAATAGCAAAATCTACAACATCAACTCTAAATTTATATTATTTTCAACAATATTCTAGTTTTTAAAAGCTATGCAAGACCCGATTAAGATAGCAAAGAGCCCTATAGGCCCTAGACCAAATACTTTTTTGGGGACCCCTGTATTTAAAGTTTATAAATTTAGCCGTTGACTGAAACAATTTTAGCCATTGACTGAAGTCATTTCAGCCATTTGGGTGCCCTAGGCCATGGCCTAATTGGCTTATTCAGTAATCAGGCACTGAAGCTACGTACTTTACACTAACAACATTTTGGACTTTTAGGCATACCTAATGTACAAACCTAAGTGAATGTAACTTTCAATTTGTCATTCCCCTTTTTTTGTATACATCTCTTTGTAATCAAAGCAAGAAGCGATTATAAAGACCTCAAGTTTCAGCATGTGTATTATTTAGTCGGTACGTGCCTTCAACAAGAGTTTTTGCAGATGCGTTTTAAACTAGGGAAGGACTTGAGTACTGATCGGTTTGTGGGTATTGTTAAAGTAATTAAAATTAACTTCAAAAGTATTTCATTTTATACTAAACACATTTTGGATTTTTAGGCACACCTGATGTACGAAACTAAATCCATGTGACTTTCAATTCGTTAGTCCCATTTCTTATACAAAGCTCTTTGTAATCAAAGCAAGAGACAAATACCAACACTGGAAGTTACAGTATGTGTATTATTTAGTCGATATCTGCCTTCAACAAGATTGTTTGAAAAGCAGATGCGTTTTAAACTAGGAAGAGCTTGAGTATTGGTTTGTGCATTGTTGAAGCAATTCAAATTAACTACAACAATATTTTATTTTATATTAAAAACATTATGGACTTTTGACACACTTGATGTACGAACTTGTCCATCATCCTTTTTTATATATAGCTCTTTGTAATCAAAGCAAGAAGCGATTATAAAGACTGGAGGTTACAATATATGTATTATTTAATCGATATCTGCCTTCTACAAGAGTGATTGCAAAGCAAATGCGTTTTAAACTAGGAAGGGCTTGAGTATTGATTGTTATGAGTAATTTAATTAACTTTAACAATATTTTATTTTAACTAAAAACGTTTTGGATTTTTAGGCACACCTGATGTACGAACCTAAGTGCATGTAACTTTCAATTTGTCATTCCCCCCCCCCCCCCTTTTTATCTGTAGCTCTTTGTAATCAAAGCAAGAAGCGATTATAAAGACTGGAAGTTACAATATGTGTATTATTTAATCGATATCTGCCTTCAACAAGAGTGTTTGCAAAGCAAATGCGTTTTAAACTAGGAAGGGCTTGAGTATTGATTGTTATGAGTAATTTAATTAACTTTAACAATATTTTATTTTAACTAAAAACGTTTTGGATTTTTAGGCACACCTGATGTACGAACCAAAGTGCATGTAACTTTCAATTTGTCATTCCCCCCCCCCCCCCTTTTTATCTGTAGCTCTTTGTAATCAAAGCAAGAAGCGATTATAAAGACTGGAGGTTACAATATATGTATTATTTAATCGATATCTGCCTTCAACAAGAGTGTTTGCAAAGCAAATGCGTTTTAAACTAGGAAGGGCTTGAGTATTGATTGTTTTGAGTAATTTAATTAACTTTAACAATATTTTATTTTAAACTAAAAACGTTTTGGATTTTTAGACACACCTGATGTACGAACCTAAGTGCACGTAACTTTCAATTTGTCATTCCCCCCTTTTTATCTGCAGCTCTTTGTAATCAAAGCAAGAAGCGATTATAAGGACTGGAAATTACAGCATGTGTATTATTGAGTCGATATCTGCCTTCAACAACAGTGTTTACGAAGCAGATGCGTTTTAAACTAAGAAGGGCTTGAGTATTGATTGTTTCGCGTGCTCAGAATAGACGTCAAAACTTTTCCCTTCTTCGAAAAGTAATGTTTTCTGTTTATGTTATTGATTTATCGATTTCCAGAAGACAACCACACAACATACAACGCGGAGAAAAAATGCTATTTCCAGAGCTCCTCGGAAGATTTGAAATCTGGAAGCTAGGGTCTAGAAGAGTGGAGTTGTTTCTCGGGAAATAACGAATTTGAATGCTCGAGCTCCTGTTCTCATAAATTCGGAGATGCAAGGAGATTTTTTTTATGACGCTAATTGCTTAGCAGTCTAAAAAATAATGGCAACTGGAAGCTAACACGTTTTCGTAATACAAGGAAGCCATAAAAATCAAAAAGCACGCAGCAAAAAAAATTAATTACTATTTTATTTGAGGATAGAGGTAAAAACAGGTGTACGAAAGAAGTTTTTAAATAGTGTAACATCGGGAGGATCATTACATGCAAAATTGGCGCGCTTTGTTATACTTGAAATACTTCCCGCTTAATTTTTAAACAGCATAATGGCTAGGGGAACTCCCGTTTTTTTTTCTCCTCTCTCTTCCCTTTGCGAAGAAATGGAAATTCACATTAATGATGATTAAGACCCTCTGAGCATTGAAAAAAAAAGTGGCATTTTATGTTTTAAAAAAAAATCTGTGTGTACCAAATCTTTTTGTTTCTAATTGTAAAAGTATTTCGAATGAAAAATTTGCTTAATATGTCTTCGGTTGTCTATAATTTTTAAACAGAAACTGTTGGGGAACGTTTACAGATTTTTTTTTTGGAAAGAAGCTGAAAACATATAACGTCCAGTAGAGGTTTGAAATATGTAAATTTGGAAATGCATGTACCTTTGTTTAGAATAATCTTGTTGAATTTGAATCATGTTTAAGAATCGGCTATGAAAGTTTTAAACTCCGATTGTACTTGTTGAAAATTTATTTAATTACATTTTGAAATAAACCTACCTATTTCAAGTACATGTGTTTTACAACTATCTATACAGGCGTTTTAAGCTCCTTCTGGTCGCACTTTTTGAAAATGCATTCCGTAGCTTAGAATGCATACAATTTATTTAAAAAGTATGTTTGAGGCCTTATTTTATAGTTCAGAGAAAAAAAGGAAATTTTGGGAATGACATGATTTGATTTTCTTGATTTTTGTATTTGCGAAAGTAGGTCATGAGAAGTGAACATTCTGACATTTTCAGCCTTTTACATACTTCTGCTCGCTTAGTAGGTTTGAGCTTGTGCAGCACTTTTTTTTAGCAAAACGACTTCAAGACACATTTTAGTAAGCTGTACTTCATTACAGCAGCACCTCAGGGTTATGCTTATATTTATTGATTGAACTGTTTTTTTTTTTTTTGTGATAATGACACTTCGTAGTAATTTTGGTTAGAGATTATTTCTTTCTTAAGTTAAACGGCCGTAAATTATGGTTTTCAATCCGTTTTCGCGTGATATTAAACTTCCGTTATTTTCGCCAAAAACAACACCCCAAAATAAATACAAAAAAGTAAACTCAATCTTTGGGAATTATACCGAACGAAAAAAAATGTTTGAATGGATGAAAATGTCAGAATGCTCACTTCTTATGACCTACTTTCAAATGTAAGAAAATCAAAAAATGACACTGCCGTACCTTGTCTGAATTTCAAAAGAACTCTTAACACTCTGATTGCATAGACTTACTCGGTAAATGAAGACAAGGGAAAGCTACATCGCTAATAAGTAAAATAAATAATAAAACTGAAATAAGGAACATAATTTTAAAATACGTCTGTGTTTGATGAAACCCAATATTTCCCTATTTTTAGTTTAAAATTAGGTAAGGTCTGTTGAATATTTTCTTTAATGGTTAAGCTTAAAAATTAAAAATACCACTGTTCCTGAGAAACAAATCTATTGGTCAGAGAAAGAGGACTCGAAAATATTTTTTTTAAAAAAGAAAACCTTCTTTGAAGTCCGTTTGAGTTTTAAGATTGTGGCCGAAGAGCAACCTCAAATGCAATTTTTTTCTCCACGATTGGGATCTAAAAATTGGAAAATTATAGATCAGACAAAAAATATAGCATGCATTTTCTGTTACATTTTCTACTTGGAAATATATCTCGTACGTAGAAAAAAAATTAAATCTAACTCGTTAATCGTGATTCCTATCACATCCCTAAGAACCAGATTAACCAGAACGTTAGTTTTGTTCCTGCATTAACCGTGATTCATCATGAGATTAAATATCGAAAATATAGTACAGTTAAAACTGCAGGTTGCATACGGCACCTTTTAGGGTGAAATGTTATAGCACAAAAGATACCTTAGTAACGGTGCCATTGACTCTTTATGGCACTCCTAATGTGACCTTTAAATGTGACATTTGGTTCCGAATGGCACCTCTAAGGTTTCCAATTGGTTCTCTTTGGTACCCTTGAGGTTGCCACAGAAAGCCAAATAGCACTCTCGAGGAGATGCCGCTGCTGCTAGAAAGTTTCACCCTTATAACTTCCATGTTACAACCTGCAGTTTTAAGAGTTTATAAATATGAACACTATTTGTACCTTCACTTAAAAGGATATATTTTTGTAAGTGATAAAGCAGTTTCACTCCTTTTGAAACAAAGTTTTTTCCAGAAACATGTTTTATTAATTGAAAAGATGAACAAACTAATAAAAATAATGATTTCATTTATTTTTATTCATAAAGTAAATAGAGCATTTCAAATTGTACTACAACAACATCATTCATTTAAAAGAAAACATGAAACACGAATTCTACTCGTATATGAAGCTGTAAAAGCACTGTATTGAACTTTTCCTGGTTACATTCCTATGACGATTAAAATACTGCAAACGTGTTGAATCTCATCGTGTTTTGCAGGGAAACGTGTAAAAGAGTTACAATTCAAGTCATTTACATTATCAGATAAGCAATCATCTAAATTATGTAGAAGAGTCGAAACAAGAAAAAGGACAGTGTTGAATGTACGCATAAACAAAAACTTTACATTATGATGAAAATCGAGTAAATATTGAACGAGCGTTCGATAATTTTGTTTGTAATATCATGGGTAATTTTGTGTCGTGTGTGCGTGTGTAAAAAGGGGGTGACTATCAGGAAGTTACAATGTTTCGAAAACTTTTTGGAGGCAGCTCGATTGCAAAAATTATAATTGACTGAGACTAAAGCCTCATTGCATCGTGTGTTGTACATAGCCATAGCATAGTGAATAATGTATAATAGTGCTTTTTTTTAAATTATTATTTTTAAATCATAGCGTGTACCATTCTGAAGACTTTTTGTGCAATCCTAAAGGTATTATACTGATCATGCGATGGTATGGGTTATATCGTAGCGCGTACTTTTCAAATGGCATAACGTAATGCATTTATTGCATTATATTCCATCTATATGCATTATATTCATACAGATTATGGGATGATATACATCTATATTTATTACAATGATAATATGATGATACGGGTTAAGTTGTACATTATGCCTTTCATAAGGCATAATGTAAGGTTATGTTTATTATACTGGGGAACATGGTTATGCAGAGTTTTTTTTTTCTTTTTTTTATAATTGAAAATAAATATAGTTGAGTATCGGAGTTGTATTTAAACTTTTTCTTCATTAGAAAGAGAACCACGAGTAGCATTAATTGTACATTTCTAATTTTGTCGCATATCTTTGCTTCATTAACACAGAAGAAATGGTAACTGAACATATGCATAAAACTTATATTGCCATTCGTCTTTTATTGCAATGTTTATTTTCCTATATTACTTATTTGAGTAGTTGAGTTTATTGCTTTTTCCTAAGGTTCATAAGTGGTCCTTTAAATAATTTAATTGAATAGTTTTGTAATTCATTTCTATAATTTGATAGTATTATTTGTGTTTAAAAGTGAAATACGGTTGCACTAAACGTTCATATGAAGAAGAAAAAAAAAAAAGGAGCAGTCTTTTTTTAATTCAGGGTTTAATTTGAATGTGAGCTCATAGAAGCACAGCTCCGGCATTTCTTGCCAATTTTAGGCGATTTTTTTTTCTCAAATATTTGATGGAAATTCGGACTGCGAATTAAAATGAGATTTGATAACTCTAGGGATCGTGTTCTTTTAAAAGAAGTCAAGCTGTGGTTTGATTTGAGCCAAATATAATGTCATAACTAACCTAAACTTTGATCTTATAATGAATATTATTTAAAGAAGAGTGACCACTCTTAATTTTTAGAATGGCATTTTACCATAGTAATAGTTAGAAAAAAACAACGTTCAAAGTACTAATTTGCCAAAAAAAAAAATCCTGAGAAAAAACGTTCAAATCAAATTTATAAAGAAAAATACCGTAAGCAAAACCTAAGTTCAAACCACAAATTAGCAAAAAAAAAAAATAATAATAATAATCAAACCATTGAATTTTTTCTTCATACTTCCAAGAAATTTTCAATTCCAGTAGTTTTTTATCTGGCATCGTTTCGGATTCTATAAATTTCTAAATTCTAGTTATTATGCATTCCTTGCCGTCTCTCTCTCTCTCTTTTTTTATTTATTTATTTTTTTTGTCAATATTGTCTATGCAGCAATTTCTGTCATTGTAATTGTTAAAAACAATGTTCCCTTTAAAATTTAAAAACTTTTCGCTATCAATTAGTCGAGAGCATTTTTACACTTTGTATTTGAAATAAAAATTTACGACACAACAACCATAAAATCAAACAACTACTCTAAAAACTAATTCAACTCCGAATCAACTATCTGAAAGAAATTAAAGAAACAGCATGCCTTTGGGTCTCGTTGCGCAATTCCTATTTGGCGCACACACACACGGTCATCTTCTTTTTACACCGCCCCTTTTTTTTCGCAACTTGTTCTTTAAGAATAGTTTTTCTTACTATTATTTTGTAGTACAGAAGGATTTACATAGTGGTCGAAAAGTAGCTTGGAAAATTTTTATTAGTTGGTATTAATATATTTTTGGCCGTTCAATTGCTGAGTTTATTTTGAGCTTTTCATTCCAAGCTGTCACTTTCGTTCTCTTTTACACATATTTTAAAACAGATGCTTCTCTTCTCTATGCCAGGAATTATAATGTATTCTATGCAAAAGAAATCAAATTGAACCGCAGAGTTAAAACTAAACATAATATCGCATTTCCGCAAGAAAAGTGAATAGTTCAGAAGTTTGATAAACCAAACTCATTATTGATTTCAAACCTGTATAAATTTACTACTCTTTCTTGCCACAAAACATGCACAAAGTTAGTTTGCATAACTGGTGCACGGTGGTGTATAAATGATATACAGGCGTCCTTCGTATAACACGGTACTTGAACAACACGGTTTCGATATTAGACGGTACCAAATTTGAGATTATTATAACACAGTTTCGACATTACACGGTACGAAACTTGAATTTTATACTTCATGGTTTTGATACAACATGAATGTTATTTTTTAAAAAGATGTTTTTTTTTATACATTCTGTTGATGTTTGATAATAACTCTAATAAGTTTTATGAAATTTGTTTTCGATATACAGTAAAACCTGTAAAGTTGACCACCTTTGTAAGTTGACCACCTGTATAAGTTGACCGCTTTTTTCAGGAACGGAATTAGTCCTATCTTATATAATGAAGGAAAACCTCTCTAACTTGACCACCTGTCTATCTTGACCACTAATATACACCAGCTTTGGTTTGGAGTACTGTAAAAAACCCTCTGTAAGTTGACCACTAGGCAAAAGCAAAAGCTTTATAAGTTATGCCTCAAATAAGAAACCAGACATTTTAGAAAAACCTATGAATATTTATGTTTCCATCGAAAACCATTGGGCTACTGTTAAGTCCCAGAAAATGAGCCTAACTTCAATAAGGAGTTATTTTGTTGAAAAGTAGATACCATGGTTACAAATGTACAAGAAAAAATCAAATGAAGAATTTGAGTCATTTATCACTTGTCATGAATTTTTAGGAATTGTTAATATCAAGTAGCTTTTATAAGCAATAAAAACTACTTGATATTAACAATAAGCAATGAGGTTTTTTTTTTTTTTTTTTTTTTTTTTGATCGATTCACAGAAATTTAAAACTTGTATATTACTTTACTCGTCATTCTGGTAAATAATCTCTAAAAATATTTAAAAACATTTTTCTTATTGTTTTAAACAATAAGAAAAATGTTTTAAAAACAATGAAACAATGTTAAACAATGTTAAACAATGAAAGTGAGTTTAAAGTATTCCAATCAGTTAAAAAATAAATAATGGGACAAGAAATGACAAAAAAAAAAAAGTTTTTATTGCTACCCTCTATAAGTTGACCACCTGTCTAAGTTAACCACCATAGTACTGCACCGCAAGTGGTCAACTTACACAGGTTTCACTGTAACTCGGTACACATCCCTCGATTCACATTATTTCGAAGTCTCGTATAACATGGTTTCGATGTAACACGAAACACGGTTTCGATACAACACGATATACATTGACATGATTTTTACTATGTACATGATTAATTAGTGTAAAAAAGGGTTAAAAAGTTATTAAAAAAAAAGTCTTGAATAACACGGTTTCCATACTACACGGAACAAATTAACCGTGTAATAAGAGCGACGCCTGTAATCAACAGTGACACACATCAGAAACATTTCAGAATTTTTTTGAACTTGAAGTGCACTCGACTAAGTTAGGCTACGGAAAAAAAAAACAGTAAACAAAACTCAGAGCAACAGCAAGGTATCTAATCCCAGAAATAACACTAAGATATCCTACTGTTGCTCTGAGGCGACGATATGTTTCTATTTTTGTATAAAATATGCTAATTTTGAAAAAATACGTTGTTCATAAAGTTAGAAAACCCTATTTTAATTGCAAATTTAGAAAATTAGCTTCAATAGTCTTTTCGGCATAAGATATTCGTGATAACAATCAAAGAGAGATAAGTGAAAAAATACATAAATGCAAGAGTAAATAAATGCATTTATAAATACAGAAATAAATTAATACCGCTAAAAATTCATGAAAATGTAAAAAAAAAAAAAAAAAAAAAAAAAAATTAGTATTTCCATCCCTAATAGCAAAAGTGAGCTTCAATTAAATATTTTCTGATGAAGAGCATCGTCATAGAAGATATGAAATACAGAAGAGAAAATTTTATGTAGCGCCATATTGATTTAGTCCTTTTTTTTTTTCTTTCTTACGTTAATTTCAAACATATTTCGTACATTGTAAGTTAAAAATATTTTTTGTAATGATGATTCTCAGAATTATGTTTTCCAACTTCATGGGTTTTCAAACTATTCAGAATTTCGCCCAGTTCAGCGATTGACATTCGTTCTCACGTTTGTCAATCGAGTTTCAAACATCAATTTTGAAAACTTTCAAACTAAGTTTTAATGCTGAAAAAAAAAATGAAAACTAGTTTCGTTTCCATTAATTATGTACAAATAAATATTCATTCCGTTTTAAACATGAAAAATGATTATTTGTTACTGATCACTATAGGTGTTAGAAACCCGATTTGCAAAAATGAACACAAATTACAATTCGGGAAAATTCTTGGGACTTAAGAAATGCAACGTTCATGAAGATGGAAAACGGAATATTGAAAGTTATGTTTGGAAAAATATTTACATTCAATGAATGAGAAATGTTTCAAATTAACGAAATATTCAGAAGAAAAAAAATTACTCAATTAATACGGCGATGCATAAAAATTTTCACTTCCCCATTTGATAATCTTTATAATGATGTCTCTGCAATAGAAAAAATTTATTTATATTTTTTTGCTACTCGCGATGAAACTACATCCTCCCCCCCCCCTGTTTTTTTTTCATGTATTTACAGTTTTAACTTCTTATGTTGGCTCATCTTACTGCCCATGCATGTTCATGAAAATTGCCGACTATCATGGAAACTGATTTCTATATATATATTTTTTAATAAAAAAAAACTTTTAATAATTAGTAAATTGAATAGCAATTCCGCAGGTCACAATCTTTTTAGTTTAAGCTGTTTTCAAAATGTATCCTACATAACATTCTTAATATTTTTAAACAATTTCATTTATATATTTTGTGTTCAAAAGTGCATAAGTGTTTGTGCTCAAAAGTTTCTTTAATATTTACGATTTAGAACATCAGAAAGCATTGGGATAAATTTACGTTTATTTTCAACCAAGCATCCGTTACATGTTTTATTTATTTATTTTAGTCAACACATTTTATGAAACAAATGTTTAGTTTTTATGCAATGCAGTTTTGAGAAGCTTCAAATGCTTATTTTTTAACCTAAAAATAATTTTTTAAGTTAGTTGCTCAAATTTTATAGGAGGCTAAATTGTTATAGCAATGTTTATATGTTTGTGTGCAAGTTTAACTGCAATTTTTAAGAAAATAAATCAATTTGAAAATGTTACCTAGTTTTACTCACAGTACTCATATTTTTAAGTTCTATAAGAGAGACAAGTATAATGAACTCATCCCTGAAATAAGTGAAGGCTTTCATATTTATTATCACTTGGTTTTTGCGCTATTGGATGAAGTTTTATGTGATCAATTTTTTGCTTATTTTTTTCAATATAATAACTACTTAAACATAAATAATGTTCAAAACTTTATATACATTTAGTAACTTTTAATTGAATGCGATACCTTTGTTAACAAAAACTGTTTTAACCTTAGAATGTCTTCGAATCAACAACACATTTGTTTTATACTCAAAATTGAGCAATTGAATGAAAAATATCTACATATCTTCTAATAAGTAAATTGGTCGCGATATACTAAAGAAACACAAATTGCTATCCCTAAGAAATTGGTCACCAACTGCAAGTAGCAGCCTGTGTGCCATAAAAAACAATTAGCATGTCAAAGTGTTGCATAATCAAGAAATGTTTCCATATTAATGAACACGTAAAAATTCTGTATAATGCACCAAAAGATGTTGCTATTTCGTGGCTACTACAAGCGATGGAGCAAAACTTTACTGTACTTTGGTGCAACATTCGCAAGTAAGCATTAAAACTTTTGTCTGTTGCACTAATATTTCGTGAAATCAATGCACCATTCTTTGTAACCAGAAAATCGGTACCATCTTTCAGCGCAACACACTAAAAACTTTTTTATTTTACGAAATATATATAATTTCGTATTAATAAGTGTTTTAGTGTAAATGAAGAAAAATAAGTTGTATGTTTTATATTAATGGTTCATCTAAAGTAAGAAAGCATTAAAAAACTAATTAGCCAAAAGAGCAAATTTTGATTTACTTTTGCTTGGAAGAGGCACTGTTATTGAACAAGAAAACGAAAGTTTTGGGAAGCTCCTCCAACAGAAATACGATTTCTAGTCGATCGAATGGCAGGAAAGAAATCAAAACTCAATAAATCAGTCTTTTAAACGCATATTTGTGAGAGAGCAAGGCGGAGTAAAGAAAACAACGGAAAAAAACAATTTCCTCCCCCCCCCCGAAAGATGTGCAGCCATAAATCTTTGCGCGAATGTTCCGACAGATTTACTAAGTAACATTTCTAGGACCTAATAATTGACCCGCGTGTGCAAAACGAGTGCGCAGATCGTCCCGCGTGACCAGCCCTTGCACCAATTTAATCTGATAGTGACGTAATTTATTCGATCCAGCCTTTTGATATCTATTCGGAGCCCGCGCGAAGATCCAGCAGTTGCACCTGAGACAGGTACCTCTGTGGACGCACCACCTTGCGTAGAGCGATCGTTGCTCAGAAGAGACCTGCACCACTGGCAGGCAATACTGCACGCCGATTGGCCGAGAGCCCCAGTCACGTGACGCAACTCCGTTTCCCTCCCCCCTCTCGCCTCAAACCATGAATTTATCATTAATAATAAGAAAAAAATCAGCTCCCTGAGAGATCGACAGCAGAGAGACAAGCAGTCCTCTTCGAAGCTACCAGGAAAGCTTGACGAACTTTCTCCCAACTCTTCCTCTTCTTGGAATGCCGGCTGGCGAGTGCTTTTTACCACCTACTGCACAGGGATCGAGAGCGCTATCGCCAGGTAGGAGCAGCAGCTGATATGCCAGGTAATTCGAGAAATTTATGGGCAATCATATCTGTCCATTTGGCCTCTCAAATGGGGTGCTTAAAGCACGCGCTTTTACTTACTCGCCAGTCTGTCCGGGGTGCGGACTGATGTGGACTGGTTGCTCTTAGAGGGCAGGACACACTTTCTTGCTATGCAGCATCAACTGATGAAGCTACTCCCGACATCCTCAGGTCGGCTCCTATTTTCATTTCTCCTCTTCTTTTTTGAATTTGCATCTTGCCATTCAGTTCACGTCTGGTAGCGGCAAACCAACGGATGTTAACAGATTCGCATGCTTCCAAATTTATGCACTTATTTGCAACAGCTTTCGGTTAATGTCGGTGCAAAACAACGTATTTTCTCTAACCGGTAAATTTTTATCATCTGCGATTGGAGTTAGATTATAATTCTTCTTAGTGCTTTTTCTCCGTCAGGAATTTTTTCGGTGTCTTCACACTGACTTCTTATCTCTGCTCATTTTATTTTCAATCATATTAAACAGTTCAATTCGGTTCTAATTGTTTAATTCAGTTCAAGTGTATGTAGTAATTTCGTTCTTCATATATCACTTTGAAATATTTTCACATGTAGATGAATCAATATCTTTGTAATAATATGCAAATTAAACTGCAAAAATGATCTTAAATTTATTGAGAGAAATCAAAATTAAGCATTGGGAAGTTAGTTTTTCATTTCAGAAAAGTATTTAATTTTCTTTTTTATCAAATCACAAACATAAACATGTGTCCGTAAATGACTTTAAATACCCAAACGTGAAAAAACTCTTGATTATTTATTCAATTGAGAATGAAAATCTGCTTTAAAAATAAAGCGAGAAAAAAAGATGAAATTTTCTTCAATATATTTTTAACAAATAATTCATATCTTTCCTAAGAAATGTATGTTTTTGTATAGAAATAATCTACCACTTTAAGCATTACCGAAACTACACTACTTTACTCAAATAACCCTTTTAATATTATAAACTAAATAGCTTTCTTAATAAATTATTTACGTTTGCTGTGATTTTGCCTATACATTGTCAGTATCATAAATGGTAGGAGAAAAGGGTTTATATAATAGTTAAACAATTAAATATTTTATAGCTTGATGTTTTAATATTCTTCCTGATTAGAATAATAACATCGATAAAATGTGTTACAAAAAGCTATTATTCGATGTTCAATACAGATATAAAGTTCTTTTCTTTATTTGTAGGCTGTACTTAAACATAAAATTGAAAAGTTTATTTATAAACATTAATTTTGGGCATGCAAGTAAAATGTATATGCAAACTGAAATTTTACAATTGCAAATTTATTTCAAAATATTTTTTTTTTTTTTTTGAATAAGAAGATATTTCCCATCGCAAATTCATTACAGTGTACATCATATTAAAAGCTAAGTTCTCATTCGTGTAACTAAATTTGTACTTGTTTAAAGTATAATACATGTATTGAGCGAAGTCCTTTTTTTTTTCTTTTATCCATTACATTTTTATAACTCTTTAAAATACTTGTTACTAACTAGATTAAAAAGTAATCGTGAATAAGCAGATTCATTTTATTTACAAAACTTATGAGTGTTTAGACTGTATAAATATTTTTAAGTCGTATAGTAATGTGCTAGTTGCGTAAATAAACATATTACATGCAACCCTTTATTTATTTATTTTGAAATTTAAAAAAAATAAAAAAAATGAGCAAAATATGTTTAGCATAACCAAAACAAAACTATCTGGCAGAGAAGTTTTTATATACTCATAATTGCGTCCGAATCATTTATACTTGATAAATTTTGCTGCTTTGGAATTTATCCAAGAAATATATTTGAAAATAATTATGATAGATTTCTCTTTTAATCAAATTATGAGACTTTAAAAATAATCCTTTATTTTTAAGCGATTATTGCCGATATATGTAAGCGGGTTTAGTACAACACCGATAAAGACGTAATACAAATCCACCGTGGTGGCATTCGCGACACCCATATACCGATTCACCTGTTAAATGATACTATTGTTATGTAATACCGCAGGGGTTGAGTGTAAAGTGTCAAGGGGACCATTGAAAGCCGTCCCCCTGTGTCAGCCTATTCTATTGTATCCATTCTGCTGGATAAAAACCACGTGCGTACAGGGGTCATGCAAGTTAAGCCACGTGACTCCACCTTTAGACATGAATATGTCATCGTTGGGATATTTTACCAGCACCGGTTTGGAGCGAGATCTGGAGAGCTTCTCCACGTTGTTTCTTCTCTTCTCCCATTCTTTCTGACGTCATTAAAGACCATATGCGTGGTCATGGTGTTGGGTACTCAGCACCATTAAGGTAGCGATGTTTTGTTCGGAAGTTGGGCATCCTCTAGCCGCACGTTTCCAACCGACAAAAAGAGCAGGAAGATATGTAATCAGCGTAAAAGCGTCGGTGGTCCTTTCTCATTAATAGCTGTAAAATGAAAGGGAGATAGCACGTAGAGGCTGGTCGCTAGTTGAGAGATAAAGTATCTATTTCTTTTTTTCTTCTCTCTTTCTGTGCACGCCTCCTTTTTCCATACTGAAAGAACATTTCACGAATCAAAAGCGTAAAGCGTTTTGTACCGCAGGCAGTTGTTGTTGTTATCAAAGGGAAATGGTATATTAATGGATATCGAAACGTGTAGGCTGCCAGTCAAAAGTGAAAAGCTAATGAAAGTTTTTGATAAAAGTGGCAAAAGTTGATTATTGTGTCTCAAAAAGGTTTTAAATCTGGTATTGAAGATAACAGCTGAAACGTTGGAATACACACAATACCAAAATAGAGATGCTTCGGAAATATTGAAAAGGAAAGCAGTGAAAATATCTTTAATTATTGTTTTTCCCACCATATAGCAAATATTAAGCGATGGACTTTTAGCGTAAAATATTGGGGCTTATCACAGCTACCGAAATTTTAATCAGGTACTTTAGATAACGGCTGAAAACGTTGGAATACACACAATACACATCGGAAATATTGAAAAGGATAAAAGTGAAGAGATCTTTAATTACTGTTTCCATTATTTATGAAATATTAAGCGGCTGACTTTTAGCGGAAAATATTGGGGCCACATTACAGCTACAGAAATTTTAATCAGGCATTGATAAATTTATCCATCTTGCCTGAATAGGAGACTGCGATATTGATCAACATTCATTGAATTGCTGTGTTGTAGTAACCTCAGTAGCAACCTAGCTGTAACGTTGTGATGATGATGACGCTTTGATATTAGTTGTAGACATTGATTACTGTGTCACAAAAATATTTTTAATCTGACATTGAAGCTAGCTGAAAAGTTAGAAAACCCACAAGTACTTTTATCGGTTAACACATTAATAAAATAGAGATGTTTATGGAATGTTATGGTGAAACGATCTTTAATTATTTTTTTTCGATATCATATCAAATATTAAGTAATTGAATGTGAGTAGGAAATATTGGGACTACATTACAGCTACAGAAAGGTATTGATTAATTTAGACATCTTTGCTGAATAAAAGCGATATTGATTAACATTCAGTAAATAAACCTAATAATGTTGTAGTAACCTAGTAGCAACGTAGCTGTAACGCCATGACAATGATGACTACTTTCGTGTTCAATAAACTTAAGCATGCCAGGCAATACGTTTCTATGAGGATTCAAATGTTTGTTGTAGATTATGTAGGGATATTTTGTCGAAAAACAAAATATGATTTGCAACTTAGTTAGTTTGTTGAAAGTTTGTCATGTGCCAACCACACAAACAGTATGATATTTAGCTTCCGCCCAAAAAACTGTTAAAAAGAAAATGAAGCACTTTTTCTAAAAAGCAAGAAAAGTTAATAAATAAATAATAAATTCAAAAGAAAGCTGAATTGCATCAAATTTCCTTATATTTCACCTATACCGTAGTAAGTTTAAATAAAATTAAAAGTGCTATAGTAATAACAAAATTAAATTTTATTCTGAAAATTTGCTGCGAGAAAATATTCCCAAGACTCAATTTTCATTTTTTTTTTCTAAATCAAAAAATGCATCTCGACATTTGCTCAAATACAAACCGCCATTAGAAAGAATGTAGCAGATAATTTTACAAAAGCCATGCTGTATCTTAGAATAAGGTCAATTAAAACTTATCTCGATTTTCATCTGGGATCGTCTTTTTAAAAAATGCAGTTTGTGATGTTACTCTAAGAATATAAGTTTTTACAGCAATATGCTAAGTGTTATATGAAAATATGAAGAATTAAGATTATTTATACATTTTTGAACCCCCTGATTCTGTCGAACAGAGTTGAAGCATAATTTAACGAAGAAAAAAGAAGGGGGGGGGGATTTTTAACTCTCATTTTGTTGAACAGAACTGAAACATAATTTAATGGGGAAAAGGAGGGTTGGAAGAGTTTAAGTGATATATTTCTACATTAGAATCATTAATATTTACAACAAAACATATTTTTAATACCCTTATAAGCTTATTTCACGCATAGAAAATCGAAAATATGCCTCAAAAATTTAATGAAGCGAATTTTCTGGCATTACATTTCAAATAAAGTTAGGTGTTAAAAAATGGGAGAAAAAATAGATTTTTTTAAAGTATTACATTTGAATATCTTGGATTTTTTCTCAAAAATACAAAATGTCATACATTATAAACGTTGAAAATCAGAATAGTTCGCATCTCTTCTTGCTCAGCAATCTTCCATTTATCCTTAGAAAGTTTTTATATGAATGGATCACTATTATGATATTCGCTCTTTTTGTATACAATACTTTATTTTATTCCTCTAATAGAAATGATTTCACACCTTGGGGGAAAAAAAGTCCTGGGTACATCTATGTTTATAGCTACGTTTTGAACCCTGTTTTTGGCTCACATTTTTTAAAAACAAATGATGCTATCATTTATGTGAGGCACTAGGTAGTGGATAAAAATAACATGTAGGATTAGGAAAAAAAATGAATGTTTTGAACTAAGTCATGGGAACAAATATAGTCAAAAATATAGAGGACAAACTGAGAAAAGTACGATTGCCAATAATGATAACTTTGAAATTGAAGTCAAGCAGTAAAAATAGTGGTCCGTGGTGAGTCGAATATAAGTTTAAGACAGGGAGATTAGATACGGATGAACGTTTCTGCTTGTTGGCGAAAAAAATGATCATGCTCGACAGTTTCCTAAGATTTTAGAGATTTCAAAGTTGGAATTAATTATTTACATCATTCTACGAAAAAATAATTCTTTTAGTCGTAATTATGAAGTGATTCAAGGTTTTTAACAATGTGAAAACTGGTATCTGATCACTGATTTTATTTTTAGAACCAATAATTAAAGTTTAAACCTTGAGATTTGGTTGATATCTCTCTTTTTTACCTTAACTGGTGAGACCTGGTACACGCCAGAAAAATTGAACTTTTGCATTCAAACGTTTTATAATGTTTACATATGTGGCTTGTATAAATAAATTATACTGAGTTCATTGGACATTTTACGATTTTCATTACAGTTTTAAATTTTCAAGAAATAAAATACTGGGGTTACATGCACTCCACTTCAACGCCTTATGTTACAAATACATATAAAAGCCCTCCTAATATTTATATTAATCAACAGTCGAAGACTAATATTATGAAACATTATTGTGACAGTTCGAATTCGAATAATGTGTAATAATTTTCCTTAACAATATGGAGCATCTTCATTATATTCACGAACTTAAATGTCCAACTTCAGCTGGTAAAGTTAAGATTACATAAATTCTTGCGTTTCATTATATGCAGGATTCAGATATCAATTTTCATTCAATTTTACTATTAATTTGGAGCAATCTTGCGTTTTGTCGAACTTGTATATGAAACAAATATTTTCCATTAAACATAGAATTCAAAAAGATTTAGCTTACAGTACTAGTTCAAAACGAACAGCATACGTAAAACTGGAAGTTTTCGTTTGGAGAACTTTAAAAACATACGGAACTACAATAACAAAGGCTCTAGACCATACATACGGATGAGCACTAGACTAGAATTTGTCTCTTTGGTAGACACCTCTTTTTAACTTACTGAAAAGAACAACTTTTCGTAATCAGTACTGCTTTCATCAATAATGTACAAATCAATATTGTACAAAAATGAATGGTCTAAAAATTGTCGCCACAACTTAATGTTTGCTAAATGATCATGTGTTGATCGTTTGGCACTAAAGTCATATGATTCATTCATATATTAAGGAATAGGAAACATAAGAGCTCATTTATTCAGTTCAACATAGTAAATTTACGGAGTAAAGAACTGAAGCACTTTAATTATTCTTATCCATATATTACCTAAACACAAATCTTTAATACGATTATCATTCATTTATTTTTTCAACTAATTTTTAACTTCTCATAATAGCTACGCAAAAGTAAATAAAGTTTTCTCCGAATATTTCATAGATACATTAAACATTAGACCTGTTAATACACCAATAAAATTTATTGTTGACTATATATATATTGAAGAATAGATTATACACACACACACACACACACATATATATATATATATATATATATATATATATATATATATATATATATATATATGCCTTCGACTCAACATGTTAAGTAAATTTATGTTGTAAAAAGGTGAAGTACCTGTTATTCTTATTCATTTATTACTTTCAATAAACTAGTCTTGAGACTTTTTATACCTACCTTATAAAAAAGTAAATAAACTTGTCTACAAACATTTCACACACATATTTATTGGAATTTTTAGAGCATTTTAAAACAGTATTGTTAATACATATATTAAACAATAGAAAACATAAAATCTCATTCATTCAACTCAATATGTTAAGTTAATTTATGGAGCAAAAAGATTGTTGTTATAGTTGTAATTTCCGAAATGTTAGTATATTTTAAAACATAACTTTTAAAACAAATAGAAACCATATAATCTCTTTCATTCAACTGAAAATGTTAAGTAAATTTATGGAGTAAAAAGATGTTTACTATCCTTGTTATTCACATTCATTTATTCTGCACACTTATCTTTAAGACACTTCTTATTCATTTATTTCTATAACTAATGTTAAAAAATTTTCCAGATACTTTTTTCTTATGTTAAATAACAATTCAGACCACAAATAAGCCATCATTCATGAATCATAGCAAAAAAATTTTTTTTTTAATAAAAATGTTTTTTTTTTTTTTTTGAAATTGAGAGCATGTTTCTATTTGACAATTTTTCAATAAAACTATATCATAACTACACGTTAATGTATAAGGAGTTGACTTGTACAAGTTCAGCCATTTATTTACACATAAAATTATATACCACATGTAAATGCACTGCGAATAAATTATGATTTATCTTTTTATCACTTCTTTAAACATCAAACAAAAATATAAAATGTATTTTATAAAAGTAGTAGTGTTTATGTTTTGTAAATATATCCCAATATAAAGAAGTAACTTATGTTGTAAAACTAGATTTATAGCGAATTTGAATTAATTATCTTGAACAACTAATTATAGAAATCCTTACACAGGAAGCAAATTGTAGGAAGTTTTAAATTCTAAAATTGGTAATTTAAAGCTGTTACAGCGCCACACACTTTTCAGTTTTTGTTGTGAAAGATAAAATTACATGAATGTATAACGGATTAGAAAGATATATCAATGAAGAATTGTTACAAAACAAATTCCAAATCAATTTAAAATAAATACCAAAAGCAATAGTTCAGCAGTCCTATCCTTTTCTTAATTAAAAATAATCCAATAAATTATTTTTATAGTCAGTTTTAACAGGAAATTAAATGTATGAATTCAAATTTTGTCGTTAATGTCTTCAACATTGTTGTTAGTATGTTATTGTTTATGAGCCTTCTGGTTAGTAAAAAAGAAAGACACCGAAGGAAAAATCAATAATAAGTAAAGATTAGTATTTTCATTTGTTGTAAAAGATTTAATATTAATGTTAATTTCTTTTACATTTTTAATTTTAAGTAACATTTTTTAATTCAAAAATCATCTTCTATTCAGAAAATAAAACAAACAAGATGTTACTATTTACTTTTCTTTGATAAGCTAAATTACAATAATAAGTAAATAAGTGAAAAAAATACATAAAATAAAAAAAATATTATGATTATAATTTTGTAGAATATGGTATGTAAATTTATTTGTTTTTTTTTCTTGAAAATACTGCTATTAATGAGCATCGCTTTAAAAAATTATCAATTGTTTCAGCGGCATTTTTAAATTCAAAGTTATCTTTCCATTGAAACATTGACTAATCTATCGGGGTTCGTAGCGAAAAAAGTATTTACAGTTCTATTTACTGAAACTCAAACTCTACCAGTCATAAATATCTCTGGAACCTTTCAGTAGATAATCGTTTTAAGAACGAAACCCTACCACAACACAACTTGAGAAGAGCTACAATGGCGACGTAAATGTGACACCATCAATACCCATTATGACCCAATGGGTAGCCCTGTCATTGAAATGATATTTGTTTTCAGCACTGGACGATGCTGACCTATCTAACCCATTGTTACGGGAACAGAGCACCGTTCTTGCAGACGATAGCCATAAAATAGCCGCTGTCGAGCTTCCCAGCGGGGACGCGTGCAACCCCACTCTTCCGAGAAATCTCTGCGCGCTGTCACCGGTCGCTGAAAAGATCGTTACCCGTACGCTAATGGCTTTTCTACCGCGGGCTAGTGTCGGCATTCGCGGAAACTATCGGCGCCTGTCTGCTGTCGTATTGTTGGAAATCACAATGTGAAGAGATGATCTTCCAAGACAAAATTGTCATTCAGATCTTTGAGTCAGTCCGGATAACTTTGTGCTCCCTCATATTTTTTTTATATTATAGCAGGCAGTTGAACCTGTTCACCTCTAACTTGCATATCTCGAAAACCTCTCTATTTCGAAATTTTTCATTTTCTATTCATTAATGGCATACATTCAACATTTTCCACCATGTTTATCTCGAATAAATTTTCCCGAAAACCTTCATATAAGGCAGTGAGAAGCAAAGGGATGTAAGTGGACATTTTCAAGTTTTGAGTAAAACGCTTTTAAAGATAACGTCCTAGGTAGGCTTTCATTGAGTTTTTTTTCTAAATCATGCTATACATCTGCCCCTACCACGGCTACTAGTACCATTTCTTGCCCCAATACAGATGAGAGATTTCCCTACTATTTGTACTGCTTATCTCCATTTTTTTAATTTTGACACTTGCATCCCTTTGCTTCTCACTGCCTCATATCTTGAATTTTGGCTACACTTTCCTTTTCGAATTTGATACCCAGCAATCTTAACAGCAGAACTTGGAAACAAAAATGATTTTTTTTTACTAAAATTAACAGTCATATGGTCCTCCAAGTCTAATGTGGTACGTAGCCCAGAGAAAACTATGTGTCAAGATCAAGTTTCTATATTGATTCTATTCACTTGAAAACTATGGGGGCAAGAGGTATTGTTGAACAATGAAAAAGTTTCGTGAGTTTTACTTTAGAGTCAATGGGAACAGTCATTTTGTTGCTCTTTCTAGGTTTATACTGTAAAGATAATTTCCGTTCTTAAAGGTGTGCATAAACACATTATCAATGTAATAATTAAAACTAGTGTAATCACAGCAGGTCATACAGTATAATATGCAGTAGAGGAATCTTAACTCTCTGATTTTGTTCCAATTACTCTTTTTTATGACTATCAAAACCTTCGTATCTCGAAACCTCGTTACCTCGAATTTTTCTTATGTCCCATGAAGTTCGAGATGGACAGGTATGGCTGAATTTCAAAATGATCAATAGCAGAAATCTTATTTTATGACCTCACCAGCAAAGAATGCACCGCTGGGACTTTTAGTAGTTTCTTTTCTGGGTCAAATGAACTAAATATATGGGATGGCCCAAAGTTAGCCGTACTGGCTCAAAGATAGGCTGAATCACTACCTTCTGGAATTCAACCAGACGAGAAGTTTTCAGGTTTTACCATTCCCTATGAGTCAAAATTCGTAAAATATCTATGATCTACTTCTTGACAAGCAGGAGCTTTTCAATCCTATATCAATAACCTATAACATTTAAAAAGTATCAAACTATGCACTGCCTGATATAGATATCAGATCACTCATCAGACTATATGCAGACTGTAATTCGCTAAATCGGTAAAGTATGAACTGCCAATTTTTAAAAAAGGGATGCACTCTAGAGTATAAAAAATATTATGATATTGATAGAGGGTACGAATCTGATTAGTATAGAAACTGTAATGCGCTTAAAACCGGTAAAATATGAACTGCCATTTACCGAAAAAGGACTAAATTCAACTGCATAAAAAAATTACCTAATGTAGTACCACTTGATAAAGAACGAGGGAACGAATCTCACTAATATGGAGACTGTAATGCCCTTAAAACCGGTAAAATATGAACTGCAAATTTCTTTAAAGGGGCTGCATTCCAGAGCATAAAAAATATTAAAATAGTGTTACTTGATAAAGATAAACGGTACATTCCGCAAATTATATTGTTTTAAAGTATGTTAATTCGATGTCTGAAAAAGATCTACTTGACATTTTAGAACTAATTCTAATTAATAAAGTGTGCACTACATGCAGGGCTTAATTTCTACGAAGGCCGTATAGCACTTATTGTTTTACGTAAATAAGCAGGATTTAGCCTAAAATATTAAAATTCTTGAATTTTAACATTTTAGAAGATTGGCGACGTTAAATTGAAAAGAAGTGCAGTTCCTGTGAGCGTTCATGTAAATTAAACCCTAAAACTATGCATAATGGAGATAAGGTATACTAAGGAAATTGCAAACTGATATAGAGTTAGTGTAATATGCTTGAAATATATCTTCTCAATTTCTGAAAAAGGGTAACTTTGTACAGTGTAAAACTTATTAGAGAACTACCTGATAAATATTAAAGATACCTATCCCACTAGTATGGAGACAGTAATTGGTAAAAGGCGTTGGTTTTTTTGCTGGGAAAGTGCAATTTCTATCACTAAATTGCTGATAGCTTAGTTCCGAAATATCAACACAAACACACATGATGCATTTTATTTTTTTCATCAAAAATCAGAGTACGATTGTGTAGTTCATTATTCTTGGTAAAATAAATAATTTAAGTAATAATAACAACAATAATTGAAATGAGTGAATGCGAAAATTAATTAAGAAACTGTGGAGAGGACAAAATGTCATAAAAATTTCTTACGGTATTTATGTGATTTTCTCTCCAACAAATTTGAATATGCACTTAAATTTTAAGATCTTGTGAAAAAAATCATTTATATTTTCATATAAAAGCAATATCCAAGGAAGAAATTAATTATTATGTTAGAGCATTTTTTAACCTTGAATAGCTTTAGTTATCACGCATTTTTTTTTTAATTGTATTTACTGTCAAACATTGATGTTAATCTTCTAAAAGCATTTTTAATATAGAAAATGTATTTATTTTTTAGCATTATTATGTTTCGAGATTTTGCGTCTAATGTAATTATGTATTGAGCTTTATAAATAGCATATATTTATTAATGCTTTTTTTTTTTTGAAAGATGCCTTTTTTTCGGTAGGTTAAAGTAAGCAAAATATCTACTCTTCAAAAACAAAATTTTGCTTTAATGTTACAAAACGAGTAAATGAAGTTATACCTTTAATCAGCATATGTTACTGTTTGACTCTGATACGTTAATTTCTGATGGATATTGGCTTGAAAGATTCCATTTGCTAAAATAGAGGTGAGGAAAGCCGATTTGCTCTGCCTATAACGTTTATTGGTGTTGCGGTAATGAAACAATTTATAATCTTTTAGCACAAAGATGAATGACCCCATCCAAGGTCGAGCGTCTTTTTATCAGAGCCAGACTTTAGCTTGAGTTCTTAATTTTTTCCCTCACGCACAAAATGAAGTTTTTCAGGACCAGAATCATTCATTGGGAAATGTAGTTGGGTTTTGAAACTATTATTTTAGAATCTAGTTTGTGCTTTAAACCAACGTAAAATAAAGCTCAATTATCATTTTTAAAAATTCTTAGTACATTAGACTAAACTATACATTCCAGCTACTCACGAAACCCAAGAAAAAAATATAACTAATTCCAGCTACTTGTAGCAATGTCTTTATAATTACAACATTTTCTTTTAAAACCACAGCTATTTGGACCAATGTCCTTTAAGATAAATAAATACCTTTGTGCTGAATAGTAAAGTCAGACCAAACAACGTAAGTAGAAGCACAAATTTATAAATTACAGCAGACACGTGTTTCGGCGTTACAGGGAACGCCTTTTTCAATGCAAAAATAATGAGCTTATGGATGAAAAGACATCCGACAAAAGCCATAAAGCTTTTGTCGGATGTCTTTTCATCCATAAGCTCATTATTTTTGCATTGAAAAAGGCGTTCCCTGTAACGCCGAAACACGTGTCTGCTGTAATTTATAAATTTGTGCTTCTACTTACGTTGTTTGGTCTGACTTTACAATGTCCTTTAGTCACATCGAATTACCGCACAATCGCCGTTTATGAATGAATAAATTTTACAAGTTTCCAAGAAAAGTAAATGCACACACGTGCCAAGAACGAAGTTTTCGGTTTAATATTTACACTGAAAGCAAATGAAGTTTTGATATTATCAATGTTACCCTGAATACAAACTTTCCCTTCGAGCAAAAATGCCCTTCAAGTCTTATCATTATATTTTAATCACAGTTATTAACACCAACATCTCTTAATCACACCAATATCCTTTTTTAGTCACAACTATGCGTACCAATGTCCTGTAATCACAGCTGCTTGCACCAATGTCCTATAATCACACCGTCACTTCGAAAAACCATAAAATCCTTTATTTAAAAATTAGTAAAATTGTATAAGTTTCAAGTGAATAAAATATCTGCACACGTCAACTACGGAGTTAGTGTTTTGTATCATTTAAATGTTACAAAGCGAGCAAATAAAGTTTGCATATAAATCAATACTACCTTGAGTACTAACTTTCCCCTCGTGCTTTTAAATACTTGCTATTTTACTTTGAATTGCAAAGTAATCACTTTTTTAAATTCCAGCTCTTTACCATGCACTTTATACAATAATTTGAAATTATGCAATATTTTTTTTTTATTTAATACTAATCTTTTGTTCTCAATATGTGCATTTCTTTAAAACATTGAATTTGTGACACTTTATGCTCAGATTTCCTTAACAGCATCTCACATAATTCCATGCCCCAGAGCATTAAGTAAAACATTTAATAATATACATTAAGTATTATATAAATTGTGTAAACAAATTGATGTTCTTCATGAAAAGCGAACTAGATTTTTTTTTACCTTGAATATAATATTTTTTAATTCAAATTCTGTCACTCAAAATCAGTTATTTTCTCCGGGAAATTCTAATTAGAATTAAAATATCAGTATTTTTCTGTTTGCTTTTTTTTTGAAAGTGAGCATATATCTGAGTTTTGTACAAAGATTGGATTCTTTCTTCTTTTTTTTTTTCAGCGTCTAAATGCAGCGTCTAAAACTCAATTAGCATTAGGAGGAAAACTAAATACGTTCATTCCATACCTATATTGAATAAGATTAAAACTATTTCCAGCTGTCCACCAATTACTTCCGATTTCAACTCCCCCAAACACTGGGCTATACTGCTGTTGGCAGGTAAAGGGCAAAAACTGCTTTTTTTTTCTGCAGTGTTATCTTTTGTACGTTAGCTTTAATGTACAAGCTTGCTTATTTGGTTTCCATTAAAAAAAAAAAAAAGAAAAAAAGCGTCTAATTCCAACATTTCCCCATTTTTATAACTGAAACCAAAACTTATTTCTTCAAATATCTCTAAAGCTCATTTCTGCAGGCACTGCCGTTTACCTATCTACAGCAGTATAAATTAACGTAGAATGAAGATTCATCATCATAATTCCTTCATCACTCCTTAGTACCTTAGACTGGGCTATCACGACACTCACGAATAGAACATAATTAATCACAGTTCTTTGTACCCATGTCCTCTAATCTCAACATTATCCCTTAATCACAGCTACTTCCGCCAATGTCCTATCATTACAACATTATCCTTTAAACACAACTACTAGTACCAATGTCCTAAAATGACAGCTACTCCCACCAAAAGTCCTATTATCACACCATTATCCTTTAATCACAGCTACTTGCACCAATGTCCAATAATCACTCCGCTATCCTTTAATAACATCGAATTACCATAAAATAATTTCTTCAAGAATAAGTAAAATTCAACTAGTATCAAGTAAAGAAGCTATCTACACACATCAACAACGAAGTTTTCGCTTTAATGCTAACGAGCAAATGAAGTTTTGATATTAATCAATGCCTCTACCTTGAGTATTCTAATTTTTCTCTTATGCAAAAGTTTTGTAAGGCCAGAATCTTTCATCGGGAAACGTAGTTGAGTTTCAAAACTATTCTCTTAGAATGAATCTTCATTAGTATAATAACATACTGGGCTATATCTAGCAGTTCACGAAACTCACGCATAGAATGTAATTAATCACAGCTCTTTATACCAATGTCCTCAATTACAACATTATCCTTTAATCACAGCTACTAGCACCAATGTCCTCTAATCACAACATTATCCTTTAATCACAGCTACTAGCACCAATGTCCTCTATACAGCAACTAGCGCAAATGTCCTATAATCACAACATTATCCTATAATCACAGCTATTTGCACCAATGTCCTATAATTACAGCATTATCCTCTAATCACAGCTACTTGCTACAATGTCCTGTAATCATCCCGCTATCCTTTAATCACATCAAATCACCAGAAAATCTTCTTCAAGAAAAAGTAAAATTCAACAAGTACCAAGTAAAGAAAATATCTAAACACTTCAACAACAAAATTTTCGCTTTAATGCTACAAAACGAGCAAATGAAGTTTTGATATTAATCAATACCCCTACCTTGAGTATCTTAACTTTCTGCTCATGCAAAAGTTTTGTAAGACCAGAATCATTCATCGGGAAACATAGTTGAGTTTCAAAACTATTCTTTTGGAAACTAGTTTGAATTATGCTCTAAATTAACGTAGAATGAAGCTTCATTACCATAATAACACTCCTTAGTACCTAAGACTGGGCTATGCATTCTAGCCGGTCACGAAACCCACGAATAAAATACTGCTCGTCATATTTACCGAGATATAATTCCTAGCCTGAATCGTGTTGCACTACTCGGCAATTTTCTTCCGCTCTTTCAATACATAATCAGCTTTATGAAAGGAAAAAATAGAACTGAGAATTATAGTTACAGTGCAAGATGCTGTGGTAGGAAATTCGGAGTTTAGTTAGGTACATTCTTGCGAGTGTATCATGCACAGTGGCGGATCATGCTATTTTGGGGCCCTAGGCGCAACCTATCCGGAGGCCCCCCCTTAATTGACACAACGAAAGTGATATGGTTTCCTATATTTACAATGCAAAAAATTATATTTTTTTGAATCAACAAGCTTGGGGGGGGGGAATTATTCTTATTTAAAAAGGAAAAACAACGACATTCCTGACAAAAAAAGTTTACTGCGAAAAATTTTGTCTTTGTTTTTTGGTAATTTAGGTAGTGCAGGGTGTGAGATCCGAACCCCAATTTCAGACCATCTAGCAAAATCCCAGCTTTCCCCTGTTTTTCAATGCGCATCATTCAGGGGCGCAACCAGAGAGAAAAAAATCTTAGAGGCGGGAGGTTTTTTCATTTAGCCAGAAAAAAAGAGAGAGGAGAAAGAGAACCTTTAATTGGATAGGCAAAATAAAGAGAGAGGGGGGTCCGGGGGTTCTCCCCCCGGGAAAAATTTTAAACTCGTAGTTTTAAAAACGCAGTTTTAGACTTTCTTTGATGATGTTAGGGGGCACACAGGTGTAGCTGCAGGCAGGTCCGAATCTGCGCACCCGCAGACCCCGTAGTGCGGGGGTGCACCTGGTCTTTTTACGGCCCAAGAAATTGAAGAAAAAACGGAAAAAATCTAGCACTCTAAGACTTATTAACGTTACAAATATACACTGCATTGTTATAACCAGGGGTTCCAGACGAGTGAAAATATTCCCTCTAAGGTGAAAGCATAGTGCCTGAAGGTGCAATGCAAGCTAGAAAATAGAGCAGAGGAGCCGAAACAGCATGCAATCACAAAAAAGACTCATTGCGCATGCGCTTTTGCCTTAGACATACATTCAACCACCTCAATATGGCGGACAAATGATGATTGCGTTTGTGTGTCTTTCACATTGAATGAAGTACACTATTGGATTTAAACACAATTTTTCTTGGATTAATTATCCGAAATTACAAGTAAGTACAGCTTTTGATCACTTTGTAGCTTTTAGGGCTTTCAAACATAGTTAAGTGGTTAAAAGTGCATTTATTACTTTTCAGTTACCGTTACTATCGTGAAATTTCCATCATTCAAAACGCTACTAAAAATATCTGTCATTATTTTCTTGAGTACTCGATAAGCAGCTTTTATTAATCACCAAAAAAAAAAAAAGAAAAGCTATGAGATATCAATAATCAACAAGTGAGAATCTTAATAAAAATGATTCTTGTGCTACGTAGATTATAACAGAAAGCTAGCGAAAAAAAAAATCTCTCTCAGTCTAGCTTTTTTTTTTTTTTTTTTGGCTTTTTCATTCAAGTGTTAGAATCATTTCCTGTTAGCGGTTAATGTCTGGATAGCGTTATAAATTTCTTTTGGTTTTTTAACTATCGAAAAACTTCATGTGCATTTTATTTTGTTACTCTTGATTAACGTTTATAAAACGATTTTGTTTTTCCGTAACTGTAATATCCCTGACTATTTTTAGCTCTTCATGTAAATAATCCATAAGTACAGCTATGCTTCATTTTCGGAATGCATCAAGGTTTTAGTAAATGTATAATTTCTCACATTATTTAAATAATTACTCGTCTTCAAATTATAACGATTTGTGACAGATCTCTGATACCAAGTAAAGGGGTAGGTATTTATTGTTTTATTAATTCTTAACATTACTTTTTGCAAAAAAAAAAAAAAAAAACTCGTCAGAACTCTGAATTTTTCACATGTTTTTAACGGCCCCAGAGTTATTATTAATATTATTTATTTTATGAATTTTTAAGAAAACGATAAAGATTTCACTGGTTCACAAAGTTTTTCATTTGCTTTTACCGCGCCCGTGAGTCAAAAGAGGTTGAGAAACACTGAGTTAGAGCAATGAGCACTTCTTAACTATGTTGAAAAACTCTGAAATATGATCAAATGCTGTAATTACATGTTTTAATCATTTCCAGTATTGAGTTCAATGTGAAAAATGTCCAAAACGAAGAATATCATAAATCAAAACAAAACTTAAAAAAAACCACAACTGTATTCGAAAACGCACACAATACGGGGGAGGGGGGGGAGGAGGATCTATAGTAAAGGTGCCATTTCTCTCTCCAAAGGTTCCTTTTTGTTCACTCCGGCTGTCTATTTTTTAAAACGTGCCTGTTTTTCACCCTATTAGAGGTGCGATTTCGGCTCCGTATTGGGTGTCGCTGGTGAACAAGCGTTTCTCTCCAGAAAGGTGCCGAATGCATCCTGTAGTTTTAACAGTGTGCTGGCCTCTGAGGCCCTACAAGTTTTGTTGTAGGGGGTCCGAAATTCATAGATCCGGTCCTGGGTGTAGGGGTCTCAGCGGAAAGTTGTTGAAATTGAAGTCCTAAAAACACGATTATAGGTTATATTTATTGACATTAGGGTAAGAGATGGAGCTCAGGGACTGCCTTTAATCGATTTTTTTTTCAAAACAATAGATAGAGATCAATTCCTCCTCCCCCCCTTCCCAATTTTCGAAACTGTATAGTTTCAAAAATACAACAGTAGACAAACTTTACGGGATATTTCAAATCTGATGAAAACCTTCGTGAGAGATATGCTTTTGCTTCTTTCTTGAAAATTGTACAGTATAATGAAATCCATACTTAAAGGATAACTTAATAGGCTAAACCGGTTATAGTTTAGACACATTTTGCATTTTGATTTTTGTTATATTTGTTATTTTATATTTTTCGTTACGAGGGTTACGTACCAAATCAAAATTTCATCGGATGCAAGCACTATTTTCCTATTAAATAATGATTTCAAACCTTTGTAGAGATAATGTATTCGCAACAATAATATCTTATCGAAATTTATTAACTATACTCAACGTGAGTCAAGTAGATACACAAAAGAATAAACTGTTGCGCTGAAGTAATAAGCGAAATGAAGTTTTTAAGGGTTGTTTTGAAAGAAGATTCTCACAAAATATTTTGTTCGAGTGAGATGCTAAAAGTAAATTTGATTTAGTTAATGTAAATAAAGTATGGCTATCTTCTCCGAATTAAGCTCTTTTAAATATTTCTAGAGTAATTTCATTCATTTGAGGGTTTTTTTTTTTTTTTTTGAGCAATCACGATTGCTTATTGTTCTCATTTGACTGTTTTTTGGCGTTACGCTGATTTTATTTTCCCGCCAGCACCCTCTGCCAGCACCACCGTCGCATCGACCGGCCTCACGATGCTGCTCCTCTTGCGAAAACCTTCTCCAGGTTGCGTCCATGTCCTACACACACACGCATACACACACACGCCTACACACTCATGCCTGCGCACAGACACAAACACACACTCCTACACACATACACACACTCATGCCTGCACACAAACACATATGTCTACATACACACATATGCACACTCATCGCCTGCACACAGACACAAAACACATATGTCTACATACATACACACGAACGCCTACACACACAGCACTGCAGACACAACACGCACACATGCATACATACACACACACGCACCCACACACATGCGCCTACGCAAACATACACGCTCGTGATTGCGAAAAACATAATTTGAATTCAAGATGCCAAAAATTCAAATTAATATATATATATATATATATATATATATATATATATATATATATATATATATATATATATATATATATATATATTTTTTTTTTTTTTGAGCAATCACGAATTCTCACGTCTCGCTCTCAAAATCAAAATTGCCTTATTATTCTTAACATTAAAACCATTTTATTATCACTTGCCTGTTAAACCAATATGTATTTTTATACCATACTGAGGAAAATCCTGTTCAAGAAAATCGACCCCCGAAACGAAATGCTGAAAATACCGCCCCTGTCTGAGGCTTAGCTCAAGCAGACTTGGCATTTAAAAAAGGCTTTTTTTTTTTGCGTAAAATTAAGTTTTTCAGAACAAAAAATTACTAATTCCCCATCTTATGAGATTGATAAGAAATAAAAATACATAACGTTATACGCTGCAAATAATTTTTATTATAAGTGTACCTACTGGTCGATATGGGCTATTAATTCTTCATCTGTATAACCGCATCCGAATCACCATTTCTTTTTTGTGGATATGTCTCGTATTACCAGGAGGGTGTACAGAAATTTTGAGATCCATCACAAATAAAACTCTTACAGGCCCCCTCCATATTATTTACCCCCAACTATTTGGGCCCCCATCAGGCGCGGGCCCGGGTCAACAAGTGTCCCTTCTCTCCCCCCCCCCCCCCCCCCGTGTACTCCGCTAAATGCGTATTATTCTAGAAAATCCAAAGTCATAATATGACGGGGTGTAACGTTCTTGACCATTTCCATTCTCGCATTCTCTTCCATTTGTAGAAACAAGAAACCCAACGTGTAGGTACTTATCGCAATTCATGATTGTAAAAAGCGTAATTCGAATTAAAGAAGTCGAAATTCAAATGCAAATCCTGGATGTTCTCTCTTTTTTTTTTGTGTGTGTGTGTGTGTGTGTGTGTGTAAAGGGGGGGGGGTCATTTCTAAGCCTTTCTGAAAAAAGAAAATAACCATTAAAATTTGTGAGCCTAAGTATAATTGGGTTTCAACTAGATCTAAACGCAATGTATCAACTTGACTGAAACAACACCATTACGTTAACTCAGAAACATGGGAAAAAAACATCAGCGAATATCAGAAACTTCTGTTAGTAAAAATCATGTCTTCTATTCAAGGAACACAAATCTTGGTTTAATATGATATAACTACTTAAACACCCTACGCGACAGTTGAAAACAAACTATAAAAATTTACTTTTGTGCGCAGGAAAGCATTTTTTTTACGGAAAACTTGCAAACAAAAAAGACAGCTGTGGAATAATCATAACTCGGCGGCAGGGCTGTGGAGTCGGAGTTGGGCTCATTTTAGGGTAAAGGAGTCGGAGTCGTTCGAAAACATGTCGACTCCGACTCCGGGTTTCATTTTTTTTCTTTAATTTTCCCTGACTCTCCTTGCCTTTTTTGAAAAATAAACAACCAATTAATTTGATCACATGTATAAATACCTACTAATAAGAAAATAACTCATTGTGGCAACCAGCTGGCTTGATTGTTTATCGAATTTTCTGTAACAGCTACCTACGCCGTCTCCTAGTTTGCTTATTTTCTAACTTAATTTAACTGATAGCAACTGTCAGCAAACAATTTTGTTGCCTAACATTTCCTAAATAATCACTTTGAAATAAAAATAATATATTTTTTACCTCGATCTCTGCTATAAAATAGTAAAAGGAATGCATGTATCGCTTGAGCAAGTCGAGAAACTTCTCAGGGTGCTTAGTAAATTCAAAAGAGTGTTGGTACGAAAGCACAAATACAAAAGATCTGATAAAATATAGGGGATAATGTTGTACCTTGGAACACTTTTCATATTTTAATTTTTAACGTCAATTATTTGAATCAAATTTAAAATCTAAAAGTCACATTAAAATAGCCCAACATACTTCTATAGAATATATATTTTTTAATTCAGACAATTTGAAAATAAAATGTTGCCAGCCATTTAAAGTATAAGTTCCAAGCTACCCCAAGGTTCAACATCCTATTGTACCTTGGGGCACATCCTGTTGTTCTATGGGAAAGTCTTCATGATTCAGGAAACAGCTTTATTATACTTGAACCAATTTTGCACCAGAAAAGAAAAAGTTGTTTAAAAGACTAAATATAAGATTAGAACATTGTTCCATGTTCCTAAACATATCTTAATTATTAAGAACCATGCATATGTTGTACCTTGGAACGTGTCCTAAGGTACAAAATGTTTGTCTTTCCCAAGGTACAATCACCATGTGGTTTAATGAAAACCAAAATGATGGTCAATCTAGAAGCACTATAAATAATTTGCTTATGATAAAATAATGAAAGTACTTCTCTTTTATAACAGAATAAAATTCAGTTGACTAAATTTACAAATACATACAAAGACGGAAAATGAAATGAAAAGGAAGAAAATATTTACTTTTGAGTCATGAAATTCTCTTTCTCTCACAAAATCGTCAATTTTACTCATTTGATGCTGATTTTTACTATGGCACCATTTAGGGTGAAAGGTTACTATTAGAGATTATAAAAACATGGCTGCTAAAAATAGATTCTTAGAAATTAGCAGTGCCCCAAGGTACAACACTCTCCCCTAAATGTTTTTTTAATTCTAAAAATTTTATCTAAGACAGCTTGATTAACACTGAAAAGTACAAAATAAAATTAGTATATGATTTATTGCTTACAACACTCAATAATTATAATTAATTCTAAAATCTTCATATTAAGGCTAATTTTGAAGCCGTCAATTAAAAAATTAAAATTAAAAATTGAGCCAAGAAATGTAGGTATAGTTAAAGCTATTCGTACAAAGCTGTATGCCGCCGCATTTTGTGTAAAATTTGCTGAAGACGTACATGTACACGACCTCTCTCCGCAATATAGTGCAATATTTTTGTTGAAATTTTTAAGATGAAATTTAAGATTTATTATTGGGGAATTTTTTCAGAATTAAAGAATCTAAATTTTTATAAACTCTGAAATTAAGTTGAGGTGTCACCCACCAGATGAGTGCCACCCGGGAGGGAGGGGGAGGGGCGCCACCTCTCAAGAAAAGTTTTTGACTTAGCAAAAAAGTTTTTTTTTTCATTCAAAACTCTTTCTCTCACTCTTCTCAGTGCTTTCAAAAATTGAAAGCACATGATTTGATCAGCATCTGTTAAACATTAAAGGGGCGCAAATTAATCTTTTTCATTTTTTAAAAAAATGGGACTTTTTAGTAATCTTACTTTAGAAATCGCACCTACCAGATCATTTGATTTTCATATTGAATTTCTAACGTTGTATGCATCTTAGGTTTACAATAAAATACAACGGGAAAATAAGGGGGTTCAATAATAATTTCATAAAAGGGAATCTCTATTTAGGAGTTTTCCCCCCTTCCCATAAGAGGGGATTTGAAAAAATAAATTTAAAAAAATAAAAAAGCCGCAGTCGGAGTCGGATGTTTCAAAATCTTGGAGTCGGAGTCAATCATTTTCTTTCCAACTCCGCAGCCCTGCTCGGCAGCAGGAAAAATTCAGCATCGTAAAAAGAATGTTACGTAGCAGCAGTGCCTCAAAAAGAACTTTTCCCGACTCTTTTGAAACAATTTCGTTTTTAAACTTATGACCAAAAAGGAAAACGCATTGGAGAAAAAAAAAGTGTGATTGCTCACCTAAATCCCAGGGCTGTTTTATTTTTGTAAATGCTTTTTTCTTTCATTAAACTAGCAAGATTCTGAACACTGTTAAAGACAGCACTCACTGACTGAACTACTGAATTGGATTGAAATGTACCGGACAGAACAGTTCTCCCGGCGATTTTCCAAGGTCAACCCAACCCCCCTGTCTTAGTGCCATAAAAATGCCTTTCCTTTTGTTACTTCTTATCTAACACCCCACTTTCTCAGGGACAAAATACGACCTTGAAGGAAAGAAGCGGGAATTCTCCGATCTCGGGAAAAGTGCTGAGTAGAGTGCGAAATATGCTAGATGAAGTTTTCCGGAGGAAAGAAACAAATATATATTTTGAAACTTTAAACCTTATACACATACAAAAAAAAATGTCCAAAATTTCTCTTCTGGAAAAATTCAAACAAAACCACCAGAAGCCTGGGGCCACTTTAGATGCAGGGGGAATTATTGGGAGCAATCAGCCCGCACCTAAAATCCATGACTAACTGTCCATTTCCAGGAGTTTTGAGCATTTTCCACTCAAAATTATGATTTTCCAAAGCATATCCACAAAAAAAAAAAAGTTTTTTCTTCCAGAAAAATCCAAACGGAGACAACTGAAGCCTGGGGGCCCTTTAGACGCAGGGGGCCCTATTGGGAGCAACCAGCCCGCGCCTAAAATCCATGACAAACTGTCAATTTACAGGACTTTTGAGCATTTTCCACTCAAAATTTTGACTTTCGATGGCAAATTCTCAAAAGAAAGTTTTTGTCCCAGAAAAATTCAAACGAAGGCAGCTGAAGTCTGGGGCCCCTTTAGACGCAGGCTGCCCTATATTGGGAGCAATCAGCCCGCGCCTAAAATCCATGACTAACTGTCAATTCCATGGGTTTTGAGCATTTTTCACTCAAAATTATGACTTTCCATGGCAAATTCTCAAAAGAGAGTTTTTTCTCTCAAAAAATTCAAACGAAGGCAGCTGAATCCTGGGGCCCCTTCGGACGCAGGGAAGCCCTATTGAGAGCAATCAACCCGCGCCTGAAATCCATGACTAACTGTCAATTTCCATGAGTTTTGAGCATTTTCCACTCAAAATTATGACTTTCCATGGCAAATTCTCAAAAGAAAGTTTATTCTCCCGGAAAAATTCAAACGAAGACAGTTGAAGCCTGGGGCCTCTTTTGACGCAGGGGGCTCTATAGGGAGCAATCAACCCGCGCCTAAAATTCATGACTAACTGTCAATTTCCAGGAGTTTTGAGCATTTTCCACTCAAAATTTTGACTTTCCATCTTTGAGGAAGTGACTCGGCTCCGAGGCCCCTTGCTTTGCTGGAGGCCCCAGCTAGCGCCTCATGCGCCTATTCGGTGATCCGCCACTGGGGACACCCATCGACCAAACGGACAAGGGGCCCTCCTTGGCTCTCTGTGGCCCAGAGCTCGCCAAAATATGTATCTAATCATACATAATTGTTTGAAAAAATATAAGAACAGGGATCGACCCAGACCTGAATTGGGTCCAATTTGTGGATACTTCACAAAATTACACATTGTAAATGCAGCTCATTCACAAAAATTTGCATCATGAAGTAAAAGTCAAGATTCAGAGTCTCCCTTCACCATGGGACACTACAGATTGAAAAAGTGGTGACCCGCAATAAAGACTTTTTGTGATTCTATAGCTTGGACATTAACAATTTCCTTTGTACACCTAATTAAAAGGTTGCACAAGCATCATTTTGCCACGTTCATAGCTATCAAATTGAAATATAACCTGGTAATTCAAAATGATTCACTTTTCAAAAATAAAGAAAATTCAAAAAAATATTTAGCTTTTTCACAAAATCGGGTCCCAAAAAATAAAAACTGGATAGACCCCTGAAAAACTTTCTACAAATTTAGTTAGGTATCAAAATTATTGTCCAAGTAATCTCATTAAGCGGAAACTACCATATGGGTACAGAGTAGAAACTCGAAAATTCAAGGTAATTGGGGGCTCGTATCGATGAAAACTCGGATTATCCGGAAAATTCTTCCAGATTAAATTTGCACCCTTTTTAGAGAATGTATGGAAGAGCCTCTTTTCTTTGTGCAAAGAAAAGGAAGTATTGTCTTCATGGAAAATTATCACAGATATTTCAGCATAAATTTTGCTTTAATTACCTCTAAGCAACTTTTTTTTTCTCACGAGGTCTGTACGCTGTACGTATTTATTTTTAGATTTTAATAAAAATCAATTTTTCGGAACTAAACTGTATAACTGATAATATAAATTAAACACCTCAAATTAAGTGGAACTTCTAACTTTCGAGACTCCATTGTATATATATATATGCAAACATGTGTCTGGTTTTATGATTAGTAAATGACAAATATACTATTGAAAAATTTAACTTATAAAATGGTTTTTGAAAATTCAAAGCGTTTCTTATTGTTATGCCATACATTAACCGTTTACCCGCCAATGTTCCAAAAATGGAACATCATATTTAACTGAAAATTTTCCCAAGAAATAACGTTAAAATAAAAAAGTTTTTTTTAACACAGTTTAATCTTATTTCAAAGTAATTTTTGATTTCCTAATTAATTGTTTATATATTTTCAATTATTTATTGCGATTTTTCAAAGATGGGTGTTTTTTTAGCTTTTTGCAACTTTTTCTTATAAAATTTACCAAAAATTGGCTTTTTCAGAAAATGTGATGATATTTATCATAGTTGTGAAAAATACTTCAATGTATGATTTTAAAATGCTTGTAGAATTGTACAATGATATTTCCAAAAGATGTACCCCTTCAAAATAGCATGTTCCAATTTTGGAACATTGGCGCTTTTAGGGAGTCAAATTTCCAAGAAGTAAATCGTTCGACTTCAAAGGGGAAATTTCATTTTTCGTAATATATGTTTCTTTTTTCTTCTCATTTTCAATGTACTCTGATGTAGGTGTTGGCAAAACCAAGTAAGTTTATGTTTTGACAGGATATGAAGTTTCGTTAGCAAAGAAAATAAAAACAGTCTACTGTTTGACGGACTATATGGCTCCGCATCCACACCTGCTCGGACAGCTGCATTGTCACGTGATAATAAAAAATAATATTAGTGAGAGTTTTATTCTTCATATTTTAAATGCAGTTCAATAATTCGCTAGCTTTGTTTTCGAGCGAAACAAAATTCTGTTTGACGTATACCAACTGTTCATAACTGTTAAAAAATGTCTACAAGATTTCTTACTGTAGAACAAGCTGTGGCTTATTTAGAGACATTGTCAGATTCGGATTTGTCAGATGTAGATATATGCCAATTACCCCCTGATGAACCAGGCAATATCACTGAGGAAGAAGACATTCTAGAAGACGAGTTACAACCTATTACACCAATTGATGTATGTGGACAGGTGGACATTTTTTTCGCCAACTCTCGTGAAAATTTAACAAAAAAATCGGAGGAAGAACAAAGTCTGAAATCATTAGATAATAAAAGTAAAAAGCGAATGAAAACGGAAAAAAAGAAAAAGTTGGAATTATCAGGAAATAAAAGTAGAAAAAGAATGAAAATGGATTTAACTTGGGAGAAGAAAGCTAATTTTCAGAAACTGATTTCGTCAGAAAGTATTGAACCACTTCGACACGCATTTCCGAATATGGTGGATTTATCTCCAATTGATTTATTTTTTAAAATTTTACCTTTGCAGTATGTTGAACACTTAGCAAATATGACAAACTTGTATGCATTGCAAAAAGGAGAATCAATAGATGTTGACAGAGATGAAATCCTACAATTTTTTGGTTTGCTGCTATTGAGTGGGTACCATTCCGTTCCTTCTGAAGATATGTATTGGAGCAGTGCAGAAGATACATCTGTGCCAATTGTACCAACAATTATGCCTCGAAATCGTTTTCGAAAAATAAAAAACAACTTTCATTTGATGGACAACCATGAATTAAAACAAAATGACAAACTTGGAAAAGTATACCCTATTTACGAAGAATTGTGTAAAAACCTTCAACAATTTGGTGTATTTCATGAAAAATTGAGCATAGATGAATCTATGGTTCCCTACTACGGTCGACATTCGTGTAAAATGTTTATTAGAGGAAAACCAATAAGATTCGGCTTCAAAATTTGGATGCTGTGCTCTTCAAGTGGATACCCATATTCCATGGAGATTTATTCAGGCAAAAAAGAAGGATCCCCTGATGTGCAATTAGGATCCAGAGTTGTAAATGATCTATTATCAGTTCTGACTGACACGTCTAAGCATGAAGTATACTTTGATAACTTTTTTACATCATATGACTTAATTTCTCAGCTATCAAAAAAAGGTGTACGAGCAACAGGAACAATTCGTGAAAACCGAACTGGCCATTGTCCACTGAAATCCAAAAAAGCCCTTTCTAAAGAAGATCGTGGAAATTTTGACTATCTATCTGATGGATCAGTGTACATGTGCAGCTGGAATGATAATGCAGTGGTTACAGTAGCATCTAATTGTTATACACATGAGCCACTTGCATCTGTAAAACGTTACTCAAATGCGCAGAAATGCAAGATAGATGTGCCACAACCTCATCTTATCAAGAGATACAATGAAGGAATGGGGGGTGTGGACGTCTTAGATAAACTTTTAGGGAGCTACAGACCTCATTTGAGAAGTAAAAAATGGTGGTGGAATCTTTTTAGTAATGCTCTGAATATTTCAGTTGTAGCTAGTTGGTTACTTCATTGTGAGTTACACGAAGTCAAGATGAAGCATTTAGAGTTCCGAAGAGAAATAACAACTCACCTCCTAAGAAGAAAAGTACGATTGGAAAGTCATCCAGGGCCTCGTTGTCATTTACATAAACAATCAAGAATGTCTGACGGACATTATATTGTATCTGCATCCCAAGGACGTTGTGCGGTGTGCAAAAAAAATACTACTAAGAAATGTTTCCATTGCGACAAACGACTTCACCAACAATGCTTCCTTCCATATCATGGGCATTAGATATTTCTGTATTGGATTTTCTGAATTCTGGTATGTACATAAATGCAATTAAAAATATTATTTTTTCCGTAATAAAGTATGCTAAGATAAAAACCGCATTCAAAACCTCTTAGTTTAAAAAAAATCCCTGAAAAAAAAAAAATTCATGCAAAGCGCCAATGTTCCAAAAATGGAACACACTGAAAAACATAGTAAAAAATTTTTTTCTGGAAATTTTATTTTATTTCTGTATTTACTAGACATAAATAGACATAATTTCAAAAAGTTACTCAAATTTGATCTTCCGTCAATAGTTCGGCGGTTAAACGGTTAACATATACAGTATGACTCTACAACAACTATCTGAATCGCTTTCAGAATTTGAGCAAAAAATAAAGGCGATTGCACTTGCTGCAATTTGGAAAATTATTATTCTGTCGGCACATGCTATTATCCTTCTCTCTGCAGCAGCACTTGCTAGTACACTTAGCATGAAAAGCGTTAGGTTTTCTACTTGACCAATTGATAGCTCTTTCTCTTTAAAATTAGTTTTTCTGAATTTCAACATTCATACAGTAAATACCGTCGCCTCTGCTTAATCGCATAATGGATAAACGAATACCCCGCTTATAAATAAAATATCCCGGAACCGAATATTTACCATGCCGTAGATGCAATGTTAAAAATCCCCACTTATTCAAATATATGGTGGAACTAACAATATTTGTGTAAATGGGGCCGACAGTAGATTAGAATGTACTATCGGAAAAATCTAATAATACGAATGGGGTCTGGTTGATTTGGGTAACTGTAGTTTTACCGTAATTTAGAAGTTTTTTGTTGTTCTAAATAAAGCATATTCTTGTATTAAACATTTTATGTAATGCATATTTCTAATTACCAGTAAAGTTTCAAAGAATCAAAATAGAGAAGATCTTTCAAAATGACTTGTTTTCAATTTAATATTGAAAAATGCAAAGGTGGTATAGTTTTACAGTAAAATTTGGTTTATTGTATCTTTCATTTTATGCACATTACACTAAAAAATATATAAGGGTGCTTAGTGTTCAGTCTCCATCTAAGTGATTTAAATATGGCCAGGGGCAGACTGGCCCGCGGGCCAATGTGCCCTCAAGCCTAAAAACATTTTTTTAAAAAAAAGGTTTCTTTTAATCAATTAAAAAAAAAAAAATTAAGTGCAATTTCCTTTTTTTTTTGCGTTCACGAACCTGTGTGACTTCCCTTTTCTGTTTCTTTTCTTTTAACTCGTAAACCTGTGTACCATTGTTTTTTTTTTCCTTTCTTTTTCCATCTTTTTGTTGCATTTTTTTTTTGTTTTTTTGTTTACACCTTTTTTTTTTGTGCCCTTTGGAGGCCAAGGTTGACGCCCTCTTGCGGGATCCAGTCTGCCCCTGAATATGGTTTTTGAAAATGTCCGAAGATGTAGGCAGGACTACAGAACTTTTGCTAGGGTAATTAAATTATGTGGTAGGTGGGCCTTCCACACCCTGAACATTCCCATTACCTGAACCTTTGTGGTTCAGGTAATGGCAAAATGAAAAAAAAAATTTTGACCATGAAAATAACTGGGCCAACTGTCAATATCTGATTTTTTTGCTAAATAAGTACTGTAGGATGCTGGCACATATTCAAGATACTTTCAATCCAGGGCTCCTCTCCTAACTTGCATCTATGGATATACAGTGAAAAAAAGTTTAACATGATAAATGGTTAACACGCAATGATATATTAGTCCGGACAAAGTATTGTGTAATTTAATTCAATTTTTTAAACAAAAAAAAATTTAGTCCCTTCAGTTTCATGTTAATTTTTTTTTACCGTATTTAAAAATAAATTTTTCAAGTTAAAATTTTTTATAGTGAAGCACAGCGATTCTCAACCAGTGGTCCGGCAGACCGGTACTGGTTAGCAGGAAAAAATCATGACCAGTCCTCAAACACTTTTTCTTCATTCATGTTTTTAAAAAAAAATCCTGTTAAGTTTCCTTTCTTTCTTTATTTATTCATTTATTTTTATTACTCTGCAACAATTTTTTAAAAAAACTTTGCTGTCAACACAATCTTTTACGAAGTTTTATCGTTCCCTGAGTCAGAAGTTTTTTTTTTTTTTCTAAAATAAATCCATAAATGGAGGAAAAACCACAGCCTCAAAAAAAAGTGTCGCATGTTTTTAATATAGTCTGCAAATATAAGTTTTTTATATATATTTTTTAAAGAAATTTAAATGGTCTGCAAACTTTTTTCAACAGCTTTTACCAGTCTGCGGGTCACAAAAGGTTGAGAAGCGCTAGTCTAAAACACTCAAATGCTTTTTATGTCACGGAAACGTGTAATGCAGTAAACCTTCATTTATCCAGACAACTGATGCCTTCACTCATTTTTCTTTGAGTTTGTACATCGACTTAAAAAAAATAAGACAAATACAGTTTAACCCCGATTTAACAATTGTCAAGGGACTGGAAAAAGATATTAAGTCAAGGATATCGTTAAATCGAGGAGCATAGACATTCAATGCAGTCAAACCCAGACCAGTGAAATGTATCCTTAAATTCAGAAAATCATTAAATCAGGTATTGTTAAATCGAAGTTATACTGTAGATTTTTACCCTCTGACAAAAGCTCCGGCTTGCTCCCCCTAGATCTGGCAGTTCAAGTATTTCAGGTGTGTAGTCAAGAGGGCATGATGTTCTCCAACTCTTTAATTTCCCAAACCAGTGTTCATTGAACATACCACTGATTCATCTGTAAGCATTATCCCCCACCTTTTTTTTCAGGACTACGCCAATTAAATGCTGTAACAAAAATCAGAATATGATTTTTTGGAAATTTCATCAAAAGTTTTGTTTTGCACAAATATTAATTTATTCTTTGATGCGTTAAATGTGAATAGTAAGGTATATTGCTCAAAAAAATCAACTTTTTCTAAAAATGCTAGTCTGTTCTATTTTAATAAAAGCTAGAACAGGTAATGATACCCCCTTCCCCAATATGGTTGAACACGCAGTGCCCGATCAACCGAAAGTGATGCTCAAGCTCTGGTAAAAAGTGGTGTCCCCATCCATGAGAAAATCCGCATATTTTCAAAGAAGCTGTTGTGTACTAGAAAAGGATTGGAGAATTCACACTAAATGGTAATCAAATTCAAAAAATGCCACTTTCATCCTACTTGTGCAATCTGCAATATATGTTGAACACGTATCCTGGTATAAATTGAGAACTCATTGTTTTTTGCTATCTTGTATACATAAGTTAACAAAAGCTTAACATGTAAAATTAGTACTAAGTAATATTCAGCTGGCAGTCCACTTTTCTATCAGTACCTTTGTAGAGATGTTTAAAGATATATCCTTTTTTGTGTTTTTTGGCAAATTTAGAGAATATTCAGTAGAGATGACCATTTAAAATTAAAAAATGGAAATTAAAAGTACTATTCTGTAATACAGCTAGAACTATCACATTTTGTCAACATGGAATAAATGCAGCTGCTTTACTTTAAAGAAAGAACTTTTTCAGTTGAAGTTTTGAAACTGGAAGTATATTGTGATATTTGATGAAACTCTTGTTCAGAAAAAAAGAAACAGAATATCCTGTTAATATGTACAAGGAATAGAATTTAAAAGGAATTAGTGTTGACATATAAAATTTCCATTTAGCTTGAAGCAAATAAAACTGAATTTTGTTCATTAAAACCAACACACTGAAAATCAAAAGAATCTTAAATGCCGATCTAAAGTTGCAAATTTTAGGTTGACAAAAATATCAACTGTAACAGCATATTAGGGCCAACAATCATGCGTTAAATATGATAACGAAGCTTTCAATCATCGTTTCAAGCTAAATACAAAAATTTACCATTATTTCAACTTTAAATTCTACCCTACATATGCATCATTCGAGCGTAAAAATTTAAATTTATTTTCTATCCCCACGTTTAAGGACCGCTAACTTCAACATGCAATGTAAATGTGTTCCTCTAAAAGAACAGACAAAATAAAAGAGTTGATTCCGCCAAACATTCAGTGGATCAGGTTGTCAGTAGTTAAAAAAATTAAAATGATTTAGAATTTTCGACTAAAATGCACTTTTTTTCTATTTTGTTCTAATGCTCTCAATCTGTGCGGCAGCCAACAAAATGTAAATAAGAGTAGTTTCGCGGGCCTATTTGTGCAAAAACAGTATTCGACCGGTCACGTGACGAATTCGCCCGGCGAAAAAGCGCGGTCGCTCTGGTCGCGACCGAAATGACCACGATTGGAGTTTGTAAACACGAGTGGGTTTCGTTCGAAGCCCCCGAAGAGAGTTTATAAACACTCCTGGTCTCGCTCGGTCGCGACCGGTCTCGAGTTTAGAAACGTGCCCTACATAGAAAGCCCGATCACTGGTTCACGTGACCGAAAGAGGCTGACTCACAGGAAATTTCCCGATGAAATGTTGTGGTTACTTATTGCTCTCCATTCTCCATTTAGTCGCATCTCTTGTCTTTCACTGGGCTTAACGCTTGAAGTGAAGTGAAATAATCCAAAAGTTTTGGTTTGCATTCCAAAATTTATTATCTTGTCGTCACCTCTCACCTCGTTGTTAGTTCGATGTTATGTCTGCTTCGTGAT